>NC_087352.1:28092288-28734788 GCF_030014295.1 Loxodonta africana | reverse complement strand
TTTAGCTCAATGAAACCCATGTTGAAGATGACTTCCAAAGCTATAAAAAACTTGTCTTAAGGCAAAAACAAACCCATGCCCTCTGTGACTCAACTATCCCACTTAGGGACTTTTTTTTTTTTTAACATTTTATTGTGCTATAGGTCAAATTTACATAGCAGGTTAGTTTCCGATCAATAATTAACACAAATAGTTCCATGACATTGGTCACAGGGCGTGTAATGTGTCAGCACTCTCCATTTCCTCCCTAGGTTTCCAGTTCCATTCGTCCAGTTCCCCTGTCCCTTACTGCAGTCTCATCTCTGGTTGTCCTTTTTAGTCTTGTACACTCAATTGTTCTAAGCAGCACATTTTTCATGGGTGTTAATTTTACAGGCTTGTTTATTTTTTGGCTGAAAGGTGGCCTCCACGAGTGTCTTCAAGTCAAAGGGTTGTCTTAGGGCAACAGTTGCAGGGGTTCAGCCAGTCTCTATCAGGCCAGTAAGTCTTGTCTTTTTTTTACTTTGAATTTTGTTCTACATTTTTACCCATTCTAACTGGGACCTTCTTTTGTGGTCCCGGTCAGAGAGCTTGGTAGCAGTAGCCAGGCAGACACTATCTAGTTCTTCAGATCTTAGTTTAGATAGAGGAGGCTGTAGTTCCTGTGGGCCATTAGTCCTTTGGACTAGTTGTTTCCTTGAGTCTTCATTTTTCTTTGCACCAGGTGGGAAGAGACCAATAGTTGTTTCTTAGATGGCCACTCAGACGCTTTTAAGACCCCAGACGCTACTCACCAGACCAGGATATAGAACATTATCTTAATGAACTGTTTTGCCAGCTGACCTACATGTCCCCAAAGACTATGGTCCTTAGCCTTCAAGCCCAGTAGTTCAGTCCTGATGTCTTTAAGTAGATTCTACAACCATGCTCTCTATGTGCTGGTATATATATATATGAATATACATGCACCATTTACAACTATGTAGAAATATCCACAACCATACCTATATATGCACGCAGGTATACTCCCATAAGACTTCCCACACCTATCTGACATGCATATTTGCCTATGCATCTATGCACAAATTATTACTGTTGTTGCAGGATCGTCTGTTACAGCATTTACCATAGTTGCCGTTTATTCTTGTGTACCTCTCAGTGTCCTCCTTTGCCTGGGTAATGTTGTGCTGGCTTCCCTCATATTGTGTATTGCCTTTTCCTTCACCAGAATTAACACTTGTCTACTATCTAGTTGGAAACCCTGGTGACATAGGGGTTAAGAGATACAGCTGTAAACTAAAAGGTTGGCAGTTCAAATCCACCAGATGCTCCTTGGAAACCCTATGTGGGAGTTCTACTCTGTCCTATAGGGTCGCTATGAGTTGGAATCAACTCGATGGCAATGGGTTTGGTTTTTTAGGGATGGGAGGGAAAGGGATGAAAACTCACTAACTAGATAGTATAAAAAAAAAATCCAATTTTCCTTCCCTTCCCCTCCCATCCCTGAAAAACCAAAAACCAAACCCATTACTATCGAGTTGATTCCAACTCATAGCAGGATGGCAAAACTGACCAGTCCCATTTAGGGTTCCAGTAACATGTTATTTTTTTTCAGTGCCATTATTACCAGTGTGAGATGGTATCTCCTTGTACTTTTGATTGGCATCTCTCAAATGGATGATGGGAGCCCTGGTAGCACAGTGTGGTTAAGAGCTTGGCTGCTAACCAAAAAGTTAGCAGTATGAGTGTACCAGTTGCTCCTTGGAAACCCTATGGGCAGTTTTACTCTGTCCTATAGCACTGCTGAGTCAGAATCGACTCGACAGCAATTAACTTGGCTTGGTATGCTAATGATCACATCTTTTCACGTGTTAGCTGCTTGAATATCTTCTTTGTTGAAGTGTCTGTTCATGTCCTTTGCCCATTTTTTAATTGTCTTGTTGAGGTGCTGAAGTTTTCTATAAATTTTAGAGATCAGACTGTCAGATGTGTTTCCAAAATCTTTTCCCCAGTCTATACATTCTCTTTTTATTCTGTTGGTGGTCTTTTGTTTTTAATTTTTAGGAGGTCCTAGTTATCTAGTTTATCTTCTGCTGTTTGTGCAGTTTGAGTTATGTTTGATAGTCTATTTATGACATAATTAGGGCCCCTAGGTTTGTCCCTATGTTTTCTTCCATGAACTTTATAGTTTTAGGTTTTACACATAGGTCTTTGATCCATTTTTAGTTTTTGTGGATGGTGTGAGATATGGATCCTTTTTCATTTTTCTGCAATTTGCCAGCACCATTACGGAACCTAATCTTCTCCAATTAATGAACTTCAACCCTTTGTCAAAGATCAGCTGTCCATAGGTAGATGGATTTACTTCTGGGTTCTCTATTCCACTGGTCTATGTGTTTGTCGTTGCAGTAATTTGACTGGCCAGCTTGACAAAGGAAAAGGAGACGATGCAAATAACTCAAGGAAGTGATGACATGGGTGACATTACAACAGAACCAAATGAGACAAAAAAGATTATAACTGAATATTGTGAAAAACTGTACAACAAATTTGGAAACCTGTAAGACAAATTTCTAGAAACACACTACCTACATAAACTAACAAACTGAGGTAGAAAATCTGAATAGACCCATAAAAAAGAAACTGGAGAGATCATTAAAAAACTCCCAATTAACAAAAGCCCCACAGGGGCCTGGGGACCATGTTTTCAGGGGACATCTAGGTCAATGGGCATAACAAAGTGTATTACGAAAATATTCTGCAACCCACTTTGGTGAGTGGCGTCTGTGGTCTTAAAAGCTAGCGAGCGGCCATCTAAGATGCACCACTTGGTCCCAACTCATCTTGAGCAAAGAATAATGAAGAACACCAAAGACACAAGGAAAATATTAGCCCAAGAGACAAAAAGGGCCACATAAACCAGAGACTCCACCATCCTGAGACCAGAACTAGATGGTGCCCAGCTGCCAACAATGACCGCCCTCACAGAGAACACAAGAGTCCCTGACAGAGCAAGAGAAAAGTGGGATGCAGAACTCAAATTCTAGTAAAAAGATCAGACTTCACAGTCTGACTGAGACTGAAGGAAAACCAGAAGACACGGCCCCAGACTCCGTTAACCCAGAACTAAAACCCACTTCCGAAACCAACTCTTCAAAGATTAGACTGGACTATAAGACATAAAATGATACTTGTGAAGACTGTGCTTCTTAGTTCAAGTAGATACATGAGACTAAATAGGCAGCTCCTGTCTAGAGGCAAGATGAGAAGGCAGAAAGGGATAGGAGCTGGTTGGATGGACATGAAAAATCCAGGGTGGAAGGGGAAGTGTGCTGTTACATTATAGGGATAGCAACTAGGGTCACGTAACAATGTGTGTAAAAATTTTTGTATGAAAAACTAATTTGAGCTGTAAACTTTCACTTAAAGCACAGTTAAAAAACAAAACAAAAAGCCCCAGCCCAGAAAGCTTTACTGGAGAATTCTACCAAACATTGATATCAATTCTACTCAAACTATTCCAGACCACGGAAAAGGAAGAAATACTCTCAAATTCATTCTATGAAGCCCACATAACCCTGATACCAAACCCAGGTATAAAAAAAAAAGATACCACTAAAAAAGAAAATTAAAGACCAATATCCCTCATGAATACAGATGCAAAAATTCTCAACAAAATTTTAGCCAGTAGAATTCAACAGCATATCAGTACGATAATACATAATAACCAAGTGGGACTTATACCAGGTATGCACCGATGGTTCAACATTAGAAAATCAGTGTTAATTCACCACAGGTACAAAACAAAGGGAGCGTAATTACATGATCATCTCAATAGGTGCAGAAAATGCATTTGATAAAATTCAACACCCTTTCCTGATAAAAATTCCAGCAAAATAGGAATAGAAGGAGAATCCTTCAATATAATTAAGGGCATACAACAGCCAACATTAGTCTCAACAGAGAGACTGAAAGCATTCCCCTTGAAAAGTGGAACCAGACAAGGATGCCCAGTATCACCACCCTTATTTTTAATACCGTACTGGAAGTTCTAGCTAAAGCAGTAAGGCAAGAAAGGGAAACAAAGGGCATCCAAATTGGTAAGTAAAATGGATACATAAAATTTAGCCAAAGATCATTCAAAAGTGGCTGCAGCAGTATATTGACAGGGAACTGCCAAAAATTCAAGCCAGATTTACAACAGGACGTGGAACCAGGGATATCATTGCTGATATCGGATGGATCCTGGCTGAAAGTAGAGAATACCACAAAGATGTTTACCTGCGTTTTCTTGACTATGCAAAGGCATTCAACTGTGTGATTCATACCAAACTATGGATAACATTTTGAAGAATGGGAATTCCAGAACACTTAATTATGCTCATGAGGAAACCGTATATAGATCAAGAGGCAGTCGTTCAAACACAACAAGGGGCTACTGTGTGGTTTAAAGTCAGGAAAGGCGTGGATCGGGGTTGTATCCTTTCACCATACCTATTCAATCTTTACACTGAGCAAGTAATCCAAGAAGTTGGACTACATGAAGAATTGGGCATAAGGATCAGAAGAAGACTCATTATGAACCTGGATTACGCAGATGACACAACCTTGCTTGCTGAAAGTGAACAGGATTTAAAACACTTACTGATGAAGATCAAAGACTTACAGCCTTCACTATAGATTACATCTCAACATAAAGGAAAGAAAAATCTTCACGACTGGACCAATAAACAACATCACGCTAAATGGAGGAAAGATTGAAGTTGTCAAGGATTTCATTTTACATGGATTCACAATCAACACCCATGGAAGCAGCAGTCAAGAAATCAAATGACAGACTGCACTGGGCAAACCTGCTGCAAGACCTCTTTCAAGTTTTAGAAAGCAAAGATGTCACCTTGAAGACTAAGGTGCGCCTGACGCGAGCCATGGTTTTCAATCACCTCATATGCATGAGAAAGCTGGACGATGAATAAGGAAGAACTGATGTCTTTGAATTGTGTTGGTGAAGAATACTGAATATACCAGGGACTGCTAAAAGAACGAACAGATCTGTTTTCAAAGAAGTACAACCAGAATGCCCTTTAAAAGCAAAGACGGCGAGACTACATCTCACATACTTTGGACGTGTTATCAGGAGAGATCAGTCCCTGGAGAAGGACATCATGCTTGGTAGAGGATCAGTGAAAAAGAGGAAGACCCTCAATGAGATGGATTGACACAGTGATTGCAACAACGGGCTCAATCATAGTAAAAACTGTGTGGATTGCACAGGACAGGGCAGTGTTTCATTCTGTCGAACATGGGGTTGCTATGAGTCGGAGTGAACTCGATGGCACCTAACAACAATTTGGTAAGACAGAAGTAAAACTATCCCTATTCACAGATATGATTCTATACATAGAAAATCTCAGATTCCACAAGAAAGCTACTGAAACAGAAAGAAAGGATTCAGCAAAGTGGCAAAGTAAAAGATCAACATACAAACATCTACATTACCAAGGATGACTCAGAAAAGGGAATCAGGAAAACAATATTTAATAGCCCCTCCAAGAGATAAAATACTTAGGAATAAATCTAACTAGGGATGTAAAAGACTTATACAGAGAAAAACACGTTGGGAAATTTGTCCTAAGGAGATAGCCAGAGTTATACCCGAGGTACACACTTGGGTGCCTTAGAGTTTTGTGTGCCACAGGGTACATCAGGCAAATCTCTGGGCTTGGTAGACATGACGGCACGGACCAAAAAATGCAAGATTCACCCAGGCCTTTAAAAACAAGTTTTCAATAACCTAGGGAAATGAGGGAATGAAAAGAATATGACTTAAAACAATATATCGTAACCTCACAGGATGCTATACAAAAAAACGCTCCTGCCTGGAATTAGTGTTAACTTGAGACAGTGAAACTAGAGACCATTTTCATATTCTTCTTTTCCCTCTTGTATATTTCAAATTTTTCTAAGGAAACATAATTTTAAATATGAAAAACTTTATTAAAAAACTACCCATCCTCCCTCAGTGTGGTTACTACCCCCTACCACCATCCTTACTGTCTCTGAATAATGGTCCCATAGAGATTTCTACGTCCTAATCCTTATAACCCGTAAGTTACCTCATTTTGTGAAAAGGGAACTTGCAGATGTGATTAAGATTCCTGAGAGGGGGAGATTATTCTGGGTTATCATGTGGGCTGTGGGAGCAAACGCCTGCCCCAAAGGTGCTGATGGCCTTATCCAAGCCTGGCTGACAACCCACTTCACACCCTTGGGCCCCTCTTGGTGGTCACACTAGTTTAGCTATGGGAGGAACTCCTGTAACTGTCCACCTAAGCAGGACTCAAGGCCAGAGGCCAATGGGCAAGAAGGCACGTGGGAGTGGGGGCAGGGGGTGGCTGGGGGATTTCAGGGACCATGTGTGGGTGGGGGGGGGGATGGCCATCCTCCTGGGCACAGCTGTTCTGCAGATCCAGCTGTCAGGAGAGCATTGCTAGATCTTCTGACCTTCCAGAAGTCAGAAATTGAGATTCTTATCCAGAAGCTCCTGGTTTTAAAAGCAGGCGATGGAGTTTAAAAAATCTAAAACACGCGCTGAGGGCCAGGAGGACCACAGGTCACATGGAGCTGCCTAGGGCCTTCCAGGCCCAGCAGAACCACATCTTCGGCTGCCTCTTCCCCAGGGAGAAGTCGGTTTTACCTTCAGGGCTTCTGCTGCCTTTGACACAGACCTAAGCTTAGCCACTTCCCAGAAAGGCAGGGAAGGGCAGTTTCTGAACATCCTCGGCCTATACCCTGTCACAACTGGGGGGCTGGCACACAGGTTACCCCATGGTCTCCAATTAGCAGTAGATTTGAACTCAGGCTTCATTCCAGAGGGCAGGAGCTGGAAGGAGAGTCAGAGGCTTCTTTTCCTCAGGTCTGACAGGGCCTGGTGCAAGAGACCCTCTGCCACCTTCAGTCTCCCAGACCCAGGCTGAGAAGCAGGGGCTGGGAGCTGCACCGGGCCTTGTCCTCTGTTCATTCATGGGGCCTCAGGCCGATGGCTCTTCTTGTGAATGACTAGCTGGGACTTCCAGTCGAAGCCACGGCCACAGTCCCCGCAAAAGTGACGCCGCTGGCCAACGTGGCTCTTGCGGTGGATGACCAGCTGCGATTTCCAGCTGAAACTGCGCCCGCACTCTTCACATGGGTAGCTGTGGGGGCCTGCAGGCACACGCCGAGGGTAGCGCAGTGGCTCTCGGGTGTTTGGCGGTGGCCTCTCCATGTCCCCTGTAGCTGGGTGCCCGCCTGCGTGCGCCCGCCTGTGGATGACGAACACTGACTTCCAATCGAAGCCACGGCCGCACTGCTCACACGTGTAGGCCTTCCTGCGCAGCACACCTGGCTCTGGACCAGGCCCAGGGGATGAGGCCTGGACTTGCACAGGGGGCGCTTGCGGCAGCGAAACAAGCACAGCAGCTGGACCCCACGGTGGCTGGGCCTCTGCATAGCCAGGGGGGGCCTCGCAGGGGCTCCTGCCCTCGTCTCCTGGGGGAGGGGAGAGGGTGGACCATAAGCCTGGGGTCCTAAGCCAGCCCCTGTGACCCGGGACGTGCGTGCAGGAGTGGCAGGCACACGGAGTAGCACTCACCAGGGCGGAGGCCTGGGCGGCTCCCCATCCCCACATGCGGGGCCCCCAGCTGGGCCAAAGCGTGCACCTCTGGCCTGGGGGGCGGCATCCCTGCCGGAGTGGGGCAGAGCAGTCAGGAGAGGGGCTGGAACTGGGAACGGGGGCAGGGTGTGGGGGCTGAGAAAGGTGACAGAGGTGCCTCTTGGGAAGGAGAGAGAATGTGGGCAAGGACTGGGAGGCGTCTGTGAATGGGGAAGGGCATCACTGTGAGAACACCCCCCTCTCTAGGCATTTCCAGCAGATGCTAAGCCCTCAGGGCCAGTGATAAGGCCTAGGCCAGAACATGCAGGGGGACAGTGGGGGTAGGATGCAGCAACCAGGAAGCTCAGGTCCTCACCCAGGGAGACCACCGTCCCATACTTCTCAAGCATCGCATCCCAGTACAGCTCCTTCTGCGACGGGTCCAGCAGCCCCCACTCCTCCTGCAGGGTCGCAGCTGGTCAGTCTGTGCCTGCCCACCCCAGGTCCCATCCTCGGTTCCCTCAGTCTAGTTGTTAACAGCCTTACTTGTTATCTGAGGATGCAGGCAGATTATCTAAGCACCCTCTGCCTAAACACGATAAAGCTGAAGTTGTAATGGTGCTAAGCACGGGTATGGGGTGTGGGTAGGGAGTGTGAAGTGTGGATAGGGGGTGCAGATGCCGAGCACAGGGAGGGGGCTTCCTTCGGGTCCCCTGGGTCGTTGCCGCCTGCCCCCTCCCCACTTTGGCTCTTCCCACCCCAGGCTCTGGCCTGACAGCCTGCAACTGATGACACCTGGGAGGGCTTCAAGAAAGGGCACTTCTCACAGGGGGCAGAGACAGATGTGGCTGGCTCTGCCTTCCTCCCCATCACCCTGCCTTGAACAGGGTGTGCTACAGGGAGAGGGAACAGCAGGGGACTTGCAGAGACCCTAGCCCCAAACAACTGAGCCACCTCCTGGCAAGTCACTTCTTAAAAGAAAAACAGACCCCTTCTCGCTCGAGCCACTGAAGGGAGATTGGCTGAATGGAGGTAGAGGGTGGGGAGGATCCATGTTAAGAGGTGTTGCCTGGTGCACCTTAGGACACAGCACGTGTGTGGGAGGGGCATGCTGGGGAAAGCTCAGGATGTCAGCATGGGCTGGCTCATTCATGCTGATTTCAGCACCGTCTTGAGACAGTGAGCCCGGCCTCAGGGACTGGTGTGGACACGAGGGGATGGAGGCCTGGCTTTGCCAGGAAAGGTGTTGCCTGCCTGCAGGCTCTGCCACTGTGCCACCCAAGTCCCATCATCTGAAGCTTTCCTGGACTGAGACAAACAACCCTGAGCAGCAAGCCACAGTGGTCCCAGCAGCAGGGCAGGAACAACCACAGCTGAAGACAGGACACTGTGGAGTATTCAGCCTTTCCCACTGTGCCAGGGAGGGAGTATGGGGGAAGAGACCAGACTTCAGCCTCAAAGCCTGTTAACGACAAGCTCTTCAGCTGGGGACACTCCCATGTGAAGTGGCTTAAAAGCAAAGAAGCCAGGATAGGACAGAGCTCCTCGATACACACACTCACTGATATTCTCAGGAACCAAGCGCCTGTCACAGTAGCAGGGACCTCAAGCTGAGCTTTTGTGCCTCAACAGCTGCAGCTGAGCTGTTCAGCCTTTGAGGAAGCCCCCAGGAAAAAGGCAGTTGTGGGAATTTCTCAGGAAGGACGGTGTCACGTACCAGTCTCAGGTGTGACAGGGAAGAGGGGCTGCCTCATGGTGCTCAGGAGCCACCATCACGGTCCATCATCTTGGCCCCTCCCCACTTGCACACGTAGCATCAAATCACCAGGAGCTAGCCCAGCACTGCGGGAGCTGTGAACCTCCAGACTTCTCTTTAGATGAGAAAACCAACCTCTACGAGATTCAGCCACTCTAAACTGGGTCTCCAGGGCCTGAGGTCAAAATTCTTCCCACGGTAGAGACCATCAGTCTGTTGCTCTATCTTCCAAGATCTGTGGCCAGCGTTGCTGACACAGACTCAACTTTTGGGCAGCACAGAGCACAAGAGTCACCAGCCACGAAGCCTGGCAGGGCACAGGGCAGCTGCTAGGGACACTCCCCTCCCATATGGGGCTTCCTACCTGAATCCTGGGAGGGAGGAAGGATGTGGAGGCTGGCTTCTGATGTTCAAGGTGCCTCTCGGGGGACTGGGCTGGAAGCGGGGGGTCTGGGAGAGCTAAGAAGCAAGGTTGACAGAGAGTGTCAAGGGCTGTTACGGGAGCTGGGGAAGGTGAGCTGCCAGTGTTGGTGCTGCTACCTCAGCCTCCTCCACCAGTAAGCAGGACCACTGCCTGTGCCAGCCACCTGCCTTTTTTTCCTGACACCCTGGGACCCAACTCTGAGGCCCCTCCCAGGATCCCACCCCAGTCGGAGATGTCCAAGCTCCCTCCACGAGCCCCCAGGGCCAGTGTGGTCCCGCCTCACCCATCTCCTGCCCGTCGGCATCTGGCTCCTCCTTCACGTTGCAGATGAGCTGGGCAGGCCCCTCCATCTGGGCAACCTGGGGCCCCTCTCCAGGGGCTGCACCAGAGGACTCCACTGTACCTGAGGGGAGGGGGCTCCCTGAGGACTCCTCTGTCTTCTGGGCTGCTGGGAGAACCTCTCGCCCCAGGACATGTGCTGTGATCTGAGGAGGAATAGGCAAGTCACGGGGTTCTAGCCTTGCTTTGTCCCTTCCAAAAGCCTTCGCAAGACTGGAACAGCACTGGCTATACTCACCCAGCCCAGCAGCCGCCCTGGGTCATGCTGCAGCTCCTCGACCAAGGCCACGGCCTCCTCAGGGCTGCCTGGTAGCTGCTCCCGCACCCAAGCCTGTATCTCGAGGGGCAGCACGCCCAGAAACTGCTCCAGCACCAGCAGCTCCAGCATCTGCTCCTTGGAGTGCACCTCAGGTCGCAGCCACTGGTGGCAGAGCTCACGCAACCGCGCCAAGGCCTCATGGGGCCCTGTTGCCTCCTGGTAGCGGAACTGCCGGAAGCTCAGGCGTGCAGCCTCAAGCTCCTCCAGGGTAGCTGTGGGGTCCAGAGTGGGTAGGCGCAGGGGGCCCAGTGGGGATGGCATTCTTGTGTGGGAGGTCTTGTTGGAGCTGCCAGGAGGGACCTGCAGAAAAAACTGAGTCAGATTCCTGGCCAGGGACCTCGCCTAGGGAAGGCAGACATGGGTATAACCAGGCCCAGCCTCAGGGTTTCAAACTGTATTTTTTCCATTCTAGTTATTGTTCTGGTTCACCAAAATTTAAAAAATTTGGTTCTGTTCTAGTTTTGCTTTGTTGACCGTGACTGAACCGGTTCGAACCTGGTTTTCACTCTCCGATCTCAAATTTGTATTCTACAAATGGTAAACCTGGAACAATTTCATCTGAAGAATACGGCCAAGAAATTGGTTGCTTATACTGCAAATAATATTGCATTTTTATAATAACATGAATTATGTTCGTGACAAAATTTTATAGTTTTGAAAGTAGAAATGTTAAATTATTTCTTTCTACATTCATTAATAATTGAATCTAAAGTGACAATGATGTTCAATTTTAATTGCTGTCTCAAAACATTTCAATACAAAGAAAAACACAATGTAAAATATTAATTTTTTTAAATTCTTTTTTTAAAAAAATACACTAGAATTCACTGCAGCACTGAATCACTTTAAAAATAATATTGTGATAAAAATACCCCTAACATGCCCTATAAATATAAAATTGAAGATTTTAAATACTTTTTTAGTAGAAAATTCTCAATACTATAAAATACACTGAAAACAAATTTAATTTTGACATAGGCAACATTTCGCTACTAATGTATGATAAACACACAAAACCGTTAAGAACTTATTAATGAAATAGTACAAATACAATGTGTGCTATCATCACTAACACCAAAAAAAAAAAAAAAAAGGCAAAACAAAACACCAAACCCATTACAGCAACCTTACAAGACAAAGCAGAACTCCCCCTTAGGGTTTCCAGGCAGCAGCTGCTGGATTCGAATTGCTGACTTTTTGGTTAGCAGCCTGAGCTCTTAACCACTGTGCCAGCAGGGCTCCAAATACATCAATACATAAATGCAAAGCGCAGGAAAATACTTAATACTTTAATATTCACTCCAGTTCTAAGCTGAAGAACTGCCATAACATTACATAAAATAAACATTTTATTACACATACACATTTAATTCGTACACAATTACACAGTTCATTAAAAAAAAACACTAAAAAACCACTGCAATAAACAAAAATCACACCTAATTAAAAGAACATCCTCTGATATTTCTGCATCGAAGCTATCCTTGTCTCCCAAGATGAATTTCAAACCTGCGAAAGCTCTCTCAACACTGACCTAAGTAGCTGCTGCTGCTGCTGCTGCTAGGTGCCGGCCAGTCAACTCATAGCAACCCTACTGCCACTGCCGTCGAGTCTACGTACACCAAAATGAAACGCTGCCTGGTCATGTGCCATCCTCACAATTGCTGCTATGTTTAAGCCCACTGTTGCAGCCACTGTGTCAATCCATCTCATAGAGGGTCTTCCTCTTCTTTGCTGATCCTCTACTTTACCAAGCATGTCTTTTTCTAGGGACTGGTCCCTCCTGATAATATGTCCAAAGTATGTGAGACAAAGTCTTGCATCCTTGCTTCTAAGGAGCATTCTGGCTGTACTTCCAAGACAGATTTATTCATTCTTCTGGCAGTCCATGATATATTTAATATTCTTTGCCAAAACCAGAGTTCAAAGGTCCTCCTTATTCTTCTTCACTCTTGTTCATTGTCCAGCTTTCACACACATATAAGGCAACTGAAAATACCATAGCTTGGTCAGGCATACCTTAGTTCTCAAAGTGACATCTTTGCTTTTGAGTACTTTAAAGAGATCTTCTGCAGCAGATGTGCCTAATGCAATACATCATTTGACTTCTTTACTGTTGCTTCCATGGATACTGACTGTGGATCCAAGTAAAATGAAACTGTTGACAACTTCAGTATTTTCTCGATTTATCATGTTGTTTATTGGTCTAGCTGTGAGAAATTTTGTTTGCTTTATGTTCAGGTGCAATCCCACTGAAGGGTGTAGTCTTTTATCTTCAACAGTTAGTGCTTCAAGTCCTCTTAGCTTTCAGCAAGCAAGGCTGTGTCATCTGCATATCACAGGTTGTTAATGAGTCCCTCCAATCCTGATGCTTTGTTCTTCTTCATATACTTCAGCTTCTTGGATTTGCTCAGTATACAGATTGAATAAGTATGGTAAAAGGATACAAACCTGATGCACACCTTTTCTCATTTTAAACCAGTCATTATCCCCTTGTTCTGTTCAAACGACTGCCTCTAGGTCTATGTATGGGGTTCACATGAGCACAATTAAGTGTTCTAGAACTCCCACTCTTCGAAATGTTATCCATAATTTATTATGATCCACACAGTCAAATGCCTTTGCACAGTCAATGAAACACAGGTAAACATCTTTCTGGTATCCTCTGCTTTCAGTCATGATCCATATGACATCAGGAATGATACCCCTCGTTCCACGTCCTCTTCTGAATCCAGGCTGAATCGCTGGCAGTATACTACTGCAATCATTTTTGGATTATCTTCAGCAAAATTTTACATGCATGTGGTATTCATGATACCGTTCAATAATTTCCACATTCTGTTGGTCATCTTTCTTTGGAATGGGCACAAATACGGATCTCTTCCAGTCAGCTGGCCATGTAGCTGTCTTCCACATTTCTTGGCATCGAGGAGTTGAAACATCTCAACTGGTATTCCATCAATTCCTGGATCCTTGTTTTTCACCAATGCCTTCAGTGCAGCTTAGACTTCTTCCTTAAATATCATCAGTTCTTGATCATATGCTTCCTCCAGAAATGACTGAACGTCAACCAATTCTTTTTTGTACAGTGACTGTATTCCTTCCATCTTCTTTCGATGCTTCCTGCATCATTCAATATTTTGTGCAGCGTTCTTCAGTATTGCAACTCGAGGCTTGAATTTTTTCTTCAGTTCTTTCAGCTTGAGAAATGCTGAGTGTATTCTTACTTTTGGTTTTCCAACCCCAGGTCTTTGCACACTTCATTATAATACTTTGTCTTTTCAAGCTGTCCTTTGAAATCTTCTGTTCAGCCCTTTTACTTCATTATTTCTTCGATTCGCTTTAGCTAGTCTATGTTCAAGAGCAAGTTTCTGAGTCTCTTCTGACATGCATTTTGGTCTTTTCTTTCCTCTTTTTGATGATCTTTTGCTTTCTTCATGTATGATGTCCTTGATGTCATCCCACAACTTGTCTGGTCTTCAGTTATTAGCGTTCAATGTGTCAAATCTATTCTTGAGATGGTCTCTAAATTCAGGTGAGATATATTCAAAGTCATACTTTGGCTCTTGTGGACTAGTTTTTTTTCTTCAGCTTCAACTTGATCTTGCACAGGAGCACCTGATGGACTGTTCCATAGCCAGCCCTTGCCTTTGTTCTCACTGATGATATTGAGCTTCTTAATCACATCTTCCCACAGATACAGTCTATTTGATTCTGGTGTATTCCATCTGGCGAGGTCCACGTGTACAGTCCCGCTTACGTTGCTGAAAGACTTTCACGTTCCAATCACCAGTAATTATCAATGCATCTTGATTGCATGTTTGATTAATTTTAGATTGCAGAAGTTGGTAAAAATCTTCAATTTCTTCATCTTTGGCATTAGTGGTTGGTGCGTAAATTTGAGTAATAGTCACATTAACTGGTCTTCCTTGTAGATATATGGATATTATCCTATCGCAGACAGTGTTTTACTTCATGATAGATCTTGAAATGTTCTTTCTGAAGACGAATGCAATACTATTCATCTTCAATTGGTCATTCCTGGCTCTCATGGGCTTGTTTTAATTTTCTCCAGCTTCAGCTTGAACTTACATATGAGCAACTGATGGTCTGTTCTGCAGTCTGCCCCTGGCCTTGTTTTTGACGATACTGAGCTTCTCCCATTGTCACTTTCCACAGGTGTTGTTGATTTGATTCCTGTGTATTCCACCTGAGTTTAGAGACCATCTCAAGAACACATTTTGATGCTCTGAATGTATCTTCCCAGACCATGTGATTGTCCAATTCAAAATGGCCAATACCAATCCATTTCAGCTAATTAATGCCTAAGGGTATTAATCTTTATGTGTCCCACTTCATTTTTGATGACTTCCAATTTCCCTAGACAACTACGAAACGTTCCATGTTCTGATTATTAATGGATGCTTGCAGCTGTTTCTTTTCATTTGGAGTCATGGCACATCACAAATGAAGGTCCCAAAAGCTTGACTCCATTTATGTCATTAAGGCTACTCTACTCTAAAGAGGCAGCTCTTTCCCAGTCATATTTTTAGTGCCTTCCAACCTGAGGGACTCATCATCCAGCACTATATCAGACAACATTTCGCTGCTATTCGTAAGGTTTTCACCGGCCAATTTTTTCGGAAGTAGCTTGCCAGGTCCTTCTTGCTACTCTTAGTCTGGAAGCTCCGCTGAAACCTGTCCATCCACCATGGGTGACTCTGCTGGTCTTTGAAGTACCAGTGGCATAGCCTCCAGCATCACAGCAACACAGACCACAATATGTCAAACTGACAGACGAGTGGTGAGGAGCTGATGCACCCAAAATTACTACAGCAACTGCATATAACCGGGGATATTGTGAATGGTTTTCTTCACAGAATTCAGATTTTCTACCATTTCCCAAATGCTTTTTAAACATTAACATGGCCTTCAGACTAAGTTCAGAACTAATTAGAATTTGATAATGTCAATCTAAATAAATTGCCCCAATACACTATCATTTTCAATGTTAACTTTTTCCCGGCCATGAAATTTTTCAATCAATATGTTTCCAAATGTATTATTAAGAGTTCTTAATTTTAGTTTAGTTTCCACATACCAACAACATCACTCATGGTTAACTGTTTACTTTGCAATCTTACTGAACTTTCTGTAAAGGTTTTAAAGTTACCAAGATTAAATTGAAATATGCCCATTATTAGAAAAGTATTCATTATTAGAAAAGTATTCATACTATTCGCAGGTAATACATCACAGAGATTTTTGCCTCCTACTAAGGTTTCTAATATGGTTTTTATACTGTTCCATCTTATTGAGCATCCAGTTGTAAAAATAGTAGCGCAGGGGCGACTGATGTCCTCTAACTTCATAATGAGAAAGGATAATCAAGATCAACAGCCAAAGGCTGATTCCTATGAGGTGGGGATCAGACCTGCCTACTCTCTCCAACCTTTTTACCAATTCTGACACCAGCCATTCCTCCCCTGGTGCACTCTACTCTTCTGCTGGGTTTGACAGTTCATTGCAATGGCCTCACAGAGCATACTCACAATTATGTGGTTTATTACAGAAGTAAACAAATTACAATTCGGGATCAGGAATGACTCAGAATACAGTTCTCCAGTCAGGACAGCTGCTTGGCTGTGCCTGTAGGCAGGCCTCTCTCTGAGCCTTGGCCTCTCAGCCTGGCCTCTGCCCTGCTTGGGCAAGTGTTACAAAGCTCTTTTGTTCTGCCAGTAAGTGTCTGGGGCACTGCACTCCATCAGTAAGCCTCAGCCTGAAGGCACTCAGCTCTCTAGCTTTGTGGGTCAGCATGTCCACTGTAATCACCTTACTCTGTGGGCTGGGAAGCCCTGCCGGTCTCCTGATTCTGCTGCTGCTGTTTCTCACCATTTTGCAGCACCCAGTGTTACAAGCTGTCTCTCTTCTGGGCCTAAGAGGTTCTCAGATCAGGAACCCCGGATACAAAGGACACACTCTGCTCTCTTCTTCTTGGTGCTAGTTAGGTCCCTCCTTTCTACATATGGAATGGCTCATTTTAAGCCTAGCAGGATGGCAAAACTGATCAATCCCCTTGTTAGAGTTCCATATACCTCGCTGCACAGTCCCACCCTCACAAGGGTGTCACGTACCTTATTTGCCTTATTGGCAAGCTGTCCAATCCCCTTGGTGGGCCACAATTACCTTATTTTCATAGCCCTGTCCAATCATTTGGTGGGAGTTACAAGACAACTGCTAGAAAGGCCATATAAAAGCAATCCATCGCACTGCAGGCTACACCCTGGCATTTCTAGTCATCCTTCTTTCATACTTGGAGGATAACTTTCCCCTCCCTATCATCTTTCCAGTCCAAAACAGTCATTAACAATTAGTCCTTCAGTAGCACAAAGAGTTCTCAGGTTGAGGTTACTCAGGTACCAGCCATTCAGGTCTGCTGTAGGTGTCCACCTGATATGGTCAGGTTCTCCAAAAGTCATCTTGGGCTTCACCCTTTCTGGTGTCTGATAAAATTTAACTGAGAGATTACTCCCTTGCTCTGAGCCTCATGAGGTATCAGCTTAAAGAGGGACTTTATGTTTGGCCTCTGTACTCTGGTCCAGCAGTACCTCCCCTCAGTCCACTCTTTTAGTTACTCCTTCTACAATTACAGTCTTTACAACCACAATTAACTCTGTTAACAATCAACACTCGCAACTGAATCATGTAAACATATCAGCATTTCCCCCACGGTCTCCTAACCAGACCCATCAGGAAAAACGGAAATTATCCAGTGCGGATACTCCCTTGTCCCCCTCATTTAAAAAAAGAACACTCATGAAAGCGTGTAAGCCAGACAATTCGTGCTTTTATCTCCTCCTGTTTTAGATAGCCTCTATTCAAATTACCCATACCTATCAAGCCAGTACTAAGAAGACAAGCACGTTCCTTGATCTGAAGAATCTTCTATTCCAGTTGGAACTTAGAGCACCTGCATCCATAAACAAAATCCGGTCCAGAGGAAACCATCAAATTGCAGCAATTTACATTAGCTCACGGTGTCAAACATTTCTCTCTTCATTCAGTCAGGATCTGGTCAGCTCATCGATAACCCTCATGGGCTAGGCCAATAGGGACCAGTCAGTCCCTTTTCGCTCTCTCATCCCTAGTCCCCACCGGCTAGGTCAATGGGCAACACCCATAGGCTCAGGAGTCTACACAACTCCCTGTACTTCAGACCAACAGCCCTTTCTCTCTCCAACCCTTTTACCAATTCTGGCACCTGCTGTCCCTCCCACAGCACTCTCTACTTCTCTGCTGGTTCAATAATTGACTGAAATGGTCACACATAACTCACAGACCATACCCATGATTATTGAGTGTCTTAGGAAAGTAAGAGGTTACAATTCAGGATCAGGAATGACTCAGATGCATTTCTTCCGTCAAGACTGCTCCTTGGCCATATCCACAGGCCAGCCTCTCTCTGGTCCTTGGCCTGGCCTCTGTCCTGCTGAGGCAAGTATTACAAAGCTCTTTACCACTGTCAGTAAGTGTCTAGGGGGACCTGACTCTGCCAGTAGGCCTCAGCCTGAGGATCCTCAGCTCTCTCTCACTCTGTGGATCAGCACACCCACTATAAGCAGCTTGCTCCTTGGGCTGGGAATCCCAACGTGTCATCTCCTGGTTCTGCTGCTCTCATTTCTCTACCACGGCTTCTCCCTGATTCGTGTCTTCTCCTTAGAGTTCCATATACCTATTGCACGGTCCCACCCCAACGTAGGTGCAATGCACCTTATTTGCACTATTGGCAAGCTGTCCAATCCCCTCAGTGGGCTACAAGCACCTTATGTGCATAGCCCTACCCAACCATTTGGTGGGAGTTACAAGACCGTGGCTAGAAAAACCATATAA
This sequence comes from Loxodonta africana, assembly GCF_030014295.1. Taxonomy (NCBI): domain Eukaryota; kingdom Metazoa; phylum Chordata; class Mammalia; order Proboscidea; family Elephantidae; genus Loxodonta; species Loxodonta africana. The sequence continues at coordinate 28,716,451 of NC_087352.1, read as the reverse complement.
AAGTGATATCCACTGAACCACACCAGTACAGGTTTCCTGATTTTCTGAAAATTTGGTATACAATGTTGGAAAATGAAGTATTCTGATGAGTCCATGACAGTCTCCTAAAAATTCTTCCAGTTCAGCACCCTTTACTGCTGCTTGATACCTGGAGCATTTGTGGAACATGCTTTATACCAGGCAATCTTATAAACTTTTTCACTTTCACCGCACTCTGCAATGGCTAATGTCTGCAAGTTAGTCTTCAAAGTTATTTTTCCCTGACATTTGCCATTCAATTTCACTATCATTTCTGAGCAAGTCAAATTTAATCATATTAGAGCCATTCACCATGGTTATACAATAAATTTCTTGTAAATCAACCCTGCACTTCTCTAAAATTTGATACGCAGTGTTTTTTATGTACAGATCTGTGTCTTTCAATTCTTTCATTCCCAGTGTCAACAGAAGCATCTTATTGTCTTGCGCAAACTAAGCATTAATTCCTAGAATTGACAGAGTCAATCTACCGGCATCATCCACTTTCCAAGAGAATTATTTTTCTAGATTACTACTCATTTTGGAGCTAAATTTAAAGGGCAATTGATGTATCATTTCCATAATATTCTATGAGTTGACTGAAATTTTTTGAACAACTGAAGCGATACAGGTTTTCCCCACTATCTAAAAGTTCTATGAAACTTTCCATAAGCCAAAGAGATGTAAAATGAAGAAATAATTACCACTAATTCACATGGGAAAAATTTCTGAGCTTTCCTAGACTCAAAAAAATAACCTACCAACCTTACCAATTAACACATAAAACTTAGACTTGAGCTGTGAAGGATGGTCCCTGCAGGGTGGTCCACCTGGGGACCACTGGAGCACGCCCAGGGGCCATCAGGTGAGGCAGTGGCAGCTATCACCACTGAAAAATGAGAGGTGCCAGAGAAAGAGGAGGAGGGAGTAGCAGCAGAGGAAGGTGAGGAAGAGACGGTGGCATTGGGTTGGAGGAGCTGCTGGACTTTCTGACCAGGCTGCCTGTCACATATTGAACTGTTCCCCTGAAAAGTACCTGTCAACTTTGCTAGGTCATGATTCCCAGTACTGTGTGACTGATCGTCCACCATTCTGTCACCTGATATGACTTCCCTATGTGTTGTAAATGCTATCACTATGATGTTGATGCGATGGATTAGCGGCAGTTACGTTAATGAGGTCTACCAGATTAATTTCTGTCCTAAACCAATCTCTTTTGAGATATAAGAGAAGCCACCAGAAAGACAGGGAAACCTCATACAACCAAAAATGTGTCCTTCAGACCCGGGGTCCCTGAGCCTGAGAAGCTCCTCAACCAAGGGAAGACTGATGACAAGGAGCTTCTTCCACAGCCCACAGAGACAGAAAGCCTTCCCCTTGAACTAATGCCCTGAGTTTGACCTTACAGCCTACTAGACTGTGAGAGAATAAATTTCTGTTTGTTAAGGCCATCCACTTGTGGTATTTCTGTTATAGCAGCACTATAGACACTGGCCCCTGGCCCTGCCAGCCTGGAATGGAGGGCACTGGACCTTGACCTGGACCTGCTACCCCCTTCAGGCATGTTGTATTTCGAGTTCCCAGACTACTGCACCCCCAAAGTTGGCAAGATGATTGCAGAGAACTGGCACCCATATAGCATCACTGACCTGGTTTTCACCTACTAAGCCCACAATCAGCGGCATGTGCACACCCCCAAATTAGCTGTTTACATACAAGAATGCTATTTTCCCAAAAGAGAAAATCCTCTTCTGGTTCCTTTCAGTTAGCGAAAACAGGTACTAATGTAGGTCTTTTGTAAAAACGAAGTGGTATAAGGCAAACTTTTGGATGGGAGGCGTACCTGTAATTAGATTTAAAATTTTACAGAATCCTGAATATTCAATTAACTCAAACAAACAACCCCTAACAGTAACTAATTCAACACATGCATCAACAATTACTTGTTCATCTAATTTCACCTTAAGGCATTCTGGAACAGCACACTCCATAAACTCCTCTAAAGTTTTTTGTTGCTTATTCGGAACGCTTCTGACACTTTCTTCAATCTTCTTTGTCTTCTTGCTTTGCACTGCATTGTACTCATCCGTATGGTGACGCTTCAGGTGTCTCTCTAAATTCGCTGCATGGTCTCCAACCATATCTGTGTTGCAAATTTTACACGTGCTTTTATTTTCAATCTTTTCATACTTGAAAAATTCTCGACATGGGTTTTCTCTGGTTCGTCCCATACTAGAATTCAAGGGCAAAAAATAATATTAACATTAGAGCATATTTTATAGTCACCATATTACATTTAAAAAGGTCTGGTGGCGCAGTCATTAAAGTGCTCAGCTGCTAAGTGTCTGGTTGGCAGCTCAAATCTACCAGCTGCTGTGTAGGAGAAAGATGTGGCAGTCTGCTTCCGTAAAGATGACAGCCTTGGAAACCCTATGGGGATAGTTCTACTGTCCTATAGACTCGCTATAAGTCTAAACCCATCTGACGGCAAGCAGTTTTGTTTATATCACGTTACGTTAAAAATGAGTATTAAACTTTGATGACATAAAAAGAATGCATAAATACATTTGTAGAAATGAATCAGAGCCGGTACATATTAAAACGGTTCTAGTCACGAGCTGTCAGTATATTAGAAAAAACGCAATAACTTTGTTTTTACATTCACAGGGTTTGCTAACTTCCTACATTTAAAGTCCCACTTTACAACATTCTCGTATGTTTATTCGGCACCTTTTGAAGAAAATCTCACTTAATAGTGACGCCATCAAGTTGTTTTCAGTGAAATAATCCTCTATCAGAACGGAAACGTTAATTTTCTTTCCACTAGTTGCTTATGTTTGTTAACATTTAAATTTGCGAGATAAATACCCAGTTCAAACATATAAGTACAATGTGTTATAGTACATTTAAATCGACATTGGATACAAGAAAGGAACCATTAATAAATCACATGGCATTTTCTATTTCTTGAATTTAAATATCACACTTAAAAAATGTGAATAATGTACGTTTAAAATGTTTACACTCACCTGGCAAATTTCCGTTCACACAAAACTCTGTTCAGAACTCGATGCAATTTAACCAGCTCTTTCAGAATTCTAACGAGTTCTCAATCGTCGAGCGTTTCTCACATCTTCATCAGGTAGGCACAGCTCGCTTTACTGTGAGAAGTCAAGCATGGACCGGAAATTAAGCTCGGAGGAGGTTTGTTCAGCTCAGGCCCAACCTCCGGCCTGTCCGAGGGGCCCTTGACCTCTGCTGTCTGTCCCTTGCGGGCGCCCAAAAAGGGAAAGGAGGGAGGAGGTCTTCACGGAGGCGGGGGCCCAGGTACGGGTATAGAGAACGGTGTTCATGGGAGGCAGGAACGGCCTGGACTACGTTCGATGGTGCGGACGCGCACGGCACGTCGGGACAGAAACTGACGCTCAAGGCCGAGGGTAGGGGACGGCCGGGTCCCGAAAGTAGGCCCCGCGCCGCTCCAGGGGGTGGGAAAGGCCACGCTCACCTTTACCACGGCGCCGGTGTCCCGTAGGTAACTTCCGGGAAATGGCGCCGCGCCAGCTCCGCACGCCATTCTCCACGCGCTTGCGTAGAACGCACCGACTCGCCCCTCCCACGCGTTGCCCTGGCTAATCAGGGGCCTACCCCAAAGGCACCGTCCTCTCCCTTCGGACTACGTTTCCCTTGAGCCTCAGCAAAAAAGCGGAGTCCCAGTCTCGACCAGTGGGAGCTCATTTCCAGAGGCTTCTTATGCCTGAGAGGTGTCCTATTTACGATGGGGCCCGAAGGGTCACAAAGTGCTTGCGGCCCACCCCCTCAGCGGTCGCTTTTCGCTCAAACCCGAACCCCAGGACTTACAAACTGTCAAGTTGGACAGTACTTTGGCATATCGCGCATGTGCACAACGGGTCCGGTTCCTACTGGCAGGCGAGGTGACGGACGAGGAGGCTGATGTCCTGACCAGTCAGAACTGGCGCTTCGCCCCAGCCATTCCCCTAGAGCTCTCCGTGAGGCTTCTTCCTTGCAGCCCAGCGGTCCACTTAGTAACTGCTAGTGCTTTTTCTGCAGCCTCTAGTTGTTTCCACGGCAACGGCTAGAGTCGCCCCGGCCCCTAGAGAGGCCGGAAGTGGCGGTTCCGCCGCTACGTCTAGTTAGACTGAGACGAGCGTGTAAGTGGGCTTGGGAATGGCTAGGCTCGGGTCGTCAGTCCTGATCCGTAGACTTTCTCCGCCCTGACATTTGACCTCCACTGAGCACCCTGCGGACGTGCGGGGTAACAAGGACTCCGGTAGGCGCCAGTTTACTGAAGAGGAAACTGCTTCAACAGTTACATAAGGCCCTCACTGTGTGCCATGATTCTTCAGACCATTTTTAATAAAATTGATATTATAAGATTATAGTAAAAAATCAATATGGGCTTATTGTAGTGACTTTGGAAAACAGAAAAGTTCAAAAGTAATCTCACAACCCACTTTGCCACTCTTCAAACTCGGATGCTTTTCTGTGCTGTTTTTTACCCCTTAAACTAGTATATTCATATCTAATAAACATTTACGTACTAATTTCAGTATTTCCAGTAAACATGACATGATAGGCAGCACAAGCCTGTATATCTTTAGAAGGAAAGCTTAGAGACAAAAGCATTTGGAAAAGAAATTTACTTGCAAAGAGGGGCAACCTGCAGAATGCAGCAGGTATTTAAAGAAACCAAACAAAAATTGCACAATTACCAAAGTGACTGAGATTGCATTAGCCCATTGGTGGCAGGAAAGTAGCACACTTGTCCCATGATTATCATACCTTCAGCTATCCGAAGTAGAGTGCAGGCTTTTGCCTAGACTTAGGGGAGGTGCTCAACGTTTCATTTATTTTGGGGACCAGAACTAGAAGGGTGACCTGTTATTTTTGTCATTAGGTGCCTTTGAGTCAGTTCTGACTCTTAGTGACCCTGTGTACAACAGAACAAAACTCTAGCCAGTCCTGGACATCCTCATGTTCATTGTCATGCTTGAGTGCATTGTTGCAGCTGCTGTGTCAGTCCATCTCATTGAGGGTCTTCCTGTTATTTGCAGACCCTCTACCAAGCATGATCTCCCAGGGACTGTTTCCTCCTGATAACATGTCTGAAGTATGTGAGATGAAGTCTTGTCATCCTCCCTTCTTAGGAACATTTTGGCTGTACTTCTTCCAAGACAGATTTGTTTGTTCTTTTGGAAGTCCCTGGTATATTTAGTATTCCTCACCAACATCACAACTCAAAGGCGTCAATTCTTCTTCGGCCTTATTCATTTTCCAGCTTTCGCATGCATTATGAGGTGATTGAAAACACCATGGCTTGGGTCAGGCAAACCTTAGTCCTTAAAGTGACATCTTTGCTGTCTAACTCTTTAAAGAGGTCTTTTGGAGCAGATTTACCCAGTGCAATATGTCAGTTGATTTCCTGACTGCTGCTTCCATGGGCGTTGATTGTGGATCCAAGTAAAATGAAATTGTTGAAAACTTCAATTTTTTTCCCATTTATCATGATGTTTATTGGTCTAGTTGTGAGGATTTTTGTTTTATGTTGAGGTGTAATCCATACTTAAGGTTGTAGTCTTTGATCTTCAGCAGTAAGTGCTTCAAGTTCTCCTTGCTTTCCGCAAGCAAGGTTGTATCATCTGCGTATCACAGGTTAATGAGTCTTCCTCCAGTTCTGATGCCCCATTCTTCTTCATATAGTCAAACTTCTCATTTTATTTGCTTAGCATACAGACTGAATAAATATGGTGAAAGGATACAACCCTGATGCACACCTTTCCTGACTCTAAACCATGCAGTATTTTTAGTTCATCTCAATAGGCAATGTAACTGTTTAAGTCTGACTGTGGGACAGGGTCAGTTTTGCTTCTCCACATCAAGTGCTGAACTGTGACTTATTTAGCCAACCCTAAATTGTTTCCATTTTGGTGTCCTCTGATAATCCCATGATGAATTCCACTGATTGGAAGCTCTGTGCCTGTGTGTGGGTGGGACTTGTCAACCTTGAGCTTCTCTGTAGCATTATCAGCATACGCCCTTTGGAAGGGAAAGTACCCCAGTGGGAGTATCCTTACGTTTTTTCTCTGAGACTGTGTAGAATCCCCAGAGATGAATCTTCCACTGCACACCACGTAGGGAAAGATCAAGGGTTCTAATTATTGTTTATTTGCTTCTCATGTCTCTCCCAGTCTTCTTTGTCGTAGGTCCCCTGGCTTCTCATTCCATAAGTGCTGGACTTTGGTTCTCAAGCCGCTGGAATTCTGCAGTATAAGCCTGCTTAGACAACCCTCCATTTCCTCCAGTGCCAATGCTGTATTTGGCTTTCTCTAAATTAGTGACAATATCCCCATCTGCTTCTGACTTCAAAATGGTGTTACTATTAGCCCCTTTTCCACCATCCTCACACTTGTGGGTTTATGTTTTAAGCCTTTTCTTTTCTGGTTTTAGTGTTGTTTCTGAGCCAAGACAGACGAATGTGTCCAGTCTGCTATCTTGACCCAGAAAGCCCAGGGATGATTTCCAGTCTCCTCCTCCCTTCACCCTTGCCCTCATCCTAGCCCCAACATGCCCTTTCCAGCTCTGACAGCAAATTCCCGGTTGCCCTGTCCTTCTGGTGACTTCTGTGCAGTGTTGGGGTTGGAGCAGGTGTGATGCACTCTGGCTAAGCAGCAAATCCTGTCTCCACGTGCACACGAAAGCTTTCCTGCGTCCCTGGCTCGCAGGCACAGGGCTCCTCCCCTGTGTGGATCTGTAGTCCTTTGCCTGGGGTTCCCTTCCCTGCGTTCATGTTAGGTCGGAGTTGCGATCTCAGGCCTCCATGGGCTTTGGGCCTGCGGCTGGGCCTGAGGGGGCAGTGTGATCGGTTTCCTTCCCTTGCGCACCCTCCGATAATATGGATAGTGGCTTGGGTTGAGGGGGCCGTCCAGTGCTTGCCCTGGGCCGCCGCCCAGCTTTCTCGCCGGTGTGGATCCTCTGGTGGTGGAAGAGGGCCGGGCGCTCGCGGAAGGCGCGGCCGCACTGCGAGCACACGAAAGGCTTCTCGCCAGTGTGGATGCGGCGGTGGCTGATGAGCACGGCGCCCTTAGAGAAGGCCTTGCCGCAGTCCCCACAGCGGAAGGGCCGCTCGCCGGTGTGCAGCAGCTGGTGCTGCGTGAGGTTGGAGCTGTGGCTGAAGGCTCGTCCGCACTGAGCACAGGAGAAGGGCTTCTCGCCCGTGTGCACACGCTGGTGCTTGAAGAGTGAGGAGCCCTGACTGAAGGCAGCGCCGCAGAGCGCACAGGCGTATGGCTTCTCACCCGTGTGCGTGCGCTCGTGCTGGATCAGGTGTGAGTTCCGGCAGAAGCGGCGGCCGCACTGCGCGCAGGCGTAGGGCCGGCCGCCCGCGTGAATCTTACGGTGCTGGCTGAGGTTGGAGCCGTGGCTGAAGGCCTTCCCGCATTCGCCACAGCGGAAAGCCTTCTCGGCTGTGTGGATTCGCTGGTGGCGTACCAGCGATGAGCTGTGCCGAAAGGCCTTGCCGCAGGCCGGGCACGCGTAGGGCGTCTCGCCACTGTGGATGCGCTGGTGCTGCGTCAGGTGCGACGTCTGGCTGAAGGCTTTGCCGCACTGGGCGCATTCGTATGGCCGCTCCCCCGTGTGGGTGCGCAGGTGCTTGAGCAAGTCAGAGCTCTTGACGAACACCTTGTTGCAGGCCCTGCATTCGAAGGGCTTATCTCCAGGGAGGAGGCAAGCGCCAGTGTGGAGGGCCTCCCTCAGCTCGTCCCTAGCAGGGGCCACCTGGCCAGTGGGAAGTGCCTGAGGGTTGCTGGTCAGAATTGCCATTTCTTCCTCCCTGAATGTGGGAAGATCCCCCCTAGCGTGAACTGGGACACATGGGAGGGCACTTCCAGGAGCCTCCCTCATATGTGACTTCTGCTGCTCCTGCACCCTCAGCTGCTTTCCCGGCACTGGGCAGTCTGTGAGGGCCCTTCCCCTGGGCAGGCTGCCCTCTGCAGCCCTCAGGGGTGCAGTCAGCCTCAAGCTGATGCTCTCCTCCCCGCTGCCGGAGCCCGACAGGAGCCTCTCCCAATAGATCATGGACACCCCAATGGATTTTCTCTCCCCAGATGGAAAGGCACCCTGCTGTCCCTCCAGGATTTTCCCCAGGTCACAGGCACCAGGAGAGGGAAGGACTCTGGGAGGCGTTGTCAGAGGGGGGCTACCCAGGAAGGCCCCAAGCAATGCTGCTTTTCCGTAAACATCCCCATCATCTGCTGGACACCGCGGACCTGAAAGCAGAGAAATGGTGGTTATCTGGGTCATCCCAGCCAGGAGGTGGAGGCCAGGGCAGGTAGAACACACAGGGCAAAGTGGGCACCCTGGGAGGTAGGTGTGTTAACAGGCAGAAAAGCACGGGCCCAGGCCTGACCAGGCTGAGAAAAGCATCTGCTGTGACAAGCATGCCACCCATGGCATCTGGGACCCCCATAGTTAAGACACTAGCCCTGAAGCCCAGAATGCAGGGGCAGGGGCAGAGTTGGCCCTGGCCCCAACCGAGAAGGACACTAGCCATTGAGCAGCTGCTGCAGGCCAGGTCCGGTCAGCACTGGAGATGGGTGGTGCACTACCTCATGGTACCCAGACTTTGTGTTTGCTGTTCCCAAAGACAGTGCTACAAGTGTCCTGGTCAAGGCCGTGTCCTCTGTGCCTGGAACATGTGTGGCCACAACAAGTATTCAAGAAATACTGATGAACAAATACATGAGGGAATGAAGCAATGACCCACAGATACAGCAACAAGGCTGGGAAGGTTTGAGGCTGTATAGCCCTCTTGGGCTCTTAACAAGCCTCCCCATGGCCTGGGAGTGACCTGTGTCTGAACCCAGCTTTGGTACCCTCAGCTTGACCTTCAAGAGCAGCCAAGGTGGGAGCTCCCAAGAGAGGATAGTGGAGGGAGAGGAAGAGGAAGCTGGGTGGGAAGGCGGAAGAGGAGAGTGTTAGGAAGGGCCTGAGAAGGGAGATGGAGGCTCAGCCAAGTCAAGTGCCAAGCTCACCCACACCCTGAGCCCCCACTCACCAGGGCTAGGCCTCCCCTGGACTTCCCTTGCTGTGACTGGGGCCGTGTCCGTCCCATCGGGAACCCAGGGCTCCTTGCCACGCTCAAGCTGGACAACCACTCGGGGTCGGGAAGCTCCAAGCCCTGTGGGGGAGGACAAGGCGGGAGAGGGGCTGGCCCCTGCTCAGGACAATTCACCTCTCAACAGATAGCAGGAAACTCGTGTCATCTGTGTAACCAGGAAACCCAAGGGTCATATCATGTCTTGCCATGCACCACGGGGTGGGGTTCACAGTAACAGCCTAGCTGTCCCCTTAGACATCAACTGTGTTGATGGTGTCAGAAGAAGGGTGCAGAGTGCAAACAGGGACACTCAGCTAAGGAGTAGTTGAGCTGGCCAGATTTCGAGGCTCCCTGGTCCCAACCACTGCCTCACATGGCCCCCAGGTAGTGGGGATGGGGGCTGCTCAAGGGCCACCAGCAAGGTGAGGGGGCCATGCTGGTGGCCCAGCCTAGCACCAGCCATACCTCCCACGGAGGACTCAGGGCCTTACCCAGTGAGGCCACGAGGGCGAAGTTCTCAAGCATCACGTGGTGATACAGGGCTCTTTGGGCCATGTCAAGGAGCCTCCACTCCTCCTGGGAGAAGTACACAGCCACGTCCTCAAAGGCCACCAGGCCCTACAATGGCAGGCAGGAGGAGATGAACACAGTCTGAGCTCTGTGACCCAGGATGCTGCTCCCCATTCCAGTGACCACTTCCTCTGATGTCCCTCAGACATTTACCCTCCTCCCCCAGGCCCTGTCCCAGGCTAGTCTATCTATGGATGGCACTTCTCTCATCTGTCCAGACCTCCATCCCTCCAACCTCCATGTCCAGGCCACAGTCATTACTTCAGCCTCTCCGCTGGCCACTCTGCACAAGGTGGCCAAAGCAAATCCCTGGACAAGACAGCCGGAATCCCCAGGTGTCCAATCATGCCTCAGCCTTTGCACAGGTTGTTCCGTAGTCAGACTGGTTCTTCCTGCTCCTGCTACAAGCAACTGTCCAAGCCCAGCCCTGGGGCCATCCCTGGCTGAAGCTTGCTGGACACCAGGGCTACTCCTTGGGCCTGAGAGATCCCCAATTCCAGTCTTCACAAGGGTGGCCCCAAGGATGTGGTGGGCACACAAGAAGTCAGTCCCCTTCTCTCTCCACAGCTTCACCCCTCTATCTCCTTGGTCAGCCTCTGGCCTCCCTTCCCTGGGCTACCTTCCAGACAATTGGCCTTAGAGCCTCAGCCCACGCTCAAGCCCCAACACACCATCCCTTACAAAATTTCTAAGATCCTCCCTCCTAAATCTAATTCCCAGGCTCTGCCTCAGGCCAAACCACAAGGACCTTGTCTTCTACGTTTACAACTACAAGCCTCTATTCTGGGCCATCAAACACTCAACAGTAGGTCTCAAATCCAACTCCAAATCTTCCTTCTGAAACCTGTTTTCCCTCAAAATTCCCATTTCTGTCTAGAGCAGCTTCATTCTTCCAGGCGGTCAGGCTAAAAAACTTAGGATGGTCTCCACTCACTACACTTGTGGTATGACCCTCATGCATCAGCAGATCTATCTGGAATCTAATCACTTCTCCCACTGCCACTGCCCCTCTCTAGTCCACTTGCCATCATGGTTTATCAGGTGCAAGACTGTGCTACAAAGTGTACTATAAAAGGGGCAAGGTGGGCAGCTCCCACTTTTATCACTAACTTCATGGCAAGGATCAGCATGAATCTAATTCCCACCTGGAAATGGATCCAGGCCTCACCTTCCTGCATCTCCACCTGTTGGCAGGCACTTCCATGGCAAAACCTCTGACCTTAACAACCCAGAGTTAGATCAGCTATTCTGAGCAGGGTCAAAACATCCCTGGCCACCTGAGGCCAGGTCATGGGGAGCAGCTATAGGCTCAGGAGTCTGCACAACTCCCTGTACATCAGACCAGCTGGTGGCCTCCTCTCTCTCTCCAGTTTCCTGGGACTAGGTCACAAGCTAGAAGGACTCTATCCTCCTTCATTGACTGTACGTGCAGCCTTTCTCTACCACCTAGTTACCTGGAGCTGGGTCTACACAAATCGACTCTGTCCTGCCATGTGCTGCTGCCTCATTGCCCTTGCTGGTACATTAATTCTCTATAATAGCTCACAAAATCCAGAGACTATTATCTATACTTATTACTCATTTATTATAATCAGAAAGGATAAAAGCAAAGAGATGCATCAGGCAATGTTTGGGAGATTTCCCAGCACAAGGCTCCTAGGGACATGCCACTCAGCTTCCCATGCAAGGATGTTCTCACAAATCTGGAGGCCCCAAAAACAGAGTTCCAAGGCCCAGGGTCCCTTAGTCATTGGGACCGTGATGAATATGCATGGTTGGACCTTAATGCAAACCCAAAAAACCCACACCCATTGATGTCGAGTCAATTCTGACTCATAGCGACCCTATAGGACAAAGCAGAACTGCCCCATAGGGTTTCCAAGGAGTGGCTGGTGGATTTGAACTGCCGACCTTTTGGTTAGCAGCCACAGCTCTCAACCCCTGTGCCACCGGGTCTCCATAATGTGGATATGGTCAATTAAATCAATACGCATGACTGCATTAGGTCCCCCTCCCTTCCTGAAGTTAGTTTTCCAGGGGCCTACTTGCCCAGCTATTTCGGAAAACAAAGACATCTTTATTGCTGGAATTATTTTCAGACACAGGAATCAAACCAAATTCTTTGTCCCACAATAGCACTATTTCACTAGTATCCTCCTTGTTCCCTCCCTCCCGTTTGTTCTCCACTCAGCAACAGCTGGGATACTTTTAAAATTCTAACTCAGAGCATGTCCCTCCATGGCTTTTGGCACCCTCAGGATAAAGTCCCAGCTCCTCGGCCACTCATTCTAGCCAAACGTATCTCCTCTCCCCAGCTCGGCTCTCACTAGATGCGTTGAGAACACTCAGTTCTAGAACCACCTAGGCTCAGTCTCACCTCCCAGTCTTTACATGTGTGGGACTCTTTCCTTGGAATTTTCTGCCAGAGCTCACACCTTTGGCTGCCAAAGTGGGGATCCAACTCGAGCACAGCCCATTGCCCTGAACACCACGGACTGGGACGCAAGTCCCTCCCGGGCAGCGATTGAGAAAGACGAGACGCTCAGAAAAACTCCCTCCCTCAGTTTGGACTCGAGTCTATGACAGATGGGGGTCCGGGCGGGTGGGTGTATGAAGCTACCTCCACTCACCTGCGCCTGGTCCGACAGCGCCGCCGCTGCCGCCATCGGATACCTGAAGCGGGCAGAGAGGAGCAGGCGACCTGACCTGCAGCCACTCCCGGGCAGCTCGGGGCCTGTCTCCCCGTCTGTCAAGTGTTCAGAATGTTCGAGGTGATGTTTCCCGGCTGCCGCTGAGGGCCCGGAGAGCACGCGGGGCGAGGCGCGCACCGACAGTCCCACGGAGCCGCACACAGTACACTCGGGAAACCGAGGCTGGGGGAGAGGAGCCACTCTCCTGCGCTAACGATGCGTGTACAGGAGCAGGAGAGAGGCGGGGCCTCCGCTTGTGCTTTCCTCGTTGCGGTCGCTTCTGGTCCTCAGAGCCTACTGTAACACTGTACCCTACCCCGCGCTCCGACACCGACTGCCGGTGTGGCCCTCCGCCGGGTAGCAAAGTGACAGTCCTGAACGTCGGAAGTCCAGCCCCTTCCAGGGCCTCATTGGTTCAACGCGCGCCGCGAACACGCGCACAACGCCTTAAGGGTAGTGTAGTTCTTGTTTCTGGTGGCCGGCTCACCGCCAGATCTCCATGGCAACAAACAAGCTCCCCTGCAGCCGGGAGCTGGGAAATGGAGTCCCCAGGCCATACTCCTACTTCCATGGCTGAAAACATGCATATAAGTATATTTTTGTTTCTTTTTATATAGTTTTAATGCTTAATTTTTTTCCAGAAGTAGTTTTTTTTTTTTTTGTATTTTAGATGAAGGTTTACAGAGCAAATTACTTTCTCATTAAATAATTAGTACACATATTGTCATGTGACATTGGTTGCCAACCCTGTCAACACTGTCCCGTACTTGGCCGTGAATTCCCCAATACCAGCTTTCCTGTCTCCTCTGGCCTTGTCGTCCCTTCCTCTGGGCTGGTGTGCCAGTTTAGTCTCGTTTTGATTTATGGGAAGAAGTACAACTCCAAAAAACCAAAAGGCCCCTGGAAAACTAACTTCGGGGGGCGGGGGGGCAGTGCTAATGCAGTCATGCATATTGATTTAATTGATCATATCTGCATAATAGAGCCCTGGTGGCACAGTGGTTGAGAGCTATGGCTGCTAACCAAAAGCTCAGCAGTTCAAATCCACCAGCCGCTCCTTGGAAACCCTGTGGGGCAGTTCTGCTCTGTCCTATAGGGTCACTGTTGAGACAGATAGGGTTAACTGTGCTGGCAGAAAAAAACAGCGGTTAAAAGATTACCATCTAGAGGTTGGGTAAACAGGAACCACACTCTGTCAACATGAGATAAGGTTGAAACAGCTACTATCTCCTTCTTAGTGTATTTCTAGTCCCTTCCTCCTTTACAAGCTCCCACATTCCCAGAACAAAGTGTAACCGCTGTTAACCTTTCTTAGCCCTCCCAAAATGGCAATGTAGTGCCAAAGATAAGTGCACTTGCGCTATATCCCATAATAAGTGATGCCAAGGGCTGCTGAGAGGACTCCATCTTGAATATCAGTGGGTTCCATCTCGGATTCCAGATGCAGGGCAACCTAATTAACATGCACCGCCATTCTGAGAAGTACCTGCTCCTTGAAAGAAGCCTGCTAAATATTCATTACTCTGTTGTCTCCACCGAATCTATGGAAGCTCTAGCCTTGTTTCCCTTGTGGAGTCAGCCTTTTGGAGAGGCTTAGCCCCCCACTGACTCTTTGTGCTTGACTCAAGCAAAATAAAGCTTGCTGAAGATAATGTTTGTCTTTTGCATGTATTCTTACTCAGGAAAAGACAAGGACCCTTTCTGTTAGGTTGGCGATTGGTAACGCTATGAGTCGGAATTGACTCATCAGCAATGGATTTTTTGGGTAATCTTTGGCTGAAGAGTGAACCTCAGGAGTGGCTTCCGTACTGAGTTAAAAGGATGTCCGGGGACCATACTTTTGGGGTTTGCCCAGTCTTTATCAGACCAGCAAGTTCTCTCTTTTTTGTGAGTTAGAATTTTGTTCTACATTTTTCTACAGCTCTGTCTGGGATCTTCTATTATGAATAACTGTCAAAGCGGTCGGTGGTGGTAGCAGGTCACCATCTAGTTGTGCTGGACTCAGTCTGGTGGTGGCTGTGGTAGTTGTGGTCCATTAGTCCTTTCGATAAAACTTTTCCTGAAAACATGTGTATATTTTTTACATCGTACTCTGTCTTCCTTCTTTCTGGAATTCCAGTGACACAAATGTTAAACCTTTTGTTTTTCCTCCACAGATCCCTGAGGCGCTGTTCAGGTCCGGGGATACTAAAGGGAAAAAAATGACAGATTCACTGATGGTTCAGTGGTACTTGAATTCTGATCTTCTTCCCAAATCTGCCTGCTATTATTTACTTTTCAGAATCTTCAAATAGTCACTCTATACATTCCTTCTAGGTTTTATAGCTGCATTCAGTGAGAGAGACAGAATGGGGTGTTCCATCTAACTTGGAGCTAGATTTTGTTTTATTTTAAATGCATGCGTATGTGTGTTTTAAGTCTCTGTTATGTTGGAAGGAAGAATAGGGGTTTTTCTCATGAACAAAATGAGGTGGAGCAATCCTAGCAGAAGGGTTTATCTGAACAAGTGTCTGCATGTGGAATAGCCTGGGTCTGTACAGGTGAGAAGTCCGTGTGGCTGAGGTGGCTTCCTTTGTGCTGGGTAGGTGAGCATGGATGAAAGGAGGAAAGGGGATGAAGACTGAGGGGCCTTTCTAGTCTTTGTCAGGTTTAGATTTCATCCTGAGGGGCAAGGGAAACTGGGAAACTAGGGGTCACTCACTCCACAACCCCAGAAACAGGCAGAGTTGTGAGGCAGTAGACTGTTGCTGTGTAGGAACTATGGTAAGTTGCAGAGTAAGGGTCTTTTCTCCAGGGGACACCACCATAGACATCTGGCCACTGCTGCTAGATATATCCAGAGAAACCCAAAACCTGGAGGACAGTCTTTACATCTGGCAATGATTTAATCTGTAAAACTTCCTCGGAGCCTTGATTCCTCCTGTTACCTTGGGGCTGGAGCTGGGATTCCCAGGTCGTCACCAGTTAGAGATAAGGCTAGAGAAATTGAGAAGTGCCAGGTCCTGAGAACAATGCCACTCATTGGGTTGGGAAATGAAAGAGAAATCACTGGGGGCTATGAGGGGAACAGAGGTAATGGGTGCTCAGCCCCTGTGTTGTAGCATCCCAGGAGGGGTTTTCTTATCTAGAGACCAAAACCAGTAGCCAAAATTAACATCTACATCCTAAACCAAAAATCAAACCCACTGCCATCAATTCCGACTCATTAAAAAAAAAAAGACTCATAGTGATCCTATAATACACAGTAGAACTGCCCCATAGGGTTTTCAGGCTATAATTGTTTCGGGAAGCAGACTGGCACATCCTTCTTTGCAGAGCAGCTGATGGGTTTGAACCGTCAACCTTTGGGTTAACAGGCAAGCATGTAACCACTGTGCAACCAGAGCATCTATGTACAGCCTACATATAGGTTTTTCTGAATTCACATCCTATTTAATATTAAAAAAAAATATACAGGGGCCAACACTTATTAAATCTATAAGGTCTAGATATTTTAGTTACTTTGGAGAAAAAAAAAAAAAAAAAGAAGACCCTATGTTCAATTCCAGTCTCTTTCCCTACTCCTTGAATGAGCCAGCTCCATCTTGGTGGTGAGGGACTGGAGAGTTGTGGTGCAATTAATTACTTAATATGGCCCTTCTAGCCACAGTCTTTGTAATTTTCACCAAATGATTGGGTGAGGACTGTGCAAATGAAGTGATTGTGACCCACCAAGAGGATCTGATAGTTTGCTAATAATATAAATAAGGTGCATGGTACACTTGTGGGGGTTGTTGTTGTTAGGTTAGGTACTGTCTAGTAAGTTCTGGCTCATAGCTACCTCACGTACAACAGAATGAAACACTGCCCAGTCTTGTACCATCCTCATAATCGTTGTAATGCTTGACCCCATTGTTGCAGCCACTGTATCAGTCCATCTCGTTGAGGGTCTTCCTCTTTTTCACTAACCCTCTACTGTACCAGACATGATGTCCTCCAGAGACTGATCCCTCCTGATAACATGTCCAAAGTATGTGAGACGTAGTCTTGCCATCCTTGCCTCTAAGGAGCATTCGGGTTGTACTTCTTCCAAAACACATTTGTTCTTCTTCTGGCAATCCATGTTATATTCAATATTTTTCACCAACACCACAGTTCAAAGGCATCAATCCTTCTTCAGTCTTCTTTATGCATCATTCAGCTTTCGCATGCATATGAGGCTATTGAAAACACCATGGCTTGGGTCAGGAGTACCTTAGTCTTCAAGGTGACATCTTTGCTTTTTAACACTTTAAAGAGGTCTTTGCATCAGATTTGCCAAATGCAATGTGTCTTTGATTTCTTGACTGCTGCTTCCATGGATGTTGATTGTGGATTCAAGTAGAATGAAATCTTTGACAATCTTTTCTCTGTTTATCATGATGTGGCTAATTGGTCCAATAGTGAGGATTTTTGTTTTCTTTATGTTGAGATGTAATCCATACTTAAGGGTGTAGTCTTTGCTTCATCAGTAAGTTCCTCAAGTCCTCTTCACTTTCAGAAAGCAAGATTGTGTCATCTGCATAATGTAGGTTGTTAATGAGTCTTTCCTCTGATCCTGATACTCTGTTCTTCATGTAGACTAGCTTCTCAGATATTTTGCTTAGCATACAGATTGAATAAGCATGGTGAAAGGATACAACCCTGATGCACACCTTTCCTGACTTTAAACCATGCAGTAACCCCTTGGTCTGTTCAAATGACTGCCTCTTGATCTATGCACAGGTTCGTCATGAGTACAATTAAGTGTTCTGGAATTCCCATTCTTCGCAATGTTATCCATAATTTATTATGATCTATCTGACATCAGCAATGATATCCCTCATTGCACATCCACTTCTGAATCCAGCTTGAATTCCTGGTAGTTCCCTGTCGATATACTGCTGCAGCCACTTTTGAATAATCTTCAGCAAAATTTTACTTGAGTGTGAAATTAATGATATTGTTCGATAATTTCCACATTCGGTTGGATCACCTTTCTTGGGAATTGTCATAAATATGGATCTCTTCCAGTTGGTTGGCCAAGTAGCTGTCTTCCAAATTTCTTGGCATAGACGAGTGAGTACCTCCAGCACTGCATCCATTTGTTGAAACATCTCTATTGGTATTCCATCAATTCCTGGAGCCTTGTTTTTTGATAATGCTTTCAGTGCAGCTTGGACCTGTTTCTTCAGTACCATCGATTCCTGATCATATGCTACCTCCTGAAATGGTTGAACATCTATGAATTCTTTTTTGGTACAGTGACTCTGTGTATTCCTTCCACCTTCTTTTGATGTTTCCTGCTTTGTTTAATATTTTCCCAATAGAATCCTTCAGTATTGCAACTCAAGACTTGAATTTTTTCTTCAGTTCTTTCAGCTTTAGAAATGCCGAGTGTGTTATTCCCTTTTGGTTTTCTATCTCCAGGTCTTTGCACATGCCATTATAATATTTTATTTTGGCTTCTGAAGCTACCCTTTGAAATCTTCTGTTCAGCTTTTTTACTTCATCATTTCTTCCACTTGCTCTAGCTACTCCATGTTCAACAGCAAGTTTCAGAGTCTCTTCTGAGATCCATTTTGGTCTTTTCCTTCTTTTCTTTTTAACGACCTCTTGCCTTCTTCATGATGTCCTTGATGTCATTCCACAACTGGTCTTCGGTCGTTAGTGTTCAACGTATCAAATCTATTCTTCAGATGGTCTCTAAATTCAGGTGGGATATACTCAAGGTTGTTCTTTGACTTTTGTGGACTTGTTCTAATTTTCAGTTTCAACTTGAACTTGCATATGAGCAACTGATGGTCTTTTCCACAGTTGGCCCCTGGCCTTATTCTGAGTAAAGATACTGACTTTCCCATTGTCTCTTTCCACAGATGTAGTCAATTTGATTCCTATGTGTTCCACCTGGCAAGGTCTACCTATATAGCCATCATTTATGTTGGTGAAAAAAGGTATTTGCCAAGCTCACAAGGTAATTATGAGCCCAAGAAACAGAAAAGGCTACCTGAACTAGAGATTACATCATCCTGAGACCAGAAGAACTAGATGGTGCCCGGCCACAACTGATGACTGCCCTGACAGGGAACACAACAGAGAACCCCTGAGGGAGCAGGAAAACAGTGGGATGCAGACCCCAAATTCTCATAAAAAGACCAGACTTAATGGTCTGAGACTAGAAGGACCCCGGTGGTCAGGGTCCCCAAACCTTCTGTTGGCCCAGGACAGGAACCATTCCCAAAGCCAACTCTTCAGACATGGATTGGACTGGACAATGGGTTGGAGAGAGATGCTGATGAAGAGTGAGCTACTTGCACCATGTGGACACTTGCTTGAGACTATATTGGCATCTCCTGTCTGGAGGGGAGATGGGAGGGTAGAGGGGGTTAGGAACTGCCAAAATAGTCACGAGAGACTAGAGGGAGGGAGCTGGCTGACTCATTGGGGGGAGAGTAAATGGGAGTGTGTAGTAAGGTGTATGTAAGTTTATATGTGAGAGACTGACTTGATTTGTAAACTTTCACTTAAAGCACAATAAAAATTATTTAAAAAAAAAAGGTATTTGCAATGAAGAAGTGATGCCCCCATGTGTCTGTCAGTTTGTCTTGCTGTGGGGGCTCGTGTGTTGTTGTGATGCTGGAAACTAGGACACTGGTATTCAAATATCAGCTGGGTCATCCATCGTTGACAGGGTTCAGCTGAGCTTCCAGACTAAGACAGATGAGGAAGAAGGACCATGCAGTCTGCATCTGAAAAGAATTAGCCAGTGAAAACCTTTATGCATTCCAACGGAACATTGTCTGATACAGTTCCAGATGATGAGCCCCTCAGGTTGGAAGGCACTCAAAAGATGACTGGGGAAGACCTGCCTCCTCAAAGCAGAGTCAATCTTAATGACGTGGATAGAGTCAAGCTTCCAGGACCTTCATCTGCTGATTTCGCACGACTCAAAATGGGAAAAAATAGCTGCAACATCCATTAATATTTGGAGTGTAGAATTATGAAGTCTGAATCTAGGAAAATTGGAAATCACTGAAAATAAAATGGAATGCATAAACATCGATATCCTATGCATTAGTGAGCTGAAATGGACTGATATTGGCCATTTTGAATCAAACAATCATATTGTCTACTATGCTGGGAATGACAACTTTAAGAGAAATGGCATTGCATTCATCATAAAAAAAAAATTTCAAGATCTCCTCTGAAGTACAACGCTGTCAGTCACAGGACAATATCCATACTCCTACAAGAAAGACCAGTTAGTACAACTATTATTCAACTTTACACACCAACCACTAAGGCCAAAATGAAGGAACTGAAGATTTTTACCAGCTTCTGTAGTCCGAAATTGATCAACATGCAATCAGGATTCACTGATAGTTACTGGTGATTGGAATGCAAAAGTTGGAAGCAGAAGGATTTGTAGTTGGAAAATATGACCTTGGTGATAGAAATGATGCCAGAGATCGCATGATAGAATTTTGCAAGAGAAACGACTCCTTCATTACAAACACCTTTTTCACCAACATAAGTGGGAACTATACACATGGACCTTGTGGAGGGGGGACCATGCAAATAAGGTATATGGAACCCTATGTAGGGTATTGGTCAGTTTTACCATCCTGCTAGGCTTAAAAGAACAGTCAATCCCACACAGAGGGGGACCTACTATTACCAAGAAAGAACTAGGAAAGCAGCATGTTCATTGGACTTAGGATCCCTGCACTGAGACCCTCCTAGACCCAGGAGACAGAGAGAGAGAGAGCTGTAACACCAGGGACAGCAAGAGATGGCAAGAAGCAGCAGCAGAGAAATGGAGGCAGCTGAACCAGGAGACTGCAGGAGACCACGCGGTGGGCTTCCTGGACCATGGAGCAAGGCGGTTACAGTGACCCATATAGCCAGAGAGCTGGGTGCCTTCAGGCAGGAAGCTTCCTGGTGGAATGAGATGCCTCTGGCCACTTATCAGCAGAGCTAAAAGAACTTTGTAAAACTTGCTCAAGCAGGGCAGAGGCTGGGCTGAGAGGCCAAAAGCCAGTAGCCAGAGAGAGGCATGCCTGCAGGCATGGCTGAAAAGAGGCCATCCTGATGAAAGAACTGTACCTTGAATGTTCCTAAACCTGAATTGTAACCTGTTACTTCCCTAATAAACTCCTAAATGAATAATTTATTTAAAAGTATCAGCACAAAGCTGGTTCCTACAAGGTAGAGGTTAACGATGTCCCAAAGGTCCAGCTTTTCCAAGCTGCTGTATCACTCCATCATCTCTAACATCAACTAATCCTTCTCTCCTCAGCACTCTCCCGTCTGTCTTTGGCTTCCCTGATTTGTTGCAATATCTCACAGAACTCACAAACCTTATGAAGGAAATAGCTCATGCAGTTGTGGAGGCTGGCAAGTCCCAAATGAATGAGTCAGGTGGAGGTTATTCCTTGGCCCTCAGTCTCTGCCCAAAGCCACTCAGCTTTCTTGTTCCATGGGCTGGAAAGCCCACTGCAATCTCTCCTACAGATCTCTCCTGCAGGACTCTCCTTTCTTGGTCGTAGCGAGCTCTTCTCTTTCCTGTCTCTGGGGTGGCTCATTTCAAGCCCAGCAGGGTGGCAAAACTGACCGATCCCCATTGTGGGCCACAATTACCCTATCACACAGTCCCATCCAATCACCTGGGTGAAAGTTATAAGACCATGGCTAGAAAGGACATACAAAAAGCAATCCATTAAACCACAACCTCTTGACTGTGAGTATGGTCTCTGTGAGTATTGTGTGGCCATTGCAACAAATTGTTGAACTTAGGAGAGAAGTAGAGGGCTGTGGGTGTGATGGTTGGTGTCAGATTTTGTACAAGGAGAGAGGCGGGGCCAAGATGGCGGGATAGCCAGACGCTTCCGGCGATCCCTCTTACAACAAAGACCTGAAAAAACGAGTGAAACAATTTTATTTATGACAAGCTACGAGCCCTGAACATCAAAGGCAAAGTTAGAAAACAGACTAAGTGACAGGGGAAGGGAGAGACGGTTCAGAAGCAGAGAGGAGTTGCCTCACCTGAATTGCCGGGACCCCTCAGGCACCATTCCTGGGAGTGGCTGCGGCAGGCTGGTAGTAGCCTTTGGCTGCAGTTTCCTCACAGAGGAGCAGCCAGCCGCACAGCCTACTCACACCTCCAGAACTAGAGAAGAACGGTGCTCTCAGCAAAAGCTAAGTACTTTCGTATATTTTACTGTGCCCCCTACCCCCAAGCCAGACTCAGAGGCTCTTGATTTCCCTAGGCCTGAGACAGGCCCTGTTGAGCACCGTGAGCCATTCTTAGAGAAGGAATAAATACACAATTGGGGGAAAAGATAATTTGCCAGTTCCACTAATGTGGGGAGCTCAGGACAGAAGCGGCTCCTGTCCAGGCATAAGCATAAACATTTGAATACCGTTCCCCTCTGCATGAACCTGTGTGGGCCTATTTCAGGAGAATAGGCCCTTGTTGGCAGACAACAACTGTTTCAGCTGTGTGGTGGAGAGGTGGGTTTTGATGTTTGACACCTCTTTGCCTATTAAACAGGGTCCTCACCTACCCACATCAGGGGCCTAAGGACTGATGGCTCCACTCAGGTCACCCAGCCACCAGTGACAGGGGTCCAGGGATAACTGGTACCTCCCAGTCCTTACATCCAAAAGCATTGCTTGCCCATGCTGTCTGCAGAACCTACCCACCTGTATGCTGTAGAGAAGAGTGATGCGCTTTCCTCAGAGACACTCGGGGGACGATTCTCAGCCCCCTGCCTTGTTCAGGGCATGATCCACTGCTGCAACCAGATACCAATACCTACACCAATCAACCCTGCTCCTCTAAGACTGTAGGACAAAGCCTGTGCCACACACTTGATAACCAGCTACCTGGACACCTGAGCTGAATTCATACAAGAAAAGTAAATGGACTTTTAGACTGACATACCTGAAAATAGCTTTAGCCATCTGGTGACAGGACGTCCGAGCTTCAAAGGTGAAAATAATCTAAATAGCCCACTCAAATAAAGCAATAAGCTAGGATACAGTAAGCAAACATAAAATAAACTAATACAATAACTTACAGATGGCTCAGAGACAACAGTCAATATCAAATCACATAAAAAAACAGACCATGATCACCTCAACAAGCTCTGAAAAAAAGAATCAATGGATCATCTAGATAAAGGTGCCTTCCTGGAATTACCAAATGCAGAATTGAAAAAATTAATATAAAGAATGCTTCAAGACATCGGGAAGGAAATCAGGCAATGTGTAGAACAAGCCAAGGAACACATAGATAAAGCAGTTGAAGAAATTAAAAAGGTTATTCAAAAACATAATGAAAAATTTAATAAGCTACAAGAATCTATAGAGAGACAGCAATCAGAAATTCAGAAGATTAACAATAAAATTACAGAATTAGACAACTCAATAGAAAGTCAGAGGAGTAGAACTAAGCAAGTGGAAGGCAGAATTGGAGAGCTTGAGATAAAGCATTTGGCACCAGTATATTTGAAGAAAAATCAGATGAAATAATTTTTTTAAAGAATTTTTATTGTGCTTTAAGTGAACGTTTACAAATCAAGTCAGTTTCTCACACAAAAACCCATATACACCTTGCTACACACTCCCAATTTCTCTCCACCTAATGAGACAGCCCGCTCTTTCCCTCCACGCTCTCTTTTCGTGTCCATTTCACCAGCTTCTAACCCCCTCCACCATCTCATCTCCCCTCCAGGCAGGAGATGCCAACATAGTCTCAAGTGTCCACCTGATCCAAGAAGCTCACTCCTCACCAGCATCCCTCTCCAACCCATTGTCCAGTCCAATCCATGTCTGAAGAGTTGGCTTTGGGAATGGTTCCTGTCCTGGGCCAACAGAAGGTCTGGGGGCCATGACCACCGGGGTCCTTCTAGTCTCAGTCAGACCATTAAGTCTGGTCTTATGAGAATTTGGGGTCTGCAACACAGTGCTCTCCTGCTCCCTCAGGGGTTCTCTGTTGTGTTCCCTGTCAGGGCAGTCATTAGTTGTAGCCAGGCACCATCTAGTAAATGAAAGAATTAGAAAAAATGAAGAAACCTTAAGAATCATGCACGACTCTATCAAGCGAAATAACCTACAAGTGACTGGAGTAT
This sequence comes from Loxodonta africana, assembly GCF_030014295.1. Lineage (NCBI taxonomy): Eukaryota > Metazoa > Chordata > Mammalia > Proboscidea > Elephantidae > Loxodonta > Loxodonta africana. Next base: position 28,692,926 of record NC_087352.1, on the reverse strand, counting down.
CACAACAGGGAGGGATAACAGAAAATACAGAGAGAATTGTTGAAGGTTTGTTGGCAGAAAAGTTCCCTGATATTGTAAAAGATAAGAAGGAATCTATCCAAGATGCTCATCGAACTCCACATAAGGTAGATTTTAAAAGAAAGTCACAAAGACATATTATAATCAAACTTGCCAAAACCAAAGATAAAGAGAGAATTTTAAGAGCAGCTAGGGATAAATGAAAAGTCACCTACAAAGGAGAGTTAATAAGAATAAGCTTGGACTACTCAGCAGAAACCATGCAGGCAAGAAGGTAATGGGATGACTTATATAAAGCATTGAAGGAAAAAAAATTGCCAGACAAGAATCATATATCAAGCAAAACTGTCTCTCAAATATGCAGGTGAAATTAGGACATTTCCAGATAAAAAGAAGTTTAGGGAATTTGTAAAAACCAAACCAAAAGTATAAGAAATACTAAAGGGAGTTCTTTGGTCAGAAGACCAATAATATCAGGTATCAACCCAAGACTAGAACACTGGGCAGAGCAATCAGATGTCTACCCAGAGAACTCACAAAAATAAATCAAGACAAAAAAACACTCAAAAGAGGAAACAGTGATGTTATTATGTAAAAGAAGACATTAAAACAATAAAAAGGGACTAAGAAATGTAGTCATAGACTTTTCATACGGAGAGGAAGACAAGGTGATATAAAGAAATAAAAGTCAGGTTTAACTTAGAAAAATAGGGGTAAATATTAAGGTAACCACAAAGAGGCCAACTATCCTACTCATCAAACTAAAATACAAAAAATCAACAACAATGAATAAGAGGAAAAGAGAATATATAAAGAAAAACTACTCAGCACAAAAAATTAAGGGGGAAAAGAAACTGTGAACAACACACAAAAAATGACATCAAAATGACAGCACAAAATGGACTAAGTGCACCTATAAAGAGACAGAGAGTGGCAGAATGGATTAAAAAAACACAATCCATCTATGTGTTCCCTACAAGACACACCTTACACTTAGATAGACACAAACAAACTAAAACTAAAAGGATGGAAAAAAATATATCAAGCACACAACAATCAAAAAAGAGTTGGAGTGGCAATATTAATTTCTGACAAAATAGACTTTAAAGTTAACTCCACCACAAAGGATAAGGAAGGAAACTACATAATGATTAAAGGGACAATATACCAGGAGGATATAAGTATATTACATATTTTTGCACCCAATAAGAGGGCTTCAAAACTCTTACTGCATTGAAATGTGAGATACACTTCTCCAAAATTATAGTCAGAGACTTCAACACACCACTCTCAGGGAAGGACAGGACATCCAGAAAGAAGCTCAATAAAGACACGGCAGATCTAAATGCCACAATCAACCAACTTGACCTCATAGACATATACAGAACACTCCACCCAATAGCGGCCAAGTATACTTTCTTTTCTAGTGCACATGGAACATTCTCTAGAATAGACCACATATTAGGTCATAAAGCAAGTGTTAGCAAGATCCAAAACATTGAATTATTACAAAGCATCTTCTCTGACCATAAGGCTATAAAAGTAGAAATCAATAACAGGAAAAAGAAATCAAACACTTGGAAACTGAACAATACCCTGCTCAAAAAAGACTGGATTATAGAAGACATTAAGGGTGAAATAAAGAAATTCATAGAATCCAATGAGAATGAAAACACTTCCTATCAGGACCTTTGGGACACAGCAAAAGCAGTGCTCAGAGGTCAATTTATATCAATAAATGCACACATCCAAAAAGAAGATAGGGCCAAAATCAAAGAATTATCCCTACAACTTGAACAAATAGAAAGACAGCAACAAAAGAAACCCTCAGGCACCAGAAGAAAGCAAATAATAAATATTAGACCAGAATTAAACGAAATAGAAACAGAAAAACAATTGAAAGTATTAACAAGACCAAATGCTGGTTCTTTAAAAAAATTAACAAAATCGATAAACCATTGGCCAAACTCACAAAAGAAAAACAGGAGAGGAAGCAAATACCCAAATAAGAAATGAAGTGGACAATATTACAACAGACTCATCTGAAATTAAAAGAATCATATCAGATTACTACATAAAATTGTACTCTAACAAATTTGAAAACCTAGAAGAAATGGATGAATTCCTAGAGACACACTACATACCTAAACTAACACAAACAATGGTAGAACAACTAAATAGACCCATAACAAAAGAAGAAATTGAAAAGGCAATCAAAAAACTCCCAACAAAAAAAAGCCCTGGCCCAGACAGCTTCACTGCAGAGTTCTACCAAACTTTCAGAGAAGAGTTAACACCAGTACTACTAGAGCACAGGAAAGGACGGAATACTCCCAAACTCATTCTATGAAGCCAGCATATCCCTGATACCAAAACCAGGTGAAAACCTATAGTCCTTATGAACTTAGATGCAAATATCCTCAACAAAATTCTAGCTGATAGAATTCAACAACATATCAAAAAAATAATTCACCATGACCAAGTGGGATTCATACCAGTTATGCAGGGATGGTTCAACATTAGAAAAACAATCAATGTAATCCATCATATAAATAAAACAAAAGGCAAGAATCACATGATTTTATCAATTGATGCAAAAGGTATTTGACAAAGTTCAACAGCCATTCATGACAAAAACTCTCAGCAAAATAGGAATAGAAGGAAAACTCCTCAACATAATAAAGGGCATTTATACAAAGCCAACAGCAAAGGTCATTCTAAATGGAGAGAGTCTGAAAGCATTCCTCTTGAGATCAGGAACCAGACAAGGATGCCCTTTATCACCACTCTTATTCAACATTGTGCTGGAGGTCCTAGTCAGAGCAATTAGGCTAGATAAAGAAATAAAGGGCATCCAGATTGGCAAGAAAGAAGTATAAGCATCTCTGTTTGCAGATGATATGGTCTTATACACAGAAAACCTAAAGAATCCCCAAGAAAACTACTAAAACTAATAGAAGAGTTCAGCAGAGTATCAGGATACAAGATCATCATACAAAAATCAGTTGGATTCCTCTACACCAACAAAAGAACATCGAAGAGGAAATCACCAAATCAATACCATTTACAGTAGCCCCCAAGAAGATAAAATACTTAGAAATAAATCTTACCAGAGATGTAAAAGACCTATACAATGAAAACTACAAGACGCTGCTGCAAAAAACCAAAAGACACCTACTTAAGTGGAAAAACATACCTTGCTTGTGGACAGGAAGCCTTAACATTGTAAAAATATCTATTCTACAAAAAGCGATCTATACATACAATGCAATTCAGATCCAAATTCCAATGACGTTTTTTAATGAGATGGAGAAATAAATCACCAACTTTATATGGAAGGGCAACAGGCCCCGGATAAGTAAAGCATTACTGAAAAAGAAGAACAAAGTGGGAGGCCTCACTCCACCTGGTTTTAGAACCTATTATACTGCCACAGTAGTCAAAACAGCCTGGCTACTGGTACAACAACAGATACATAGACCAGTGGAACGGAATTGAGAATCCAAACAGAAATCCATCCACCTATGGGCAGTTGATAATTGACAAAGGCCTGAAGTCAGTTAAGTGGGGGAAAAGACGGTCTGTTTAGCAAATGGTGCAGGTATAACTGGATGTTCATCTGCAAAAAAAATGAAACAAGACCCATACCTCATACCATGCACAAAAACTAACTCAAAATGGATAAAGACCTAAATACAAAATCCAGAAGGATAAAGTTCATGGAAGAAAAAACAGGGACAACGTTAGGAGCCCTAATACATGGCATAAACAGTATACAAACATTACTAACAATGCAGAAGAGAAACTAGATAACTGGAAGCTCCTAAAAACCAAACACCTATGCTTATCCAAGGACTTCATCAAAAGAGTAAAAAGACTACCTACAGACTGGGAAAAAGTTTTTAGCTATGACGTTTCTGAATAGCGCCTGATCTCTAAAATCTACGTGATACTGCAAAAACTCAACTACAAAATACAAATAACCCAATTAAAAAACGGGCAAAAGATAAGAACAGACACTTCACTAAAGAAGACATTGAAGTAGCCAACAGATACATGAGGAAATGCTCATGATCATTAGCCATCAGAGAAATGCAAATCAAAACTACAATGAGATTTCATCTCACTCCAACAAGGCTGGCACTAACCCAAAAAACACAAAATAATAAATGTTGGAGAGGTTGTGGAGAGATTGGAACACTTAGACACTGCTGGTGGGAATGTCAAATGGTACAACCACTTTGGAAACCGATTTGCTGCTTCCTTAAAAAGCTAGAAATAGAACTACCATATGATCCAGCAATCCCACTCCTTGGAATATATCCTAGAGAAATAAGAGCCTTTACATGAACAGATATATGCACACCCATGTGCACTGCAGCTCTGTTTACAATAGCAAAAAGATGGAAGCAACCATGGTGCCCATCAACAGATGAATGGATAAATAAATTATGGTATATTCACACAATGGAATACTACGCATTGATAAAGAACAGTGATGAATCTGTGAAACATTTCATAACATGGAGGAACCTGGAAGGCATTATGCTGAGTGAAATTAGTTAGTTGCAAAAGGACAAATATTGTATAAGACCACTACTATAAGAACTTGAGAAATAGTTTAAACTGAGAAGAAAACATTGTTTTGTGGTTATGAGAGGGGGGAGGGAGTGAGGGAGAGAGAAGAGTATTTACTAATTAGATAATAAATAAGAACTACTTTAGGTGAAGGGGAAGACAACACAGAATACGGGGAGGTCAGCACAACTGGACTAAACCAAAGCAAAGCAGTTTCCTGAATAAACTGAATGCTTCGAAGGCCAGCATAGCAGGGGTAAGGGTTTGGGGACCATGGTTTCAGGGGACATCTAAGTCAATCGGCATAATAAAATCTATTAAGAAAACATTCTGTATCCCACCTTGGAGAGAGGCGTCTGGGGTCTTAAACGCTAGTAAGCAGCCATCTAAGATGGATCAATTGGTCTCAACCCAACTGGAGCAAAGGAGAATGAAGAACACCAAGGACTTATATGACTTACACGACCTTTCTCCAGTATGAACTTTCTGGTGCTGAAAGAAGGTGGAACTATGGCTAAAGGCTTTCCCACATTCAGAGCAATTTTAAGACCTTTCTCTGGTATGAAATCTCTGGTGCTCAATGAGATTGGAGCTATGGTTACAGGTTTTACCACATTGGCTGCATTCATATGGCCTTTCTCCAGTGTGAATTTTCTGGTGTCAAAATAGGAGCACTGTAGCTGAATGCCTTCCCATAGTAGCTAGCTGCATTTGTAAGGTATTTTTCCAGTATGAACTTCCTGGTGCTTTCTCAAGTTAGAGATGTCATTGAAAACCTTCCCCCACTTTTTACACACATGGGAGTTCTCTCTGGTGTGAATTTTTTGATGAAAAAAATTGCTTTTTCCTTGAAGGCTTTTCCATATATTGCACATCTACAGTGTCTCTCTTCATTGTGTGTTTTGATATGGTTGAAGAGAGCAGAACTCCTCCAGAGGGCTTTCCCATAGTTGTTGCACTTAGAGGGTTGTTGCCCAAGACTAGAGTTGGGTGTGGTCTCCTTGTACTTCATGCTCCCGTAAGGCTTTCCCCCGTTGTGGGTGGCATGGTGCTGGGAGAAGCTAGACTTGTCCCAGGAAGCCTTGCCATATTCCCTACATTTGAAAAACTTCTCTGATATATGGTCTCTGCAATGTCTGATCTGAACTAGTTTGTCAAAATTGAGACCCCATACTTATCACATCTAAATGGTTTCTCTCCACTGTACTGCTGCTGGTGGTGGTGAAGGCTTGAGTTGAACCAGAAGTCTCTTCCACATGCTTGCCACATGTATGGTTTCTGCTCAGCGTGTATTCCTTGGTCCTCAGCCAGCTGCAAACTCTCTTTGAAGACAGGTTTGCACAGGTCACAGATGTTACCTGATTAGGGTCCGTGCCATGGAGCAGTGGGGCTAATGAAACATACCCCAATTCAGAAAGAGTGAGACAGTTTATTCAGGAGATGCATATATCACCCAGCAGCAACACAGGCTGTCTCTATGGAGTCCCAAAGAGCAGTTTTACATTAGATAGAGCTTACACAGAATCTTAAAACAAACAAACAAAAAAAACCCAGTGCCGTCGAGTAGATTCTGACTCATAGCGACCCTATAGGACAGAGTAGAATTGCCCCATAGAGTTTCCAGGGAGCGTCTGGCAGATTCAAACTGCCAACCCTTTGGTTAGCAGCCTTAGCACTTGACCACTAAGCCACCAGGGTTTCCAATATAGAATCTTACAAGGGTTATAAGTGTCTTTGTAGTCTCCTGCCAGGCATTTCTTTATTAGGCTAAAGATATGCATATCTGATACCTGGGCTCCAACTTTCCTGTGGGGGTTGTATGCCACAGGTAGGCATGCCAGAGCAAAAGATTATTTGCATGAGTTTCAGACAAAGAACAAAGTCATTAACAGAGGTATATGAGAAGGCAGGCAGAGGAAGAACAACTTATAGGTTTATCATGGCCTTAGTTACGTTAAGCTCTCAGTTGTCTGTTTTGAAAAAGGAGAAAACATGCTGGGTAGTATTGCGGTCACATATTCCCACCTTTGAAACTTGGGTGACCATATTTACCTATCCCAAGTTTCAACCTATTCCTTATAGATCACAGTGTTTCAGGTGATAGAACTGGGCCTTTTGCCTGTGACAGGTTTGAGCTATCTATTGGACAGAGAATGTAATTTTACATATAAGCATAAATTGGAGATGGGTAACATTAACAGCCCTATAACAATCAATTTAATTTCATTAATAAATAAGGCTTTTAGCCATGTAAAATCTGGCAGTCAAGAAAAATTAAATTTTTCATGAATTTTGTAAGTTCTCAGCTATAAATATTAGAATATTAACTCTGTGTACAAGAGTACAAACTTTGATGAGATAGGACTTGAGGGCCGAGTTAGCCATGTAACCCGATGTCCAGACAGGGCAGACAGAAATCAGTAATGTTTAACACTTCTCTAGCAATATAGATCTAAAAATTTTTATTTTTTAACAAGGGGTTGGGGTATGTTTATCTCAGGGACAAAGATTCCCTGGGCAAAAGTCTCTCTGGCTCCTAACAGTAGTCTCATTTAAGTTAGCAGTAAAAACATTTTTACTTTTTTAACCCTAAAAAGTGTTAACTTCAGGCCATTGATCTGTTGGACTTTCTACTCCTTGTCACTGTAGGCCCGGCAGGGCTTGATTTGGAATGATGGATCCAGGGCTTGACTCCTGCAAGCTTCACAACTGTGTCAGTGCTGTGTGGTGAAGTGAAGGGTCCAGTCCACTTAGGTTGTAACAGGAGGTCCTTTTACTTCCAGAGGAGCACCTGGTCACAGCTATTTCAAGAGGAAACTTTTATCTGATATAACTGAAAGAATTTTCGTTAGAGAAAGCAAATACTTAGACATCATTATATTAGGAGCTGGGTGGAGGATCATGGGGAGAGTTGGTGGAGACAAACTGGTCTCTCATAAAGTATCTCAAATTACTAATTTTAAGTTTTCCCCGGGGTGCAATATAGACTCAGAGGAGGGCCAGTGGCAGAACATCTGTCTGTCTAGGGCACAGTTTACTAAGATGACATTTTATGGTCTGATTCATTCTTTCACCCTTTTCCGATAGATTGAGATCTCCATGTTGTGTGGAGTTTCCACTTTATTCTTAAGGCAGTTAAAGCCTGTTGTACCTTTCTCTAGCCATCTTGGTCTGGCAGGTAAAAGTCTCTGCTCATCCTGAAAAAGAATCTACACACGCCAGTAAATATTTCATCCGATGTTTAGTTTTGAACCCTTTACAAAAGCTAAATTTGATTTCTCTCAAAAGCTGTGTTTGATGTACTGTTAGCTGCCTGGCGGTGAGCCACAAATGTCTTTTTTGTTGCAATACTACAGTCACTGCATGAGGGACAAATGGGATAGTATCATGTCCCAAAGAAATTAACTCAACCACCTTTGATAATGTTAGTAGTGGCAACTGCTGGGAGGCAAGCCTGCCAACCTTTTGAGACAGTGTCTAGGTTTTCAGAGAAATAGGTGGGCGACAGGGTGTCTCTACGGTCCCAAGAACTGGGTTAATACACCAACGATTACCCCTCTTCTTTTATTTATATAATTCAAAGGATTTTTGATAACCTGGCAGCCCCAGGGCTGGGGCTTTCATTAAAAAAAGGGGGACCTTAAATCTCAAAAGGCTCATTGACACTCAGGAATCCATTTGAAAGGATCTCTCCCTGCCCCCTGAGTAGCCTGATAGAGGTTAGCTTGTAACTTTCTTAATGACACTCCATCCAAAAAGTTTAAGACAGTTAAAGTTTTTGTAAAAGTCTTTCTCAGACTTATTCCCTATCAGGAGGTCCATATATTGCAGGAATATTCCTCAGCTGAAGGGAGGTAATCGCTCTAGACCTTGGGCCAGCACTGTTCCAGAAATAGTGAGGGAGTTCTTAAATCCTCGAAGTAGTACAGTCTAACAGAATTGTTTCTTCCGTTTTGTCCCCTTTCCATTTGAAAGCAAAGATTAGCTGACTCTTGGCAGTCAGCAGGATACAAGAGTCTTTTAAATCTAAAACAGTAAACTGAGTACCGGAAGGTGGAAGGGCTGATAGTAGGGCATATAGGTTCAGGACTAGTGAGTATAAGATCTTCACAACTTTGTTAACAGCCAGGCAATCTTGAACAAAACAGTACTCACCAGTCGATGTCTTCTTCACTGGGAGAACAGGAGTGTTGAATGGGGATCGGCACTCCCACAACAGTCCTCACTCTAGGTATCCTGTGGTCAGTCCCTGCAGCCCTAGGCGAGCAGAGCCTCAATTTGTTTAATCTGAGGAGGCACGACGTTGAGGTACAGCTCCATAGTCACAGGGAGGACCGTCTGAGGTCGTCCTGGCTGGCCACTGGCCCAAACCCAGGGGGTCACAGCATCAACCACTCTTTGCACTTGGTCTCATTGTCTTCCTCCAGATGATCGTAGAACAGCGGCCAGTAGGTTGGCTTGTTTTTTATGTCCTGGTCTTTTCCTTTCTTTTTCTCGACCTCTTTTACCTGATCTCTGTTGGTAAAAACCTTAAATGCATTCAGAAGCCAGGGACGGATTATGGACTCACATTATCTGAGGTGGCCCTTCTGCAGCGGGGACTGGCACCTCCTGGAGTGGGTAAAGGCCTCCTGGGGGAACTAGGCCGAATTCCACCCCACTGCTAGTGTGGGGTGGGGAGGCCATATCTGTCCCACCTCCTGTGCCCCCCTTTCAGTGGCTTCCCATTCTCATCTTTTGATACCACTGGGGAGGGGTCACAAATGGGGTTTTTCCAGGTGGGGGAATAAGAACATCCTCAGGTTCTTCATCTCTTATCTCATCATCATCATTCACCTGCACAAGAGGGGCTAAAACAGAGGCTTTATCCTTTTTCCATGCCATAAAGTCATAAAACATCCTGCATACAGTTTTTCCTCTCACTTGTTAGTTCAAGTACAGAACAGATCAAGCTTTACAATAGTACCAAAATCTCCAGAACCATTTACAGACCACACTTGATTATGCCAAATATTAAGATGTCTCCTCGTTAGGGAATCCCATCCTAAATAAGTTTAATTCTTAGTGGACTCTCGGCCGGAACCTTACCTCCTGGATACCCACTTGCAACAGGGAACCTCACCGGTCTCTCGTCCAACCTCACAGGACCTAGTCACCCATTCTTGGAGGGAGTCTATGAGAACAGACGCCTCTGTGGCTTTTACAGAGGATTTACCACCCGATGCCCAGTTACCTACCATGGTCAACAGAAACTTTCTCCCTCTGTCTGGAGCTCGCTGCCGTAGAGTCCTCCCCCGTTGCCAGACTTCTGGGCCACCACAGGTTGAGAGACCTCCACAATTCAAGGAGGGGTGCACCTTCTCTCTTTCCGGGTCCATCCCAGGGCTTGGTCCTTAGGGAGACAGAACCAGGGCCTGAAAAATTTGACCCCACATTGGGTACCAAAATTTGTTATCGGATTAGGGTCCGTGCCCTGGAACAGTCGAGCCAATGAAACATACACCAAGTCAGAAAGAGTGAGAAAGTTTATTAAGGAGATGCATACAACACCGGGGACCCAGCAGCAACACAGACCGTCTCTATGGAGTCCCAAGAGCAGTTTTACATTAGAGCTTATATAGAATCTTTCAAGGGTTACAAGTGTCTTCGTAGTCCCCTGCCAGACATTTCTTTATTAGACATACATATCTGATACCTGGGCTCCAACTTTCCTGTGGGGGTTGTATGCCACTGGTAGTCCCGCCAGAGCAAAAGGTTATTTGCATGAGTTTAAAACAAAGAACAAAGTCATTAACAGAAGTATATGAAGGAGGCAGGCAGAGGAAAAACAATTTATAGGTTTATCATTGCCTTAGTTAAGCTCTCAGTTGCCTGTTTTGAAAAAGGAGAAAACGTGCTGGGTGGTATTGGGGTCACAATGTCTACAATTCAGCTTCTCCTAGTAACTTCTGGCATCTCTATTCTTTCAAACACTTGGGATGGTCCTTCACCCTACACCTTCAAGCACACTCCACTTGTGATGCAGCAAGAAATCCTGCCTCCTCTACCATTAAAACCCATCCAGAATCCAATTACTTCTCCACTACCCTGCCACCTGTCTGGTCCAGCCATCATCCCTGTTCATGTGGACTAGTGTAACAGCATTCTTACTGGGCTCCCTGCCTCCACCTCCCCACAGATTGTTCATTAAAAATCAGCCAGAAGAATCTAAATCTTAAGTCAGATCATGTCCTTCTCCTTTCCAAAATTCTTCTTGGCTCCTGGCACCCTTGGGATGAAGGTCCAGCTACTCAGCTTGCCACTGGAGGCACGACTTCTCCCCTCATGCTCTGTTTCCTGCAGGGACACTAGGGCTTGGAATCCTGCTGGATAGGAGCCTGAGGGACCCTCCGCCACCTGCACTGAATCCATCAGTGCTGTCGCCGCCATCGGAACGTGTGGGTGTAACAGGACCATGAGAGGCAGCAACAGGGACAGGAAACCGGGCACTGTGGTCTGCCTGCCCAAAGTTGTTCGCTGGAAGTTACGGAACACAAAGATGCGGCAGCCAGCCTTGTTCTTATCTAGTGGCCGCGGCCAAGAACCTCTTGGGAAGCAGCAGCCAGCTCGCTTCCGTCCATCTCATACAGCGGAAAAACCAGCTGTCAGTGACATGCCCCAGGGCCATTACAGAAGTCCCGCCCCGCGGACACTGGCCGGCGGAAACGAGCCACGTGCATGGCACAGCCTTCTGGGTAATGCAATTTCCGCCCTGCGCTCCGTGCTGACAAAAAATGCACCCTACTTGTTCCCCCCGGCAACAGTCAGGCGGACCGGTTAGGGAATCGGGAAATAATTGGCCAAGATTGACAAGGGGCGGGGGCAGGCTTTGCTTCTTGTTAAAGGGACCCCACCCAGATTTTTGTAGTCACTTGGCGTCAATGCCAGGCGCTCCCCACCATCCCTCAGGGCAGCAGGCCACAGGTACAAACACAGGATCATGAGCCCCAACCTGATGAATGCTCAGGGTCACTGTTCTTGTTCCCAGCAAGACACTCACTCATTACCACTCCTGCAGACACATCGTCTGTGGGAACTGTGTGAACTGAAACCACTGAGATAGAAGGGGGTTGTATTAGTCCACTACTACTGCTGTAAGTAGTTACCACAAACCTAGTGGCTTAAAACACGTTTATTATCCTACAACTCTGGAGGAAAATCAAGTGATTGGCCAGCCTGCATTCCCTTCTGGAGGCTCTAGGGGAGAATCCGTTTCCTGGCCTTTTCCAGCTTTTCCGGAGTATAAATAGCATAATTGCTACACAACACAGGGTGTCACAGAAGGTAAACAGAAAGTGGCTCCTGCCAAAGAACTGAAAACGAGAGCTCTGCCCGGGTCTCTCGGCAGGTAAAAAAGTACAACAGACTGCAAATGCTTTCCCACTGTAATACAATCTGACCCCATCTTTGATATTTGCTGAGTTGTTTTTAAGTCTCACCCTTCCCTTTTCTTTTGCTCCACTTCTGGGCAGGCTAATAAGAGATGCCTTCATGTATGCCTCTTCCTTTGGCACTGTTGGGAAATGTAAACCTCACCAATTTCCAGCCTGAGTGGAAACTTTTCCCCAATCCCACCCCTTAGCCACTATAAAGGCCCAACCCACTCCCTCTGCTATGCTCTTGCAGCATACACCTGCTTGTGACTACCTAACTCTCCCCAGGAATGCCCTGTATAACGAACTTTCTCTCAAATTAGCGTGTGAAGTGTCATCAGCCTTCACATCTGAACTAAATTTTGGTCCGTCCTGTTTATGTAGGATGACCACAAAACATCACGTACATGGCACACATATTTCTTCAGAACAGTGGTGGTCTCGTGCATAATATTTACCTTCTGTCTAAGGCTATCTTACAAAGACTACTCATAGAGCTTCTCTTAGCTGTGACTCCTTTCATGCTGAGCAAGGCCATAGTGGCAGCTGTCTTCTAGATTCACTGCACTCATATGCCCTTCTCTCATGTCGTCACTGGTGCTGAGCAAGTGTGCAGTTCTAGATGAAAGCTTTCTGACATTCACCGCACTCCTAAAGGCTTTATCTTTGATGTTTAATAAGGTTAGATCTATGGCTACAGGCTGTTTCACACTCTCTATACTTGAATAACTTTCCTATAGCATGAGCTTTCTCATGATGAATAACGGTGGAGTGTTGGCTAAAAGTTTACCTACATTTGGTAATTTCATACGGTCTTTCTCCAGTATGAATTCTATGATGGAGAATAAGGTAGGACCTTTGCCACATTTGCTACATTCATAAGGCCTTTCTCTTGCGTGGATTTTCTGGTGTCGAACTATGTGGGATCAGTGGCTAAAGGCCTTCCTGAGACAATGAGACTGCACTAGGTTAGAGGAGGGCCTGTTGGGCTCCGCCACATCTGTTCCCCCTTCTTGCACATAGATTGGAGGGGGGAAGACAAGCAGGACAGAGAGTGGAACAACCTGGCCCACCCCCTGGAGATCAGAACAGAACACACATACATCTGTGAGCAAGAGGTACCGGCTGAGGGCTGGTATGAACTGAAATACTGCAAATAATCTCTTAATGCGGTTCTTGCAGGACTGCAGGAGCAGAGTGTGTGCAAATGAAGTAAAAGCAACCACCGTTTGACCTTCTCAAGCCAGCCGAAGGGGGCAATGTGGCAAACGGACCTAGTGCCCCTGTGTCACATTCCATACTAAGTTATTTCAAGGAGAACCGAAGGACTTCCATCTTGAAGAAATCCTGTCTGTGGACCTGCATTTGCATAACCCAACCCCTTCTCAGAAATTTCCACCCCTCCCCCCAGAACCTCATGAATAAACATCAAAACCCCTCCTCACCCCCTTGTTGAAACCCTTAAATACTTGGCTCTTAGGCAAATCGGTGAGACAGTCTCCCTGAAGGTTCTAACCCTGTTTCTTTTTGCTAGCTGCTGGCAAAATATATTTGCTTGTGTGACCCCAGGCTGCCTCAATAGTACTGGGCGGCACAAATCCGGTTGGCTTCAACTGAGGAAGGGGCCCTTGGTGATATACCCACATTTGCTGCACTCATATGGCCTTTCTCTAGTGTGAACAATCTGATGCCACACAAGGGCAGAACTTTAACTGAAGGCTTTCCCACAGTCACTGCACTAATAAGGTCTTTCTCCAGTATGAACTTTCTGGTGTTTAACAAGGTTAGATCTATGGCCAAAAGCTTTCCTGCATTTGCTGCACTCATAAAGGTCTTTCTCCAGTGTGAATTTTCTGGTGTAGAATTAGAGTGTAACTTTGGCCAAAAGTTTTTCCACATTCCATGCACCTGTAAGGCCTTTCTCAAGAGTAACTTTTCTGATCCCTTTTCAGTTTAGACAGGTGACTGAAGGCCTTCCCACACTTCTTATACACATGGGATGTTTCTCCAGTGTGATTTTTTTTTTTCTTTGAATAATAAGAGTTGATTTCTCCTTGAAGGCATTTCTACCAGTTGAGCATATAAAGGGTCTCTCTTTAGGGTGAGTCTTAAGGTGGCTGAGGAGGGTGAAGCTCTTCAGGAAGGCTTTTCCAGTCATTGCACTTGAAGGGCTTCTGTGTGGCATGGACTCCTGTGAGCTACTTAAGATTGGAGCTGTGTGGGAAGGTCTCCCTGCACTCAGTGCTCCTGTGTGGCTTCCTCCTGTTGTGGGTGGCCTGATGCTAGAGGGAGCCATGGCTGTCTGGGACATCTTTACCACACTCCCTGCTTGTGGAGGATTTCTCTGCAGTTTGGCTCCTCTGATGCGTAATCAGAATTGAGGACTCATGCTCACCACACTCTCAGGTCCCTGTTTAAGTTGAAGGTTTGAGTAGAAACAGCATTCTCACTCACATGCCCCACATGTGCACTTTCTGTCTAGGGTCTGTCCCCTGATGTTTCACCATGGACAAGATTGCTCTGAAGAACTGACCACCCATGTTACAGGGGTAGACCTTCTGGCTATAAGAACTGGCATCGGGACTCCAGACCTGGGATGTTAGTTCTTCAGAACCATCCTGTCCCAGTGGTGCCTTCTGATCTTCCCTTCCACATGAACCACCTGAAAGTAGATAAATGCCTTCTTTACACATCACACTAAGTGGGAAGGGATGGATTCATCATTAACAAATGTCTAACACATCCAGAGGTAATTCTCTGAGTTCTTGCAAAACTAAAAGGGCAGAGATTGAGGTAGAGAAGAATCTACTCTGTTGGATAGTGAAAACCAAACCCATTGCCGTCAAATTGATGCCAACTCATAGCTACTCTATAAGACAGAGTAGAATTGCCCCACAGAGTTTCCAAGGAGCGCCTGGTGGATTTGAACTGCTGACTTTTTGGTTAGTAGCTGCAGCACTTAACTACATTGCCACCAGGGTTTCCTCTGTTGGATACGGCACAGAAAAGCCACAGTATAAACAATCCTGATCAGAGTAAAAAATTCAATGTGGCTGGTAGGATCTTCTGCTCATTATCTCCTAACATGACTCAGTATGGCTCTTGTGACAAAAGGAAGCCTGAACATGGACATAACCTCCTGCTACCTCCTAGGACTAGGCTTTCAAGGACTATTTAAAAATATGTGAAGATTTCATAAAATAAACTGGAAGGTGACATTGGAGGGTCCAGTACAGGGATACGAAGTAGAGAAAGGAGAAGACATTACGGCCAGAGAGTTGAGGGAAGGCAGGACTATGCATCAAAGAGGCAAGAGGACAGAGTGTCCAGAATGGCATAAAAAAAGTGGAACTGAAGGTGGGAAACTGGCCTTGGCAATGGAATACGGATGTACACAGGACATTGGCTAGGCACAGTCCAGCCAAGACCAGCCCCAGCCCCACCCCCCAAATCCTACTCCCCAAAGTTAGACCTCTTCCTGGCCTCTCTTGTCATGGCCAGAATTGCATCCTTCCACCAAACCCCCAGTGCTCCTTGCCATGTTCCAACAAAATAACCCTGTGGGGTGCAGTGGCCACAAGTTCTGTGGAGAAAGACAGGGCAGGTAAGGTGCCTTTCCTGTTTGTGCGTGACCTACCCTGAGGAGGACCATGAGGAGCTTGCTTCATTTTTATTACCAGACAGGAAAAAGAATGTCACAAAATGAACCTTGAAGGAGGATTTTGCAGGAATAGCCCAGTAGTCCCTGAAAGCAATGACCACATCGGTACCCACAGAACTTGGCACCAGGCAGCTTTTGGGAAATATCTGTTGGAGAAAGGGATAAGAATCCATGGTACAGTGAGGTCACAGCCTCTGCCAGATTACCCTGCCTGGGAATGGACAAGCCCAAGGGGCTTACTGGATAGGTGGAGAAAATCCTGACCATTCTCCCCTGGTCACCACAATCCTGGGGCAGCAGGTGTAGGTGGTGCTTAGGGAGAGGGTCACTGCCCATGGCCAGCCTGAGCACCAACAACCCCTCTGACAAGGAACACATAAAGAAAAAAAAGTGGAGCCTCACTCAAAGATGCCAGGAGCATGAAGTTCTCCATCATTACATCCCAGTATAGGCTCCTTTTGGCCACACTAAGGAGCCTCCATTCCTCCCAGGAGAGGGGCACAGACACATCCTTGAAGGTCATCAGGCCCTGTGATGACGCAGACAACCTGCAGGGCCAATCACCGGCAGCCACCTCACCACCTTCTCCATTCAAAGCACACCATACTGGCCCCCTCTGGTACCTCTGCTGTGTGCAGGACCTGCCTAGTCCCTCCTCAAACTCATTGCCGTTGAGTCGATTCCAACTCATTGAGACCCTGTAGGACAGAGTAGAACTGCCCCATAGAGTTTCCAAGGAGCACCTGGCAGATTCGAACTGCTGACCTTTTGGTTAGCTGCTGTAGCTCTTAACCACTATGCCACCAGGGTTTCCAGTCCCTCCTAGCCACCTGCATATATGCCAGTACTACATCCACCCCAAGGACCCACACCTCCATCTTGTTCTAAAGATCTTACCTCCTAAGTCCCACCCGCTGCCACCTCTCTGGCCTAGGATGCCATTACACGCCTAGATGATTGCTGAAGCTTCCTCACTGGCCTTCTGCTTTTTCCCCTGCCCCTGAGACTGTTCACATACCAGCCAAAAGACCTGTTAAGGACAATGTCAGAATGAAAGCCCAGCTCCTTAATGTCCCACTGAAGCCTAAATCCTCCACTCAGGCTCTTTATTCTCATTAAATAATAAGGACTTGAGACTCCCTAGATGATCTCAGCTCAGTCTCACAAACAAACATGAAATACTCGTCCATACCTCACCCCATCCCCTCTACCGGCATACAAACCATTGGTTTGGGACACATGGACACAGACTCAAAGTGGCCCTAGTCATCCTGACCTTCCCCAGCAAAACAGGAATGGCACACCCCCATCCGCTAACATTGGGATTTCAGGACCTTGGGGGTACGGGTCCTGCCGCGTGTCTGCAAGTGTCTTCCTTGATCTGAGACGAATCCAGTAGCGCCACTTTTGACACGGGAACCTGAAAAAAGAGATGGCACGTGTGGAGTAATAATAAAAAAAAACCCACTGCTGCGAGTCGATTCCGACTCATAGCGACCGTAGGGGACAGAGTAGAACTGCCGCATAGTTTCCAAGGAGCGCCTGGTGGATTCGAACTGCCGATCTTTTGGTTAGCAGCTGTAGCTCTTAACCACTACGCTACTAGGGTTTCCAATGTAGAGTAAAAAAAAAAAAAGAGTAGACGGCCATAAAACACCACCGAGGTATGGATGACCTAGGGCAATGGGCGTCCCCTCCGAGCCTCAATCTCATGTTCCGTAAAATGTTTAAATACCCAGAGAGCCTTTCCTGAAAAGGCCGTGGGGAAGGACAGGCTTTTGCGGAGCCCAGGTGGACACCTCACGGGGCCGCCCAGTTAACTGCCAGGGAAACCGAGGTTCTGGGAGATGGGGACATTCACCCTGCGGGCCCGGCACTAAGGCGCAAAGACAAAAAAGGGCTGCCTTCTCAGTCTTACCCACTTTCGTCACCTAAGTCCTGGCCGCTCAGGCCCACAGCCGTCTGAATGTTGCGCCAGCTCAGCAATCTGAAAACCCCAGTAGAATAAGATAGACACTCAAACATCCACAGGAAGAACCTCAGCGCTAGACCAGAAGTCACGTCCCCACCGGCGCGCAAGCACAGAAATGCCCCCTCTCCTGGGCCCTCATTGGCTATTGACTGGTGCGGACTCATGACGCAGCGCCTTGTGGGTAGTGTAGTTCGCATCGTGAGTCCACCTACAGCAAAGACCGCCCCCCGTGATCTCCATGGCAACAACCAAGCGACATCGCGATGGGTGCTGGGAAATGGAGTCCCGGCAGGCCGGCATACACTGGGCGCGTCAGAGGCGCCGCAGCGGCTCGGTTTGCAGAAACTCTGGCGCCGGGGCGTGGCTGGATCTTCAGCTCCAGGTTGGAGATCATGGCGGCGCTTAAGGACCCAGCGCATGTGGGGGAGGATCTCCAGGCCCGCGCCCGGCAGGATTCCAAGCCCCAGTGTTCTAAAGCCGCTACTGAGGGCGTCTGCCCTGGGATCACTTTCGGCCCAGACCCCGTGTCCTGGACAATGGGGCGTGCGCCGGGTGGAAAACCCACTTCTGCCACCTGATAGGATGAGGTGTGGAAGAGTGTTCCAGGCAGAGAAGCCAGCAAAGGGTTGAAGGTGAGCCTGAGGTGAGGACATTCGGGAAATCTGAATTCCTTGATCTCTTCTGGGACCAGAAAGCCCGAGGGGAGGATTCATGCTAGCAATGGAGGTTGAAGAGTTAGGCCTTTATTCTGAGGGCATTGGAAACCAGGGAGTGGAAAGTAGTGGGATGTGATCTGAGTTAGAATTTGAAATGTATCCCTCCTGCTTCTGTGTGAAGGAGTGATGGGAAAAGGTGAAACTGGGGACCCCAAGAAAGAGGTGACTGCAACAATGGAGGCGGCGATGGTGGCAGCTGGACCAGGGCGAAGGCAGAGGACGTGGGAGAAGTAGTCGGATTCTGAATCTCTTCTAAAGGAAGAGCCAGTGGGATTTGCTGACGAATACGAGGACGGGGGGAACAAGAAAGAGACCGGAGATTCAGGATGACTCCAAGGATTGTGGCTTGAGCAACTGGAAAAATGGAGCCCATGGAGATGGGGGAGTAGCAAGAACACCAGCTTCCTGGGGAAGGGGAGGAGTTGGGTTTTGCCCAAAAACATCTGAGTGGATAGGTGGTGTGGACAGGTGGACACACAGGTCTGGAGTTCCGGCCAGGTCTTGGCTGCAGATGTCCAAAGGGTTGATGGCTGGTCGCCTGGTCCACGTTAGGCCCGGGAACTGGATTTAGGCGGATCTTAGATCATAGTAACAGAAGGGAGGAAGAGAAGGCCGAGGGTGAGGCTGGAGGGCTGGGCTGAAGGGATGGGCTGCAGAGTGAAGAGGACATGTGATCTGAAGGCGGTTTAGCAGGTAGCTAAGTGTGGGGAGGGCTGAACCCAGAGGGTAGCTTGTCTTGGGACTGAGGTTGAGGGGTAGGGACCACAGACGTATTTGAATAGAGGGCCTGGTCTCTCACAGATTTGCTATCATGTGGCCTTAGGAGGCCTTGTGGACACTCCCATCCATGCGGGGATGGTGAACAGGGGTCAATCATGAAGGATCTGGAGATGGGAGTGGATGGGGCGGGGGGGAGACGGGAACTTGTCAGAAGTGCTGAGTTTAACGGAATTTGGGAGTCAGAATTGCAGAAAGGGCCTGTCAGGCTCGGCGACGGCATGTATAAAAACCAGAGACACCATGGAGGCATCTGGGATCCTCTGTGGTACTGCAGGGCCGAGGGGTGAAACTGGTTGCGCCGTGGTTGGGAGGTGGCCTTGAATGGAGAACTGGGGGCTGCCTCCAGCAATGGGCGCCATTACCCGTTAAAAAAAAAAAAAAAAAAAAACCATTACAGCGTTTAGTAACCCTGCTTGCTTTTTCCACACAGTCCCTCTGACAGCAACGCGCGGAAATACGGGCGCGGCTCCTTTAAGAAGAAACTACTAAGTCCCGCCCCTGTTCCCTTCGCCCCTTGCGGTACCGCTTGGGCGTTGCCATGGAGAACGGCAAGGGCGGGCCAGATGCTGGGCAGAAACTACATTACCCAGACGACTTCATAGGTCGGGCATGCGGGCGCTGAGCCAATGACAGCCCTGGAAGGGGCAGGTCCTTCGAGTACCGTCGTTGGGGGCGGGACTTCCAGCGTCGCCGTCGTTGACGTTCATTTTGCTCTTGACGGGTCGTTGTAAAGCGCCCTTGGGAGCCTGGGCCACTTCCAGACGCCTCTTCAGAACTGGGCCGGGAATGACAGTGAACAGGATGAGACACAACTCCGAGCCTTTAAACCAACCGTGAGCCCCTTTAACAGGGGTGTTCACCGGGCCTGTTAGTCCCCGGCGTCTCTGCACTCCATGTCCCCGCGTTCCCCGGCGGCGGGATTTGGGGCCTTGGACTCATTTTACACGGTGGAGTCTGAGGCACAGCGTGAGACAGTCAGCCCGCGGTCACCTCCCCAGGGTAGGGACGCAGTGGTGGGGGGAGGTTGAGCCAGTGGTACCCACCCTGGTCACTGCCTCTTGTGGCTGTGAGCCGCTTATAGTCTCAGATGGCGGCAGCGGCATTACTGATGGACCCGGCTCAGGTGAGTGGAGGGTGCCCCAGACCCGTACTCATTCGGAACTCCACCCACATAGACTCAGAGCCCCACATAGGGGAGGGTTTTATCCTAGCACTCTTCTTCCTCCCCACTTTGCTGCCCTTTCCTTGCTACTGGGGACCCTAGGATTACTCCAGGCCCATGATTCCATATCCCAGCTAAAGATTATATGGAGGGGTCAAATCTCTAGAATCCAAAGGGAGGAGGTGTGGAAAACTGATTCAGAGATATGGACCAGGATGTGCAAATGTTTGGAGATGAGACTGAGCTAGGAGTGTTCAGGGAGCCACAGGTCTCCACTAAGTGTGGTGGAGACAGAGAGCAAGAAGCAGGAGTCAGCCCTGGAATGGCAGCCTGAGGAGCTGAGCCTCAATCATGAGGATGGTGGGAACCACGGAAGGTTTGGAGCAGATGAGGGAGGTGATTTGACTCAGGTCTTAACAATCTCCCTCTGGCTACAGAGTGTTGGGGATATGGGGGAGGAAAAAGGCAGGCTGATTAGGTTGCTATATAATAGATCAGGTGAGTGATGATAGTGGCTAGGCCAAAGTGGTGGCTCTGGAGGCAGGAGTAGTCACTGGGCTCTGGATCTGTTTAAGGCCAACCTGATTTTATGATGTGGAGGCTGAGAGAGAGAAGAGGAGAAGTCGGGGTGACCTCATGATTTTTGGCCTCAGCAACTAGATAGAAGTGCCAACAATGGAGATGGGGAAGACAGTGGATGGAGCAGGTTTCAGAGATGTTCAGGAGATGGGTTTTGGCCATGTTGCCTCTGAGAAATCCCAGAGACCTCTGAGTGAAGGTGTCAAATGGGCAGCTGGACACACAGGTCTGAGCTCTGCAGGGGGATTTGGTTGCAGCCAGCCTGTGGACTGATTTAGGAGGAGGTTAAGATTTAGGAGGAGGACATTTTCAGGTCATGGCAACAGATGCCCTGTAGGGATGGCTAAGGACTGACTGGCTGGCCTGGGCCCATGGGCAGGGTTGGTGGGTACTGTAAAGTCAAGTGAAAGGAAGAAGCAATCCTGAGGGAAGTTGTATGTGGGAAGAGGAGGGTCCAGCAGATAGCTAAGGCTTCCTGGGATGAAGGCTAAGACATACTGGAAGTGGAGGTAGGGTGACAGTGGTGTTGATGTTGGTACTTATGAACCCCTCTACACGTTCACAGTAGATTCAGACATTGCAATGATCATAAAGATGGTGCAGTAACAGGCAATACTTTGTTCTGTTATATATAAGGTCACCATGTGTAGGAGCCAACTAACAACATGGACTCATTGTCCTTTCTCAGCCACCTTCTGTAGGGTCTGGGGGTTTCAGTCAGGCTGGTGGATTAGCTCAGTGGAAGACCAGTTTAGCTGGGAGAGTTCCAAGCCTGCTGTGCGAGATGGTAGGGTTTGGCTTTGAATGTACATCAGGAGGAGAGAAGAATGCTGTAGCTGGTGAGAAGAGAGCATATGGAAAGGCAAAGAGGCCTGGGGGTCTCAGAGATGCATATGTGGTTCTGGGTGGCTGAGAGTTCAGACTAGGCACAGGGCGAGGTAGGGAAACTGAAAGAAGGGCTAGGCACTGCTCCTGGCAGGTGGGACTTTTGGAGGTCTGGGGCAGGACTGGGGTGGGATAGGATCCTGGTTGCCCTCATCAAGCCTCCAGGCTCGGGACACCGTTTACAGAGTGGCATGTGGGGAAGCCCTGGAGATGCCAACTGTGTGGGCATTGCCAGGGGATGGTGGGGTCTGGAGGTATACAGCCCAAAGAGTGATGTGCATGCAGGGAGGGAGTTTAGTAGCATCTGGGAGGCACAGTCTGGGGGAGCCCAGGGAATTGCCTGGCAGGAGGGGTGGGGGCCTGCATGCCAGGCCCAGAGCTTATGTGGTGTCTGTTGTCTGCCCACCTGCCTTTTGCTGCTGAGGGATAGAGACAGTGATCAGTGGCATCCTGAGGATAGAGCAGCACCAATAGCACTGGGGCTTGGGGAGGAGGGTGAGCTGGAGTGTGTTTTGGGGAGGAGGCAGTGGGCTGGGGCTCATGGAGGAAGATAATCCCTTCTGGAGAGGTGCTGGCATGCTGGGTATGGGCTGAGGGCCTGGATGGGTTCATTTGTGCACTATTTTTGTCCAGTATGCTGCTGCCCTTTGGTCCAGTTTACTTAGCTATCTCCATCATGGCAGGGCCAGGTGACTTTTGAGGATGTAGCTGTGTACTTCTCCTGGAAGGAGTGGGGCCTCCTTGATGAAACTCAGAGGCATCTGTATCGTGATGTGATGCTGGAGAACTTTACACTTGTGGCCTCACTGGGTAAGGCCCTCACACCCACTTCAGCCTTCTTTCCTAGGCACTGTCCTTCCTGTTTTGTCCAGGGGCAGATCTGTCCTTTCCACAGCCAGAACACAGGTATTACCTCCTTCCCTGGATCCCTGGAGTTGCTGTGTGTGTGCAGGGCTAGGTTCCATGCACAATCTACTCCTCTCCCGAGAAGCCTACTGCCAGAAGCCTTGTGGGGAAGAGCTCAGGGGTCAGTAGTGTCAGTCTGGCTGTCTGAGTCTGTCCAGATCAATAGCAGCTCTGCTCCAGGTGCTGTCCCCTTTTTCAGTCAGACATCTCTAGGAGCCTGGCTGCTAGGAACTGCAGGCACCAACATTGTCATTGTCAGGACCACGGAGCTATTCCTAGAAGTTTTTTGGAGGCTTATTTTGTACCATTGAGTTTTCTTACTGGTTGCAAAGATGGCATGAGCTCCCTTTGGTCTGTCACAGGGTGGGTGCCCTGAGCTGGGGCTGACCACTAATTTGTCTGTCTTTCCAACAGGACTTGCATCTTCCAAGTCCTGTGTGGTTGCCCAACTGGAGCAGGACAAAGAGCCCTGGATGCCTGACAGGGTGGATGCATCTCTAGCCACAGCAAGAGAGGCCCAGAGTGGGCCTGGCCCTGGTGAGTAGGCGCTAGGGGAGAAGGTAACAACAGGGCTGGATGCATGTCATGTCTTATGTCATACCTATCCTATGTTCGCTAGTGTGAGTGTGTTGTTGCTGGGGCTAGTAGCCACATTTTACTTCCATCTTTCTTTCCTTATTCTGGACACTCTACCTTATTGCCATTTCTACTCTGACTTTTAGCCCCTGATGGCTCTACCTCCCTGACCTCCATTTCTCAGCCTTTCTCCCTTCCTCTGCCCCTTTTGCAGGGCCTCCCCACATCGACCATAACTCAGTGTTATGTTAGACTTTGTACACCAGTTAACCAGTTGTAACTGGATTTTCCTGGGCTTGTGTACATGACTTTGTGTCCCAGGTTCTCCTCCCCTTTCCTGACAGATTTCCTGGGGCCTGCCTGTGTCTGGTCCTCCTGAAAACTCTAGGAGTTAGTTGGAGTCCCTGCCTCTTCTCCCAGCCTGAACCCCTGTATTCTCATACCCAATGAGGCTTCCCTTATTCTGTGGTCTGCCTGGGCCCAGCCCTTCCTCACCCTGACTTGATCTCACCGACTCATTCCTGAGTGTGTCAGACACATATTTGTGAAAGCGCTACCTCCTCCCAACACAATCTACATGTACTTCACCAGCACTTCTCTCCTTCAGGTTATTGCCATGGAGCGGAAGAGGCCCCGCCTGAGCAGGGAGTTTCTATAGAAGAAATGTTCCAGTTTGGGACCCCTGAGGAAGGTTCTTCTACCCAGAAAGCCAAAATCTGTGATACGTGTGGCCCAGTCTTGAAAGACATTTGGCACCTTGGTGAGCACCAGAGAACATGCCCAAGCTGGAAAATGTACACATGTGGGACATGGGGGAGAGGCTTCTTGATCAGTACAAACCTTCACCAGCACCAGAAGGAGCACAGTGGAGACAAAACCTTTAGATGGGACAAGGACACGGCTTTATTTGTGAAGAGCTTCAATGTCTCCCTGTTAGAGAAGCCCTTCACATGCAGGGAGTTTGGTAAGGATGTCCAGGACAGTCATGACCTCCTTCAGAACCAAGCAACCCACAGTGAGGGGAAGCCATGCAGGAGCACTGAATATGGAGAGGTCTTCCCACACAGGTCAAATCTTGAGCAGCAGCAGGGAGTCCACACTGGACAGAAGCCTTTTAAGTGCAGCCACTGTGGGAAAGTCTTCCTAAAGGCCTTCACTCTCCTCAACCACCTGATAACTCACCCTGAAGAAAGACGCTGTAGGTGCCCAACAGGTGGAAATGCCTTCAAGGAGAAATCAGCCCTTGTTTATCGCCAAAAATCCCATACTGGAGAAACATCCCATGTATGTAAGGATTGTGGAAAGGCCTACAGTTACCTGTCTCTACTGAAAATGCATCAGAAAGTTCACACTGGAAAAACCCATTACAAGTGCAATCAGTGTGGGAAAGCCTTCACTCGTAAGCACTCACTGAGCCAGCACCAGAGAATTCACACTGGAGAAAGACCTTACGAGTGCACACAGTGTGGGAAAGCCTTCACTCGCAACTTCCATGTCGTTCGGCACCAGAAAGTTCATAACACAGAAAGGCCTTATGAATGCAGACAGTGCCGGAGAGTCTTTAGCTGTATCTCCAGCTTCATTCAGCACCAGAAAATACACACTGGAGAAAGGCTTTATGAGTGCAGTGAATGTGGGAAAGCTTTCATTAACAGCTCCCACCTTGCTCGGCACCAGAAAGTTCACAACACAGAAAGGCCTTATGAGTGCAGTGAATGTGGAAAAGTCTTCCGTCAGACTTCCAAACTTGTTCTGCATCAAAGGATTCACACTGGCGAGAGACCTTATAAGTGCAGTCAATGTGGGAAGGCTTTCAGTTGCCCCTCCAACCTCGTTCCACACCAGCGAATTCATACTGGAGAAAGGCCTTATGAATGCTCGGAATGTGGGAAAGCCTTCAGTCAAAGCTCTGCCCTTATTCAGCACCAGAAAGTTCATACTAGAGAAAGGCCTTATGAATGCAGTGAATGCGGGAAAACCTTCAGCTATAGCTCTAACCTTGCTAAGCACCGGAAAGTTCACACTGGAAAAAGGCCTTATGAGTGTGCCCAGTGTGGAAAGGCCTTCAGTGAAAGTTCTATCCTTAGTCAGCACCAGAGAGTTCACACTAAGGAAAGGCCTTATGAGTGCAACAAATGTGGTAAAGCTTTCCGCTACAGCTCTAACCTTTCTAAGCACCAGAAAGTTCATACTGGAATAAAAGCTTTATGAATGCAGTGAACACGGGAAAACTTTTCAGCCTCATTCAGCACCAGAAAGGTCACACCAGAGAAAGGCTGTAGGAGTGCAGTGAATGTCCAAAAGTAGTTAGCTGTGACTTTCTCCTTGTTCAGCATAAAAGGGCTCACTCCTAAGAAAAGTTCTATGAGGAACTTTAGTGAAGATGCCATCAGCCAAAAATGGAAACTTGTACATCCCATACCTCACTGGAGAGATTGTCCATGAGTGCCAGGTACGTGTAAAACTTTCAGGAGCAACACTATTTTCTAACCTGCCCAGGTCCTTTGTCAGATATATCACTGACAGTGCCTGTGGCAGATGCCGTGTCACCCTACCATTTGGTAGTTCTCCACAGCATGTGCCTATCATCTCAACATACTCGGGGAAGGCAGACCTCTGTGCTTGCTTTTTGATTTTGGAGGGAACCATGAGCGATGTGAGCCCTTTGGAGTGATTTTATTTCTCAGCTTTCCCCTGTTCCCAAGATTCAGGTATTGCCCTGACCTGGTTCTGTCCGTGAGAATCTGAACTGGAGTCTGCTGAAGACTCCCAGAGAAGGTTTCTTCTCTTCATGGGAGTTGTGGAGTCCATAGATGACACCTGCAGTGGGTTTGTCGAGCCACCAAATACCCAGCCTTGGAACCACCTGCCTTACACTGCTCCAGAGTGTATAATAATAAAGGCCTTATTGTTTAAACCGTCTTTAATCCTGGAGGCTCCATCATTGTGTGGGGCTAGGGGTTGAGGACAGAATTAGGCTCAGCCAGTGTGAAGTGGTAAAGGGCTGTGGGGCTGGGGGGAAGCACTTAATATGCTTCATAGGGGACCTCAGGATGACAGGAAACAGCTTTCAGTCTAGTTTAACCTAATTTGCTTTGTAGCCCAAAGCCTCCCGGGAAAGACTGAAGGTCTCTGTGGTTCAGATCTTGTGTCCTGGATGCCAGGACTATCTACTAGACTCAGAGTTTACCCCAAGAAATAAGTATTTGGTGTAGCAATCTCCACTAGTTCTTGAACCAAGAAGAGTTGGGTCCCTTGTTCCCAAGGAACTTTGGGAATCTTCTGCAGTGTTGTACAGTGGCTATTTCCTTTTACCTGCCCGTGAAGTCTAGAGTCCACAGGCAGATGCCACTGACAGTAAGATCTATAGGGCCAAGTTGGAACCATAAGTGAGTACAGAAACACTGGGCTTGAGGTCATAGGGAGTGAGGGGGACTACAGCAAACAAGAGGAGTCCAGTAGTGTCCTTAAGCCAGATCATACGCACCCACAGTTGTCAGTTGTGTTCAGCTCCACATTCAGTGACATCACATTGCATGCGTCATAGCTCAGGTGCTGGAGCAGTTGTAGCTGCCTATGTAGCTGGGGCACATCCCTCTAGTTTTCCACTTTCTGTAGTCTTCCCCTCCCTCTCATCTACTCATCTAAGGCACTTGCGAGGCCACCGTAGGTCTTATATTTGGTGACATCTGCCTATTGGGGTCCAGGCTCAGGATCATGACTCTGGCTTGGTCCCAGCAGACAGCGTCTCCTCAACTTTTATGGGGAATATTAGACATTCTCTAGCAGTAAGGGACCAATTGCCTCTTGCTCCCAAGCAACTTGACAGTCTTAGACTAACAATATCTTTCTTCAGAATTAATGGAGTCCAGGGGTCACAACTTTCAGCCTATAGTATTCTTCAGTTTAACAGGAGACCCTGTAGCAGCAATGCAAATAAGGTTACAAGTGAGCAGAGAGCCAGGCCCTGCATGCCTAGAGTTCACTTTGAGTCAGACATGATAGAGGGTCCCTCAAACACCATTCACCACACTTCATGCTAGCAGAACTACTTTTTACATCAACCCGCCCCACATAATAAACAGATCCCCAAAGACTGAAGTAAGCTTGAATCCAAAATAAAGCTTGAATCCAAAATAGTAAGGTTTAAATATTACAACCTTTATCATCAGACAAGGAGGCCTGGTGACGGAGTGATTAAGCATGTGGCTGCTAACTGAAAGGTCAGTGGTTCTAATCCATCAGCTGCTCCATGGGAGAAAGACCTGGCAATCTGCTTCTGCAAAGATAACAGCGTTGAAAACCCTACGGAGCAATTCTGATCTATCATCTAGGATCGCTGTGAGTTGGAATTGACTCAAAGGCAATGGGTTTGGTTTTCAATGGGTATCAGTCCAGAGTGATTCAAGGTAGGTTGTTTAAAGGTTCAGTGATTCAGAGTATGGTAGCAGAAAAATGCCCCCCCCAAAGATGTCATGTTCTCATCCTCAGAGGATATATTTTGTTACATGGCAAAAGGGACTTTGCAGATGTGATTAAGTTAAGCGTCTTGAGATGGAGAAATTCTGGATTATCCAGGTGGGCCCAGTATAATCACAAGGGTTCTTAAAAGTGGAAGTGGGGGGCAGGAGAGGAGGTCAGACTAATGTGATGTGAGAACTTGACCTACTGTTACTGACTGTGGAGAGGGAGGAAGGGGCCAGACAGAAGCCAGTGAATTTAGGCAGCTTCTAGAAGCTGGGAAAGGCAAGGAAACAGATTATCCCCTGGAGCCGCCAGAAAGGAACACAGCCCTTGATTTTAGCCCAGTGAGACCCATGTCAAACTTCTATGTAAGTGTAAGAATAAATTTGTTATAAGTCACTAAGTTTGTGGTAATTTGTTACAGAAGCAATAAAAACTAATATATAAAGGTTGATCAAATCCATCACAGATGTGATATGCAAATGGCAACATCTGTGATGAGGAAACCTCCAGAATTCATCAGACTCCCACTCAGGATCCCTGTTCAACTCATGACCTCTTGGGTCATGCCCATCATGGCCATGCCTAATCTGGACATTGGAAGGATGAAGCCAGGGGACTGTAATTCTTGAGTAAATGGGGCATGAAAGCCCCATGATTCGGGGCATCCCAGCAGGTGGATTGAAGACAGCTCTGCCACAGTTCTCTCAGCCAGACAGAAAATATAACAAAGTCCCTGGAAGCTTTCCCACATACATGACACTCCTGGGATATTTTCCCAGTGAGGGTGTTCTGGTCCATGAGATGCCACATCTGGCTGAGGGCTGTCTCAGAAATGTTCCTCTCTTACTTCTCTCAAATGTGGGTCTTTTTATGCTGACAGTGTCACAGCACCAGTCAAAGGTGTTTCTGGATCATGTGCCTTTCTCTGATGTGACCTCTGGTGCCAGACAAATGTCCATTGGTTGTCCAATTGGCTCAAGGTTTCACACATTTGCAGCACTCCTTAGCAGAGTTTTGAATACTCCAGTGTTGGCTGAGATCAGAACTATAGCTGTAGGCTTTCCAGCGTTTGCTGTACTAAAACGGTTTTCGCCAGTGTAAACTGTCTAGTGTCTGTCCAGCACTGAGAAGGGTCTGAAATTTTATCCTATGGGCAAGCTAACAAATTAGCCTGATGAGTAAGTATTAGAGCCAGAGTTAGAACCTCCAGTATAGGTGCAGAACCCAGGCTCTTAACCACTGTACTAACTCTAGTCCTTGACTCATATGGTTGTAGGAAAGATAAAACAAGTGACTATAGCCAGAACTGGTACACAGTAAGCACTCAATAAATATTTCTTGCTGTTATTTCATTAATGTCATGGCTGTTATTATTTGATTGATGAATATGAATTTTTCTATGTAATAAGATGGAGGGGTGGTGAGACCAGCACAGGGTAGTATATGAACAGAGGCCTGGAGGCTGACAGCCTGGGCCTTTATAGACAAACATCCTCTGTGGCAGAGAGGGGCTGAGTGGGCTGGACTGGTGAAACCAGGGATGAAGGGAGGGGCCGAAGTCTGGAGGGCCTTCCAAATCCCCTTTCAGGTTGGGCTTTCAGCAAAGGGAATTGGGAACCCAAGGATAACACATTCTACATCCCCCAGAGGCAGACTGGCAGCAACTGAAGGACTAGGGCCAAGGCAAATTGCAGAGCCAGTCCCTCTCCAGGAGGCACTGCTGTCAATACATCAGCCACTGTGGCTGGCTCCCTCAGATTCTTTAGAGGAGCCTCAAATCCAGATATTGCTGTGAAGTGACCTAACTTCTGTATGATGGAATCCTAACATTTTGAGTATTTAACAAAATATGGGGAGCCTCGAAACCAACTGAAACCTTGGGTTGGAGCTGGATTTCCAAGAGGGTCCTGGAAGGAGTGAAAGCCTGAGGGGGCTGAGAGGGCCAGGTCTTAAGAGCAATGGGCTGTCACCAGACTGGGAGCTAATAGGCCAGGGACTCTGGGGAGAAAGACAGAGTGGGGTGGTCAGAATGCCTGTGACAAAACATTTCCAGGGACAAATTAGTGGATGGCTGGGGTCAGGCCTCAGTCCAGGCATACAGGCAAAGAGGGTAGTGAGAATGATATCTCCAGCTGAATTTTTTGGTAGAAACTGACAAGCTGATCCAAAAAATTATATTGACAAGCCAGACTCGGCAAAAATAGTTGTACATCATATATCTGATAAAGAGTTTGTAACCAGAATATATAAACAACTTGTACAACTCAATTACAAGGAGACAACCCAATTTAAAATGGGCAAAAGATTCAAATAGCGATTTCATTTAAAAAGATGCACAGATGGCTAATAAGCATACAGAAAGATGCCCAACTTCATTATTCATTCAACCCAAACCAAACCCATTGCCATCAAGTCAATGCTGACTCATAGAGACCCTATAGGACACAGTAGAACTGATCTGTAGGGTTTCCAAGGAGCGGCTGGTGGATTCAAACTGCCAACCTTTTGGTTAACCACTGCTATAACCAGGGTGTTCAGATTTAAACCCCATTGACATACCATTTCATACCCACTAGAATGAATCACATTGAAAAGACAATACCAAGTGTTGGCAAGGAGGTGGAGAGACGAATCCACCTACATTGCTGGTGGGAATGTAAAATAGTGCAGTCACTTTGGAAGAGTTTGGCAGTTTTTTAAAGAGTTAACCTTACCTCGTGACCCAGCAGTTCCACTCGTACAAATCTATCCAAGAAAAATGGAAATATGTCCACACAAAGATTTATAAGTGAATGTTCATATTATTCATAATAGCCAAAAACTGGGAACAATCCCAAAGCCATCAAATGGTGATATATAATGAAAATGTGGTACAGTCAATCTTCATTTGTGGATTCTGTATTTGTGAATTTGTTCACTTGCTAAAATTTATTTGTAACTCCAAAATCAATAGTCATGGTGCTTTCACAATCATTCCTGGACATGATATAAAAACATACAAATCAGAAAAAAAAGTTTAATTCTTCTTTGAAAAAAACAGAAGAGACTTCCCCCTTACTTTTTCTTAAGGCATTTACTTTAGAAAACTTCTAAGTTCTTTCTCTGCTTCTTTGAAATGTATGTAAAGCTTTTTAAAGGCTAAATAAGCCTCTTGCCAATTTTACAAACCAGGAATGTTTCCTCAGGGACCTGGAAGCCACCCTTTTGAAATGGTAACAATCCAGGAAGATAACATCCTTCTCCCCTGCCCCCAGTTTCCTGGGAAGATAGGAGCCTAACTTCTGCTCGTGCGTGGCTCCAAGTAGCCAATCTACCTCCAGTAATAAAGGTAACAACAACACAGAATTGCTGTCTAGTCACTTCCAACTCATAGCAAACTTATAGGACGGAGTAGAACTGCCCGTAGGGGTTCCAAGCAGCAGCCAGTGGACTGGAACTGCTGACCTTTTGGTTAGCAGCCTGAGCTCTTAACCACTGGGCCACCAGGACTCCAGTAATAAAGATACGAGAATTTTATTTTTTCCACTTGGATAAAGGCAATTAGCAAACACAAGTGGCTATCCCAATTAGCAGGTGAATTTAGCATGAACAACATGACATCATGCTGTCTAGTGCTCTTACTTGAGAACCAGTTATTTATCTTAAGAACATGTGAAATGGGTTGCATCTGTTTGGCAACATAAAGGATAAATTCCTGTCTTTGCAATCTCTTGAACAGATTGCCTGCGTTCTGTTTTAATGCTTCCAAAAAAAACCCAAACCCATTGCCATCGAGTCAACTCTGACTCATACTCATAGTGACCCTATAGGACAGAGTAGAACTGTCCCCATAGGTTTTCCAAAGAGTGCCTGGTTTAATGCTTACTTAATAAAATTTTCTTTCTCTTCTACTTTTTTGGAGAATCTGCCATGGGTTGGCAGGAGATTTTACTTTTAATTATGCTTCCCCAACAAAGCGCAGAGCAGCGAAAATTTTGAGTTGCTTTGTTCCCAGCCGAGGTTGAACAAGGCAACACTCTGCCTTCTTGTTTGAGTTTTCACAGTCTAAACAAGCGTCCTGCCTTTTTGCAGTCTATTTAGTGCCGTGTTTTTTACATTGTGCTTCTGCTGGGAATTTCATTGTTTAAAGTGGCCCCCAAGCATAGTGCTTCATTGCTGTCTAGTGTTTCTAAATGCAAAAGGGGCTGTCATGTGCCTTATGGAGAATATATGTGTGTTAGGGAAGCTGTGTTCTAGCATAAGTTATAGTGCTGGTGGCCATCAGTTCAATATTAATGAATTAACAATATATCTTGAAAAAGGTGCCTTTAAACAGAAACACACATAAAATAATGTATTAATCAGTTGATAAAAATGTTGTGACCAGAGTCTCACCAGAACCTATTCCTGTATTTCTCTTAGAGTAGTGGTTCAGTATTCACTAATCCATTATTCACAGCAGCGTTATCAAACATAAGTAACGTGAATGAGGAAAATTGCATATCCATACAAAGGAATATTATTCAGTAATAAAAGGGAACAAAGTACTGACACGTGATATGACATGTATGAAACTCAAAAATATTATGCCAAGTGATAGAAGCTAGACACAAAAGGCCACATATTGTATGATTTCACTGATGTGAAATGTCCAGAAAAGAAAAATCTATGTAGACAGAAGTAGGTTAACGGTTGCCTGGGAATGGATTTCAGTTGTAAATATGTCCAAAGGAACTTTTTGGGGGCAGTGGAAATGTGATCATGGTTGCACAACTCTTTAACAATCTACTAAAAATCACTAAATTGTACACTAACAATGGGTGAATTTTATGATATGTAAATTATACCTCAATAAAGCTGTTTAAAACAAAGCAAAACAAAAAGACTGTGGGCTCTTCCTTTTCACAGTCCCCGAGTTTCTGATCCCATGTTGATAGCCACAAGTACCCAGCTCATTAGAAGATGGCAGGAATGCATAAAGCCATTAGTATAGCTACCTGGCCAACCAACTGGAAGGGATCATATTTCTGCCCATTCCAAAAAAAGGCAATGCAACAGAATGTGGAAATTATCAAACAATACAAATAATATCAAATGCAAGTAAAATTTTGTTGAAGATAATTCAAAAGCAGTTGCCACAGTACATTGACAAGGAACTTAAAGAAATTCAAACCAGATGGAGAAGAGGATGTGGAACAAGGGATATTATTGCTGTCAGATGGATCTTGGCTGAAAGCAGAGGCTACCAGAAAGATGTTTGCTCTGTTTTGCTGACTATGCAAAAGGATTCAACTCTATGGATTATGACAAATTATGGATAACATTGTGAAGAATGGTAATTCAAGAACATTTAATTGTGCCCATAAGGAACTTGTACATAAACCAAGAAGCAGTCCTTCAAACAGGACAAGGGGATGTTACGTGGTCTAAAATCAGGAAGTGTGTGCATCAGTATTATATCCTTTCACTATACTTACTCAGTCTGTATGCTGAGCAAATAATCTGAAAATCTGGACTATATGAAGAGCACAGCATCAGGACTGGAGGAAGACTCATTAACAAACTGACATGCAGATAACACAACCTTGCTGAGTGAGGAGGACTTGAAACACTTATTGATGAAGATCAAAGACTACTGCCTTCATTATGAATTACATCTCGACATAAACAAAAATCCTCAAAACTGGACCAATAAGCAACATCATGATAAATGGAGAAAATACTGAAGTTGTAAAGGATTTTATGTGGATCTACAACGCCCATGGAAGCAGCAGTCAAGAAATCAAATGACATATTGCATTAGGCAATCTGCTGCAAAAGACCCCTTTAAAGTGTTAAAAAGCAAAGATTCACTTTGAGGACTAGGGTTTGCCTGATCCAAGCTATGGTATTTTCAGTTGTCTCATAGGCATTTGAATGCTGGACAATGAATAAGGAAGACTGAAGAAGAATTGATGCCTTTGAGTTATGGTGATGGTGAAGAATATTGAATATACCATGGACTGCCAGAAGAACAAACAAATCTGTCTTGGAAGGACAGCCAGAATGCTCCTTAGAAGTGAGGATGGCACGACTCTGTCTCACCTATTTTGGACATGTTATCGGGAGGGACCAGTCCCTGGAGGACATCATTCTTGGTAAAGTAGAGGGTCAGCAAAAAAGAGGAAGACCCTCAAGAAGATGGATTGACACAGTGCCTGCAACAATGGGTTTAAACATAGCAATGATTATGAGTGTGGCTCAGGGACTGGGAAGTGTTTTGTTCTGTCGTACATAGGATCACTTTGAGTCAGAACTGACTCGACAGCACCTGACAACAACATAGCTGTGGGAGACATACAGATCTGTGGGCCTCTAGACACTCTGCATACCTTCATCCCACAGGGACCCATTATCAAAGAAGCTAGCACATCCTATTTCCTCATACCCAATGTTTCCTCATCCACTTAGAATAGTCACTGGGCCCTTGTATGAATACTACTGTGTGACATGCTACCTGGGCCTTGCCTCCAGAGGGCTTGACTTCAGGCCCAGGTGAACAGCTTCCTTTCAACATTGCTGGGGATAGACATCCCCTGGCCCAGAGACAACCATCCTGTTTGTCCCAGACCAACCTTCTCCAGGTGAGTTCCAGGATGGGATTCAGAACACAGAGCCTTTCATTCTTTCCCAGGGGACATGAGGTAGATATGCAAAGTGGGACACAATTGGACCAAGAGAGGCTCCATACCTTGTTGCCCTGCTCTGAGTCAGATGCTGTTAGGGCCCATGAAGACCAGTCTCCCTGAAAGCATCCCTGCTCTGTTCTCAACTCATTCCATCTAGTAAACAAGACTCCAACGTCATACGTTAACTAATCGCTGATGTATTATCAAACAGTCCAGCAATTTGAGGCGAAGCCTTTGTACATGGAGATCCTCCGCCTGTAACACCGTCCACATCGTATTATACTGGATTATGAAATGGAGACCGCTCCCCCCCGCCCCGCTATGAACGCCCCCCTATTCTGAACACGCAGACCCCGGGCCAGCGCTTCTCAGTCGGAAACTCGGGACACTGGGGCTCAGAGTCCAGTCGGTTGGGGGCCAGGAGAGCCCTCCTTCACACGTGCCAAGTCGATTGGTTCACGTATCACGCCTGCAGCCCCGCTACAAGCTAGGTGACTTCAGGCCGGCCCGTTTTCTGAGCCTCCGTCTCCTGCTCCGCAAAGTGGACGCAACGCCAAGGGTTACGATTCCAGGGCAGCTGAGGGGCACGGATGGACTTTGGCAGGCTCCAGCGAACACCCCGCACGATGCGTCCCGACAGTTCCACAGAGCCGCCATCTCCACTGCCGGAGGCAGCAAGGCTCGGGGAGGCTGGATGTTAGCCGCGATCACGGCGCGTACTGGAGTGGTGGCAGGACCTCTCTGACTCTCGGGCCGCACCTCGTTCCCGTTTCCGCGGGCCCGGGGTGCCTTCTAGAAAGCCGTCCCCAGCCCGGCGAGCCGGTCCTTCACCTGTGTGTAGACAGAACCACGAGTTCCCAAAGTAACGGTCAGAGGCCTACGCCAGAACTTCCACCCGCCGCCGCGCCGGTTTGGAAAATCTCTCTCCTGTACTGACTGGCCAGCATCGATGCCAGCACTCATCTAGGGGACTTTCGGATAATGTAGTTCGCGTCACGGCCACTGTAGCTCGCACTGTCTGATCACCTTGGCAACCACCAAGCTGCACAGCGAAGAGCTGGAGGAAATGGTGTCACAGTAGTGGTGGGTCCTGAACCAATCAAGACTCAGACCAGGGGCCTTCAGCGCGGACAGAGCGTGTAGAACAGGACTTCCGTTGTCGCCCTAGCCGTCCCAGTTTTGCGCCTTGCTGGTCCGTTCGCAGGCGACCACAGGAACTGACCCTCGGATCAGGGCTGCCTTTCCTGGAGGCCTTAAGGGCTGAGAAGAGAGCAGGGGAAAGGCCCGGGCCCCTCACTGCGCCTTTGCAGGCACCGTGATTCCCGGCGAATGACTCCGCCTCCGTGAGCCTCAGTTTGTCGTCTGTGGAACGGGGGCCACGAGTCTCCGGAACCTCCGTAGTTGCCTTCAGTCACCGTGGTCCTGCCTGCTTCTTTGGCGTATTTTAACCCGAAGAAGACTGAGGTTTGGACTGCAAAAGTCAGCCCGAGGTCACCTGGCCCAGTAGGGGAGTGGGCGTTCGGTTGAGCCCACCGGACCGGTCGGGATCTCCCCCCCCTCCCCATGGCCCCACTCCACCCACAGGTTCCCGTGGGGTTGGCAGCATCGCTGATGGATCCGGTGCAGGTGAGTGGAGGATGCTCCAAGCCCTCACTCGCTGGGATCCCCACCTTCATGGTCTTGGAGCCTCAATATAGGGGATGATGGCATCCGGGAACTCAGACTTCCCTTAACCCTGCCCACAGATTCTGGGCCTGAGGCTGTTCAGAATTCAGGCCAGGGGTTGTATGGAGTGGTTCCCATTTTTGGAATCCTTTTTTATGGGATGAGGTCTGGAAAGGTGTCCCAGGTATAGTGACATGTGCAAATTGCTTGGAGTTGAGGATGAGGTAGGTGGAAGTGTTCAGGGAACTACGTATACATTTGGTGGAAACAGAACAGGGGTCAGGCCTCAGACCTGGAATGGCAGCCTGAGTAGCTGGTCCTCAGGGTTGAAGCCACGGAAGGTTTGGAGTAGAAGAAGGAACTCAGGTTATAACAGGCTTCTTCTGGCTGCAGAGTCAACAATAGATTGTGAGGTGAGGGTAGAGGCAGAGTTGGTGGACTAGAGGGGTGCCTGTGGGGAGGAGAGAAATGGTTGGCTTCTGGATTTGCTTTTTAAGTAGGGTGACTAGTTTTCCTGATGGGGCAATGAAAGAAAGTGAGATATCAATGCTGATCCTAAGTTTCCGAGATGTGGAAGTTGGTGTGAAGGCTTGATTTCAGGGGGAAGTTAAAGAGTTGGTTTTGGCTATGTTGTCATAGAGATTGCCAAATTGAGGTGCCAAGTGGGCCGCCGAACATGAAAGTATGAAGTTATGCCAGGTCCAGGCTAAAGACTTACTAGGAGTAAAGGATGGTCTATGAACACTAGGTGCAGCCGTGATATGGGCTCATGATGGTGGTCAAACTCCTAAGGAGAGGTGGATCTCGGACAGGGAATGAGACATAGAAGTGAAAGGGTAGGATGACAGTAGAGCCTGGGGTTGGGTTGATTTACTTCTACAGCTCACCAGGTTTTTGTGGCCATCCTCCTTGGGGCCTGGGGGTTTCTTCAGGCTCACAGAGAGTAGCAGGGACAGAATAGGTCAGTTGGGAGAGTCCCCAAGCCACAGGTGGGGGCCAGTACATCTGGGCTTTTTGAGTCAGGAGGAGAAGGCTTTGATGAAGGGACAACATGTAGAAACGCAGATGTGGAAGAGGGCAAGGGTGGGTGCGGCGGTAACAGACTAAGAGGCATCAGAAGAGGAACTGCTAATGATAGATGTGGCAAGACCCTGAGTCAGAGGTCAAAGGCCCAGATGTACCCATTTGATTTTTTGGATTTGTTTTTCAGCCCACCTGTCAGCCCCCTGGCTCAGCTGTTCCATCATTGCACAGCCCAGTGACCTTTGAGGATGTGGCTGTGTACTTCTCCCGGGAGGAGTGGGGGCTCCTTGATGTTGCCCAGAGGTACCTATACTATGATGTAATGCTGGAGACCTTTGAGCTCATGACCTCACTGGGTAAGGCCGTTATGCTCTGCCCCATCATGGTGACAAGCCTCTGCCCTAACCTTTGTCTGAACATCCCAAAGCGGGACCACAGATGCTGCTTCGTAAGTGTGTGTGTGTGTGTGTGTGTGGGTGTGTGGGTGTGTGTGTGTGGGTGGGTGCCAGGCCTGGGCCTTCCTTTCCCTGAGCAGCCACATGAACAGTCCTTGTATTTTATTTTAGTGAGTAAGATAGTTAGTTGTAAGTCGGAATCGACTCAACGGCACTGGCTTGGGTTTCTAGGATAGTCAGTCACCTTTGCGGTTACCTTAATATTTACCCCTATTTTTCTAAGTTCAAACCTAACTTCTATTTCTTTATATCAGCTTGTCTTCCTCTCTATATGAAAGATCTATGACTATATTTCTTAGTCCCTCTTTATTGTTTTAATGTTGTCTTCTTTCACATAATAACATCACTGTTACCCTGTTTTGAGCATTTTTTTATTTTGATTTATTTTTGTGAATTCTCTGTCTGGGTTGACCTCTGATTGCTCTGTCCAGTGTTCTAGTCTTGGGTTGATACCTGATATTATTGATCTTCTAACCAAAGAACTCCCTTTAGAATTTCTTGTAGTTTTGGTTTCGTTTTTACAAATTCCCTAAATTTCTGTTTATCTGGAAATGTCCTAATTTCACCTGCATATTTGAGAGACAGTTTTGCTGGATATATGATTCTTGGCTGGCAATTTTTTTCCTTCCATGCTTTGTATAAGTCATCCCATTGCCTTCTTGCCTGCATGGTTTCTGCTGAGTAGTCCGAGCTTATTCTTATTAACTCTCCTTTGTAGGTGACTTTTCATTTATCCCTAGCTGCTCTTAAAATTCTTTATCTTTGGTTTTAGCAAGTTTGATTATAATATGTCTTGGTGACTTTCTTTTAAAATCTACCTTATGTGGCATTTGATGAGCATCTTGGATAGATATCGTCTCATCTTTCACAATATCAGGGAACTTTTCTGCCAACAAATCTTCAACAATTCTGTCTGTATTTTCTGTTATCCCTCCCTGTTCTGGTACTCCAATCACTCGTAGGTTATTTCTCTTGATAGAGTCCCACATGATTCTTAAGGTTTCTTCATTTTTTTTAATTCTTTCATCTGATTTTTCTTCAAATATGTTGGTGCCAAGCGCTTTATCTTCAAGCTCACCAATTCTGCCTTCCACTTGCTCAATTCTGCTCCTCTGACTTTCTATTGAGTTGTCTAATTCTGTAATTTTATTGTTAATCTTCTGAATTTCTGATTGCTGTCTCTCTATAGATTCTTGCAGCTTATTAAATTTTTCATTATGTTCTTGAATAACCTTTTTAATTTCTTCAACTACTTTATCTGTGTGTTCCTTGGCTTTTTCTGTATATTGCCTGATCTCCTTCCTGATCTCCTTCCTGATGTCTTGAAGAGTTCTGAATATTAATCTTTTGAATTCTGCATCCAGTAATTCCAGGAAGTCACCTTCATCCAGAAAATCTGTTGATTCTTTGTTTTGAGAGCTTGTTGAGGTGATCATGGTCTGTTTCTTTATGTGATTTGATATTGACTGTTTTCTCTGAGCCATCTATAAGTTATTGTATTTGTTCATTTTATCTTTGCTTACTGTATTCTAGCTTTTGCTTTGTTTTGTTTTGATATGCCCAAATGGGTTGCTTGAGTGAGCTAGCTTGATTATTTTCACCTTTGAAGCTCTACGTCCTGTCACCAGATGGCTAGAGCTGTTATCAGGTATATCAGCCTAGGAGTCCATTCACTTTTCTTGTATGAATTCAGCTCAGGTGTCCAGGCAGCTGATCATCAAGTGTGTGGTACAGGCTCTGTCCTACAGTCTCAGAGGGGCTGGGTTGATTGGTGTAGGTACTGGTATCTGGTTGCAGCAGAGGGTCATGCTCTGAACAAGGC
Source organism: Loxodonta africana (assembly GCF_030014295.1). Lineage (NCBI taxonomy): Eukaryota > Metazoa > Chordata > Mammalia > Proboscidea > Elephantidae > Loxodonta > Loxodonta africana. Next base: position 28,653,602 of record NC_087352.1, on the reverse strand, counting down.
AGGGGGCTGAGAACCATCCCCCGAGTGTCTGTGAAGAAAGTGTGTCCGTGTTCTGTGGAGCATACAGGTGGGTGGGTTCTGCAGACAGACCGTGGACAACCAATGCTTTTGGTTGTAAAGACTGGGAGGTAACAGTTATCCTTGGACCCCTGTCGCGGTTGGCTGGGTGACCTGAGTGGAGCCACCAGTCCTTAGGCCCCTGATTTGGGTAGGTGAGGACCCTATTTAGTAGGCAAAGCAGTGTCAAATATCAAATACCCACCTCTTCACTGCACAGCTGAAATGGTTGCAGTCTGACAAGAGCCTATTCTCCTGAAATAGGCCCACACAGGTCCATGCAGCAGGGAAAGGTATTCATAGTCCATGGACCATTTATGCCTGGTCAGGAGCCGTTTCTGTCCTGAGCTCCCCTGGTTAGTGGAGCTGGCGAACTATCTTTTCCCCCAATTGTGAATTTATTCCTACTCCAAGGGCAGGAGGATGGCTCAGGGCTCTCAATAGGACCTATCTCAGGCCCAGGGAAATCAACAGCCCCTGAAGCCTGCTCGGAGGTTGGGGGGGGGCACATTAAAATATATGCAAGTACTTAGCTTTTGCTAAGAGCTCCATTCCTCTTTGGTTCCAGAGGGGTGAGTAAGCTGTGCAGCTGGCTGCTTCTCCCTGAGGAAACTGCGGCCAAACGCTTCTACCAGCTCGCTGCAGCCGCTCCCAGGATTGGTGCCTGAGGGATCCTAGTGATTCAGTTCTGGCAACTCCTCTCTGCTGCTGAACCGTCTTTCCCTCCCCCTACTGCTCAGTTCATTTTCTTAACTTTGCCTTTGATGTTCAGGGCTCCTAGCTTGTCATAAATATAATCGTTTCATTTGTTTTTTTCTGGTTTTTGTTGTAAGAGGGATCACCAGAAGCATTTGGCTATTCTGCCATCTTGGCCCTGCCTTCCACATGAGCAGTCTTAATAGCTGTTGTCTAAAAACCTTGTGTGAGCAGAGGTCAGAGATCAGGTATCTCCAGTCTGCCTAACAGATCCCAGCAAGCTAGTTCAATCCTGAGTTGACCTGAGTGACTCAGTGCAGAGCCACAGCCCCTCTATACTGAGGCTCTTACCTCTCTTGCATGAAACACTTTAAAAAAGGCTTTATTGAGATATAACATACCATAAAGTTCACCCACTTAAAGTATACAATTTTTTTTTAGTATATTTACAGTGTTGTGTCATGCATCCATCACCATCATCTAATTTTAGAACATTTTCCTCTCCCTAAGAGAAATCTTGTACCCATTAGAAGTCACTCCCCATCTTCGTTCATCCCCTCCTGCCAGTCCTATGGCACCACTAATCTACTATTATATGTATTTGCCTATTCTGGACATTTCATATAAATGGAGTCAGACAATAATGTCTGATTTTTTGTGACAGGCTTCTTTCACTTACCGTAATTTTTTTTTTTTTAGCATTTTATTGTTCTTTAGGTGAAATTAGCATAATTTTTTGAAGTTAATCCATGCTGTAGCATGCATCATTACTTCATTTATTTTTATTTTTGAATAAGTATAAGAATGGCGTAGAACTGGGCAACATTTCATTCTGTTAAATACATAAGGTTGCTGTGAGTTGTAGCTGACTCGATGGCACTTAACAACAACAATATTCCATTATGTGGGTTTCTCATTGTTTATCTGTTCATTTGCTGATGGATATGTGGGTTGTTTCCACTTTTTGGTTATTATGAATTAATGCTGTGAACATTTGTGTACAGTGTTTTATTGCTTGTACTTCTGATGTCGTATCTAAGAAATCATTGCTTGACCCAATGTTGTGAAGATATACTCCTATATTTTCTTCTAAGAAGTCACAAAATATTTTTCCAGGTCCTGCTGTGTCAGGAACTATGAACACTGACATGGTTACTGGTTGTAGTGATCACTATGAATATTCTTGCAAGACCCTTCTCAAGATTCATTTTGTAATATTGAGTTGTATTCCTGGTTATAAAAATAATTCAAGCTCTTTGTGGTCTTTTGAGGGCTATCCGAGATCCTGGGACCAGACTGGCCTCTTACTCCTCTCCTCTGCCTAAGACTTGACCCTTCAGATTTCATAAGCTCCCAAGTAGACTGAAATGAGGATCCCTGGTATCCAACAGAGTTGCTGTGACTCCAGCCATAGCAAGAGAGACCTGGTGGGGTCCTGGTCTTGATGAGTGTGAGCTGGGCATAGGGGTCATGTTGAAGATGTGCTCAAAAACATGCCAGGAACCTGATATTCTGGTGCCAAGACCAGTGGCTCCTCCTTATTTCCATTTTTCTCTTCCCCTTCTGACACTTTGTACTTTTGCCATTTTTACTGTAATTCACTGCCTATGGCTGGGCGTCACCTCTCTGGTCTTCCCTCCTCTGTTCCCCAGGCATTACAGTCCCATATTGGCCTCCTCTTAATGTGACAGGACATGTGCACATACTTCCAAATAATACTTGAACACCAACTATTCAGTTGCACTTGAATTTTCTGGGGCCTAGGCACATGCATCTGCATAGCACTTGCCAGCCACCAATAACCAAGACCTTGCTGAAACCCATTTGTAGAGAAGTGAGTTGGAAATGCTGCCTTTCTGCTCTATGCCCAATTCCTGTGTCCTCCCCCTGGTGAGGCTTTCCTTATTCTGTGGCCTGGCTGGAGCCAACCCTGCACAGCAGGCCCTTCTTCACTCTGATACTGACCCCCTCAGCCTGCAAGCAATCCCTTGGAATCATTCCTGGGTATGTCAGTCATGTATTTCTAATGAAGCCACTGCTGTCCACCACATAGAACATGCAGTTAACTGGCATTTTTCTGCTTTCAGGTTATTGGCATGGAATAGAGGATGAAAAATCGTCTCTGAAGCAGGGTGTTTCTGTAGGAGTGTCACAGGTTAGAATCCCCAAGACAGATCCTTCCACCCAGAAGATTGACATGTGTGACATGTGTGGCCCATTCTTGAAAGATAATTTACACCTGGGTGAGCATCAAGAAGCACACCCTGAAGAGAAATCATACATGTGTGGAGCATGTGGGAGAGACTTCTGGTTCAGTGTAAACCTTTATCAGCAAAACAAGGAGCACAGTGGTGAGAAAGCTTTCAGATGGGACAAGTACAGGGACGTGTTCGTGACAAGCTCTAATATCCACCTGTCAGAGAAGCCCTTCACTTGTGGAAAGCGTGGGAAGGATGTCCCAGACAACCATGTTCTCCAGCACCAGGCCATTCCCAGCAGGGAGAAGCCACATAGCACCAAGTGCAGGGAGGCCTTCCCACACAGCTCCAATTTAGGGCAGCTCCCAGGACTCAGCAGCACTGGGTTATTCCCAGGAATCCATATTACACAGGGATTCTCCAAGTGCAGCAACTGTGGGAAAGTCTTTCTGAAGAGCTCTGCCCTCCTCAACCACCTCAAAACTCATTCTGAAAAGAGACCTTATAGCCACCCAACAGGCAGAAATTCCTTCCAGGAAAATTCAGCCCTTGTTAACAACCAAAAATTTCATGTTGGGGAAACATCCCATGTGTGTAAGGAGTGTGGGAAAGCCTTTAGTCACTTGTCTAAACTGTGGAAGCACCAGAAATTTCACACTGGAATAAGATGCTATGGGTGCACTAAATGTGGAAAAACCTTCAGCCACAAACTCACACTTGTACATCACCAGAGAATTCACACAGGGGAAAGGGCTTATGAGTGCAGTGAATGTGGGAAGGTCTTCAATAACAGGTCACACCTCATTCGACATGAGAAAGTTCACACTGGAGAAAGGCCTTTTGAGTGCAGCAAATGTGGAAGAGCCTTCAGCCAAAGCTCCAATTTCATTCGGCATCAGAAAGTTCACACCCAAGTAAGGCCTTATGAATGTAACCAATGTGGAAAAGGCTTTAGCCGCAGCTCTGCTCTCATTCAACATTGGAGAGTTCACACTGGAGAAAGACCTTATGAATGCAGTGAGTGTGGAAGAGCCTTTAGCAATAACTCTAACCTTGTTCAGCACCAGAAAGTTCACACTGGAGAACGGCCTTTTGAGTGCAATGAATGTGGAAGAAACTTTAGCCAAAGCTCTCATCTCCTTCGGCATCAGAAAGTTCACACTGGAGAACGGCCTTTTGAGTGCAGCGAATGTGGGAAAGCCTTCAGCAATAACTCTACCCTCATTCAGCACCAGAAAGTACACACTGGGCAAAGGCCTTACGAGTGCAGTGAATGTAGGAAATCCTTCAGCCGCAGTTCCAGCCTGATTCAGCACTGGAGAATTCACACTGGAGAAAGGCCTTATGAATGCAGTGAATGTGGAAAAGCCTTTGCTCACAGCTCCAGTCTCATTGAGCACTGGAGAGTTCACACCAGAGAAAAGCCTTATGAGTGCAGTGAATGTGGAAAATTCTTTAGCCAAAACTCCATTCTCATTAAACACCAGAAAGTTCACACAGGAGAAAGGCCTTATGAGTGCAGTGAATGTGGGAAATTCTTTAGCCGCAAGTCCAGCCTTATTTATCACTGGAGAGTTCACACCGGAGAAAGGCCTTATGAATGCAGGGAATGTGGGAGAGCTTTCAGCAGTAACTCCCACCTGGTTCGTCACCAGAGAATTCACACACAAGAGAGGCCATATGAATGCAGCCAGTGTGGGAAAGCCTTCAGTGAAAGATCCACACTTGCTCGTCATCAGATAGTTCACACCAGAGAAAGGACTTTTGAGTGTGGCCAATGTGGGAAAATCTTCAGCCGCCTCTGCAACCTTGCTCAGCATAAAAGGATTCATACCTGAGTGGAGCCTTATAAAAGTAGTCTTTGTGAGAAAATCTTCAGAGAAGTCAAAGTCAAACTCTGTGCACCAAAACACCCACCCATGTACATGTACCGCTGATGTGGAAAAGCCTTCAGAAGTCAATTTGCCCTTTCTGACCAGCCCAGATAACTGAGAAGAGCTGCCTCACCTGTGGAATGTACTACAGAAGCCATAACCTGTCTCCATCCTGCCTGGATCCAAATTTTGCACGAGTCATCTCCACATGCACAGGGAAATCAGCTCCCCGTGCCTCCCTTTCACTTTTCTGGAGGGAATCAGGGTTTTCCTGGGCCTGTTGGAATGGGCCTTCCCATTGCCTCTGAAAGTGTTAGGTGATGAACTGACCAAGGGGCCTCAAGGGATATCCCACTTGGGCTTATCAGGAAAGTGCATGTTTCTCATGGATGTGGTTAAGTATGTATGTAACCACATGATGTGTCTTCTTAGTCCACAAAGCACTCTTCCCTGGAACCACCTACCTTGGTCTGCTCTATACTACGAGATAATAAAAACCTTATTAATTAAGTCACCGTTAATCCTAGGCTTTATTTATTTGCAATGAAGTCACTTGAAGTTGGGCTTAAGACCCCTAAAAGGGAGAAAGTTCTCCCTGATGTGTGGTCCTCCACTACAGTGGTCCCCACTTCACCACACCTGTGGACAGAGTTAAAGCCATGCCCAGGCTCTCAAGGCCCAGATTCCAATAATGTAAAGGCTGATCGGGTTATGCTCTCTGCCTTCTTACTCTAAATTGCCCTTCCCTGACCTGGGCAGCTCCTGACAGCATAGCACCTTCAGAAATGGGCTTCAGCACCCAACCTCCCCACACACAGCCCAGGCCTCCCTTGGAGCAGTGAGCCCATCTCGTGGCTTCCCATGTTAAAAAACCAAACTCCTCATCCCTGCTTATAAAGCCCCATATGACCTGGTTCCTAACCTCATGCCCTGCTTCTCTACCCCCAGGTTGGCCACAAAATTTCCTGGTTGCTTCTCTAGCCTGCCAGCTCATTACTTCCCAGGGCCTCTGCACTGCAGTCCCTCTGCCTACAACACTCTTCCTCTGGAGCCACCTTCTCAGAGAGGTCTTCCTGACCACCAATCTGAAATAGCATTCTTCTCTTTCTGTCACCTCTCTATTTTATTTCCTTCAGGTCTCTACCCGCTATCTGCGAGTACCTTGTTTTTTGATCTGTTTCCATGTTAAATCTCTATATTGCACATGGAATTGAGATGGAGTGTGGGCTGGGACCATGCCTGCCCCATCCACTCATAGCTGCAGCCATGAGTCTGGCAAACAGTAGGCCCCCAGGGGACATTTGTTGAATAAATATATGGCTACCCTGCAGAACCTGTGCTGGGCCCAGACCACAGCCCCATCTTTACAGCTGACTCTTTGGGGAGGGGCAGAAAAGGGGCACCATAAGGGAAAGAGAGTACAGTAGTGAGTCTCTCTTCCTGCACTCAAGCACGTTACCTAAGTCTACATACCTATTTGTCTCTTGTCTTAAACTGGTACTGTGTTGGAGACTGCACTGTCACTGCACCATTGCGGAGCTGACGTTCTAGTGGAGAAATAGGCATTCCTCAATAAATCACGCAAACAAATGTAAACTGGCAACTGTGACAAGGGCTATGAAGGGGGCATCCTCAGTAGGTGTCAATCAAGACCTCTCTCGATTCTCTGCACTTCTGGACTTCTGGGTCTCTGTCCTCATGCCTATCTCCTGGGGACTCAGGTGACCACTGCAGTTGACTTCTACCTTTTAGAGAAGGGAAGCTTTTCATGGCTGCTTATTTTGTGCAGTTATGACTAATTTTTTTGTGTGTGTGTGCTTTAAGTGCAAGTTTACAAATCGAGTCAGTCTCATACAAAAACTTATACACACCTTGCTATGTTCTCCTAGCTGCTCTCCCCCTAATAAGACAGCACACTCCTCCTCTCCACCCTTTATTCCCTGTGTCTATTCAACCAGCTACTGTCCCCTTCTGGCTTTTCATCTCGCCTCCAGACAGGAGCTGCCCACATAGTCTCATGTGGCTGCTTAAGCCAAGAAGCTCACTCCTCACCAGTATCATTTTCTGTCTTGTAGGTCAGCCCAATCCCTGTTTAAAGAGTTGGCTTTGGGAATGGTTCCAGTCTTCGGCTAACAGAGGGTTCGAGGACTATGACCTCAGGGGTCCCTCTACTCTCATTCAGACCTTTAAGTCTGGTCTTTTTACGAGAGTTTGAGATCTGCATCCCACTGTTCTCCTGTTCCATCAGGAATCCACTGTTGTGTCCCCTTTCAGAGCAGTATCACTAATTTTAATGTACCCATTTCACCTGCATTTTCTCTCAGTGAAACTGGAGTCTGAGAGCTGGAAGAGCAACTGGAATTGCTGTAGTGCCAAGTACATCCCCTTTCACCGAGACGCGGCCATGTTCAGAGAATCATTCCCTGTTTGTACTCCAGTCAGGTGGTCTATCCCAAAAAGAAAATGGAGCTCTGGCCCATGGTGTCTGTTGCCCTCAAGATTTGGCCCTTTTGCCCTGGTATCCCACACCCAACCATGAAGGCCTGGGAGTTTAGTTCCAGCCTATAGGTGTCCAGCACGGCCAAGACGCCCCAGAGGATTTGTAAAGAGTACTACCAATCCACTGCCATCATCAAGAAGCTGTGCAATTTCACAGCAGCCTGGGCTCATCTAGACAGACTAGGAGAACCAGTGGCAGACTCTGGTCCCTCCTTTAGGGCTGTGGCCCATTTCCCTGTGCAGGTGCTACGCTGTCACGTACTTCCCAGGTCAGGGAAGGGTGATTCGGAGTAAGAAGGCAGAGTGCACAACGTGATCAGCCTTGATGTTGGTGGAATCTGAGCATTGAGAGCCTGGCCATGGCTTTGACCCTGTCCGTGGGTGTGGTAGAAAAGTCTGCTGAGCTCCAGGAGGCTCTGTCCTGAGCCTTCCTCAGCAGGAGTGGGAATGGCAATATGTCGGGACCACTGTGGGGGAGGACCAAAACGTTTCAACAAAAATAATTTATTTGTTTATAGAACAAAAAATTTTTTGTACAGCTTCAAGGACAACTGGATCTAGACCTCAAGGAGATCAAAAGGACTCTGTCTCTTGCCATCATCCAGCTTGCTTGGTTTCCAGGCAGGCCTTTCTTTAAGGAAATGGTGGCTGCCTGCAGCCTCAGCTCCCATCTTCCTGGCAGGTGAACCAGGGGCCAAGAGCCAGAGTCCTCTTTCTGTCACTAGCCTGCCTCATGTCACATGACCATCACCAATCCAATCATTATTTCTTCAGGTTGACTAGTCTTGAGGCATGTCCTCAGTAAATATTTGATGAGTAACTGACTGAAAATGATTAATGGATATACTTCTTTAATTGTTATTAGCAAAATCCTGTTCAGGTCTTTCTCCATTTCTCTGAGTAAAATTGAGCTATATTAGTCTGCTGAGGGGTTAAGACAGTAAATGATAAAATTCCAGAGCCTGGCTTTTAAAATGAAAATCCTCAACATTAAGGAGACTCAGCTGTGTTGGCAGATGTTTTGGTGTGTATGTCTTCACCACAATAAAAAAAAGAATGGGAGAAAAAGAAAAGACTCAGTAAGAGACCATGAAGGCCCCTCCTCACAGACATTTACAGAGCATGATCGTGTCCAGCCTTGTGAACCATTTCAGTCTTGTGAGACAAGATACCAAATTGAGAACATACAGTTTCAACCTTGTTCTCCTAGTATGGAGACTTTCATTTGTATTCATAACGATTACCAACTTGAATCATCACCTAGCACATCATATACCACAGAAAAATAAACACAAAATAAGCACTTTGCCTCTAAATAAACATCAAAAAGCAAGAAATACCTACCTTGCACTAGTCCCCAAGATCAATGAAGCCTTGAACCCTTGCCTGTAGTTGGGTCCTTAACAAATACAAATGTATCTCTTGGTTCAAAACACTCAATTGTGAGGATATAATCACGAGTACAAATTTAGGACCGGTGTCAGGCCTGAGATCAAAGTATTAAAGGACAAACAAAGGGAGAAAATGTCAACTTCAAGGAGGGAGTCAGGGAGGCTTCACAGAAGAGGGATCATCTCAGCTTAATTGTAGAAGGACTGTCGTTGGGAGAGGAGGAGGAAACTGGGGATGGCATCCTTGATAAGTTGAGGGAACAGGAATATGCTCAGGGGCAGGGAACTGCTGGGTGGATTCCGCAGGACACTACCACTGGCCAGGGTAGAGGAGTCTTGTGCAGCCAAGATGGCAGCTGCAAGAATGGGGTGATGGCACCTGCCTGCCAGTCTGGGCTAAAAGTGATGAAACAAGTGAGCCCCATACAAACTGGTACCATAAAAAAAAAAAAAAAAACCGTTGCCATCGAGTCGATTCTGACTCATAGCGACCCTATAGGACAGAGTAGAACTGCCCCATAGTTTCCAAGGAGCGCCTGGTGGATCTGAACTGCCAACCTTTTTTTTTTTTTAATTAACTTTTATTGAGCTTCAGGTGTACGTTTACAAATCAAGTCAGTCTGTCACATATAAGTTTATATACATCTTACTCTGTACTCCCACTTGCTCTCCCCCTAATGAGTCAGCCCTTCCAGTCTCTCCTTTCGTGACAATTTTGCCAGCTTCCAACTCTCTCTATCCTCCCATCCCCCCTCCAGACAGGAGATGCCAACACAGTCTCAAATGTCCACCTGATATAATTAGCTCACTCTTCATCAGCATCTCTCTCCTACCCACTGTCCAGTCTCCTTCATGTCTGATGAGTTGTCTTCGGGGATGGTTCCTGTCCTGTGCCAACAGAAGGTTTGGGGACCGTGACCGCTGGGATTCCTCTAGTCTCAGTCAGACCATTAAGTATGGTCTTTTTATGAGAATTTGGGGTCTGCATCCCACTGATCTCCTGCTCCCTCAGGGGTTCGCTATTGTGCTCCCTGTCAGGGCAGTCATCGATTGTGGCCGGGCACCAACTAGTTCTTCTGGTCTCAGGATGATGTAGGTCTCTGTCTGGTTCATGTGGCCCTTTCTGTCTCTTGGGCTCTTAGTTGTCGTGTGACCTTGGTGTTCTTCATTCTCCTTTGCTCCAGGTGGGTTGAGACCAATTGATGCATCTTAGATGGCCGCTTGTTAGCATTTAAGACCCCAGACACCACATTTCAAAGTGGGATGCACAATGTTTTCATAATAGAATTATTTTGCCAATTGACTTAGAAGTCCCCTTAAACCATAGTTCCCAAACCCCCGCCCTTGCTCTGCTGACCTTTGAAGCATTCATTTAATCCCAGACACTTCTTTGCTTTTGGTCCAGTCCAATTGAGCTGACCTTTTCCATGTATTGTGAACTGCCAACCTTTTGATTAGCAGCTGTAACACTTAAGCACTATGCCACCAGGGTTTCCACTGGTACCATAGGCAGGTCAAAACCACCAGGCCTCTATTCAGGATGTTCTGGTATCACCAGGGATAACTGCCCATTACTCCCCACACCCAACAGGTGTACATCTGTGTACTAAGTCCCAGAGGGACCAGAGCAAGTTCAAGGAAAGAACAAGAGAACCTGTCGCCCATGTGCTGTGGATGATTTTATGAGATCTAACCATGGCCACTCACACAGGGCACAAGGAATTGAGCTCTGATGACAAATGCCTACCCTACCCCCATTTTCTTGGAGGTCTGAGTCCCACATGGGTCAGCTGGACTTAAACTCAGCCTCCACACAAACCCCATTGCTGATGGTAGACAAATATTACACCCAGGGAGGATGGCCTCATCAGGCTTGGGGGTGGGGTACTGGGGAAAAACTGAGGGCATCAAATTCCCTTGACTGCAACCCTGCCTGGGGTTCTACCCCTGGTGTGGTCATCATCGTTTCTGCCATTGGGATTTGTGCGGGAGAATCAGCCCAGGCAGAGCAGCAGCAGCAGTCTCAAACTCCACCACCAATACTAGATGGGCACTGTGGCCCAAAGCCCCTCACATCTGGGGTCTCCTGCTCTCTCCCCAAACATTGCTTCTAGGAAACATTCTCTTCTTGTGAAGAAGCACAATTTTGGGACGAGTGACACAGCTACATCCAAAACACAGGTTTTGCTGAACTGACATTTTATTTTTGTTTTGGGGAAATAGTTTCCAAGATTTTTAAAATTACACAAGCCAGATGTGGCAACCATATATTTATCCCACCACCTCTCTCCCCTGAGCTCTCAGAGGAACAGCCTGCCACAGTGGCAGCAGAAACTGGACAACTAAGACCATGGTGACCAGAGAAATCAGGGACACTGGCTGGGTCACAAAAGTCACACTCCAGGATCTGCATTCTCTCAGTCCTAAGGTGATGGCCATGAGAGGAACAGTCCAGGGAGTCTACAGGAATCCAGAAAAATTTAGTTTATTTGCTCTGACAGTGACCTTGGCCACAGATAACAGGTCGGCAATTCCTGAGTTCTGCATACCCTCACCCCATGAAACCATAGTTGCTGGAATATTTGTAGGTGCCCCTTTAAAATGGTTCAACCCTAATAGTTTACCAGACACCCCCAACTCCAAATTACTTCATACTTAGTGGTTCCATACCTACATATTCTTCCCATCTGGCCCCTTACAGTCAGTGAACCCTTCCTTACAAGTTCTAGATTCCAGAGGACACAGCTTCTGAGTTGATTCTAGAAACAGCTTCCTTTCATCAATACTAGAAGTTGCAGAATACTCCCTGGGAACAAGAGACCCAAATCTCGGTGGGCCTAGCCACACTCGAGTATCACACACCAAATACACCATTCATCAGGGTGACCTCTGGGCTCACAAATAATCCTGATACCCAGGTCACAAAATTCACCCACAAAGCCCTTCAGTCTTTCCCTGGAGACCTTAGGCAACAATGCAAATCAGGCCAACACTTGATTGAGAACCACTCTCTATCATTCTCTGCCTCCTCTGAAGCAAAGTCAAAGATCCCCCCAAAAAGCCATTCCCTCTATTCATTCTGGTGAAGCCAAACTCTCTTCTCAACCCCTCCACACAAATGGAACAGAAGCCCCAATATTAAAGATGGCTTAAACAATAAGACCTTTATTATTGCACTTTCCAAAGCAGTCTGTTCCAGGGTTGGACAAATCTATGACAGATAGTACATGTAGTGTCAACAGTGTCCATGAAGAAGACAAAACATCTCCGGAAGTCCCCTGCACATACTGGCTCAGGTCCCCTTAGCCGGAGCTGGGTCATGTCTTCACCTAAACCAGTCAGTGGGGAGGGAATGAAAGCTCCACATGAGCTTGATCACTCATGATTCTCTCCTGGGTACAGAAGAACAAATACAGAAGTTTGCCTTCCGTGGGCATGTTGGGGAGACTGGCACACACTGTGAGGACCTTCAGATGATAAATGCAGGATGGTTTCTTCCACAGGCACTGGCAGTGACATGTCTGCCAAGGACACTGGGCATGTCAAAAATTATGACGAAGCTCCTAAAAGCCTCCCCAAATACCTGGCACTTACAGTGAATCTCCCCAAGGTAAGTGTTGGGATATATGAGGTTTAGCTTCTCCCAGATCCTCATAAAGGCTACTCGCCTTGATCGCCTGTCTGAAGTAAGACCTTTCATGTTGGACAAGGTGACAGCCATGGCTAAAGGCTTTCCCACATCCCTGTCCTCCTAAGGCCTTTCTCCACTGTGGACTTTCTTGTGCTGAAGGAGGGTAGAACTATGTTTGAAGGCTTTCCCACATTCTGTACATTCATACAACCTCTCTTCAGTGTGAAATTGCTGGTGCCGATTGCGGTAAGACCTGGTAGTGAAGGCTTTCCCACACAGGCTGCATTCATAAGGCCGTTCTCCAGTGTGAACTTTCCAGTGCTGATATAGCCCAGAGTGGGTTACATAGGTCTTCCCACATTGGTTGCACTCAAATGGCCTCTCTCCAGTGTGAACCCTCTGGTGAAGAATGAAGCTGTTACTATACTTAAAGAATTTCCCACATTCCCTGCACTCATAGGGCCTTTCTCCAATATGAACTTTCTGGTGTCGAATGAGGGTAGACAGAACACTGAAAGCTTTCCCACATTTACTGCACTCATAAGGCCTTTCTCCTGTGTGAATTCTCTTGTGCAGAACAAGAGCATCTTTGCGGTTGAAGGTTTTCCCACATTCACTACACTTGAAAGGTTTTATTCCAGTGTGAACTTTCTGGTGCTTCCTCAATTTAGATGGGTAACTGAAGGCCCTCCCACAGTCATTACACACATGGGATGTTTCTCTATTGTGAATTTTTTGGGGACTAACAAGGATTGATTTATCTTTAGAAGCATTTCTTCCTGTTGGGCATGTGTTTGATCTCTTTTCAGAGTGAGTTATCAGGTGATCCAGGAGAGCAAAGGCCTTCAAGAAGGCTTTTCCACAGTTGCTGCACCTAAAGGGATCCTGTCTAGCATGGACTCCCTGCTGCTGCTTGAGACTGGAGCTGTGTGAGAAGGCCTCTCTGCACTTGGTGCTCCTGTGTGGCTTCTCTCCACTGTGAGTAGCCTGAAGATGGAAGAAGCCCAATCTGACTGGAACATCCTTCCCAGACTCCCCATGCATAAAGGGCTTCTTTAAAAGGTAGGCTCTGAAGCTCTTCACATGCTCGAGAGGGGCTCCCTCATCCTCCGCTCCACACAGACAACCTGAAAACAGAAAAATGTCACTTACTGAGTGTTGAATTGGAGGGAGGGGAAACTTCATCACCGGTACATGCCAACACAACCATGAACGAGTCCATGGGCTTGTTGAAAGGTGAAGGGAGAAGGGCGTGGGTGAAGAAGGGCCAAATCAGCAGGACAGGACCTGGTCAGCCCACAGAAAGGGAGAGACATCAACAGGGATGAGGACACAAAGATAGGGTACAGTGCAGGAATGAGAGTTAGGGTAATTTATTCCTCTGCAAAGGGTTTCAGCAGGGCCTTGGCTGCTGCTGACAGGTGAGCACTGTGCAGAGAGGTGTGATCAGTCTCATGAAAAAATGGTTGCAACAGAGTAGCTAGTGTTCAAGCATTACATAGGTACATGTGCACATCTCATTCACACACAGAACAGGTCAATACTGGACAGCACAAAGAAGGGGAAATCACAAGACACAGAGGCCAAAGAGGTGGGATCATCCAAGGCCTGAGAGTCATGGTAGAGATGGCAAGAGTGCAGAACATCCAGGAGTGAGAGGAAAGGCGGGAATAAGGTGTGGTAACTGGCCTCAGAAATATCAAAGCACCAGTGCACACAGGCACCCAGCATGCCTTGAGCCTATCCCTAAAACTATGGCATTCCCCCAGCTCCCACTCACCAAGACCAGGACCCCTCCTAGCCTCTTATCTGCTGACCAGAATAACACCTGACATTTTGGGCACCCAGGGTTCTTCGATGCCCTCCAACTGGGCAACTACGTGGGATCTTGAAGGTGTAAGTCCTCGGGGAGGAGAGGTAGTACAAGGCCAGACCAAGCCAAGGCTAACCCACCCCATTACCTACCACAGGGAGCTCATGTCATTGTGGCAACCAGGAATAAAAACTGAGTACTGAAAAAAATGAACTTTTTTGAAGCAAAAACTGATAAAGTTAAAGAGAGAAATAGAAAATTCAACAATAATAGCTGGAGACATTTTTTCAGTAACAGAATCACTAGGCAGAAAATGAACAAGGATATAGCAGACTTGAATAACACTAAAAACCAACTAGACCTAGATATCTACAGAACATTCCACTCAACAGCAGAATACACATTCTTCTCAAAATCACATAGAACATTCTCCAGAATAGACCATTTGCTAGGAATAAAAAGAGCCTTGATAGATTTCAATGAATTGAAATAATACAGAGTAGGTTCTCCAACCACAATAAAATTAAATTAGATATCAACAACAGAAAGAAATCTGGGAAACTCACTAATATATGAAATTTAAACAACCTACTACTAAATAACCAATGGTTCAATTAAAAAAAAAAAAAAAGAGCAAGAAAATTAGAAAATACTTTGAGATGAATGAAAACAAAAACATACCAAAAGTCATGGGATACGGCTAAAACAATGTTTAGAGGAAAATTTATAGCTATAAACACCCATATTAAAAAAGAAAGATCTCAAATCACTAATCTAATTTCCTTAGATAGAAATAGAGAGATACACAGCTGCTGTCAAGTTGACTCCAATTCATGACACCCTACGTACAATATAACAAAACACGGCCTCGCCTTGAGTCACCTTCATGATGGCCAGCATGTTCGAGTCCATCGTTGTGGCTACTGTGCCAATCCATCTCACTGAAAGTCTTCTTTACTCTCACTGACTCTTTACTTCACCAAACATAATGTCCTCCTCCAGCAATTGATTCTCCTGATGATGTATCCAAAGCAAGTGAGTGGGAAAACGTTCTGTTGTGATCCATAAGGTTTTCATTGGCTAGTTTTTGGAAGTAGATCACCAAGCCTTTCTTCCTAGTCTGTCTTAGTCTGGAAGCTCCACTGAAACCTGTCTACCATGGGTGACACTGTTGGTATTTGAAATACCAATGGCATAGCTTCTAGCATCATAGCAACACGTAAGCTACCACAGTATGAGAACCTGACAGATGGATGTTAGATCTTAGAAAAGTAGAAAGAGGAAACTAAGAAGAAAGGAAATAACAAAGATTAGAGAGGTAATAAATGTAACAGACAACTGAAAAACAATGGAAAAAGTCAATGAACAAAAAGTTGGTTCTTGAAAAGATCAAGGAAGTTAACAAACTTTAACTAGACCAATCAAGAAAAAAGAGAAGACTCAATTTAGTACAAGCAGGAATGAAATGGAGAAAATACTACTGACCTCACAGAAGTAAAAAGGATTACAAGGAAATATTAAGAAATATGTGGCAACAAATTTGATAACTTAGACAAAATAGACATATTCCTAGAAAACCACAAACTACCAAAATTGACTCAATAAGAAATAGAAAGTCTGTAGCCTTATAACAAATAAAAAGATTGAATTAGGAAAAAAAAAAGACTTCCCGCAAACAAAACCCAGGTCCAGATGCCTTCACTGGTGAACAATAAGAACATTTAGATAAGAATTAACACCAATCCTTCACTAATGCTTCCAGAAAACAGAAAATGAGAGAGCAGTCCCAGAAGACCACATATTACATAATATCATATGTATGAAATGCCTATAATAGGAAAATCTATAGAAAGTAGATTAGTGGTTCCAAATCTGTCTTGGAAGGAGTACAACCAGAATGCTCCTTAGAAGCAAGGATGGCAAAACTGCATTTTATATACTTTGGACAAGTTGTCAGGAGGGATCTGTCCCTGGAAAAGGACATCATGCTTGGTAAAGTACAGGGTCAGTGGAAAAGAGGAAATCCCTCAATGAGATGGACTGGCACAGTGGCTGCAACAATGGACTCAAGGATAACAATGATTGTGAGCATGGCACAGGACTGGGCAGTGTTTCATTCTGTGATACACAGAGTTGCTATGAGTTAGAACTGACTCGATGGCACCTAACAATGACAGGGCTGGGGGGTGGTTAAACAGATTGGGGGATCATGGCTAAAGGGTACACGGCTTCTTTTTAGGGTAATGAAAATATTCTAAAATTGACTGTGACGATGGTTGCCAAATTGTATACTTTAAATCGAGTTGAATGGCATTTGAATTATATTTCAATGAAGTTGTAAAAAAAAAAAAAGCCATCTAAAAATATCTTACACAATAGCTGAGAAATCTGTGCAGACAGTAACTATGTTGGGTGCTAGGATTCTTTGCTCAGACCTGGACCAGGGAGGGCCCTGGAAATTTTATTTTGGAGAAAGTAGGTAAAACCTGCATGTCATTACTTCAGCAGAGTCACAGGGTCAGAGAGAGGACAAGCTGGGTGGGATCTGCTAGGTTCACTGTCAAACACCTGACCCCAGATCCTGCAACACGAGGCCCAGGAGCAACAGGTGTTGAGGCTGCTAATAGGGCTGCTCAGAAGCAAAGGAAGTGCATATGGCCCAGTCTTGGCACCCACAGCACCTACAACAAGGAACTCTGGAAAGGAGCAGCACCTATGCTATGGCATTGGGACAAACAGAACTTTCCAAGAGAAAAAAGCACAGGGTAGTTTTTTTTTAGTCAATATGCTGTGAGGTGACATGAGGAACTCACCCAGTGAACCAATAAGCGCAAAGTTTTCCAGCATCACATCATGGTACAAGTGCCTCTGGGTCACATTAAGGAGCCTCCACTCATCCCGGGAGAAATACACAGCTACGTCCTCAAAGGTCACTGCGTTCTGCATTGATGGGTTCAGCTGATCCATGGGGTCAATGGATGGGCAAAAAAGCACGGTAAAATATGGACAGATGGACACATACAAGTACTTGATAAGAGACACAGGGTCCTGCCACATCTCCCAAAGACTTCCTTTTCCTCTGTGAGACCCAGGCACCACCACCAGCACCAGCACCACCACACACCCTCATACCTTTCTTCTCCCAAGATCCACCCCTCAGGTGGGATGCCAGGGCCCCAGTGCCATTGGTGCCTCTCTCTTCCTATGGTGCTATTGGACACTGCATCCAGCATACAGGAACAACAGGCTGGTGACCACGTATGTTCTGGTACATAGGGCCTGCTCTCTCTCATTCCAGCCAAATCCCTTTGTGTCGCCCAGATCACAACCAAGCCTACACATATCTTTCTCCGTTAGACATCAAGTATCCAACTCAGAGCCATTTGGTTTGCCTCCCACCCACAAGGGTCAGACTCTGTCCCGCAGCATGCTCAAAACTCCACAACACAAGCCCACCAGTTCACCCCATAGACATCTCTCTGGCCTCCCCACATGCCGCTCTGTATATGGTGTCCTGACAGCGACTAGCATGAGCAACCAGAGTCCCATGCTGCCCAAGTCCAGCTCTACACATCCAATGGCCCCCACTGCAAAGGGCATCCCCTAGCCCTGCGGTGAAAGCCTCTGTATCAAGCATCAACACTCCAGCGGCCCGGAACCACACACACAACACAGACATCTCCTGCCCTCTTCCTTCTCTGCCAACGCACATGCTGACCCTTCACCTACCACAACCTTCCTTACTCCTCGTGAGGCACATTCAGAGTCCAGACCCACTGGGTGGGGATCCTGGCGCCTTCCATTCACCTGTGCCACCCCGGCCATCGGAACATTTGGGCACAATGGTGCAGAGAGAGGCACCAACCCGGAAGAATCAGCGGTCTCAGCCGACACGCCCCCTTCCCACGCCGCCGCCCTGGGAGCAGCGACCTCGGGCTGACCGTGGAACTTTCCAAGCCCAGTCTCTCCCGTGTAAAATGTGCCCGAGGACTAGGGAACCGTCCTGGAAACCGCGAGGACGAAGCAGGGGTGCGATGACCGCGGGACTCGTGGCGGCCGTTTCACTGTCGGCGACAGTGTCACGAAGGCGGAGCCATTTGCCTGGGGTTACGACGCGCGCGAAGGGGTGGTGAGGAGCTCTGTCCCTCTCGGGCCTTTGTGGTCTCCTGGAAAGCCCGTCTTTCCCGCCACTTTGAACAGACCAACAGCCGCAGAATGAGCACGGGAACCGAAAAGCCGGAGCCGGCCCCACTCACTGCTGACGGGGCGGAAGGGTCCCTAGATTGAGCTTTCATTGGGTTAGCGCCCGCCCCATATCATGACATCATTTTCCTACGTCCATCTTAGGGCCGCTTGGTCGTTGCCAAGGTGATAGGAGAGGGCCCTCCGGACTTGTGCGGGAAGCTCGGGCAGTCTACATTACCCAGAAGGAACCTCTCCGTGCATACGCAGCGACGCGGCCAATAACGGCTCAAGATGGTGCCTATTCTAGGAAAGGCCGCTCCGGAGGGGGAGGGACTTCCGGCGTCAACTTTGGCCCGTTACTTTCTGTGTTTCGCGGTACTGTGCACCACCAGGTGGTCGCCGGCTGCTGAGGAACGGCGTACAGGAGGCTCACCTGGCCCGTGGAAACCCGAGCGGTGATGGCAGACAGTCGGAGAGGTCCTGCCGCCTCATCCTTATACGCTTTGTGACCGCTGCAAATGTCTCGTCTCCCCGAGCCTGGGTTTCCGGGCAGTAGAGGAGCAAGTCCGCGGAGCTATTTGGCAAGGAGATGAGCAGGAGCTATGTCATGTGGGTCCTTTGGGCTGTAGGTCATTTAGGCGTCTGGTCTATACACAGTGTGATGAGTACATCCAGGCACGGGGTGATGGAGAGCAACACAGAAGTGACTTTTACACAGTCCCCAACCCTGTGGGGCCGTGCCTCAGTGGAAGAATTAAGACATGATAAAAGGAGTACAAGCTTCACATCAGCTAACCCTGCCTCTGCCCCTTTCACAGATGTCTCTGCCCCAGCCCAAGATAGCTCAATAAGCACAAATGTTCTGAGCTTGGGGGATTGTGGAGCCAACTCTCGGGGTTGTAGACATTGGACAAGGTGACACCCAAGCCCCAGCTCAACAGTTTCCTCACGAGTGAGGAGCAGAGCAGAGATAGTGGGAACCTCCAAGTTACCCAGACGCAGCCCTGAGTTAGGGCTCTGCCCACTTTTTAACAAGTACAGTGTTTGATCAAGGAATACTCATTAGGAGTGATAATAAACTTAATCCAACGTCACTGCCAACGTTTTTAAATGGGTGTACCCTAATCTATTGCAACAGTACCTTGTTATTGGATACTCTCTCCTCGAAAGAGTGCAGATACTAGATTCTTTGGGCATGTCACAGGGGACCTGTGTCTTAAATTTGAACAGTGCCATAAACTGGCCAGCTGTACTCTGATTAGCCAGCCGAGTATGAGCTCACATATTTGCCCAATGACTGTTCCTAGTCAGGTTATTTGTGTGTGTGTGTGTGTGTGCTTTAAGTGCCTCCCGCCCACATTTATACACACATTGTTATGTGACCCTCGTTGCTCTCCCTATAATGTGACAGCACACTCCTCCTTTCCACTCCGGATTTCCCATGTCCATTAAACCAGCTCCTGTCCCTTTCTGCCTTCTCTTCTCACCTCAGGACAGGAGCTGCCTATTTAGTCTCATGTATCTTACTTGAGTTAAAAAGCACATTCTTCACAAATAGCATTTTGTCTTAATAAAAAAAAACCAGTGCCGTCAAGTCAATTCTGACTCATAGCGACCCTATAGGACAGAGTAGAACTGCCCCATAGAGTTTCCAAGGAGCGCCTGGCGGATTCGAACTGCTGACCCTTTGGTTAGCAGCCGTAGCACTTAACCACTATGCCACCAGGGTTTCCTTATTGAAACATAAATAAAACAAAATTCACCAATTTTAAGTGTATAATTTAGTGAGTTTTGATAAATTTATATAATCACAAAACTACCACCAAAATCAAGTTACAGAACAGTTTCATCATATAAAAACTTCATTCCTTTGGCAATCAGTCCCTTTCCACAGGGTCAGCCCCAGCTTTCTCTCACTATGGCTTTGTCTTTACTAGAACTCATACAAATAAAATCCTATTTTATCTTTTGTGCCTGGCTTCCTTCACTTACTTTTTAAAAATTCATCCATGTGGTTTCTTGTATCAGTATTTTAATGCTTAGTGGGGTTCCACTGTTTGAATGTATCACAGTGTTTATCCACTCCCTGTTGATGGAGATATAGGTCATTTCTATTTTCTGGTTATTTTACATAAAGCTACACTGACCTTGCTTGTCAACTCTGGACTAAAGCTGACTCCCAGGCAGTCCCAGATAGACTTGGGTCCGTGAGGTGGGAAAGGTCAGGTCTTGAAGGCAACTGGCCACCACAGGGCCAGAGTACCCACTTCTTTTTTGGAAGTTTCCTTTAGCTGCCACAAAGGGATGATTCCATGGACAGGGCCAAATCCAGATAAAAGGGCATGCAATTGGCACTAAAGCAATTTCAGTTGCTTTTCCAACTCTCAGGCTCCAGATCCACTCAGTGAAAGTACAGGAGAAATTAATACATTGATTAGTCATAACAGCACAAAAGGAACAGGCAACATAAGAATGCCTTTACTAAATGGTAAAAGCTGATTACAGTTTTTACCTGAACCCCCTAGAAACAGATATATAGACCCAGAGGTCATGAAATTTAGAGAACCAGGTATAGAGTTGATGAATGCCACCAAGGATGCCACCTTCAAGTGTTTGTCAGTTTCCATTTTACATTTGTATGATTTTTTTTTTTTATATAAATGCTTGTGTCCTAATACAGTATCATCTCTGTCAGGGAGGGCCACTGTATCTTAGTGATATGTAATCATTTGTTTTTAGACTTTAAGGCTGCTCTCCTGGGCAGGTCCTGGAGATAGCTTCCTCTCAACTTTGCTGAGGAGTGTAGAACATCCTCTGTGGACAAAAGACCCAATTCCTGATGCTCCAGGAACTACTGGAGGTTGCCACAACTATGGTTCCTTAGGATGAGCTCCAGGTCCAACAAATAGTCATGATATCCAGGCTACAAGATTCGGCCCACAGAGCTCTTCAGCCTTTCCCAGGAGATTTTGGGCCATAAGGGAAATGAGATCAGGCCTGGATTTAGAACTGTTCCCTGCCATCCTGCTGTTGGGCTTGGACCAAAGCCAAGACTCCCCACAAAAGCCCTTCCCTTTCCTTCATGCCAGCAGAACACAATCCTGTTCTCAAGTCACTTAACAAAATTAAAGAACCCCCAGGATTAAAAGTGGCTTAAACAATAAGGCTTTTTGTCATCACACAGTTAGGGACAGTGTGAGGTAAGCAGTTCCTGGGTTGGGAAAGTTGGAGGCTGGAAGGATCTCGTGTCAGCTTCATGTGTGCCATTAGCAATGTTCATGAAGAAGAAAATGTCAGGAGACATCCAGAAGACCCTATCTCAGGCTGTTTTGACCAAAGCTGGGTCACATCCACACTTAAACTTGTCAGTGGAAGGCACTGAGGACCCCTACCACCACTACCTCAAATCACTTATGGAAATGAGGGCACACAAAGGTCTGCCTTCCCTGAGCACATTGGAATGACTGATGTCCTCCCTAGTAGTACTGTTGGGGTACACAAGTGTGATAGTACGGTTCTAAAATGGCCTCCAAGATTTCCTGTCCTAATCCAAAAGACTGTATGATGGATTTTATTCCCATGATTAAATTATGTTATATAGCACAGTTAACTTTAAGGGAGATTATCTAAGTGGGTCTGATCTAATCACATGGGCTCTATAAAAGCAGTCTCTCCAGCTGGTGAAAAGGAAGTCAGAGATTTGATGTGTGAGAGGGATTCAGTGCACTGTTGATGACTTGAAGATGGAGAGGGCCAAGTGTTAAAGAAAGTGAGTGGCAGCTGAGAGCAGTTCCTGTTGGACAGCAACAGACCTGTCCAACAACTACAATGAACTGAACTTTGCCAATAATAAGAAACTCTGCCAATAACAAGAGCTTAGAAAAAGATTTTTCCCCGCAGCCCCCAGATGAGAACTTAGTCTGGCCACGGCATCTTGATTTCAGGCTTGTGATACCATGAGCAGAGAACTTGACCATGCTGTGCCAGAATTCTGACCTACAGAACTATGGACTAGTAAATGAGTGTGTTTTTTTAAACCAAAAGTTTGCAGTAACTTGTTACACAGCAATAGGAAACTAATACAGTGAACCTGAACTTCTGGTGGACAATTCTCTCACAAAGGCTACTCTCCTCAACTTTTTCTCTGGTGTGATTCATGTTGAACAAGGTGATAGCCATGGATAAAGGCTTTCCCACATTCATTTTACTCCTAAGGCCTTCCTCCAGTGTGAACTTCCTGGTTCTGAATAAGGGCAGAACTTTTACCGAAGACACTTGTAAAGCCTTTCTGCAGTATAAATTTGCTAGTGTGGAATAAGGTTGAAGATGCAACTGAAGGTTTTCCTACACTGGTTGCACTTACAAGGCTTTTCTCAAGGTAGAAGAGGACCAGACGTAGTGAGGGGCTGAGATAAGCCTCTATTTAACTTAGGCAATGAGATGGCTGCTGATTTTTTTTTTTTTTTTTTCCAAAATATCTGCAGTCCCCAAAATGAGCAGGTTTACAGCCATGGCTGCACTGAGACACTATTCACTATTCAAGCTGAAGTTTCCTTCTAATCAATTCAGTTGTTAGGGAAAGAAACACAGCTGGGCCTGTGCTGGGAAGATCACTGTTCATCACCAACATACATAAGAGTGGATGCCAGGGATGGCATCTGTGGGCCTGGCAAACCATCCTGCACTGGTGGCATCTTGGTACCACCAGACATTTGGCTCTACAGCTGCTCAGGGATGAAGCCTTTTCTGCATGTTTTCTTCTCCAGCCTCCCCAAGTGAAAGGTCCTCTAATCTTAGAGCTTAAACGGACTAAAAGCAGTAAGAATGAAATCACAGAATATTGCTTCCGAAGCCAGACACACAGGATTCAAGGTCTGGTTATGCCACCTACAACTTCGGTCATTGGGTAAGTTACTCAACATGGCTGGGCCTCGTTATAAAAGAGATAATTTATGTCTTCCTGGAAAATCCTACTTATCCTCCAAAATGTAGCACATATGTCACCTTCCCTGTGACTTCTTTCCCAACCAGCATCTTGACCCCATCCCTAAATGAACTGTCTCCTCTTCTGTGCTTCCCAGAACACCTGATTCAAATTTATCTACTACTGCATTTAGCACTCTGAGTAGCGTTTCTGCCTTTTACAACTCTTTTTTTTTCTAGGCCGAGAACACTTGAGAGGTAGAAATTATAATGTATTCATAACTATGACCTCCCCCCACACACAAATACACACAGGCCCTCCACAATGCCTGGCACCAAAGAGTTGTTTATTAAATATCTGTTGAATGCATATTGGATGAGGAGTAAATAAGTAGTACATGTACTTGAATTCATCATTGGTATTCAAATATGATGCTTCCCATTTTATCCAATATTGTTAGCAAATACGAAACCTTTTATGGACTCTGGCACTACAGCAGTAGTCATCAACAGGACTGGGGTATTCAGGAATAAGAAAACTGGATGATCAACAACTACTGCAAAATTTTATCAGTTTTCAGTTATCAGCAAAGGCACAAATCCTACTTTAAAACTTAAAAAAAAAAAAAAAAGGCAGCTTTTCTCTGATATGAAATCATCCATGCAGGCGAAGTTTGGAGTTTTGGTGCTTCGGTGGAAAGCTTTTCCACATTCACTACACTGATAAGTCCTTTTTGGGGTGTGAATTTTCCAGGTGCTAAACAAGGCTGGGCCCATTTTCCTACATTCACTGCATTTCGAAGGTCTTTTTCTAGTGTGAAATTTCTAGGGTTGAAAAGGTTGGGATACAGCTGAAGACTCTCAGACATGTGCTGCACTTATAAGGCCTATCTATGTTGAGAAGTTTCTGGTGCCAAACAAGTGTGAACATTTCAATAAAGGTTTTCCCACACTGGTGGTATTCTTACAGCCTTTCTTTGATATGAATCTTCTGGTGCCGACTGAGACAGGAGATTCTGCTGTAGGCTTTTCCACATTCAATACATTTATAAGGCCTTGCTCCGGTGTGAGCTCTCTGGTGCCGAATGAGGTTAGAGTTTTGGGTAAAGAATTTCCCACATTCAGTGCACTCATAGGGCCTTTCTCCAGTGTGAACTTTCCGGTGCCGAATGAGGGTAGATACAAGGCTGAAGGCTTTCCCACATTCCCTGCACTCATAAGGCCTTTCTCCTGTATGAATTCTGTGGTGCTGAACAAGTGTGGATTTGTGGCTGAACGTTTTCCCACATTCACCGCACTTGTAACGTTTCATTTCAGTGTGAACTTTCTGGTGTGTGCTCAATGTAGACAAGTTATTGAAGGCCTTTCCACAGTCCTTACACACATGAGATGTTTCTCCAGTGTGAACTTTTCTGTGAGTAGTAAGAGTTGACTTCTCTAAGAAGGCATTTCCACCATAGAATCTCCCTTCTGTGTGAGTTCTCAGGTGGTTGGGGAGGGCAGAGCTCTTCAGGAAGGATTCCTCAGAGTTGCTGTACTTAAAGGGCTTCTGTCCCATGTGGACTCCTGAGTGCTGCCTGAAATTGGAGCAGTAAGGAAAGGTCTCCCTGGTGTCCCTCTGTGGCTTCCTTTTGGTGTGAGTGGCCTGTTGCTGGACAAAGTGCAAGCTGGCCTGCAAGTCCTTGCCACATTCCCCACATGTGAAAGGCTGTTCTGACAGGTGGGCCCAGCAGCTCTTCACCTGCTCAAGAAGGGCAGTCTCATCCTCAGATCCACATAGACAACCTGAAAGCAGAAAAATATCAGATAACTAAGTGTTGGATTGGAGGAAAGAAAGCACCTTCATCACAAATGCACGTCAGATGCACTTAAGAAGTCCATGGAATTGCTGGTGGAAGCTCTGGCCCTGCAAGATAGGGCCTAGCCAGTCCATAGAATGTGCGAGACCTGAACAGGGATGTGGACACAAAGATGAGGTGCAGCACAAAGAGGAGAGTTAGGGTCTCCAGGTCACTCTGCAAAAGGTTTCAGCAGGGCCTTGGCTGCTGGTGACAGCCAAGCCTGTGAAAAGGCATGTACCTAGTCCCACCAAAAACCAATTGGAACAGAGTAGCTGGTGTTCCAGTATTACATAAGAACAGTATGTGCATGCTTTGTGTCACAAATTGAGTAGACCAATGTCATACGGTTCTGCATAGGTGTTGTGCTGGTTATCAACTTACTGTCTCTCAGCCCTAAATTTACCCATTTTGCCTGCTTTGTAAAAATGTACTGGGCTCTTTAAATATTTTTCCTTTGCCAGCTGGCATGAAGTTAAGTTGTCCGTAGATGGCACTGGAGGGAAATCGCAGAACAAGAGTCTTGCTTCCTCGTTGCTATGTGCTCACTTGGCATCCTCCTACAGTGCTCACAGCTTCCCCCCGCCCCGCATCTGCCCTGAACTCATTACTCCGACCCTGATTTAGCTAATAATTCCTTATACTAAACCTTCTCTGTACTGTGCAGTTTTTCTCTAGTGATTGATACCAGACTGATACAGAATTGGTACTAGGAGTGGTCCCAGAAGACAGCCTGCGAAGATTGGATTGTGGGACTGATTTGGTTGTGCCTTTGGGCTTCAGCACAGTGCTACTTGCCAGAGGGAAATGACAGCCACTTGCGGCATGCAGCTGCATCACAATCAAGCTATCACCTGTGGTTGATTGTGATGAAGTGCCAACTGAGGCACATGTTTTACCAGCCCAAGCAGCTCCTGCACTTGACTTTTATGGCAGTAACGATGACTGCAAGGACTGTAGTATGGGATAGCTTCTCCTGAGTCCACTGGAGCATTTACAGGAAGAAAAAATAAGCTCAAGTTCTTAAACTTCCAGATCAAGCCTTGGTCTGAGAACCAGAGAGCTTCCATGACAGCCCTAAGAGAAGCTCTTATTTCTTGTATCTACAGGGCCGATATTGCTGAAAATCAAACACAAAATTCAACTGTATGGGTTGCTGAATTACTGTGTCAGTTAAATTCTCAGCTGGGCCAAGTTTCTAGTGTGAAAATTAGGGTATTAATTGGTAAAGAATAGGATCTTGAAACTTGGAATGGGGACATCTGGCTGGACTCAAATTAAACTGATAGTCTTCAACTCCAAAATCACTGAGTCTCCCTTACCAATGGAATTCACTTTCTCTCCACTGTCTAAGGAGACTAGTATTCCTCTACTTGAACCCTTTGCTAACTCACTTAGAGTACATGCCTTGAGGGAGGATAGCCATTCTCCTCAAGACCCACCACAACCACCCCCTATTGCCACTACAAGACCCATAACTAGGGTCAAATCTCAGCATTCTCCATGGGGAAAGGTATACTATGGGGAAATGGCTTACACACCAAAGTCTGCTAATATATATTGGCAGAAACCTGTATAATGTGTGGAAGTGGATTCTCAAGGGCTGTAGATCAAAGAGGGAGGAATTTAACAAATTTAACTGAATTCATCGATAGGGGTACACTTAGTTCAATTACTAGATTTGATGCATTGACTCGAGCAGCTGGAGGTAGTTTAACAGATTAACTAAAACTGGGACTCAATGGTGGACTGCAGTTAATGAGATTCAGGTGCCAGAGCTTCCCTGGCAGGGTGTGGAAGAGAAAACCCCAAGGTTTAGGGAGATGGATATGTTGAACTGGATTTATCATATGGAATCTACACACCTGTGGTAGGCTGAATAACAGTGTCTACACTCTAATCCCCAGAACCTGTGAATATATTACCTTCCATGGAAAAAAGGATATTTCAGATGGAATTAAGGTTGCTAATAAACTGACCTTCAAATGAGGAGATTACCCTGGATTGTCTGGGTAGGCCTGACATAATCACATAGGCCCTAAAAAGCAGAAGACTGACATGAGAGAGGTTTCCTGGCTCCAATGTGCTTGCTGGCAGACTCCTGTAGCGTGCAGGCTTCTCCAGTGTTTGGCTCCTACAGCACGTGTGGCTCCCCAGGGTCCATCTCCTGCAGCATGCAGTTTTCCCTAGCACCAAGCTCCTACAGTGCTACAGCTTCTCCAGTGCCCAGCTGCATAGCAGTCAGCAGCACTTAGCAGCCAGAAGCTTCTTCCAGTTGCCCCCTCATGTGGATTTGTAATGGAGTGCCGCTGGTCAGATACTTTCCCATGAACAGCTTCCCCTGACAAGTTTCTGAGGGTGGATTTCCAGCAGGTTCTTCTGGCAAGGTACCACAGCAACTTCTCTGCCATTCAGTAAAGCACAGCTGTACCCTCTCCAACAAGGTCTAGACTCAGTCCTGGGGAGGCTTCTTGTGTGTTCTCAGTCTTGGGAGTAGTGGCTGTTCCTTATATCTGCTATTTCTATATTCTTTATAGGTCCTGTTACTTTTTACTAATCCCTCATTATTCCAATTCTCTGATATAGTTAACAATTCTTTATATTAAACTTACCTGTTCAAACTACGACATGGTTTCTCTCACCTGACTGGACCCAGACTGATACAGGTGCAGAGGAGGGGAAATGGAGGAACACACAGACCAGAAAGATGAGGTCATGGAGAGGCTACGAATGAGCAGAAATGGCAAGAGGACAGTGTCCAGAAGGAGGAAGAAAAGACGAGAATAAGGTATGGCCACAGGCTTAGCACCAACATCAGTGTACCCAGGACAGCACCCAGCACACTTTGAGCCCATCCTTGATATTAGCTCATCTCCCAATTCCCACTCACCAGGAGCAGGACCCCTCCTGCCCTCTCTTGCCATAGCCAGAGTAGCAGCCACCCCAATGGGAACCCAGGGCTCCTCATCACACTTCAGTGGGGCAACAACATGGGAACTCACAGGTGCAAGTCCTAGCAAAAAGGAGGTAAAGGTAAGCCCAAACCAAGAGCAACGCACCCTGTTACAGACCAAAGGGAGCTCCTGTCAACTCTGCAACCAGGAAGAAAACAAAACGAACCTACTTGCAGTATCTTGCAGGAACAGTAGTGAAGTTCCTGCAGAGAGTGACCATGTGGGTACCTGTGTTTCATGCCACAGGCTGGCACAGGCAGGCCCTGAACAATATCTTATGGATGAAGAGGGACCTGTAGCACAGAGGGGCCATGATTCCAGCAGGGTCACCAGGGCAGGGAGAAGCCAAGCTCAGTGGGATGTGCTGGGAAGACTGTGAAACATCTGACCCTGAACCCTGTCCCATAATGCCTTGGGGAAACAACTGTTGGCCCTATTCATGAAGCCGCTAAGAATGGGGTAGTGGAAGTGCACATAGCCCAGTGCCAGCTCCGACAGTACACATGGTCCAGCTTTGGCATAGACAGTACCTCCTAGGGAGAAAAGGCAGAAGGTGATCAGTATGCTGGGGGTATGAAGGACTTACCCAGCGAGCCAATGAGTGCAAAGTTCTCCAGCATCACATCACAGTACAAGAGCCTCTGGGTCACATTAAGGAGCCCCCACTCATCCCAGGAGAAATACACAGCCACATCCTCAAAGGTCACTGGGCCCTGCATTGATGGGTTCAGCTGATCCTTGGGGTCAATGGGAGGGCAGAAAAACCAACCAAAATATGGACAGATGGACATATCCAGGCCCTTGACCTGCGACTCAGGGTCCCACCACAACTCCCATTGAAATTGTCTTTCCCGATGGGCCCAGACTTACCCACCCCACACACATACCCTCCTTTCTCTCTTCTCACCAGATCCCTATCTTAGAGGGGACACCAGTGTCCTGGTAATACTGGTACCTATCTCTCTTCTTGGTGCTACTGGCCAGTGTGTCCAAGCACACAGCCCTTTGCCCCCTCTGTCCTGCAAGCCAATTCCCTAGTGTGTCTCCTAGATTGCACCTCTCAGGATCAGCCGAACCTAAGATCACCCTTCTCCTTTAGGCCCCAAGTACCTGGTCCCATGGCTCTTCACTTTGCCTACCACCCACCAGGCATGTAACTATCCTATAGCATGCTCACAGCTCCAAACCCCCCAACACAACCCCACCAGTTCACCCCATAGGTATCTTAATAGACTCCCCACATGTCCCTCTGCATGTGGTGCTCTGAGAGTGCTTGGCATAAGCAACCAGGATTCCATCCTGCCCCAGTCCTGCCCACACCTCCAATGGTCCTCACTGCATTGAAGACCTCCCAACCTGGCATTGTCCCTAGGTTCAACCCTTAGACACTCGGAACCACACAGGGAACTCCCAGACCCCTGGCCCTCTTTCACCTCTGCCTTTCCACATGCTGTCCCTTCTTCACCTGCCACCAGCCTTCCCATCTCCTCTGGACATACATTTAGAGTCTAAGCCACTGGTCCATACCCTGGGCCTGGGCCCCTGCCTGACTCACCCAGGTGACCCTGAGTAACTCACTTTCTCTAACTGGTTGTACTTAAATAACAGATCCAGAATCTAACTGCTTCTGCAACCTCCACTGCCACCAGTCTGGTGCAGCCACCATCATGAGTTGTCTCCTGGCCTCCCTCCCTCTTCCCTCACACCAGTCTGCTCTCCATTCTGCAGGCAAAGAGAGCCTGTTAACACCTGAGTGAAATCACTTCCCTCCTCTGCTCCAAACCTTCTGTGGCTCTTGCCACCCTCAGAATTGAGGCCCAGCTCCTCAGGCTGTCAATCCAGGCCTGACTTCTGCCTCTTGTTCTCGGTTCACACCATAAACGGGACCTGAAGTTTCTTAAACATTCCCAGTTCTGCCTCACCTTCAACCATTTGCACATGTTGGTCTCTGTGTCCTTAACGTCTTCCACACGACATGTCACTGACTGCCAAAAAAAAATGGGACTCCCTCCACATAACCCCTGGCCAAGACTCAGCACGCTGGGGCTGGAGTAACCCCAGGGCCCCAGTAGTAAAGGAAGGGAAGCGAAAAGGTAGGAGGAGGAGATAAGTCCCAGTATACCAACATCTCCTATGTCTGGACGCCGGAATCATGCGGATGAGGGTCTCAGCGGCTGAGAACCTGGGGACCCCTCCCCCAACTCACCTGGGCCGGGTCCATTGGCGCGTTGCCACAATCGGAACCGGTGTGTGGAGCGAGGTGTCGACCAAGAGGACTACCGACCCTAACCCAGGCGTGGTAAGGGACGAGTGACCTCAATCCCCACCCCACCTCTGCGTAAAATGCGCAGAGTTCCGATTGCGGGGGCCGCAGAAATGGAGGCAGGTTCGGAGATCCCAGAGAGCGCTCTGACCCGGAGGGCACCGGAGGGACACTCACCACGCGAGTCACACAGTCGGAACTACGAGTCTTAGGGAGGCAGGGCCGGTAGTGGTGGGGGGGTCCACCGCTTGACAAAGGTGCGCTGACGGACCCTGCCCTTCTACATTCCCCTTCTCCTCCAGCCTGTGTAGCGTCTAGGGCAGGCGGCCCCTCCACCCTGAGGCGGCAACTACATTTCCCAGAAGACACTGCGCCTACGTCCCGAGGCTGGCTGATAACGACTGAGGAGAGGGTCGTTTCCGGGCGGGTCCCGCTGACACTGGTCCAATGAAGACCCAGGAAAAGGGCGTTTCTGGGCGGGCCACTCAAGTGGGGGCAGGACTTCTGGCGTCGGCTCTGCCCGTTACTTTGGCAACTCTCGCCCGTGTGCACACCGATCGGAGGAACTGGATGGTCCCGTCAGGAGCGGCGTCCCAGGAGGCTCCCGGGCCCGCGGAAACTGGAGTGAGGAAAACACAAAAGCCGAGAAGGTCCCGCTTCCGCACGCAGTGACCGCGACGAGTGTCTTGTCTCCCAGGCTGTAGAAGGGATGGCACCGCTTGTGGGGGATCCTCTGTAAAAACCAGTGTTTGCCCCTGGCTTTGTGGCTGATCTTAGTTACTCAGTCTTAATCTCCTCCAGAGGACAAACTAATACAGCGTGGCCCAAGACCCTCATAAATCATGCAGAATAAACTGTCTGGCGGTGCCCAAAGTCCCGTGTAAACAAAGACCCTGTTATAACGATGGATATTTCAGGGGCTTAGAGGCCACCTCCCAGGAGCCAATCAAGGGCCAGTGTTAGGAATGTGCAGGATTTGAGTACCCCAAGCCTGCTGAGTGTACCCTTTACAGCACACTGGAAGTGGCTGACTGCGGTTGCCAGCTGTGCAGACTGGCCTGCAGAGGCTCACCAAGGTCTGCTGAACAGGACAGGCACTGGCACAAAACACGCTCCTGGTGCAGAAACAGATGAGTGGCCTGGGTGCCTCATCAGGCCCCTGAATCAGCACCAGCTGGCACCAGGCAGCATGGGGCAAGGGCCTGGGTCTGCAGCTTCTGTACCAGATGCCTGCATGGATCTCTGATATCTTACATGTTTGGTGATGGGCCAGCAGGTCCCTGGTACCTGTGCCACTTGCCACCACCCTCCCTGCATTTTTCCAGTGGTGATCTGGAAATACTGCAGGTAACTGGAGAAAGATTCAGTACAGCTCTAAACCACTGTGACTCTTCAGTCCCCATCCTCCAGTATCCGGGTGCAAGGAGTCTGGGAAATACCTATTCTAACACCATCAACCTTCTGTCCTCCAACATCCACAGCTCCATTCCTTCCCCCTCAACATTTGAGGGCCTGGCGATGGATAACGGGCCAAAGCTAAAGTCGCTCTTGTTTTCCTTGGTTCTAATGCTGTCTCTACTAACTAAGCATTGGTTTCTCCCCCACCTCCCCTACATTCACAGAAAGGCTGTGAGTTGCACCCTGGGAATTCACCCTCCCCTAGGTGCCTGAGACTCTTATGGGAGAGCAGGCCCAAAGCAATAGCACAGGCCTGCTTGGCTGAAGAAGGAAGGCAAGGGACCTTGCAGTGACTATACTTTAGGCAGTGTGGTGGCTGGCCTCCTGCCAAAAAATAAATCCAAACCAACCTTGTGCGAGCCTGTTGTGGCTTTAAATGTCTACAAATTCTTTACCAATCCCTATTTTTCAAAAGGTCAACCCAAATTTCCCTTACCTTGAGTGTGGGCCAAACTCACTTCTAATGAATAAAATGTGGCAGAAGTTACGGTGTGAGACTTCCAAGATGAGGTCACAAAATACATTGTGGTTTCCACTTTGTCCTTTCTTAGCTCACTCACTCTGAGGAGTGAGTGGAATATCATGAACACACTCAAGCAGCCCTCTGAAGTAGTTCACATGGCAAGGAACTGAGGCCTCCTGATAATAGCCACGTGAGTGAGCCATCTTGGAAGTGGATCCTTCAGTTCCAGGCTTGCCAGGTGTCTTAGTTATCCAGTGCTGCTGTAACAGAAATACCAAATAAACAAATTTATTCTCTCATAGTTTAGGAGGCTAGAAGTCTGAATTCAGGGTGCCAGCTCCAGGGGAGGGAGGCTTTCTCTGTTGGCTCTGTGGGAAGGTCCTTGTCATCAATCTTCCCCTGGTCTAGGAGCTTCTTGACACAGGGACCACAGGTGCAAAGGACATGCTCTGCCCCTTGTTCTTTTTGCTTGGTGGTAATGAGATCCCCTTCTCTGCTCACTTATATCTTAAAAGAGATTGACTCAAGATACAACCTAACCCTATAGATTGTCCTGCTTTATTAACACAACTGCTTCTAGTCCTGCCTCATTAACATCATAGAGATTGGGATTTACAACACAAAGGAAAATCAGATCAGATCACAAAATGGAGGACAACCACACAATACTAGGAATCATGGCCTAGCCAAGTTAATGCACATTTTGGGGGGACACAATTCAATCCACAACCCAGGTCTGCAGGTGGGGTTAGTGTTAGGGAGAGCCTACCTGAGCTCACTACACAGGTTGATGATGACGTACCTTGTCCCAAGAGGCCTGGCCCGAGGATATTTTGTTCCTCCCACCCCCAATCTCAGGCCCACACCTGGGTCTTTTTCTTTGCAGCATTTAACTCCCCTCTTAACTATTTAACATATGTGTTAAAATTTGGCTGCCATAACATTCAAAAGTATTATCTTAAAATCTGTGCTAAAATATATTCATAACCATATACTGTGTTAAAATTTATCTGAATTAAAACTGATAACAATATGAATATGTTAAAATATTTATTCCATATCCATGGCACCCTCTACAACTTGAGGCCGGCCAGGATGGGGACCTGTTTGTCCTGTGCATGGGGGTTGCTCAATGAGCCCTTTTTCTTATGCTTATGGTGTTCTTTTTTGTTTTGCCCTTTAAACCATTTGAGGTAGCTAGGTCTTTTGTTTTTTGTTCAGTTCTCTACCCTCTATCCCCCGTGTCTAAGTCTTCCTTCCCCACTCTCACCTCCCGACAGACCCACGGGCTCTGTCATCAGCCTCATTTTACTGGAGAGGAGACTAAGGCCACAGTTTCCCAGGCATCCTGGTAGCTGCTGGGAGGGAGCAGGTTAGGACAGATCAGGAGTGAAGCAGCCCCGTCCACTGTCCTTAGCCACCACCATCTTGCTGCCCCTTTGTGCAGGCTATGCCTCCCACCTAAATGTCAGCTGTCATTTCTCCTGAGCATACTTGAGGATACAGCTCTGAGGCCCTCTCCTCCAGGCAGTCTTCCCTGACCACCCCCAGACAGGCAGCATCCTCTCTCCCTCTTCTGTGCACCGACAGCCAGCAGCCCCATTCTGAGCCCGCTGTCTTAATTCATCTGGGCCAGGTCCACTGCCACCCACCCAGCCTGGGATGGAAGAAGGAAATGATAAGGACGGGAACGGATCCCTGGGTTTCTGTGGTTGGTAGGCTAAATAATAGCCCCTGAAGATATCCAAATGAGCCCTGGTGGTGCAGTGGTTAAGTGCTCTGCTGCTAACCAAAAAAGCAGTTCAAACCCACCAGCAGCTCTTCAGGGGAAAAGACCTGGTGATCTGCTTCTGTAAAGATTACAGCCTAGGAGACCCTATGGGGCAGCTCTACTCTGTCCCATAGGGTCGCTGAGTCAGAATTGACTCTGCGACCCACAACAACACAAAGATATCCAGGTCCTAATCCCTGGACCCTGTGAATGTCTTATATGGCAAGATGGACTTCGCACATGTGACTAAGAACCTTGAAATGGGGAGATTATCCTGGATTATCAAAGTGGGCCATAAATACCACCACGAGGGTCCTTACCAAAAAGAGGGAGATAGGGGAGTTAGAGATTTAGAGATGCTACCCTGCTGGCTTTAAAGATAGAGAAAGGGGCCATGAGCCAAGGAATGTAAGTTTAGAGTCTGGAAAAGTCAAGGTACAGGTCCTCCCCTTGAGCCTCCAGAGAGAGAGAGAATAGCCCTTCAAAAATCTGGACTTCACCCCAGTGAGAATCATTTCAGGCTCCTAACCTCCAGAGCTGTAAGAGAATGTGTTGTTTTAAGCCACTCTGGGGGTAGTCCTGGGGGCACAAATGGTTAAGCATTCGGATGCTAATCCAAAGGTTGGCAGTTCGAATTTACTCAGGGGCACCTTGGAAGAAAGGTCTGGTGATCTACAAGGTCACAGCCATTGAAAACCCTATGGAGCATAGCTCTACTCTGACACACGTGGGGTCACCATGCATTGGAATCAACTTAACGGCAACTGTTATGTGTGTGTCTGTGTGTTTTTAAGTTGGGGGTAGTTTGCTACAGCAGCCACAGGAAACTAACACAAAGGGGCAACTGTGCTTGTGTCCTAGCAGGTCCTGTAGGGCTGGGATGTGGCTGCCCAGTGACCCAGTGTTCTGGTCCAGCCCCTATGGGTGATGTTGGTAACTGGGTGTGGGCCAAGAACTGGTCTGGGAAGACACTCCCTCAGCCACCCTGATGTTGCTCCTCTGGCTTCCCACCTTTTCAGCAGCAAGCTCACAGTAGTCTAACTGCACAGATAACACCTGGGCCCAGGGCAGCCGGGAGCTGGGCAAGTCTTAGGTGCCCACAGGCTGCCTCTCAGGCACCTGTGACGCAGTCACTCCTCAGATGACTCTGAGACACCTACTGTATGCTGGGCGCTAAGGACACAAGTGTGAACAAATCAGCAGTAGTCTCCAGCCTCACGGAATTCACATTTCTTTCTGGAAAATGCTGGGTGCCTACCCCCAACACAGCAACCCAGTCTTGGGTGAGTTGAGCCAGAATGAGGGTCCAGAGTCCAGAGGGAGGCAGGAGGCCCAGGTGCCACCTGTGCAGGGGGCAGCTGCTGTCTAGTCCACTGTGACTAACCCAGGAATGCTTTGGGGAGGAGGGGGACAAGAGCTCAAGAGTCTCTCTCCCTGCAGCCTACTGTCCACAGGGTAGGGCTCAGGCTTGAGCTGGGAGGCGCAGCTAGGAGAGGTGTATGGAGGGGGACTGAGAGATGCCTGTCGGGGGAGGGGTGCAGGGGCTGGCTGAGTGGAGATGCATGTGACAGAAGCCCTGAAACCAGGCAGAGAGGCAGGCCCTGGGATGGGGGGGGAAGGTCCAGCTGCCCCTCTCCTCATCACATTCCACTGTCCAGCCAGGGGGTGACCTTGCCTCTCTGAGCCCTGGTTACCACAGTTGCCTCAGAGCATGCTGGGGGATCCCAGAAGCAATGATTTGCGAGGTAAGTGGAGGCTCTGGGTTGGCACTCAGGATGGGTGTTGAGACTCCTACCCCACCAGCCCTGCTGGGCCACCCCTGCCCCAACCAGGAGTGCACAACAGCAACTGTCCACCCAGGATCAGCACGGGGATGACTGCATCTCAGCAGGCCCAACCAGGAGTGGAGTCAAGGGTGGGAGTTGGGGTTATAGCTGTCCCAGGAAGATGGAGAGGCTACACTGTAGTGGAACAGTTGGGGGGGGGCATGGCTGTGGATAATAGCAGTAGAACCCCAAGAGGAACTAGGATCAGGGGCTCCCTCTAGCCAGACACCCACAGGAATCACGGTAGGCTGTGCCTCCCAACTGAATCCCTACGGGGATTGGATTTGGAAAGTCTCAGAAGGTCCCTGTGTAAATGACAGTGTGAGTGCTCCTTGGGAAGGTCTCTGCTCCATGGTGTTGATGATGCTCCTGGTAGGTCCGGATCTCGGGGATGGCTGCCTGCAATGCACCCCGCTATGGCCTCCACTGGAGTAATGGCTAAAGGTTCACCTGGCCAGGCCCGGAGACAGGCCCTGGCACTGGGATGTGTTCATTGCGTCCCCCACACTCTCCTCCAGCCTCGCGCCCGGGGAGACAAGCCAGGGCCAGCTGTTGCTCCCCACGTTTGGTCTAAGCCCCAGTCCAGCCCCAGGTCAGCCTCCATCGGGTCCTTGGGTGCCCACAGCGGGCTCCGCCTCGGGCTCGGGCGCGTCCGGCTCAGCCCCTAGCGCGGTGGAGTCCAGCTCGGGCCGTGGCGTCCAGGTGGGCGTCCAGGGTGCAACGGGTTCAGGCCGCGGCTGGAACAAGGAGAAGCCCGGCGCCGGAGCGAGCGCCACCAGCTGGGGGCGCGAGGAGGCGGATGAGGCGGCGTGCGGGATGAGGAAAAAGATGTAGACGCCCGAGACCACTAGGCCCGCGGCGACCAGCACCGCCAGCGCCAAAGCCGCGTTGAAGGCCCAGGCCGGGTTGCTCAGCGTCAGGCGGCGCGAGAGCGGGCGGCCCAAGCGCAGCGGCGGCGGCAGCGGCGGGGGGCGAGCGGCGCGGGTCTTGTGCGGGCCGGGCCCGGGAGGCTGCGGCGCGGGCCGCAAGTAGAGCAGGCCGCGGCGGCGGTCGAAGCGCACTGAGCCCTGCTGCAGCGGCGGCGGCGCGCGCGCCTCGCTGGGCAGCAGGTCAGGCTGCGTGGGCAGGCCCGGCAGCCCGCGGCGGGGCGCCAGGCGCGTGGGCGCGCGGCACACGGGGCAGGCCACCGCGTCGCCGCCGCCTGCGGTGGCCAGGGACAGGCGAGCCAGGCATTCGAGGCAGAAGACGTGGCCGCAGTCCAGGCGCTTGGGCAGCTTGAAGACACCGTCGAAGGGCGAAACGCAGATGAGGCACTCCACCGGCGATGCGGGGGACAGGATGGGGCCGGAGCCCGGGCTGCCGTCTTCCTCCTCCTCCTCCTCGTCCTCCCCCCTCCCCGGCGAGCTGGTGCCCGAGCCCTGGGGGACCCGGGGGCGGTGGAGCCAGGGCGGCCGTGGGCAGGGCATCTGGACCTGCGGGGAGGCGCGGTCAGGTGGGGAAGGAGGCGGCCGTAGCATGAAGGGAGGCTTGGGAGGGTCAGGGAGTGGGGATGGTCAGGCAGAGACTCAGAAGAGAGCAGGACCAGATTCTGGAGGGGATTGCCTGGAACCAGAGCAGAATGTCAGGGGAAGGAGGGAGTAGAGTCAAGGGGTAACAGACAGGGAGGAGAGACGATAGGGAGAAGATAGGAAGAGGGAAGGACCAAAGACAAAAACAGAGAGGCCGCATGCATATTTGAGAGAAGAACTCCAGGGAGCATAAGTACTGGGGGACCGGGGAGAACGTTAGGACAGAAGAGGACTGGAGACAAGGATGGAACCTAGGCTGGACCAGAAGCAGACCCAGGACAGCAGATCTAGAGACTTGCAAGAGGCCCCAGAGACAAACTGGGAGGTGGGAGATGCAGTCAGAAGAGACTGGGGAGGGGCAGACATGGTTAGTGATAGCAGTGTCTCCTGAGAGGACCCCAGATAGAAAGGGCCAGATAGTGACTCCAGAGACAGTGGGGACAGGGACAGACCCCAGGAGGCTGTACTCCAGGGAGGAGTCATTAAGGACACCTGAGCCGAGGGAGAGGCGAAGAGCAGCAGCAACAAGTGGCAAGGGAAGGAGCCCAGGGTGCCTCACCACGGTTGCTAGGAGAGGGGCTCCTGCCTGGGCAGTAGCAAACCCCAGCTGTCGGCTGGCCTTTTCCTACCTGTCGGCGCAGCTCCTCCCTCTGGCCAGTGGCGTGCCCCTGCCAGGTTTGAAGCCAGTCCAGGGCCAACTGGTTACTGTGAGCCAAGGAGCCCCTCCCCAAGGTGGTGCCTGTTGTAGCACCATCCCTCTCCCAGGGACCCTGCCAGACCCGTCCAACCACCTGCCCCACCCGCCTACTGCTGGTCCTACCAGGAGGGTGAACCCCATACCTGACCTAGTCTGGACAGCGGGGGTGGCTGACAGCACCAATGACAGGGCAGTCATAACACAGGACCCTCAGGTAGGTGGGCCCTTTGCTCACCACCGCCTCAACTTTGAGAACTTTTCTGATACTGAACCTGGAACCACCAGCTCTCAAGCCCTGGGGCATCCAAGGACAACTGCTGGTGGAGGGGAACCTGGAGGCTATGTCCAGGAAGGGGTGTGAGGTAGCAGCACGGAAGTCATACCTCCATCATGGCTGGGGAGGCACAGCCTTCTGCCCTGGGTAACCAAGTCAGTTAGGCCAGTCTCCACACTAAGGGCTCACCATTATGAGCATGCAACACTTCTGGAGGCCCAGGAGGTAGGTAGCGGGCAGTACTGGACAGCTATGTAGGGTCTAGAACATGTTCATACCCTGAAAGCCAGCCTATCAACGAGCAAGGGCTGGTTAAGTTCATGGTTCCAACACTTGACCTTTGCTGCTGCTTGGAGACGCAGCCAGGTAATGTGCCTCTCAACTGCCCAAACCTCCAATCTCCAACCCAGAACCCAAGTTGCTTCTGCCAGGATTCATAACCTTGGAGATTACAGACAACTCTGGCTTGCTACCACGGTCTTCCAATACCCACTGAGAACAGCCCAAAGCAGCCATGCCTGTACCCCCATGCCCCATGTGTTAGACTGAGGGCCCCAGGGAGCCCTGATTCTGAGTCAGCCAGTGCTTCCTGAACCCCAAGTGTTTTCCTGATGAACTCAGATCCCTGCAGCCTGGTATACGTGCCAGGAACGTGAGCCCAAAGAATGGATGCCTCAGTGTTAACGCCTGCAGCAGCTCCCACAGTTCACCCCCCAAAGAACAGAGAGCCGACACAGGTAGGCAGGGCTGCCCCAAGGGGCTGACAGGTTTATTGGGCCACAGTCAAGACATCAGCGGTTGGACTTGGCCACACGCTCAAGCTCGTCCTTCTTCTTGATGGCATAGGAATTAGATGAGCCCTGGGAGGAGATAAACGGTCAGTTCTAGATCCCAGAGGCCCCCCTCCATGCCCCGCCCTAAGACCCCCACTCTCTCCACCCTGCCCACCTTGGCCGCGTTGATGAGCTCATCTGCCAGACACTCAGCAATGGTCTTGATGTTCCGGAAGGCAGCCTCACGAGCACCGGTGCACAGTAGCCAGATGGCCTAAAGCAAAAGGGTCAGATTAAGTTGAAGCGTGGGTCATCCCCCTAGGGAGGATCGTGGACCTCTGGTATCCTGGCCCTCACCTCCCAGGTGAGACACAGTGGAAGCCACACCACCACCCAGGTGGTGTCCTGCCAAATCTCAGCATGAGCCAGCTTACTCAAATCAGACATATTAAGCTCTCTGAGATAACCAGTCTCAAGGATGCAGGAAAGTCTGTGTCACAAGACACACACACAGTTTGATGATGGGTCTCTGATGACTTAAGATTCAAGAGACCTGCCATGATGGCCAAACAGGAGGCGCAGTCTCAGACTTGCCCCTAGATGGAAAAGTAACAGCTATAAAGGACTCACTGGAGACAGATATATATATATATGTGAACATGACTGAATATTAAATATTCCACAGATGTTAAAATTCCTCAAGGGTGAGGACGGTGATAGAAGAACATCCTTTGTTCTTCGGAGACACTCACTGCGATGTGTAGGAGTGGCAAAATACCTACAATGGATTCTCAAATGGTTCAGAAAAAGTACGCACACATATATCCAAAACCATACCCGTGGCCGTAGAGTCAATCCTGATCTTGATCGCCCTACAGTACAGAGCAGAACTGCCCCATAGAGTTTCCTAGGCTGTAAACTTTACAGGAGCAGATTGCCCTACCTTTCTCCTGCAGAGTAGCTGGTGGCTTCCAATTGCCAACCTTTTGGCAAGAGCCAAGCACTTAACCACTGCACCACTAGGGCTCCAACACACATATAGAGTGTGAAAACATACACAGAAATAAAACTTCACCTCAGCCAAATGTGGCCCAGAGCTGCAATCTGCCCACTGTGGGTGGAGATCTGGGAAGGCTTCCTGAAGGAAGTGATGCTCCAGGTAAAACATGCAGGCAGGAACATGCCTTCCCATGCATCAGACAGGCCTCCACCCACTCCTGGTGGCTGCTCCTGCCCTGCCTTATGTTCTACTGCCCAGGCCTACCTGGTTCACGCGGCGCAGCGGGGACACATCCACAGCCTGCCGCCTCACTGTACCGGCTCGCCCAATACGCGTCGAGTCCTCCCGGGGGCCACTGTTGATGATGGCATTCACCAGGACCTGCAGGGGGTTCTGGAAGAGAGGGCCGTGAATACAAGGACAAAGCACATGGGCATGGGTGCCTGATAACCAGCCCATGTGTCCGTCTGTCTCCTCAGCACCCAAACGGGGACAATGCCACCACACAGGCGACAGACCCTGGCATCCACACAGCAAGGCAGCTGCTGGCTTTGGAGCGTGCTAAGGGCACCCCTGCCTGGTAGTGTGGCACTACCTCGCCAGTGAGCAGGTGGATAATCTCGAAGGCGTGCTTGACAATGCGCACAGTCATGAGCTTCTTGCCGTTGTTGCGGCCGTGCATCATCATGGAGTTGGTAAGGCGCTCCACAATGGGGCACTGCGCCTTGCGGAAGCGCTTGGCTGCGTAGCGCCCTGCGCTGTGGGGCAAGTACTTGGCATACTTCTCCTTCACTGCGATGTAGTCCTGTGGAGAGACGCGGGGACAATGGTCAGAGGAGAGATAGGCCTTGGTCAAAAACTAGCGAGCGTGTAGAGGACTCCTGATCTGCCTGTAGTCTGGCCGGCCTCCCTGGGGACCTGGCTGTGAGGCCCACCAGCCATGAGAAAATAAAACATCAACAAGTGACTTGTGCACATTGTTAAAAAAGGCACTTCCCTTACAGCATTGTAGGATGTTTAGCAGTATTCCTGGCCTCCTATACCCACCAAAAATGTCTTCAGACATTGCCAAGTGCCCTGAGGGGTCAACAGCCCCAGGTTGAGAACCACTGGTGGAAATCAGAGGAAGTGTTTACATGCAAAGGGAACTGCTGTGTATCCAAAGTTACGCTTTTACTTATATACATGAACACGCACAACCAGTTTCTACAAGAAAAGTGGCAGGTAAAAGACAATGCAATCTTATGGCAGTTCAATACCTACCCTGGAAATACCTGCACAAACAGGCAAATGCAAGGGTGCCTGTGCAGAATGTCATTTGCTATGCAGCAAAAAAACTACAAACACAACATGTACAAAGGCGTGTACAGAACAAAATATTCCGTTAGGGTTCTATGGTCAACTGATTTTCAACACGGATACCAGACTCAATCAAGGGAAGAACAGTCTCTGCAACAAATGGTGCTGGAACAACTGCATATCCATTTTTAAAAGAATGAAATCAGACCCTATGTTACGTATATTTTAACACCAAAACAGTCTGTGGGATGTGACGCTCCTCGTGGGGAAGAAACCAACCATGATGAAAACAGTTGCTACCTCTGGGCAGGACACAAAGATAAATGGACATGGGGGGTGTGGGTGATCAAGGGTTCCCTGCTTTATCTGTTATGTCTTAACAACACAACTAGAACTTTAAAGTGACTCCTATTGGAAGAATCCACATCTAACCTAGCCCTTAACTGTCTCAGCACCAGGTGGTGGTCAGTGGTGCCAACACCCCTGCTCTCTTATCTTGGGGATACCCATGCAGATTCCCTGTCCCACCATCTTGTAAGAAGCTGACACTGCCCACTGTCTCAGGGCTCCTGGACACCCATCCACCATGTCCCCCTCACCTGCAAGGATATGTCGTTTATCTGCACATCATCTGTGCTCCACTTCCCAAAGAGCTTGATGTCGGGGGTCTCTGCCACCGCGGGCGCTGCTGTCTCCCACTCAGTCATCCTGGGAACTGGGTGGGGGCAAGAAGAAACCATCAAAGCCCAGCCAGCCTGGAGCACAGGTACACAGGAGCCCAACTCTCCATCAACCACTGGCCTGAAGCTAAGCCCATGCTGTGGCAGACTGAGAGAAAAGAGTAAATGCACGCCTGCTATGTACACAAATTGCCTACGAAATGTTATGAGAACTACTGGTACAAAGCTGTGATCATCTTTGCCACCTTTTAAAGTTCTAGAAAAATCACTCAGCTGTCAACAAGCATGTGCTCTCACCAAGGACTACTGGAGCCAAGAACTGGCATGCAACAGGTCAACAGCTGCTGCGGGGAACATGTAAAACGGCTCGCCAGGGAATGCCAAACGCCCTGATAATATACCCAATCGGGTTCAAATCCCCGCCATGCCATTTACCATCTCTGTGAGGCTGGGAGTCAAATCGCTTTTTGACTCTTAATTGTTCATCTGAGACGGGAACATTATTTGTCACCTAGGGTCACTGTACGAATTTTGCAGCCTAATGAGCATTAAGGGTTTGGTTCCAATCAGGCAATATGGAGGCGCCATTGCGGGGGAAAAAACGTATACACAACAGAAAACACATCGCGTCTCTTAATAAAGCGGAAACTTCGTATCTTGGCGTGCAATTGTACACGCCAGGGTTTGGAGGGACTATCCCCAAACCAACATTCCCGAGGTCCGCTGTGGGGCAACCCTACAAAACCGGCAAAGCACCAACAACTTGCCAATAACTCCTTGGCGCCTCCGCCCGTTTCCTCTGCACCCTTTTCCCGGGTGGAAAACTAAGGTCCAACGAGGAAAAGCCCAAGCCTTGGAGCTCTCCCTGCAGCTCCTCGGGGATCCCTGGGTGGTTTCAGGGACCCCGGACCATACAGCCGCCTCACCTGTGGGCGCAGCCGAAGAGACTCTGTCGCTCGGCGTGAACCACGCGCCGCCCTGGCACAGACAGGAAGAGGCCGCGCGCCCCTGGTCGACGCTTTTAACTGCGGCGAACACTTCCGGGTCAGTGGACGCGACGGGCGCATAAAAAAAGCACCATGTAGTCACAGGCCAATCCGGAGCAAAGATGTAAAGGGACCCACTGGACCTGACGGAACACGCACATCTGTGGCGCATGCGCATATCGACGAACAGCCCCACCCGGTGTCTGGCGGAAGTCCGACATCCGGTACTTGCCCGTTCAAGAGGGCCGTTGCGCAAGCGCAAACATTTCTTTGAAGCCAGTCCTATGTCCAGTGACGACTGAAGACTGGCTTGCGGTCGCTTTTTTGTTCGCCCGCTGACCTCCCACCCCACCCACCATAAGTTTCGAACGGGATAGTCACTTCGTTAGCCCCTCACATCCTACCCGTC
Source organism: Loxodonta africana (assembly GCF_030014295.1). Lineage (NCBI taxonomy): Eukaryota > Metazoa > Chordata > Mammalia > Proboscidea > Elephantidae > Loxodonta > Loxodonta africana. The sequence continues at coordinate 28,610,076 of NC_087352.1, read as the reverse complement.
ACAGCCGCCTCACAGGCACGCGCGCTTTGCGGGCCCGGGGAGGGGAAGCGGGGTCCTGCGGTAACGTTTGCCTTCTCTTGCTTGCTCCCCGGCTGCCACACGCATGCGCTGGCTTACTCGCGGTCCACCTTCACCACCGCGCTAACCCAGTCCTGTTCCCCAGAATACAACGCACAATTAGGGCAGCTGCAAGCCCTGTTCCTCGTCGAGGGGCCCCAGTCTGGCTTGACCCTTCTACCCTATGCCGGAGCTCCTGGTATGCCGCTGCAGCCCCCCGTATCTGGCGCACACTGATAGTGTGCGGGTTCTTGGAGGGGAGGGTAAGGTGTCCGGAGGAGAGACCCAAGGTCGCGCAGGTGAGAACCGCATCTCCAACCAGGAGTGGTTTGAGACAGTTTCGGGGTGGAGGTCCCTAAGCAGCATCTAGTGGTTGCGGACGGGGTCATGGGAGAGAGCGTGGCCGTCAGGTTGGGGACTCTGGGGAGGGCCCCGTGCCTGCGTTCCTCATGGGTGGGGAGGCCTCGCGAGGGGCTGGCAGCAAGTTGGCCTCAGGGCATTGGTCACTCCTCCCAAGGGTTTTCCTCGACCTGCTGTCTTTAGACCTGGGGAACAGGCCGAGGGCGGCTCGCGGCACTGGGCCGGCCGTTGCAAGTAAAAGAAACTTTATGCGTTTGAGGCCAAGGGCTGGGACAAGGAGAGATGGGAAATAAAGCCAAGAGATGAAGAGATCAGTTTCCTACCCACAAAGCATTCTCATTCGAAGCTCTTCCTGGCTTAGCTGCAGACCAGAGAGATCTCTCAGAGGGGCTGGGGTGTGGAAGAGGAAGGCTAGCCTAGTTTGGAGATGGCTTCCTGCTCTGTGCCTTCGTTTACCCCCTCCATAGGGGCCTGGATGCCTACCAAGTCAGCCTACGTTGGCCCCAAACCATGGGGGTGTGCCTAGCAGGTGGCTTGAGGGACAGTCTCTACCCTTTTCCAGCCAGCTGGGGCCTGTGGAGATGCCGGGGTCACTGGGCAGGTGCAGGGGGTTGGCATGGTGGTGGGTGCCTCTGCCCACTCTGCATTCCCACTCATTGACCCCAGTACCTAGTGTATAGAGTGTGAGTCAGGCTGTGACCTTTTTACACCCTCCGTTTGTCCAGCATCTCCTAGACCTGAGCCCAGGAGTCAGGCTGGGCCATATACTGGGACCTGGTGGGCTCCCCAATGTCAATAACCATTGTAACTGCCTAGGGGTGACATCAGGTACATCTGTTCTCCAGGGCTGCTTGGGGCATCCCGACCCCCCCACCCATCCCTGGCACCCATCTCAGCCTCCAAGGGGGTACCTCAAGGGACCCAGCTATATGACCCACGCAGGTCTCTCACTGCCCCAGGGCTGGGTCTGTCTCCAGCAACCTCCCAGAGTAGGCACACATCAGCTGCTCAGCAGCTACTCTGTTGACTAAGTGCTCACGCTCACTTGCTTCCGGGAGTGTCTCAGACCTGGAGACTCTTGAAGGCTCCCCCAAGTGGGTCCTTTTGGGCCATCAGTCCCTGTTCATTGAGCAGTGAAGGACACAGGCCCTGAAGCTCTGACCTTAGGCTCTGGTGGGGGCAGGAGTCTCCATCAACCTAGAGACAAAGGTTCCCAGCCGCTCTACCTGTAGTTCTTATCCCTGCCCTCCACCCTGGAATTTGGAAAGCATCAACGTTAGAGAAGACAGGTAGGGGTGGGAAGACAGATCTGTAGGATTTGGCTTTGATCCTGAGTAGGATGAAGGGCTTTGAGCAGAGGAACCCTGAATGGGACTTCTCAGGTTCCCGCAGGAGACAGTGAGGGTGGCTGGAGAAGGCTACAGTGGTGAATACATACACTAAAACCACCGAAGAATGAATCATATCATAGGGCTCCAGGCAGAAAGCAAGAGGCACAGCCTTACTCCACCAGATGCTGATCCGAGACCCCACTTAGTCACGTTACCCCTTGTTCAGATGACCTCACTTCCCCCCATTCCCCTACCTGGTTCCATAGGCATTAGTAGTCTAGGAATCAGGTCACCCCCATTTTTGAGACAGACACGGAGGGTCAGAGAGGTGAAGTAAACTCCAGGATCACACAGCAAAAGGGGGCGGAGCTGGAATTCTAAAGCAAGTTGGTCCAAGAGCCTAACTCTCTAGCCTTAGCAGGCCTGTCCTCATTCCTTATATTTCATCTCCCAGATCTCTGGGCGGGGGTGGGGGGGGGTCCCTGGATATACAAAGTGCTAAAGAAATATGTGTACAATAAATAAAAGAACAAGTCAATGAACAACAGGTATTGCTCCAACACCTGCCAGTGTCTCCACCATCCGTGGTTCCATGGGAGACCCATGACAAGCTGAGCTTGACCACTCCTTGGCCACTGGGCCACAGGATGGGGATTAGGGGACCTTGCCTGGGGCAGGGGCTTGTTACAGCCTTGAGACAGGGACTGGTGCCTGGGCCTGCGTACCTGCTGGCTGTGATGGTCTAAGCCCCTTCCTTGTTCTGACCTTCTGTCCTGAGCTTCCATTCATTTCCCTCTAAAGGGACCATGGCCCTCAGGGTGGCCTTGCACAATCGGCAGCAATGGGCTGTCTTAGTTACCTTAAAAAAAAAAAAAAACCCGTTGACATCGAGTTGACTCTGACTCACAGCGACCCTGTAGGACAGGGTAGAACTGGCCCATAGGGTTTCCAAGGAGCACCTGGTGGATTAGAAGTGCTGACCCTTCAGTTGGCAGCCAGACACTTAACTACTATGCCACCAGGGTTTACGTCTTAGTTATCTGTTGTTGTTAGGTGCCACTGAGTTGGTTCTGACTCATAGCAACTCTGTGTAAAAGAGAATGAAACACTGCCTAGTCCTGCGCCATCCTCACAATGGTTGCAATGCTTGAGCCCACTGTTGCAGCCACTGTGTCAATCCACCTCATTGAGGGCATTACTTTTTCACTGACCATTTACTTCACCAAGCATGATGTCCTTCTCCAGGGACTGATCCCCCTGATAACATATCCAAAGTATGTGAGACATAGACTCACCATCTGTGCTTCTAAGGACCATTCTGGTTGTACTTCTTCCAAGACAGAGTTGTTCATTCTTTTGGCAGTCCATGGTATGTATATTCAATATTCTTTGCCAACACCACAATTCGAAGGCATCAATTCTTCTTCGGTCTTCCTTATTCATTGTCTAGTTTTCACATGCAGAGGAGGCAACTGAAAACACCGTGGCTTGGGTCAGGCGCACCTTGGTCTTCAAGGTGATATCTTCACTTTTCAACACTTTAAAGAGGTCTTTTGCAGCCGATTTGCTCAATGCAATGCATCTTTTGATTTCTTCACTACTGCTTCCATGGGTGTTGATTGTGGATCCAAGTAAAATGAAATCCTTGACAACCTCAGTCTTCTCTGTTCATCATGATGTTGCTTATTGGTCCAGTTGTAAAGATTTTTGTTTTCTTTATGTTGAGGTGTAATCCATACTGAAGGCTGTGGTCTTTGATCTTCATCGGTAAGTGCTTCAAGTCCTCCTCACTTTCAGCAAGCAAGGTTGTGTCACCTGCATAACGCAGGTTGTTAATGAGACTGCCTTCAATCCTGATGCCCGTTCTTTACATAATCCAGCTTCTCAGATTATTTGCTTAATGTACAGATTGAGTAGGTATGGTGAAAGGATACAACCCTGATGCACACCTTTCCTCACTTTAAACCACAAAGTATCCCCTTGTTCTGTTGGAACGACTGCCTCTTGATCTATGTGCAGGTTCCTCATGAGCACAATTAAGTGTTCTGGAATTCCCGTTCTTCAAAAGGCTATCCATAATTTGTTATGATATACAAAGTCGAATGCCTTTGCAGAGTCAGTAAAACACAGTACATCTTTCTGGTATTCTCTTTCAGCCAGGATCCATCTGACATCAGCAATGATATCCATGGTTTCAAGTCCTCTTCTAAATCCAGCTTGAATTTCTGGCAGTTCCCTGTCGATATACTGCTGTAGCTGCTTTTGAATGATCTTCAGCAAAATTTATTAATGATATCATTAGATAATTTCCACATTCGGTGGGATCACCTTTCTCGGGAATAGGCATAAATATAGGTCTCTTCCAGTCGGTTGGCCAGGTATCTGTCTTCCAAATTTCTTAGCATAGACAAGTGAGTACTTCCAGCACTGCATCTGTTTGTTGAAAGGTCTCAATTGGTACTCCGTCAATTTTTGAAGCCTTGTTTCTTGCCAATGCCTTCAGCACGGCTTGGACTTCTTTCTTTAGTACTGTCAGTTCCTCATTATATGTTACCTCCTGAAATGGTTGAACATCAACCAGTTCTTTTTGGTACATCTGTAGTCATTCCATCTTCTTTTCATGCTTCCTGAGTTGTTTAATATTTTCCCCATAGAATCCTTCAGTATTGCAATTCAAGGCTTAAATTATTTCTTCAGCTCTTTCAGCTTGAGAAATGCTGAGAGTGTTTTTCCCTTTTTGGTTTTCTAGCTCCAGGTCTTTGCACATGTCATCATAATACTTTACTTTGTCTTCTTAAGCCACGCTTTGAAATCTTATGTTCACCTCTGTCAAGGATTGAATTATGTCCCCCCAAAAATGTGTGTATCAGTTTGGCTCAGCCATGATTCCCCGTATTGTGTGGTTGCCCTCCATTTTGTGATTGTAATTTTCTGTTAAAGAGGATTAGGGTGGCATTGTAACACCACCCTTACCCAGGCCACACATCCCTGATCCAATGTAAAGGGAGTTTCCCTGGGCTGTGGCCTGCACCACCTTTTATCTCACAAGAGATAAAAGGAGAGGGAAGCAAGCAGAGAGTTGCAGACCTCATACCACCAAGAAAGCAGTGCTGGGAGCAGAGCTCCTCCTTTGGACCCGGGGTCCCTTTGAGGAGAAGCTCCTAGTCCAGGGGAACATTGATGAGAAGGCTGACACAGAGAGAATACCTTTCCCTGGAGCTGATGCCCTGAATTTGGACTTTAAGCCTACTTTACCATGGAGAAATAAATTTCTCTTTCTTAAAGCCATCCACTTGTGGTATTTCTGTTATAGCTGCACTAGATGACTAAGACAAACTCTTACTTCATTATTTCTTCCTTTCACTTCAGCTAGTCGACATTCAAGAGCAAGTTTCAGAGTCTCTTCTAACATCCATTTTGGTCTTTTCTTTCTTTCCTGTCTTTGTAATGACCTCTCGTTTTCTTCATGTATGATGTCCTTGATGTCATTCCACAACTCATCTGGTCTTTAGTCATTAGTGTTCAACGAGTCAGATCTGTTCTTGAGATGGTCTCTAAATTCAGGTGGGATATAGTCAAGATTGCACTTTGGCTCTTATTGACTTGTTCTAATTTTCTTCAGTTTCAACTTGAACTTCCATGTGAGCAATTGATGGTCTTTTCCATAGTCGGCCCCTGGCCTTCTTCTGACTGATGATATTGCGCTTTTCCATCGTCTCTTCCCACAGATGTAGTTGATTTGGTTACTTATCTAGGGCTGCTGTAACAAATACCACAAGTGGATGGCTTCTACAACGAACTTTATTCTCTCAGTCTAATAGGCTAGAAGTCCAAATTCAGGGTGTCAGCTCCAGAGGAAGACTCTCTCTCTCTGTTGGCTCTGGGGAAAGGTCCTTGTCATCAATCTTCTCCTGGTCTAGGAGCTTGTAGGCACAGGGATCCTGGGTCTAAAGGACGTGCTCTACTCCCGGTGGTGCTTTCTTGGTTGTATAAGGTCACCCTGTCTCTCTGCTCGCTTATCTCTTTTATATCCCAAAAGAGATTGACTTGAAACAAAACCGAATCTTGTCTGCACCCCCCACGCATCTGTCAGTTTGTCGTACTGTTGAGGCTTGTGTATTGCTGTGATGCTGGAAGCTATGCCACCGGTATTCAAATACCAGCAGGGTCACCCATGGCAGACAGGTTTCAGCTGAGCTTCCTAACTAAGACTAGGAAGAAGGGTCTAGCAGTCTACTTCTGAAAAGAATTAGCCAGTGAAAACCTTATAAGTAGCAGTGAAACATTGTCTGATATAGTGCCGGAAGATGAGCCCCTCAGGTTGGAAGGCACTCAAAATACGACTCATGAAGAGCTGCCTCCTCAAAGCAGAGTCGACCTTAATGACATAGATGGAGTAAAGCTTTTGGGACCTTCATTTGCTGATGTGGCATGACTCAAAATGAGAAGAAACAGCTGCAAACATCCATTAATAATCGGAATCTGGAATGTACAAACTATGAAGCTAGGAAAATTGGCAATTGTCAAGACTGAAGTGGAATGCATAAACATGGATATCCTAGGCATTAGTGAGCTGAAATGGACTGGTATTGGCCATTTTGAAAGGGACAATCATATGATCTATGCCTGGAATGACAACTTGAAGAGGAATGGTGTTACATTCATCGTCAAGAAGAACATTTCAAGATTTATCCTGAAGTACAATGCTGTCGGTGATAGGATAATATCCATACGCCTACAAGGAAGACCAGTTAATACAACTGTTATTCAAATTTATGCAGCAACCACTAAGGGCAAAGATGAAGAAACTGAAGATTTTTATCAGCTTCTGCAGTCTGAAATTGATCAAACATGCAGTCAGGATTCACTGATAATTACTGGTGGTTGGAATGTGAAAGTTGGAAACAAAGAAGAGTTAGTAGTTGGAAAATGTGGCCTTGGTGATAGAAAAGATGCCTGAGATTGCATGATTGAATTTTGCAAGACCAATGACTTCTTCATTGCAAATACCTTTTTTCACCGACGTAAATGGCAACTATACACGTGGACCTCACCAGATGGAATACAAGGAATCAAATCGACTACATCTGTGGAAAGAGTTGATGGAAAAGCTCAGTATCATCAGTCAGAACAAGGCCAGGGGGTCACTGTGGATCAGACCATCAATTACTCATATGCAAGGGCCAAAGTACTACCTTGAGTATAAAAACCTTGAGTATATTTCACCTGGATTTAGAGACCATCTCAAGAATAGATTTGATGCATTGAACACTAGTGACTGACGATCAGACAAGTTGTTGAATGACATCAAGGACATCATACATGAAGAGAGCAAGAGGTCATTAAAAAGACAGGAGACAAAGATCTAACTGAATGTCAGAAGAGAGTCTGAAACTTGCTCTTGAATACCGACTAGATAAAAGGTAAAAATGAAGAAGTAAAAGAGTTGAACAGAAGATTTCAAAGGGCGGTTCGAGAAGACAAAGTAAAGAATTATGATGACACGTGCAAAGACCTGGAGCTAGAAAACCGAAAGGGAAGAACACACTCAGCATTTCTCAAGCTGAAAGAACTGAAGAAATAATTTAAGCCTCAAATTGCAATACTGAAGGATTCTACAAGGAAAATATTGAACTTAGGAAGCGTGAAAAAAAGATAGAATGACTACAGAGTCACTGTACCAAAAAGAATTGATGTTCAACCATTTTATGAGGTAACAGATGATCAGGAACCGACAGTACTGAAGAAAGAAGTCCAAGCTGCCCTGAAGGCATTGGCAAGAAACAAGGCTTTAGGAATTGACAGAGTACCAGTTGAGACCTTTCAACAAACATGCAGCACTGGGAAGTACTCATTTGTCTATGCCAAGAAATTTGGAAGGCAGCAACCTGGCTGACCAACTGGAAGAGATCTATATTTATGCCTATTCCCGAGAAAGGTGATCCCACCAAATGTGGAAATTATCAAACAATTTCATTGATATCACACACAAGTAAAATTTTGCTGAAGATCATTCAAAAGCAGCTACAGCAGTGTATCAACAGGGAACTGCCAGAAATTCAAGCTGGATTCAGAAGAGGACTCGGAACCATGGATATCATTGCTGATGTCAGATGGATCCAGGCTGAAAGCAGAGAATACCAGAAAGATGTTTACCTGTGTTTTATTGACTCTGCAAAGGCATTTGATTGTGTGGATCATAACAAATTATGGATAACCTTTTGAAGAACGGGAATTCCAGAACACTTAATTGTGCTCATGAGGAACCTGTACATAGATCAAGAGGCAGTCGTTCCAACAGAACAAGGGGATACTTTGTGGTTTAAAGTGAGGAAAGGTGTGCATCAGGGTTTATCTTTTCAGCATACCTATTCAATCTGTACGCTGAGCAAATAATCCGAGAAGCTGGAGAATACAAAGAAGAATGGGGCATCAGGATTGGAGGAAGACTTATTAAGAACCTGCGTTATGCAGATGACACAACCTTGCTTGTTGAAAGTGAAGAGGACTTGAAGCACTTACTTATGAAGATCAAAGACCACAGCCTTCAGTATGGATTACACCTCAACATAAAGAAAACAAAAATCCTCACAACTGGACCAATAAGCAGTGTGCCATGATAAACAGAGAAAAGATTGAGGTTGTCAAGGATTTCATTTTACTTGGATCTGCAATCAACACCCATGGAAGCAGCAGTGAAGAAATAAAAAGATGCATTTGCATTGAGCAAATCGGCTGCAAATGACCTCTTTAAAGTGTTGAAAAGCAAAGATGTCACCTTGAGGACTAAGGTGTGCCTGATCCAAGCCAGGGTGTTTTCAGCCACTGCATATGCATATGAAAGCTGGACAATGAATAAGGAAGACCGAAGAAGAATTGATGCCTTTGAATTGTGGTGTTGGAGAATATTGAATATACCATGGACTGCCAAAAGAATGAACAACTCTGTCTTGGAAGAAGTACAACGAGAATGCTCCTTAGAAGCAAGGATGGCGAGACTATGTCTCACATCCTTTGGATATGTTATCAGGGGGATCAGTCCCTGGAGAAGGACATCATGCTTGGTAAAGTAGATGGTCAGTGAAAAAGAGTAACGCCCTCAATGAGATGGATTGGCACAGTGGCTTCAACAATGAGCATAACCATGATGATTCTGAGAATGGCAAAGGACCAGGCAGTGTTTTGATATGTTGTACATAGGGTTGGTATGAGTTGGAACCGACTCAAGGGCACCTAACAACAAGGATGACCCAGGTTGCCGTGGATGGTGGAAATCTTTAAGTCCTAGGCTGCTAACCTAACTGTTGGTGGTTTGAATTCACCCATTTTTTTTTAGGAAGAAAGTCCTGGTGATCTACTTCTGAAAGATCCCAGCCATTGAATTGAAAACCCTATGGAGCATAAGTCCACTCTGAAACACATGGCATTGCCATGAGTCAGAATTGATAACACAGCAACTGGTAAGGGTGACCCAGGTGTTTGGGGGTGCCCCTGCATTCCCAGTCTCTCAGACAGGTCCAGGTGAAGCTCCTGTTGATTGGTGGACGCTTGACCAGAAGTCCTTTTCCCCAAAACGACCAATCACTAACACCCAAGTGATTGGAGGGCGGGATGATGTCAGGGGTCCCCAGGGTAACAGCCTATTGCCTGGAAACCCCAGCTTGAGTGTGTGTGTCTCTCTCTCTCTGTCGCTCGCCAGTCACCATGGTAACCATAATACGATCCGCGGAGGACAAGGCCTTAGTGCTGCGTGAGCATGATTGTACCTTCCTCTCCTGCCTCATTCATGGTTGTAGAGACGAGGCCGAGAGCCACGGACTACGGAAGCCTCCGCGCTAGCTCCCAAAGGCCTTTGTCGTCAGTTCCTTCAGGGCCAGGGTGAAAGAAAGAAGGCTGGAGGAAGGCTACGCGCTCTGTCTGGAGTGCGGGACTGGGGAACAAGGAGCTGCTTTCCGGCCTTCTCTGGTCGTGACTCTGGGGAAGGACATCTCGGACGCCGCGCCGGTCCGGAGAACCACGGAGACGGCAGTCCTCCAGGCGCCTGAAGCAACTCTTACAAGAGCACCCTTAATTAACGGGAGGGTGATATCTTGTACTTCTGGGCCAGGTGGGGTCATGGTAGGGTCGGGCTGTAGGTTTCCAAGCCGAGGAGGCCCGGAGACTGGACTCGCCCCAGGGATGGACCGCGGACTAGAAGGGGTGCAACTGGCCTGGGACCACCTGCCGCGTTGGAGACTCCAGTCTTAGGAGGCCACGAGGGCCAGCGAGCGCAATCGAGTAGCCACCCAATTCCCCAGGCCCCACGCGGGGGGCGTGATGGTGGTCTGTGATGGCGGGGATGGGGATGTCACCGTGTTCCCGCGACTCGCGGGACAGGGGGTGGGTTAGGACGAAATCGAGCGGTTGGTCAAAGGCACATTTCCAGCATGAACGGTGACTCGCAGTCTGGCTGCCGGCGTTTAGCCCGCGATGGGCGGCTTTCCTGCCCGGACCTCAGTTTCCCCATCTGCAAAGCAGGGATAAAACAGGCACCCACCTCATGGGGGTAAGGCCCACTGGGTCAGACTCTTTGTGGGTGGCCCCGGATCTGCATTTGAAGGAGCCCTGCTGTGGCTCTGGGTGCTAAAGTTTAGGGATTCCTGAAAACCTAAACACGAAGAATTTGGCCTAGGTGGACTTTGAGTCCTCCTCTAGTTGCCTTTCGCTCTCTGAGCCCGTCTTTAAAATGGACAAGATGCCCCACCTTCCTAGACTTCCAGCAGGACTGGTGGAACCCAAGGGAGAGGCCTGAGATTCCACCACCAGTGGCCACACAGCAGACTTTGTAATCACAGGGACATGAGTGCCCGTATCTGCCCCTCACTTGCTGTGAACATGGTACAAGTTACCAAATCTCTTGGGGCCTCAGTTAATCTGTAAGATGGCCTGTCCACTTGACATTTACTGAGCTCTGCTGTGTGCCAGGCCCCAGAGTGGCTCCCCAGCCAAATTCTAGCCTTTGGAGCCACCCCAGCTGAGGCTGTAGTTAGTATTGGAGCTTTGCCTGAATCCTGACCCACATGCAGAGTCGTTGAGTATAATAAAATGGTGTTGGAGTGGTTTCTTACTCAGCAATAGATAACCCAGCCCAGGCATTAGGACTAAGGGGTTGTTGAAGTGTTGTGACACACAAATGCCTTTTTCTTTTTCCAAAACGCCTACTCATTGGAGAAAATGCAGGAAAGGTATGATCACAAAGGCACAAAGAGCCCACAGCCTCAGAACCCCCAGTCACCCAGCCACATTGAGTTGAATATCAGGAATATTTTCTCCTGTGGCTGTTTTGCAAGGAGCCCTGTTGGTTTAATGGTTAAGAACTCGACTGCTAACCAAAAAGTCAGCAGTTTGAGCCTACCAGCCACTCCGTGAAAACTGTACCCAGCAGTTGTACTCTGTCCTGAGTCGGAATCGACTCTATAGCAATGGGTTTGGTTTTGGTGGCTGTTTTGCATCTTGTGTCTCCACCTGGCAACCTCAGTGTGGAGTCGCAGATCCTTCAGGCTGGATGGGGAGGGAATGGTGGGAGGAGTGGCATACAGACCGCAGGACTGGGTAAGTGACCAGCCACTCAGACCCAGGCTGGGTGAAGATAAGGAAGTGGGCAAGATCACCTCCTAGGGTTCTGACTGGATGCTTGGCTCTGAAGGGCAGGAAGACTCTGACCTGGGTCAGTCTTGACATTCCTGTGAGCCTGGGAGTTGGGCACAGCCATGGAACTTAAGACATTCCTCATCCAGAATCAGAGATTCTGGCTAGCCCCCAAAAGGGGAAAATGTCCATCCCCTCCATGGCAGTCAGGGAGAGTCTATAAAAATCTAAGTCAGATTTTCTCCCTCCCCTGCTGAAAACCATCCTTGAATCCCTCAAAGGAAAAGCCAAAATCTGAACAGTGGCCTTTGAGGCCTGGAAGATCAGGTCCCTGTCATCGTTCACCATCCCCTTCTCCCTCAGCTCCACTCTAGCCACAAAGGTCTCCTGGGTGGTTCTTAAGCACACCAGGCCTAATCCTGACTTAGGCTGTGCAATTGCTGTTCCCGTAACAGACATTCTCTTCCCCAGAGAGCCCCAGGGCTGACTCTCACCTTCTTAGGTCTTGCCTCGAATCCCACTTTCTCCATGAGCCTTGCACTGACCACTCTAACACTTAAAAAGATGTAATTCACATATCATAAAATTCTTAAGTGTACAATTTAGTCATTTTTAGTATATTCAGAGCTGGGTAACTATCACCACTACCTAATTCCTAACATTTGCATCATCCCCAAAAGAAACACTGTAACTATTAATGGTCATTCCCATTTCCCCCTCTCTATCTCCTGGCAACCAAAAATCTACTTTCTGTCTCTATGGATTTGCCTATTCTGGACATTTCATATAAGTGGAATCAGAGAATATGTGGCCTTTGTGTCTAACTTCTTTCATTTAGCATAATGCTTTTGAAGCTCATCCATGTTGTAACCATTGGTTATCTAACCTGTTGAGCTGGCTGCCTTCAGCTCTTGTCAAAACTTATTTGTATGTTTCTCTCCCCCCTCTTTTCAGCTTTCAAGATCCTATGGAAAGTTGGTCAAGTTGTCCAGGACACTTTGGCCACTGGGGTTTGCTATCATGGCTCTCCTCCTGGAAATTCTCCTTTTCTTTGTTCTTTGAGATCCAGCAACCAGGACTCTGGTCGGGGCTAGCCCCAGGATGGAGGCTCAGGCCTGGGATGCTTGGCAAGGAGGAGTCTGTAAGACTGATCCCTGGGGAGTCACCCTGGGCCCTGATGAGAGGCCCAAGACAAAGCCAAGGCCCCTTGCAAAAGACAGCCGGGAGATACCCTTCTCAGGAAGGAGACCATTGTGGAAGGGAAGCTTCAGAGGCAAGATGACTCCCCAGGGACCCCCACTTCCTTTCTAGTGTCCCACTTGGCCCAAGATCTCCCTCAAGAAGCCCCTGTGTGTGACCAGTGTGGCAAGGTGCTTCTCTGGTGCTGCATTTCTTAGTCGTGTACGATCCAGTAGGCAACAGGCTGTACCATTTCTACTCCAGAGAAGCTGTCGTTTCTCCTCTACAGAAGCCCCTGCATGGGTGCCAGAAAGCGGCAAGGCCTTCAAGTGGAGCTCTAGCCTCGTGGAGTGAGTGGCCTGTGGCAACTCCAGATCATTCACTCTGGAGAGAGGCCCTCTGTATGCCTCGAGAGGAAAGATGTTTAAAAGAGCTGCTCCAGCAGCAGTGCGCTCACAGGCGTGAAAAGCCCTCTGTGTGGCCCAATTGTGGCAAGGCCACGTTGAGCACCAGAGGACTCACGTCAGTGAAAAGCAGCACAGTTGCAGGAAGTCGATGCAGCCTTCAGTGAGCAATCTACTCAAGCCCCGGTGCACCCATGCCAGCTCTGAGTATGGCACAGCCTTTTGTGGTAGCTCTGAGCTGCAGCAGCATCAGAACCACTCTCTGGAGAGAAGCCCTTCATCTGTGGTGACTGTGGCAAGGTCTCTGTGCACAACTCGGAGCTCAGGAGCCAGCAGCAGATACACACAGGTGAGTGGCTCTCCAAGTCCAGCGTGTGCGGGAAGCACTTCAGCCACTACTCCAACCTCAATGAGTGCAGTTAGCTGCACACAGAGCTACAAACCAAGGCCTGACTTTGTCCTTGGAAAGGGGGACAGACCCGCAAGACAGGACATTTGGTGTTGAGACACCCACAGGCTCAACAAAACCGTACCTGTTCAGTTCCGACTCCTGGAGATCCTATAGGGCGTAGTAGAACTGCCCCATCGGGCTTCCAAGGCTGTAATCTTTAATGGGAACAGACTGCCACATCTTTCTCCCAAGGAGTGGCTGGGTGGGTTCAAACCAACGACCCTTAGGTTAGCAGCTGAGCTCTTAACCACTGTGCCACCAGGGCTCCTTACAGGATCAAGGTACGTGGAACAGCCCGGCGCTCCTAAGGGAGATACACAGTGAGAGCAGGTAGGTGGGGCAGTCACAGGCTGGGTCACCAAATGCAATGCGTATGATGGACTTCACAAAACTGGATGTCCCAGTGTGGGAAAGGATGTTCTTGAGGGTGGGAGCCACGGAAAAGATCTGGACAAAATGGGGTGACATAAATGGATAGGAGGCCTGGTCTCCCCATTCTATTCAGCAGAGCAAACAGAGTGAGCACCACATTTGGGCTCAGGGCAGCCATGCTTCTAAAGTGGGGTTACACATATTAGAATCAACCGAGGGAACTTGAACACCCCCAGAGGTTCTGATTTTATCAGTCCTGGCTGGTAGCCCAGGCACAGGGACATTTAAAAGCTCCATTAGTGTTTCTCAACACCTTCTAGTCAACCTGAAGGAGGCTGGGAATGGCCAGTCTCTTCCAGTTGTAGATATTCTAGAAATCTGACTGGGCTCCTGGACAATCAATTATTGTTATAGCCAATCACCTGCCTTGTTGGGGTCGGTATTCAGTAGGTCCGTGGACGCCGTTTCCTTGTTGACGACAGGACCTCCTCCTCTTCCTGTTTAGTTACGCCTGCCACAGTTGCCATGACTACCAAGAGGCTTGTGATTGGCGAAGACGACTTCCCTAACGTCTTTCCGTCATTGTCGGAGCGGACGCAACCGGACTACACTTCCCAGCAGTCCCCGCGTGGACTGCCGCCCGTCCTTGCGGCTGTCCGGTCTTCTCAGTGCCGCGGTGTCCCGGAGGAGGCGAAAGGCTCCGCGCTGCGTGCGGGGCGGGGACCAGGAGACCCCCGCGGGCCACCTGTACCGAGTAAGTGGCGTCCTGCGCGGACATGCAACCCCGGCGGGCAAGGCCGGGGCGGGCGGGTTCCTAGCCTGGTGCCGTCTCCTTCCTCTCCCAAAGCGCGCCGGGACCAAGGCGGAGGCGCCACGCCTCTGCACTTCCGGTCCATGTTCGGGATCCGGGCGGGTCGCGGCGCGTCGGGCCTTCAGTTCCGGGCGGGTCCTTCTGTTGTGAGTTCTGGCTCCTGCGTTCTCACCTCCTGAGCGGGGAGAGTGAGGCGTGCGCAAGGGAGGCGCCAGGCCCAGGACCTGTCGCGGGGGCCCATGTCGATGCCCAGGACATCAGCGCTGGGACGTGGAATTCTGCGGGGGTCAGCCTTGAACATGTTAACCCACCCTTCAGTCCCCTGTGTATGGCTGGCTGTTGTGGGTCCCAGTCCATTTCATCAGCAGTCTTGAGGACAGCTAGAACGGCCGGAAGAGTACCCATGAAGCGGGGCGTGTCCACTCGCAGCAGCCGCATGCAGAGTCAGGAAAAGGCACCCAGGGGCCTGCAGGAGGCCTGTGTGACAACTAGCCCTGGTTGGCCCTCCATGCCACGCTATCACCCTGGGCCATCGCGGGGCAGGTGAAGGGCTTTGAGAACCAAGTGCACAGGGGATGGTCAAAATCCAGTGTGAAATGGCGTAAAGCAGGCCTGCGTAGCCCCCTGATAAAATTTAATTTCTTGTTAAACAACTTTTTGGGGCTTTAGGAAGGAAACCGTAGTGGTGTAGTGATTAAGAGCTCCGGCTGCTAACCGAAAGGTGGGCAGTTCGAATCCACCAGGCGCTCCTTGGAAACCGTATGGGGCAGTTCTACACTGTCCTTACAGGGTCACCATGAGTCAGAATCGACTCGACAGCAACGGGTTTTTGGTTTTGGAGGCTTTAGGATGAGCTCTGGGCTTTTCTGCTCTGTCAAGTAGGAAGTCAGTTGGCGTCTTTACTTGTGAGCGCTTTTCTTTTTAAAAGTAATTTTATTATTATTGTTTACATCCAGCTTACTCAGGATCCTCATTGAGAAATGAAGGCCTGAAAGTAGAGATGTGAGGAGGGAAGGAAGGAAAGAGAGAGAAACGGACTTGTTCCCCAACCCTTGTGTGTTTAGGGGAGTGGACTTGATAACTCTGCTGGGAGAGTTCAGACTGCACCAGAAGGTGGAGAAAAAAATTTCAGTTAGTCCTTTCAAAGATTAAGATATTTATCCATTCATTTATACAACAAAATATTTAATGAGTACTTACTATGTCACAGGTGGTGTAACTGAAGTCAGCAAGGGTAGTGAGGTCAGGGAATGGGATTGGAGCAGGGCTCTGCGGAGGGCAGCTTTGGGCACAGGGCATGGATTAAGGAGGGCCTCCTGGCCTAGGGGACAGAGACACCAAGGCACAGGGGCAGGAGGCTGGGCTAAGCCACAGGTAGAGGATAGGTGTATTAGTTTCTTGTGAGTGCTGTAACATTACCACAGACCTCGTGACTTAAAACAGCACAAGTTTATTCTCAGTTCTGGGGGCCAGAAGTCTGAAATGAAGGTGTCAACAGGGCCACATTTTCTCCAGAGAATTTAGGGGGGAAACTCTTCCTTTCTTCTTGCATCTTCTGGTGGCTCTCTGCCTTCCTTAGCTTGTTACCGTATCACTACTAACTTCAAAGCCAACATTTTCAAATCTCTCACGGTCTCCATCTTCACATAGCCTTCTCCTCTTTCCTAAATGTCCTTTTGTCTTACAAGGACACTTGTTGGATTTAGGGCCTACTAGGGTAATCTAGGATGATCTCATCTAGAGATCCTTAATTACATCTGTAAAGACCCTTTTCCAAACATGACCTTTCACATTTGCAGGGTTTAGAGGTTAGGATGTGGACATACCTTTTTGGGGGGCACCATTCAACCCACTGCAGCCTCCTTTAATGGAGCCTACGCAGTCCTGGGCCACCTGTCCCTGGGCTTATGTGGGGCTATTGTGGTGACTGGAAGATGATTAGCCATCTTGGTTTGGTCAGGCTGCCTCAGGCGTCTTCTCCCGCCCTGGCGGGGTCCTTAGCCTGTGGTCCCTGGAGGTTTGGAAGGTCATATTGGGCGTCTAGCTCGGAGTCCTGCTCTGGCTGCTATCTATTGTACAAACTGGGGCATGAGGCCAGGAACTGTGACCCTGCCAGGGTAGCACAGCATTTACCGAAAATCCTGGGGCAGGAGTGTGGCAGGTGCTTGGGTCCCATTGTCCCTCACGACTGGAGCATGACAACCTGGCAAGGCCAGACATTGGTTCCTCCAGAGACCCTGACCTCAGCTGTTAAGGCTTCTTTTTTTGGGCTGAATGCACGATTGTAGAAGCGCCAGACCCTGCTCAGGGATGATCAGAGCTGTAATAAAATTGTAGCCGTGCTGCAGACCTGGGCCCCAGCCCTGTCCTGCCTGCTTAGCACTCATGGTGGGGCTGCCCCTTCCCTGAGTGGGGAGTTGGGGTCCATCCTGGGGCTACAGTCATAGGAGAGAGGGGGCGACAGGGACCCTATATCAGTATTTGTGGTAGGCACCCACTCCCTGGCCTGGTGGGGCCTGGGATCCAAGATTGGCAGTGTCTCCGGACTGAGCCCCTTAGAAGAGGGTCCTGGTGGTTTTCTTACACTCTGCAGTTTGCCCTCTGCAGGGTTAGCCTAACCTAACCCTGGCTTCCTAAAGGCAGACAAAGGAACTGCAAAACCTGCGTTGCTGAGGGTGGAGGTTCAGGGGTGCAGGGGAGGCTGAATGAGATGCGGAGGGGCAGGACTGACCTGCATGGCTCTCCCTGGCTGGCCAACACCTGCCAGTGGGTACAGCCACACCTTTTAGAGGCAGAAGTTGAACAACATGGTGGTGGTGGGGAGCCAGCCAGTAACCTGGGTGTGGAGGACAGGGCTTCATGGCCTTGCTGAGTCTCACCCTCACCCAGCTGCTGCTTCCTGTCTGCAAACTGAGTGACAGCAGTGCCCTCGGGTTTGTGACACCCATTAGAAATCCACTTTGCGCCCTGAGAGTACTGCACAGGCAGCCCTTCCTGCGTGGAGGCTGCTCTTTCCAGTGGGCGTGTCCTGCTTCGCACGAAGCGTTTTCTTCTGGAGACATGCTGTTGATATGAGTGGATTTAGGGATGCCTGCAAGAGAATGCTGTCACCCCAGAGCTTCTGATGGGACCACTTGGCTTGGTGTTCCGGTGTGTAGTCAGCGAGAAGTCAACTTTTTAAACCTAGATATTTTGAAGAGCCTGGTTTTTCTTATCACAAAGGTATTGTTTAAACACACACACGCACACGCACGCACACACGCACGCACGGACGCACACACGTTCCAAGCAGTGCCATCACTGTGGCCAGGGTCCACATAATGTCTTGGCTGGTGTTGGGTGGGTTCTCCCAGGCTGCCCTTGGGCAGAGGCCCAGGCACACTAAGGACAGGAACGGTTCTTGAGGTGGGTGCATTCTGTGCATTTTGTCTTAATTGAGATATAATTTATATAACAAAATTAATCATTTTAAAATGTACAATTCAGGGTGGTTTTTAGTTTTTTTTTGTTTTTGGTAAAATTTTTATATTTTGGTATATCCAAAGAGTTGTGCAACAACCCCCCTCATCTAATTCCAGAACATTTTCATCTTATCAAAAAGCCTGTAGCAATTAGCTGTCAGTCTCCATTTTCCCGCTCAGCTCTTTGCAACAACTAATCTATATTCTGTCTCTACAGATTTGTCTGTTCTGACATTTCATATAAATGGAATCATCCAATATATGTGATTGTTTTTTTTCACTTAGCATAAGGCTTTTAAAGTTCACCCATGATGTAGCATGTATCAGTATTTAATTCATTTTTATGCTGAATAATATTTCATTGGATATATCATATTTTATTCCATTCATCAGTTGAACATAGATGTACAAGTTTTGGCGTGGGCATGAGTTTTCATTTCTCTTCAGTATATACCCAGGAGTGGAATTGCTGGGTTATATGGTAATTCTGTGTTTAACTTTTTGAGGAACTTGGTTACTTATAGGGAATTGAACAAATAAGTGAGAATGTTGAGGTTCATGGGAGACAGGTTTCTCACTGTTAAAGAAGTCACATACAAGTAACCAAGTCGACTTGGTGGGCCTTCTCCACCTGACCCCTCCCTCCATGGTGGCCACACAGCTGAGTCTCTTCCCCACTGGGGAATTATAGCCACACCTGGCCAAGCCCCTCCTCAGACATGACTGGTCTGAACTGCTAGGGTCAGGGTGCTCCAGCAGCTGTCAGAGGAGGTGAGGTTGGGGAGCAGGAAAACCATCAGAAGGCTGATCTCGGGTCTGGGTGGCACCCAAGGCACAACAGTGGCTGTGAGGAGGGGCAGGAAGATGCTGGCTCCAGCATTCTCATCCCCTAGCCATCTGTCCTCCTCACTTTTCCCTGGTTGAGGAGTGCTGGGCGCTGTCAGGTGAGTGTCAGTTGTGGGGTCATTTTTAGCCCACCTCTCCTCTTCTGCCTCCTGGGAATTGCCAACCTCGCCATTTCTCCTCTGCTCTTCCAGATCCAGCAACCAGGACTCGGAATTGGGGCCAGCCCCAGGATGGAGGTTTGGGCCAGGGATGTGGGTCAGGGAAGAGTCCCTGAGGCTGATCCCCAGGGAACCACCATGGACCCCGAGGAGAGGCCCAAGATGGAGTCAAGGACCCTTACAGAGGACAGAGCTGGGATCACCCCTCGCAGAAGGGAAATCTGTGTGGAGGGGCGGCTGGCGGCAGGACGATCCCCCCTGGCGCTTGTTCTCAGGGCTGCGTTCTAGGCGTGAGCCCCAGCCCTGGAGCGGGACTGCTAGTGTGGGAGCCGCGTACCCCTTCCTCCTCTCAGGACCTGGACCTGGCCACCTCCCAGGGGCCGCACACTGTGGATGGCCCCTGTCGGTGCCTGGCTGGTGCCAGTGCCTACAGCCAAAGCTTCTACCCGACGTGGCATCTCAGAGCCCTCCGTGGGGAGAAGACTGTAGCATGTGACCACTGCGGTGTCCAAGGCGTTGCTTTGGAGCTGTCCTCGGGGTCAGCCGCGTGGGGTCCTCACAGACAACCGGCCAGGCAAACAAGGGATGGGTGTCCAGACCTTCCCCGGGACCCTGCAGCTGAGTCCCCCCTAGCGGAGCCCCTCTTTGGAGCAGCCCCAGGCATGCGAGTTAGGGGAGTGCAGTGACGTCTGTGCCTGGAGGGGCTCCTCTGGCCCCACAGGAGCGGATGCAGGCGGCAAGAGAGCCCCGCCCGTGTGGCCGGTGTGGGAAGCACCTCGGCCTCTCCAGGCAGCAGCAGCAGCAGGGTAGCCCTACAGGTGAGGGCTCTCCGACGGGTCCCGAGTGCAGTCAGGCCACAGGTCCTCCCGCCAGTGCCGTGGACCCCGCAGCCCAGCGGCTGTACACGTGTGACGATTGTGGCAAGGCCTTCACCCGCACCTCAAGCCTGTTGCAGCATGAGCGCATCCACACGGGCGAGCGGCCCTACGAGTGTGCCGAGTGCGGCAAGGCCTTTGTGCGCTGCTCCGGCCTCTACCGTCACCAAAAGACGCACTCGTCAGAGCGGCAGCGCGGCGGCCCAGTCCCGGCTCAGAGTACCTTCCTGCTGGAGCGCTCAGCCTGCAGGGACTGGGATGAGGGGTGCCCAGGGATCCTGCAGGTGCCAGCCCTCTATGAGGAGAAGCCGTACAAGTGTACTGAGTGTGCCAAGGCCTTCGGCCTCTTCTCGCATCTCGTGGGGCACCGGCGTGTGCACACGGGTGAGAAGCCTTACACGTGTCCCGAGTGCGGCAAGGCCTTCAACCAGCGCTCAAACCTGAGCCGCCACCAGCGCACGCACAGCAGCGCCAAGCCCTACGCGTGCCTGCTGTGTGAGAAGGCCTTCAAGGGCCGCTCGGGCCTGGTGCAGCACCAGCGCGCGCACACCGGAGAACGGCCCTACGGCTGCCCAGAGTGCGGCAAGACCTTTCGTGGCTGCTCTGAGCTGCGCCAGCACGAGCGCCTGCACTCGGGCGAGAAGCCCTACATCTGCCTCAATTGCGGCAAGGCCTTCGTGCGCAACTGCAGCCTGGTGCGCCACCTGCGCACGCACACGGGCGAGCGGCCCTACGCGTGTGGCGTGTGCGGCCGCGCTTTCAGCCAGCGCTCCAACCTCAGCGAGCACCAGAAGCGGCACGCAGCCCCCGCTGCGCCCTGACTCGCTGGGGAGAACCGGTGGGTGGGTGCCGGTGGGAGGCTACGGTGCCAGCACTGTGTGTCCTGCCATGTCCCCCAGGGTGAGGAGAGGCCAGCCTCCCGGAAACCTCACAAACCACAAATGTTTGTAACTGTTATTAAACCTCATTTTGTATACGTGGCGTTCACAGGTTTCCTGCTTGTGGCTCCTGCTCCACATATGTGTCTGACCCCTTTCCACCCGAGCCTCAGCGTCCGTTCTAGATGAAGCAATGATAATCTCGTGTATGGAGCGCTGACTTAGGCCAGCGCTTTGTTCACATTTCAGGAGTTTTCTTTTCAGTGGACATTCCTGTGCCTGCTGGTCCGCTGGTCCACTGGGGAGAGAGGTGAAGTGACTCCACAGGGGCTTGGCCAGATAACAGAGGCACAATTTCAACCTAGAATCTCTCACTGTCCTTAGTGGCTTCAGTAGCCCTTGGTGGCCTCAGGGTCTTCTCACACCTTCTCTTGTAGTCAGGCCCCTGACTCCTCCCTTAGGTCTCCGAGAGGCCTCCTCTGGCCTCCCCAGACCTGGAGGGAAGGACCCAGCACAGCTCGTGACTCTTCCCGGGGCTAAAGGTGGTGGTATGCCTGGGTTCTAACCATGGAAAGGGCTCCCTTTCTAGGGGAGCGAGATTCCCAGGCAACCCGAGCCCGTCTGTGTTTGGTGGGTGAAGGCAGCTGCAAGTTACTTTGGATCCTGGCCTTTGGAATTCCAGGCCAAATCACACATCCCAGAAGCCTCTGCGGTCTGAGAAGAAGCAAAGACAAAGACAGACCCAGAGGCCACCGCAGAGGTGCTGTGAGGTGCCGCCAGGCTCCTAGAGCGGCATGTTGCCCAGATTTTTATATATCTACAGTATTAATCATGGCCACCCTCTGTGTTACAAAGTAGAACCTTCCCACAGGGAAGTATGAAAGTAGTTGACCAAGCATTTATTCTGATGAGTAGCTGGGTGGGTTCAAACTGCCAACCTTTAGATTAGTAGCCCCACCAAGACTGAGTTGGAATCAACTCCACGGCAATGAAATACTATTAATATGATTCTAATTTCAACCCTCCCCCCGCACTCCATTCTCCACACCCATCACCAAAGGGATACTCTCACACTCCCCACTCCAGAAACCAAGTTTGTGGCACTTAATACATACCAGACCTGTGCTAAGCACTCTGCGTCCCATTTGATCCTCACTCTGTGTGGATTGGGACGACTCTTACCCCATATTATGGTCATTCAGAGAGGCTCAGCCAGAGCTGCACAGGGAGCCCAGGGCCTAGGCCCTCAATCCCTCCAGCAGAGTTCCCAGAGTGTGGCCTAAGACTCTGCAGCAATACCCTGCCAGTCGGCCTTCCGGGGCTCCAGGGTCCTGCCTCCACCCCTTCCAATGCTGCCTCCACCCTCTGGGCCTCCATCATGATGGCATGGTCCCCCCCACCCACCAACCCACAGCAAGTGGGCAGTATGATGGGTGGAAGGAAGAAAAACTCAGAGCCCCAAGTATTCTAAAGAAGCAAATGTGTGCAGGTTTAATCAGCAAAATGTTTCCAACTGGATTTGGAGCCTGGGAGAGGGCCCTTGTGAAGCTCCCTTTGCTTTGTGACTCCTGTCCCTGAGGTCCTGACTCCTTTGGAGGAAAAGATGCGTGGGTCCTGTGGGGTAAGGTGTCTTGTAGGGGGTGAGCATTCCTGGGGACAGCTAGCAGGAGACCATTGGAGCTCTTTGTTAAATGCCTACTGTGTACCAGACTTGGCCCTAGGTTTTACATTTCCTGTGCTCAGTGATCCTCAAAGTGCTTCAGAGATGAGCGTCATTGTATGTCGCAGATGTAGCAGGTGTCCACTTCATCTGCCCTGGCCAAGTTCACACCAGGGAACGTCCCTCCACCCTCACCCCTGGTCCAGCTACCATCATCACTCACCTGGACAATTGCAGTGACCTGTGTCTGGCTCCATACCCCCAGTCTACTCCCCACACGGTAGGCGGGGTGGGAGGGGGCATCTGTAAAGTCGCGATCAGATCATGTCCCTCTACTTTCCTTTCACACAATAAAATATCAAGTCCTCACTGTGCCCTTCAAGTCCCTTCATGGCTGGGCCCCATTACCTCTCTGACATTATCTCGCACCCTCATGCTTTCCCCATGCCCAGCCTCCCTGCTCTTCAGTTTTGTAGCCACTACATAGTCAGGATGGACTTCCACCCTGAATTTGGTTCAGATGTCAACACATGCATACTAAGAGGGTATAAAAAGGTTTATTACTTACAAAATGAGGCTTCCTTGGGAAAGCAGGGCAGGCCTCCCAATCTGATCCAAAAATGGCTTGAGAAAGCAAGGAAAGGAGACTGGCTTGGGGTTTTTATGGTGTTTGGGGGTGGGGCCAGAGTGACAGTTCCTGTGTGGTTTGAAACTCCCTTCTGTGCTGAAGGAGGGAGCACTCCTGCTCTCTTACCGGCTTGCCCAGATGTGGGGCGAAAAGGGAGGAGTTAAGTTTAAAAGCTGTCAGCAGTCAAACATCAAAAAATGGAGTTAGAATATTCCACTTAGGCACACCAGGCAGATTCATATGTGTTGTTCCCTCAGCCTGCCACACTGTGGCACCTGGTGTTTGCTCACCTCTTTCAGGTCTCTCTGCCCAAATGATTCTTTCTCTGAGAGGCCTTCATTGACTGCCCTAACCTTCCTACACCCCGCATGTGGCTTTGTTCCTTTTTTTTTTTTTTTTGTCGCTAGCGTTCACCAACACCTGACATGATGATATGTTTATTCGTGGTCTCTCCCTTACCGGCAATATCCTTAAGTATGGGGCAATGTCTGTCTTGCTCACGGCTGTGTCCCTAGCATTCAGGGCAGCTCTGGACCCATAGCAGGTGCTCAGTAAATGATGAACAACTGAACAAATGAATCTGGAAACAGAAAGATCTTGGCACCACTGGGCTGTGGCATCCCTGTCTGTCATGAGGATCGTCTATTCACTTACACAAGTGTTTGGTCCAGTTGCAAACATCTCTAAAACGTAGTGGCTTAGAGTAATAAAAAGTACTTAATATCCTCACAGTTTATGTGGGTCAAGAATTTGGGAGCAGCTGAACTGGTTTGTTCTAATTTAGGGTCTCTCATGAGGTTGTGTTCAAGCTGTAGGCCAGGACAGCAGTCATCTGAAGGCATGACTGGAGCTGGAGGATCCACTTCCAAGATGGTTGACTTGTCTTTTATCTTGCAACACCACTTCTATTGGGTGTTCAATCCCTGCCAGGCACAGTGCCAGCCACCCTTATGTGTGCAGTGACTGTACAGGAAGGTGTTGGCAGACAGCTTGTCCTTCATCAAGCACCACCAGATGAATACTAGAGAGTGGCTCTATAGATGTGGAGACTTGCCATCAGACCTTCAGGCAGAGCAAGTCCTTCTTCTGGCACTCAGAGTCTGTCCTGGAGAATGGCCCTCTGTATTAGCTGACCATAGCTGCTTATACATTAGCTCAAAACTGAGTGGTTTAAAACAACAAAAACATCTATCATTTTACACAGTTTCTTGTGGGTGAAGAATTCAGGAGCAGCTTGGCTGAGAGGTTCTAGCTCCAGAACTCTTATGAGATTGCAACCAAGATGTTGGCTAGGCAGCAGTCATTTGAATTTGTTAACAGATGCAAAACTGGTGGATACCCACAAAGCAATAATCAATTGCATCTCTACCAGACAGCACTTATTTGCATTTGTATGGATAAAAATCTTTTGCATTACTATCAGCTTTCTAAGACTACACAGTTGGAAAATGGCTGAAAAACAATGAAATTCTTAGATAACCCAGAAGGGTGAGCTGGACAGCAAACCCAACGTGGTGCCCTGAATTACTTAATATGGGCCTTCTAGCTAAAGTCTTTGCAAAAAAACCAAAAAAAAGGTGTTTTTTTTTTTGCAAAGATCTGCCAAATGACTGTGGGGGTATGCAAATGAGGCACTTGTGGCTCACTAAGGGCATTGGTTGCTTACTAATAATGTAAATAAGGTGCATAGCACCCTTGTAGGGGTGGGACCATACGAATAAGATGTATGGGACCCTAACTAGGGGGTTGGTCGGTTTTGCCACCCTGCTAGACTTAAAGGGAGAGGGACAGGAGGAGAGGAGCTGAGCTGTAACATGGAAGACAACAAAACATGAGGGAGCAGCAGTAGATAGAGCAATAGTGGCGAGAGACCACAGGAACCAGGAGACCCCAAAAGACAGCTGCGGTGGGGCTTGCCAACCCAAAGAGCTAGAATTGTAACACTTGCCTGAGAAGGCCCCCAGTAGGGCCCGGCAGCAGAGGGCGAGGAGAAGCTGCCCTGATCAAGGAACTGCACCCTGAATTGTTCCTGTTACTTCCAAGTTGATCCTGATCCTGAGTTGTAACCTGTTACTTCCCTAATAAACCACTTAACTGTAAGTACAGTTTGTGAGTTCTGTGAGACGCAGTGAATTACTGAACCCAATGATGAGAGGGAGGGTACTGAGGGGAGGGGGAGTAGTTGGTGTTAGAGATGATGGAGTGGTACAACAGTTTGGAAAAAGTTGGACCTTTGGGACATCTTTAACCTCCGCTTCATAGGAACCAGCTTTGTGCTGATCCTTATAAAAGAAATTATTCATTTACTCAGTAGTGCTGGTTTTCTTTCCCCTTGCCATTTCAACGCTTTCACAATGTTTCCTGATATTGCCCTGACTCATCCAGTCATCTCTGGGTTGGGTCTCAAAAGAAGAATGTGGTAGGCCGCCTTCTGACATGACTCCTAATGACCTTTGCCTCCTGATAGTCACACCTTTGTGATTACCTTCCCTTGAATGTAGGCTGGAATTAGTGACTTGGTTCAAATGAACAGAATATGATAAAGGTGGTGGGATGTCACATCCATGATTAGTTTATGTAAAAATGGCAGTGAGTCAGACCTCCTCATTCTAACTTCAGGGGGAGTGAGAATCAAAATCAGCATCAGCCCAAAGGTGATTCCTGTGAGGTGGAAGTCAGACATACCTCCATTCTCCAAACTTTTTTTTTTTTTTTTAAACCAATTCTCACACCAGTCATCCCTCCCACAGCACTCTCTACTTCTCTGCTGGGTTTGATAATTTATTGCAATGGCCATATAGAACTCACAGACCATACTCACGATTACGGGGTTTACGAGGGAATTTAACAGGTAACAACTCAGAATCAGGATCAACTTGGAAGTAACAGGAACAAGTCAGGATACTGTTCTTTGATCTCAGCCCTTGGCCCTCGCTTTCAACCCTCTCTGACCTCTGCCTTGCTTGGGCAAGTATTACATAGTTCTTTAGTTCCACTAATGAGCAACCAGAGGCACCCCATTCCACCAGGAAACCTTCTGCCCGAAGGTGTACAGCTCTTGATCTGCTCCTCAATCGTTCTGGTTCTGTCATGTGCCATCTCCAGTGTTACAACTGTCTCCTGGGTCTACGAGGTTCTCAGTGCAGAATCTCCAGGTCCAAAGGACGAGCTATGCTCCTAGTTCTTCTTGATGGTAGTGAAGTCTCCCCCCAACCTCTAGGGTTGGCTCCCTTTAAGTCTAGCGGAATGGCAAAACCGACCAATTCCTTACAAGGGTTCCATACACCTTATTTGTACTAGCAAAACTGCCCAATCATTTTGGTGGGCCACAAGCAGTTTATTTGCATAGTCCCACGCAGTCATTTTGTGGGAGTTACAAGACCATAGCTAGAAGGGCCATACTAAAGCAATTCACTGAATCACAGGTTATACAAGATTGTGACTTTGTTCATGCTAGCAGACTCTGTTTATTGCCTTCTTGACTTGCAAGCATTGGTGAAGCAAGCTGCCATGTTGGAGAGGCCTATATGGCAGGGGACCGAGGGTGGCCTTCAGCCAATAGCTTCCAAAAAAACTTGAGGTCTTTAACCCAACAACACATGAGTAACTAAGCCAGCCAACACAATGTGAGCTTGGGAGTGGGTCCTTTCCCAGCTGAGACTTGAGATGACTATAGCCCAACCCATTGCACCTAAGAGAGACTCTGAAGTAGAGGACACAGTTAAGCTGTGCCTGAATTCCAGATCCACAGGAAATAATATTTGTGAATTGTTTTAAGCTACTAGATTTTGGGATAATTTGTAACACAACAAAAGATGACATTCAAAGAAGCAAGAGACAAACAGGTCATTGCTAAAGACATAGCCACTGCATTGTTAGCTAATCAAGATGCTTGCCAACCAGAGTGTGTGAGGAGAGAGTTAGCTATCCATTTTGTCAGTTGGTGTAGACCTGCTGTTGTGTGGGAAGAGGAAGAGGAATAAAGTAGTTAATGCTGATCCTCCAGAGCTCTGCTCAATTAACCAGGCCTGTGGGTCAAGGAAAAGAGCCCGATCTCTGTGGGTGTGAAGCCAAGCACCCTGATTCCAGAAGAGCTGGTTTTAGGAGCCGCACAGCACGTGACACCTTAGTAGTAACAGAAAAACACTCTCAGGTTGGCTTAAACGCAAAGGAAATTTAATGGTCTTGAGAAAGAAAAAAGCAGCCTTTGACATCTGGGAATTGGGCTGACACTCACAGCAAGGCCTTTGTGTTGTTAGGAGGTACAAGTTGGGTCATACGCCAACCCAAGGCCAGTTAGGATTGTCAGAAGATGGAATCCCCGATTAGGTGTATAGCTGGGTCACATGCTCACCCCTGCTCAAATAATCTGGACTGAGAGTGGAGGGTTCCCCAGACGTAATTGAGAACATTTCATATAAGGGAAAACTGCATGGGTCTAGTGCGGCCACACTGTTTTCCAATATGAAACGCTGGGCCACCACATTGGTATGTGAAATGCGGGCTGGGGCCCCTAATTGAGAAGATCCACGGGCGTTGGAAAGACAGCTTGGTTCCTGGAGGAGAATAAAGGCTGCGGAAAAGAGGCTCTCCCCAGGCCTCAGAACAGCTCTTTCTGCAGATCTGCCTCCTGTGTCTGAGATCCTGGCAACCCTGTAAGAGCAATGAGTACCCAAATGGCTCCTCCCTGACCTGGGAAGCCTCACCCCGCATCTGAAAGGCAATAGGCAACCCAAGCTCTGAAGCTTAGTGACTCGTTCTGACCAGTGTGGGGGTGTGTGGAGGTGTGTGTGGGGGGGTGCGTGTGGGGGGGTGGGTGTGTGTACCTCTCCGAGGATGGAAATAAAAGGCGGGGCGGGTCTAAGAAAAAGGGTGGACGTATCCATGGCGACGCAAGGTGCTGGGGCGTGGGTAGAGAGCGTGACTGTGCCCACAGGTACCGCATGACTCGTGCCCACGGCGGGGTCCCGCGCCCGCCGCTGCGCAGGCGCAGTGAGGAGACCCTCGACGCACATAACCGCACCGCCCCACTGGACTGCGCCTCCGAGAAGGCAGCGCAACCACCTGACAGCCGGCACCCATAATTCCGCTGCCCGGGAGGCTGCCCACGCAGGGGCCGAAGCGGTGAGTCGGGTGGACGGCCGCCGTCCATCCAGGCTCATACCCACTCCCGCAGCTGTCGTTGTCACCACCGTCATCACTGTGCGGGACAGAGCGGAGATCCAGGAGCAGCACTCCGAGATCACCGAGAGCTAGGCCTGCGCGCCCACCAAAGGGGCCCGGAAGTGGCTGCGATCGAGGCGGAAGCGCGACGCCGCGAAAGGCCGTGGGCGGGCGCTCCCCCTACGTCCTGCCGGCTGTGCTGGCCGGGATCGTCCCTCCTTCACCCACTGCTCGCTTATTCGTGAGCCGTTCAGTCGTTCACTTGTGTAGTGTCCTTTCCGATTTCTCATTCATTCACTCACGCATCACTCATCCGGTTCCCAGATTCCGCGCTTTGTGCGCTAGGCCATGTTGTTATTATTTCCCCCGGTCATTCATTAACTCAATGAAGCCACCGATTTCCGCGCCGCTTCTGGGCATACCAGGGTGGGCTCTACCTCTGAGACTTTGCATGTGCAGTCCCCTTCTCCCAGAGCACCCAACTCCTCCCTCCTCTGCCTGGTGCGCTCCATTCCCAGCTCCCAGCAGTGGCTTCGCGCTTTCTGAGTACTCACAACCCCCACTGGGCACCCTTTGCCCAGTGTCCCTGCGCTTTACCTCGCCTGTGTTTGTTCTTTTATTGATTATTTTGTTTGCTTGTCCAGCTTCCAGTAGGGGAGAGCCCAGGCCCTGGGAAGGGGGGGGAGGGGCGTTGCTGGGAAGATACAAAGTTACCCCTAACCCGGCAGATGAAAGTAGAGCCCGTTGCTGGGGTGTGGGAGATGGGTCTAACCAGGGAGGTGGCCTCTGACCTGTGACCTGAGCATCACCCGCTGAGTAGGTGTTCAGGGGCCTTCAGGCAGAGAAAGGGCACACAGGGTGGGCGTAAGGATGGTGGAGGGAGGCTGGGGCTGCGAGGGAACGTGATAAGGACCTTCAGGGGTTCCAGCTCTATCCTAAGGTGGGGGCAGACTCCCAGACTAGGCTGCCTCTGTCAGAGAGGACAGGAGTTCCTGTGGCCAGGTCTTTCTATTCTTGAAGAGAAGACACAAATCTGGGTCTATAATGAACTCGACTTTTTAAAAAATTGAGATATAACTCACACACCGTAAGTTCACCCTTTTAAAGTATACATTTCAGTAGTTTTTTAGTATATTCAGAGTTCTGTAACCATAACCACTATTTCATTTCTGAACATTTTCATCATCCCAAAAAGAAACTTTGTACCCATGGCCACACTCCCCATCGGCCTCTCTCCCCAGCCCCTGGCAACCACTAACCTATTTTCTGTCTCTATGGATTTGCCTGTTATGGGCATTTCATATAAATGGAATCATACACTGTGTGTCCTTTTGTGTCTGGCTTCTTTCACTTAGCATGATGTTTTCAAGGTTCATCCATACTGTACATTTATCAGTATTTATTTTTATTGCTGAGTAATCCATTGTACAGATATACCATTTATTTATGCATTCATGAGTTCATGGACATTTGGGTTGTTTTCACCTTTTGGTGAAAATTGTGAATGTTGCTTCTATGACATTGGGGTACATGTTTTGGTGTGGACATATGTTTTTCATTTCTATTATTTCCTTTAATGTCTAGGAGTGAAATTGCTAGGTCATATGGTAAACTCTCTGTTTTACAATTTATTTTCCACATCAGCTATGCCATTTGTATTCCCACCAGTATCTGATGACTTTGTGTGTGTGTGGTAAAATATATATATATAACAAAACATTTGCTGTTTCAATTTTTTACATGTGCAATTCAGTAACATTAATTTCCATATTTTTATGCAAACAATGCTTGCCTTCTGTGTTTGTTTGCCAAGCAATTGTACCCTTCCCCTTGCAGTATTTTCATCAGTGAGCTATGCCAATTTTTTTTTACAGCAACATGTGAAAAAAAATTGGCATAGCGGTGCTTACAAAAATACCTCATGTTGAGGGGGAGAGTGCATTGGCAAATAGAAGGTGCATGTTATTTGTGTAAAAATACAGTACTTTCATCATGTTGTGTAACCACATTTCCAAATTTTTCCATCACCCTTAACAGAAACTCAGTGCTCCCTAAGGAATGACTCCCCCTTTGCTTCCCTTCCTTTCCCCCTGGTGGTTGTTGTAAGGTGCTGTCGAGTTGGTTCCCACTCATAGCAACAGAACTAAACACTGCTTATCCTGTGCCATTCTCATGATTGTTATTATACTTGAGCCCATTGTTGCAGCCACTATGTCAATCCATCTTGTTGAGGGTCTTTCTCTGTTTCGCTGACCCTCCCCGCCCCTTGGTAACCACTAATAAACTTTGGTCTCTACGCATTTGCCTAGTCTACATATTTCATATATGTGGGATCATACAATATTTGTCCTTTTGTTACTGACTTATTTCACTTAGATGTTTTTAAGATTTATCAGTGTCGTAGCATATATCAGGACTTCATTTCTCTTTATGGCTGAGTAATATTCCATTGCATGTATATACCACATTTTTTCACTCATCTATTGATGGACATTTAGATTGTTTCCACCTTTTGGCTTCTGATGACTTTATAATGTAGGGTGGGCAGTCAAAGGAGTCCATCTGCTGGTCAAATCCAACCCTTGGCTGTCCAGTTTGCAGCCACCTCTTTGGGCATTCTGTGTGGGGGATGAACAGAAGAAAGGAGACAGGTAAGCCAGAACAGGGACCCCTATGAAAGACAGGAAGAGGGGCCATTGGTAGACCACAGAGTCAGCCACCTCAGTGTTTCCCTCAGACACACTGACACACAGGTGGGCAAAGATGCTGACACTCAGGGACGAAACAGCGGATACCCTCATCCTGGCTCACTGAAACATGGATGGACACAAGGACACAGACCTGCAGGCTCCACCTTCTCTCAGGCCCACCTCTGTATTTTCAGGTCCAGAGGGGGTGCCCTGGGCCATGTGGCTGCCACTGCCCAGAGGAGCAAGCATCAGTCCTGGCTCCCCAACTCATCCAGGGTCTGCCTGCACTGATGGCCGATGAACTAGGCCCAGAGATCCCTGGCCAGTGCTTCTGGCATTTCTGATACCAGGAGAAGGCAAGCCCTGAGAGGCCCTGGCCCAGCTGTGTGAGCTGTGCCACCAGTGGCTGCGGCCCGAGGCACGCTCCAAGGAGCAGATGCTGGAGTTGCTGGAGCTGGAACAGTTCCTGGGCTCGCTGCTCCTTGAGATCCAGGCCCATGTGTGGGGGCAGCGGCCCGGCAGCCCCGAGGAGGCTGTAACCTTGGTTGAGGGGCTGTGGGGGGAGCCTGTAGTCCAGGTGAGCAGGGGCTGAGCCAGGGCTGCTGCTTCTTCCTCCAGAGCCCTGAGCCTGGAGCTGGGGCTAGTGTGGTGGTGGTGGGGACTGTGGGAGAGTGACAGGTGGGAGCTTGGCGGTTCCAAGCAGACCCTTCCAGTCCTTATCTGCATTTGTACTCAGCACCATGGTGTGAGAACTGGGGAGGAGGGTCACCAAAAAGGATGCAGCACTCCACAGCTCACCCACATTTCCTCAGTGGATCTGCCCCGCAGCACACCCCTCACCTGCCTGTCTTCCTGTCCCTAGGTTCCAGCCCCTCATCCTAGTGAGGAGCTAGTCCACAAGACAGAGGAGGAGGAGGGCCAGGAGGCTTCCCCAGGCTCCCTCCAGGCCACACTTCCAGGTACAACACCTGCCCAGCTGCTTTCTCCTGTGCCATTCTATAGGCTGATTCTCAGTCCCATCCTGCTCACAGCATGGGGGTGACAGGCTTCACTGGGAGCAGGGCTCATCCATCTGTGCCTTGTGGATGCTTGCCTTGCTGTGGACTGAGTGGATCTGATGCTCCCCCACCCCCTGCCAGAGCCCCCAAGGCCAGGGCAATTCTGATGTATCAGGGCAAGAGCTCTGACTGGGCCGGCGGCTACACAAACAAAGAGCAATGGTGGTCGGGGACAGCTTTACTGGCTGTGGGGACATTGTTTGGGTTGGGTGGCCACTTCCAGGCTCCCAGGGTGGGAGTGGGTCACACCTGGATGTGTTAACAAGTGTCACCATATGTTCTCTTTATCCCACACAGGTGTCTTCATCTCTCCAGAGTTCGGCACCCCCAAGGTCGAGCAAGGGGATGAGAGTGATATTCAGAAGCTACCCAGCATGGAGGGCGTGGCCCCGAGGTGGGCTAGTGCGGGTGAGGTGGGCAAGGGCCGCTTTTGAGCTTTTCCACAATCCTGGCACCTCTCCCCTGCCCCCAAATGAATGCCTGGTCTCCCAGTACTGTCCTTTTGGAACAGGTGTGAGTAACACCATCGAACAAGAGGCAGAGCTCAGTTCTGGCCTCCTGTGTCACAGGGTGGGAAGCTGATGCTCCAACAGGGCTACAGTCTGAATCAGGATGTCCTCCCCACCTCCCCGGCTTTTCTGCTCTAGGCTGAAGAGAGGATATGCCCCTTGGCTAGGCCCTGACCCCTGGTCTGTTGTTGTTAGGTGCTGTCGAGTTGATTTTCAACTCATAGCAACCCCATGTGAAATAGTAAACTGCCCATAGGGTTTCCTAGGCTGTCATCTATGGGAGCAGATCATCAGGTCTTTCCACCTTGGAGCCCTGGGTGGGTTGGAAGTACCAACCTTTCAGTTAACAGCCAAAAACTTAATGGTTGCACTACCAGGGTTCCTTGCCCCCTGGTTTAAACACCCTCATATCACTCCTGATTCCGACGTGTTCCCTTCACCACACGGCTCTTCCTCCCTGGAGTTCTCTGGGTTCTCTGGCATTTTCCTCCTTTTTCTCCTATTTCAGATCACGGTGCCAAGGTGGATTCCTTAGGACAGTTGGCTCCTGGGGAAGAAGACGCTCCCTGTAATGCACTGGAAACTGACTCTATGGGTCCTTGTGAGGAGGCTTCATCTGGAGGCCGCTGGGCCTGGGAGGGCCCCTCGGAAGGAACAGGGGAGGCAGGGGACAGTCAGGAGCAGCCAGCCATGCTGGGAGCCACAGCAAACCAGGGGGACCCAGGAGGGGAGCCCGAGCCCACGGACTCCTTCCAAGCCAGGCCCCAGAGGGACAAGAAGGACCTGGCGCCGAGCCCCCCGCCCCTCGCGGGGGGCAGGGCAGCCGATGCAGCGAGTGCGGCAAGGCATTCAGCCAGAGCTCCTACCTGGTGCAGCACCGGCGCGTGCACACCGGCGAGAAGCCGTACACTTGCGCAGACTGCGGCTAGGCCTTCGCCTGGAGCTCCAATTTCAGCCAGCACCAGCGCATCCGCACCAGCGAGAAGCCGTACGTGTGCCGCGAGTGCGGCAAGCCTTCCGCGCGCATTCACAGCTCATCCACCACCAAAAGACGCACTGCGGCGTGAAGCCCTTCCGCTGCCCCGACTGCCGTAAGGCCTTTGGCCGCAGCACCACGCCGGTGCAGCACTGCCGCACGCACACTGGCGAGAAACCCTATGAGTGCCCCGAGTGCGGCAAGGCCTTCAGCTGGAACTCCAATTTCCTGGAGCACCGGCGCGTGCACACGGGAGCGCGGCCCCACACCTGCCCCGCCTGCGGCTAGGCCTTCAGCCAGAGCTCCAACCTGGCGGAGCACCTGCAGATTCATTCAGGCGCGCGGCCGCACGCGTGCCCCGACTGTGGAAAGGCCTTTCTGCGCTCGGCGGGCTTACTGTAACACAGACGCACCCACAGCGGCGAGCGGCCCTTTGCCTGCACCCAGTGCGGCAAGTGCTTCAGAGAGAGCTCGCAGCTGCTGCAGCACCAGCGCACGCACACGGGCGAACGGCCTTTCGAGTGCACCGAATGCGGCCAGGCCTTCATCATGGGCTCCAACCTGGCTGAGCACCGGCTCGTGCACACGGGCGAGAAGCCCCACGCGTGCGCCCAGTGCGGTAAGGCCTTCAGCCAGCGCTCCAACCTGCTCAGCCATCAGCGCATCCACTCGGGCGCCAAACTCTTCGCCTGCGCCGACTGCGGCAAGACCTTCAAGGGCAGCTCGGGTCTGGTGTACCACCGGCGCACCCACACCGGTGAGCGGCCCTTCGCCTGTGCCAAGTGTGGCAAGACCTTCCTCGGAAGCTCCGAGCTGCGCCAGCACCACCGCCTGCACTCAGGGGAGAAGCCCTTCGTCTGTGGCGACTGCAGCAAGGCCTGTGTACGCAACTCGGAGCTGGTGAGCCACAGGCGCACGCACACTGGCGAAAAGGCCCTACTCGTGCGGCGTGTGCGGGAACCGCTCCAACCTCAACGAGCACCAGAAGAGGCACACGAGCCCCACAGCGCCCTGACCCGGGAGGGTGCTGAGCCAGAGCCTGGGCCAGCCTGACAGGCTGCGGGGCGCAAGGTCCGACCAAGAGTGGCTTGGGGTGAGCAACCTGGCGGGACGGTGGAGTCCCAGGAGTGTCCTGGGCTGCGCGCTGTGCTGGGAGTACGGTGCCAGTGAAGGTGGAGCAGTGCAGAGGGTCACAGCTGGACAAACAGAGCCCCAGCGAGGGCAGCCCCACCCGTGATTCTGGGGACCTAGCTTCGGGTGACGTGGCACCTCATGACTTGAGGGAAGTGGTTTTCAGGGTGGATTCAGCAAATTTCTGACCTGAGAGGAGTGCATCCACACTGAGACAGGTGGGAGGGAAAGGCAGGCATGGTGGTCTCCTCTCAGAACCATGCGAGGCTGATCAGGACCCATTCGAGCTCCCAGGATGAGGGCTGGACATGAGTTCTCTCCTATGCCTCCCCCCTCGCCCCCCCCCCCCCACGCTGCGCAAGGACTTCCTGTCTGCAGCCATGGGTGGGAACAGTAGAGGTCTTACTCTGCCGACAGCGGGAGGCCTAGGGCAAAAGGGAGATGTGGGGGTAGTCCCCCCACCTTCGGCTCTCAGGTGCTTTCCCCCACCCTCTCTCCATTCTGTTTCCATTCTCCCCAACACAGTTATGGCCAAATATCCGTTTTAAAAAAAGATAAATATGCCCGACATAAACACTTCTGCCTCCTTAGGGAGTCAGTGTCACTTCCACATGCCTTGGATTGGCGCAGTTCCTGTGTAGTGAGCAGGTCTCAGGGCCGTGTCCTAGCACCACTGTTGTTCTGGGTGGCCAGGAGGCAGAAAAGACAATCTGCATGTAGGTGATTCAGTTGGTGCTGCCTGCAGTGAGCAAAACCAGGTCAGTGAGGGGCAGAGCTGCAAGACCAGAGGCCACGGGAGGATGACCAGGCAGCTAGGGCCACTCGGGAGCTGGGGGAGCTGGAAGGGCCTGGAGGAGCCAACCGTTGAATTGCAGGACCCTGGGGTGGAGCTGTGCTTGAGCGTGAGCTTCCCAGTGTGAGCCAGATGGAGGTGTGAGGTTGGAGATGGAGGTGGAGGGGACCAGATCCTCCTCTGCAGAGCATGGTGGCAATTTCCTATTTTCCAGCTATGGCCATTTTCCCAGCTTCCACACCTGGCCTGGAGGCATGACCCACCTACACTTGCGCCACCATCCGTGGTCCTCTTCTGATGGAGGTCTGGTTATTCTGGGGACAGTTCCAAGCCCTGCCCCCATCCAATCTGTGAAGTGAAGCCCCCCTGTCTGACCCTGGGCAGCTCTCTCTGCTGTCCACCCCTCTGCCTACTGCCACAGCCCAGTCCTTTCTTGAGTGTGGTTAATCCGCAAATGCCCTGTGTTCCACTGGACAAAGTGGGGGTTTTTGGTGGTCAGATGGTAAAATGAGTTTTGGCCCAAACTTGTCTCCTGGTGGGCTCTCTAGTTCCTGGATGGATATTTGGAAAGGACATACTCAGCAGCTGGCAGAGTCCCCACATTGGTTCTCTGACCCATGAGATCAGGGTCCTTAGGGTAGGAAGGGCCAAGCAGAAGCTTCTAATACATCCCCTCTCTGCCAAGATGGTAAACCAGAAGCAATAATACCACATCCCTGGGGGCGGGTGGGGATGGGATTGCAGAGATTAGTGTCACCACCCAGGACTTGAAAGCAGCAGTCGTGGTGCCTATCACATTCCCATACGGTTCACCTGCTTGGGCTGTGCAGAAGGCAGGTGGATCCTGGAGAATGATTATGGATTATCATGAACGTCCTCAGGTTGTGGCTCCAATTGCAGCTGTTGATCCAGATGTATTATCTTAACACGAGCAAATCAACTCATTTCCTGGTATAAGTTTGAGAGGACTCCTAGGTCCATCTGAACCCACACAAACAACCCCACTCCGGGCCTCAGGGTCCCACTGCTTCACAATCGATGCCCTAACTTTCACATACAAAAGTCCAATTAGTGGATCTGTGAATTCAACTTAGGTTGTAATTCTGCAATACACACAATTAAATTTTGTGTCTAAGTTTTAGCTGTATTTGCCCATTGGTGACAAGAAGTAAGACATTCCTTTAGGGCCATTCTAGAAGCTTTCTGGTTCTCTGTGTCTTGAGATGCGGATTTAAAGCCCCAAGCTTTTCCTTTTCATTCTATAAACTCTCTAGTGCGGTCATAAGCAGCCAGCCCACCCCAGAGTCCATATGATCATCCTTCCTGCCACCAGCTGTTCCATGAAGTAGCCATTTGGACTCCCAAAGTGTTGGCTTCAGTGGACACCTCATCTCCATCTATCCCAGTTTTCTACTGGCAATTTCTACTGAGCTAAACACTGTGTTCAAGACTGATGTCATAACCAAATTATTGCCATAATCCCAAGTTTGAGGGTCTGTTTCTTGGGAGCCCTATTTGTAAAAAATATTTTATTGTGTTTTTGGTGGAAGTTTACACAGCAAATGAGGTTCCCATTTAACAATTTCTATCCAAATTGTTCAGTGACATTGGTTACATTTTTCACAATGTGTCAAAAGTCTCATTAATTCCATTCTGGTTGTCCTGTTTCCAGTAATCTAGTTTCCCCTTACCGTGTCATCTTTGCTTTAGAGTAATTGTTGACCATTTGATCTCACATAGATGAGTTTTTAAAGGAGCACGGTTCTCTTGGGTAATATCCTTTATTTTACGAGTCAATATGTTATTCACCTAAAGGGTGACCACAGGATAGTTTCAGCTCAAGGTTTAAAGAATATCTCAGAGTGATAATCTCGGGGAGTCCTTTAGTCACAAATGGTCTATCTGGACTTTTTAAGAATTTGAGTTCTGTTCTATATTTTTCTCCCATTCTATCAGGATCCATCTATTGTGTTTGGGACCCCTCTTGATACCAAGTACTTATCAGTCAGGGTCCAGTCAGAAAAGTGGAAACCACACTAGGTATTTCAAACAGCAGGGATTTAACTCAGGAATGTGGTTGTGCAGGTTTTGGAAGGCTCAGAGAGCAAAAGTGGGATGTTGTAGAAACTCAAAGATGAACACTTGCTGAAAGTCACTACACCCCTAGGGCTGGGGGACCCAAAGCAAGAGGCAGTGACATCAGAACCCTGGAGCTAAGAGGAGGACGCAGCAAGGAAGGTGCTGGAAGTCCTAACAGAAACTGACAGCGGAGGCTCCCCACTTGCTGGCTGCCGGCACCATTTCTGCAGATCACCCATCTGACCATCTCAGCTACCTGACTGGCTGAACTTCAGCCAGTGTTTGGTAGTCTGACCACATTTTGTGCCCTCTCTGAGCTCTGCTCCTCTGGCCCAACCACCCATACTTGCCTGGATGCTATGGCCTGAAGGCGTCACCAGGGCATGGCACCCTATGGTCCTCTCTTCACGGAATACCTCCTCCCCAAGCTCCACCCAGACATGCAGATTCCCTCCAGGAGCTGGCTCTGAGTGGGGGCAGGAAGCATGCAGCAGGTGCTCAGCCAGCGTGGAAGGAAAATTGAAGATATCAGGAGTCTCTCCATGTCTTAGTCTGGGTTCTCTAGAAGAGCAAAACCAGTGAAGCATGTATATAAATATGTATAAAGAGATTTATTTCAAGGAAATGGCTCATGCAATTGTGAGGAAATGGCTTACACTATTATGGGGCGGGCAAGTCCCAAATCTGTGGGTCAGGTGGCAGGCTGGAGGCCTCTGCTGGCTCCTGGGGTTGCAGGGGCTGGCAAATCCAAAATCTGCAGGTCAGGCAGCAGGCTGCAGACTTCTGCAGGCTACATTCCAGGAATTGGAGGTCAGGTAACCAGAAGAGTGCAGGGTCAAGAGAGAATGAGCTTTGCCAAAACATCCATTTACGTACTGGAGGCAGGCTGCACTCCCAAGAAAACTCCTCTTTCAAAATGATTTCATATCAGATTACATCACGGAATGTGATTACATTATATTACGTTATGGAAGAGCAATCAGCCCTGTATCTGCCAAACTACTGAGAATCATAGCCTAGCCAAGTTGACACATAACATTAACCACTACACCCCAGCTGCCAGTTCCAATCAGCAAGAAGCCACCACAGGGCCCCAACAGGCCCAAATCCCTATGAAGTCTCTGAGCTCCCCCACTGCTCTGCCCCTCACCTCCTCCATTCCTACCATCCTGGCCTTTGCACTGGCTGTTCCCAATGCCTGGAATGCTTCTTCACCAGTTGTCTAAAGGGCCCCACCTCCTGGCCTAATTCAGATCTCTGCTCCCTGAGAAGCCTTCCCTGTCTGTCCAATCCCATGTGGTCGTTCTGCACCCCACTGTCCACCACACCATTGGAGTTTATGCTGTTTGTAGCATCTACTCTCTGCTTTCTTTGTCTCCCCCACCAGACTTGGCTCCATATGGGCAGGGCCTGGGTCGATACCTTCCTGCTGTCTTTCCTGTGTCTGGCACATAGTAATGCTCAATAAATGTTTGTGGAGTGAATCAATGAAGGCAGGGAGGTGGGAGGTGGGAGTGCATGAGCTGGGAGGTTGCTGTGGGCCCCATCCTAGTAGGAAGTCCTGGTGGTCAAGAGTTCATCTGCTAACCGAAAGGTTAGTGAACCCACCAGCCACTCTGTGGGGAAAGGACCTGGCAACCTGCTCCAGTAAAGATTACAGCCTAGGGACTCTCAGGGCCTGGGTCAAGGTCTCCACCCACAGTGTCTGCTTTGGGGTTTCCTCGCCACCATGGGTCATCTGGGACTGTGTGAGGTACCCCAGACTGAATTCAGTGACCATAAAGATGGGCCGAGAGGGCCTTTGGGTCTGTGAGGGTCTCAGCTTTGGGGACTGGGATGACCAAGTCTGGGTCTGGAGGAGGTCAGGGGCTGCTCATCCCCATCAGCATTCAGTGCCCTTGGTTGAAGGCTTCAACTGCTTACCTGTCCCCAGTGGCAGCCCTGGCCTGGCCCCATTGTTGTCATCATCATCAACCACCCAGATCACTGCAGTAGCTAGCTTGATGGTCTCCCTGGCCACCTGGATAAGTAAGGAATCTTGAGATGGAGAGATTGTCCTGGACAATACACCTTCAAAGGAGTCCTGGTGTTGCAATGGTTAAGCACTCAGCTACTACCCATCCAGGGTCTCCATGGGGGAAAGACCTGGTGGTCTGCTTCCGCAAAGATCACAGCAAAGAAAACTCTATGGGGGCAGTTCTACTCTTATCACAGGGGGTCACCATTGGAATCAACTCAGTGGCACATAATAACAAAAACATTAATTATTAACTCTTTTTATGGCTGAGAATCCTGAGGCTCTGGTTGGTCTCCAAGGGAACCCTTTGCCTTCACCCATGCAGGCTCCTGCCCTCTCCTTCCTGGAAGTGCAAATAAGCAGGGAGAGTTCAGTGCCCCACACCTCCGCCCTCTTCCGCCCTGCTTGGCCTTATCACCCCAGGCACTCACTCCAGCCACTCATTGGGCATCTGGACAGAGGACTGACCACGATGTCTGTGCTGGTGGTCTCCCTGCTGTTTTGGGGTGAGGTGTCCCAGAACCTGGAGTCTGCCTTGGGTGGGAGAGGGTAGGAAGAGCGGGATTGGGGGTCTCACAGGCATTGTCTCCACAGGTCTCTCCCTGGGTCCAGCCACCAAGGCAGCCGTCTGTGAGTACCAAGGTTGGGGGCTGGAGGG
This sequence comes from Loxodonta africana, assembly GCF_030014295.1. Lineage (NCBI taxonomy): Eukaryota > Metazoa > Chordata > Mammalia > Proboscidea > Elephantidae > Loxodonta > Loxodonta africana. Next base: position 28,569,904 of record NC_087352.1, on the reverse strand, counting down.
TGGTGGGCCCACACAGCAGATGAGCCCCTGGTCCTGGCCATCACCACACTGACCCTGGTCCCCTGTGCAGTTCTTGAGACCCGGCCGAGCCTATGGGCAGAGGCCGAATCACCACTGGAACCGTGGGCCAACGTGACGCTGACATGTCGGGCCTACCAGGGCAGCCTGGACTTTCAGCTGTTCAAGGATGGGGTGGCCCAGGATCCCGTGCACCTATTTGGTGTAGAGCACCAGTTCCATCTGGGAGCAGTGACCAGTGAAACCCAGGGACTCTACCGCTGCCGGACGGGCATGGGCGACGGGTGGACAGAGTTCAGCAACCTGGTGGAGGTGTCTGGGGCAGGTGAGTAGGGACCCTAATGGGGAACCAGGAGGCAGTGGGGAGGGTACTGCTGGGGGCCTCCCTTCACCTCCTCCTCACCCTTCCTGTCCTGGTCTTCTTGCCCACCTCCCTGAGGAGCTGAGAGGCCTTGGCCAGGTTACCTAATGTTTCTGAGCCTTGGCTTCTCCATCACTAAAATGGGGATGATATTCCTACTGACCCCAGAGATGGTGAGAAACAGACAAGTAAATCCCCAGAGAAGGCGTAGGGCAGGTCTGGCCCACAATAGGGGCCTTATACATGGGTCTGCTTTATGTGTCTCTCTGCCTCCCTTTCTCCCATTAATGCCCTCTATCTCTCTAGTTTCCCTTCCATTTTCCTGAGCAAGGGGGTCCAGGTCCAGCCTGACCACCCACCTTTCCCAAGTCTCACAGGACTGCACACCATCCTGACTCCATTTTGCAGACTCCCTAGCCCCACCCTTACTCTCAGCTGAGCCAGTGTCTTGGATCACTCTGGGCTTCAATACAACTCTGGTGTGCCAAGGGGGGCTGCGGGGTGTGACCTTCCTCCTGAGGCAGGAAGGCAATGATGAGTTTCTGGAGGTGGCTGAGGCCCCCAAGGACACAAAGGCCAGTTTTTTGGTCCACCGTGCTGGCAACTACAGCTGTAGCTACCGGACTCATGCAGCAGGCAACCCTTCAAAGCCCAGTGCCACCGTGAGCATTGAGGAGCTAGGTGAGTAGGTGGACCACCCTGGAGTGCTTCCTGGAGTGCAGGCTCTGGGAAGGCAGGGCTGAATTCTCTTCGGCCCCCACCCTGAATACCCTTCCCATCCAAGATGGGGTCAGAGAAATTGTGGCCATACATACAGTTGCCGCGCCTTGAGAGTTGTGTGGGAGTTTGCCAGGAGGAAGGGTGTTCCTGGAGCAGTCGTGGGGAGGCGAAGGTATTGAGGCTGGGCAGATGATAATTTCCTGGGAGGGGAAGTCGCTCTCACATAACCTTCCCTACCTTGCAGAGGCACCCCCCCCACCTGCCCTGAGCTTCAAGAGAGAGACCAGTGCTTTCCTGCGCCCCGGTGTTCGCGTGAGCTTCCTCTGTGTGGCACCCCTGAGTGGTGTGGAATTCCAGCTGCAGCGTGGGGAGACCAAGCTGCTCCTAAGCATGAGCTCCACCAGCCCCGATCGTGTATTCTTTCACATGGACACAGTGGCTCCGAGTGAGAGTGGCCTGTACACTTGCCGCTATCAGCTGCGTGGTGGGCACATGGCCTGGTCGGTGGACAGCGCACCTGTGGAGCTGCAGCTGAGTGACGGTGAGCCTGGTGGCCCCAGGGGCAGGGCACAGCCTGGAGGACGAGGGAGCTCCGTCCTGAAGGTTGGGGTGGTGGAAGAAAAGGGACAGGGGTGGGTCATGCCTGAGTGCTAGGGCTCTGGGCCCAATCCAGACTCACCTGCAGGGCAGGCCTCATTTTCCCCATGGGAGAATGGGTGATGGCCACAGCAACCTTGAGAGCCCGCCAAAAGTAACTGGGTCAACACACAGGCCTGGCACAGGCCACACAGGCTCCACCTCCCTGGAATCCCTTCTAGCGTTTAGGCCCCGGGCCCAAGGGGTGTGCGCTGAGGCCAGGCTGCAGGCTCTGCTAAGGGCTGGCAGCTTCAACTGCAGCCCAGGATCAGGCTGGCCCGAGGGGGAGCATGGACAGAGCACTGGACTTCGAGCCTCCAGGGTCTTCTGTTCCCAGCTGCCCCTGGGGCCGGGGCGATCATTGGGGCAGTGCCCAGCAGACACACACGGGGTGAAGCCAAGATTGTACCTCCACCTTGTGCCGGGCGCCAAGCGGTGACAAAAGAGGAACTCCTAGTTTGTTTTTATAGACAAACAAATTAATAAGGAACAGTGTAGATTTGTGTGTGTGTGTGAGAGAGAGAGAGCAAGCTTCAGCCAAGGAAGGACTGAGTTGGGAGGCAGCGTGGTGGGGGTGGTGCGGTTTTCAGCAAGGTGGAACTACTGGGTTGACATCTGGGCGGACCACAGACCGCGGGTTATGTCGACAGACACATGGGATTCTCACCTCGCGTGGTGTCCCTGGGGGCGCACGGAGGAGGCCGCATACATGGGGTGAAGGGAGGGCTGTAGGGGGAGCGCCAGCCTCCGGGGCCCACTAGCCTGCGACCTCCTCGCAGGGACGCTGCCTGCACCGGTGCTGGAGCTCCAGCCGAGTTCCAGCCCTGCGCCGGGCGAACTCGTGCGGCTGCTGTGCCACGCTCCCAGGGCTGGCCTGCGCTTCTCCCTGGAGCGCGAGGACAAGCGTGGGCCCCGGGTGCTCGGCCGCCTGAGCCCCGCGGGCGCAGTGGCCCACTTCGAGCTGCGCGACGTGTCGGTGCAGGACTCTGGCAACTACAGTTGCGTCTACGTGGACCCCGCGCCACCCTTCGCGGGCTCGGCGCGCAGCGAGCCAGTGGAGCTGCATGTGGATGGTGAGCGCGCGGGGCATGGCCCTCGGAAACGCCTTCTCGCGGGGTTAGCCCGCTTCCCTCGGATGCCAAAACCGAAACCAAACCCACTGCCGTCGAGTCGATTCCGACTCATAGCGACCCTATAGGACAGAGTAGAACAGCCCCCATAGTTTCCAAGGAGCGCCTGGAGGATTGGAACTGCCGACCTCTTGGTTAGCAGCCATAGTACTTAACCACTGTACCACCAGGGTTTCCTTGGGTGCCAAAGCAAAAAAAAAAAAACGTTGCAGTCGAGTAGATTCCAGTTCATAGGGACCCTATATGACAAAGTAGAATTGCCCCATACGATTTCCAAAGATCGCCTGGTGGATTTGAACTGCTGACCTTGTCTTTAGCATCTGTAGCTCTCAACTGCTACCCCACCAGGGTTTCCACCCTTGGGTGCTAGAGGGGATGAAATGGGCACCCACCTTCCCTTGGGTGCCAGAGGATGGCGAGTTGGGCTCTGCCCTGCCCTTGCCAACTGACTCCAGCGGAGAAATCAGGGGGAGGGAGCTGGTGGCCCAGGATTCTGGGCATGCTTTATCCTCCTGTTTCCTCATCAAGGTCTCCAGGGGCCAGAGGCCACACAGAGCCAGCTGGGCTGGGATCTGGCATTCATGCCTTTGCCTGGGCCGTACCCCCTGTCGGACACCACTTCCCCTGATCATTTGATACCATTTCCTCACATGTCCCAAGGCCCAATGCTGGGGACCCCGAGAAGTGTCAGAGCAGGCCTGGGTCTGGGGAGTGCAAGCCCCCGGATGGGGGTGAGGATTTGCTGGGTGCAGATAGTTACAACACAGGGTGACCAGGTGTGAGGACAGTGGGAGGAGAAGGGGCGAGGAAATCCAGAGGAGGAGCTGTCTCTGCTCAGGGCCAAGGACAGGGAGGAAAGCATGCTTGGCAGAGGGGAGCGCAACAGCCTGGAGGGGAGGAAGGGCTTTAATGGGGGCAGGCAGAGGTGGGTTGGGGCAGACACTGTCTTAGGCCAGGGCCTCACCCTGCTGACCCGGTCACTCTGCCCAGGTCCTCCTCCCAAGCCGAAGCTCCGGCCCCTGTGGCAGGGTGCAGTGACCCCAGGTCGGGATGCTGTCCTACGCTGTGAGAGTCCATTGTCTGATGTCACCTTTGAGCTGCTTCGGGAAGGTGAGGTGGTGACATCACCTGTGTACCCGGCCACCGGCCCTGGAGCAGACCTCGTGCTGACCTATGTGGGGCCGCAGCATGCTGGCAACTACAGCTGCCGCTACCGTTCCTCGTGGCCCAATCCCTTGCTGTCGGAGCTAAGTGACCCTGTGGAGCTCCAGGTGGCAGGTGAGGGTTCACCTGGTCCTGGGTAGGTCCCACCTTCCAGCCTTTGCCTCTGTTATGCCCCCCACCAGGAGTGCCCATTTCTGGTCAGTGTGCCTGGTCTCTGCTCAAGTGTACGTGTGTGTTGTGTGTGTATGTGGGTGGGTAAAGGATTTCCAGGCAGGGTAATGGCAAGTGCAAAGTCCCTGGGGCAGGAAGTGGCTTGGCTAGAGGAGGCCTGGTGGGGGGGCATGGTTGGCAGCTGAGGGGCCCTCTGGGAGGTTTCCCCTCACAGCACCAGGGAGGTGGGCACAGGATCACCTCCCCCTAAGTTATCCCTGGTCTCCATAGCTCATCCACCCCCTCATTTCCCTTTTGTCAAATTTGTCAAAAGGAAGTTGATCCTGCTGCAGACCCAGGCTGCTGACAGGATCTCTGGGAAATCCTCTCTTTGGTCTGACTTCTATCCCTCCTGCAGCTGGAGGCTGGGAGCTCCCTGGAGGGCTGTCTCATCCCTCATTCCTTCCTGAAATTAATAAATGTGGAGAGACTTTGTTTAAAACATGTCTTTGGTCAATGAGTCCAGAACAGCCCCGGGGACGGACTTCCGGGGCTGAGGGGAAGTGGGCTGGGGCCTGAAACTTGGGCTGGGATCCTGGGTTCTCAAAGTGGGCAGATAGGTCCTGGGGCTAGATTCTGGGTCCTGAGTGGAGGAGGGCTGGAGGCTGGATCCTGGGCCTTCATAGGTCCTCTGCCCTTTTCCATCAAGCTGGCCATGACTCTCCTGGTCAGGCCTTCACTAGAGCTGGGGTAGCTCCAGCCTCCAGACATGCCCCCCTGTCTACCTCAGCTGCATCTGTTCCCATTGGGACCAACCAAAAAACCAAACCCAGTGCCGTGGAGTCGATTCCGACTCATAGCAACGCTATAGGACAGAGTAGAACTGCCCCATAGAGTTTCCAAGGAGCGCCTGGCAGATTTGAACTGCCGACCTTTTGGTTAGCAGCCTTAGCACTTAAGCACTATGCCACCAGGGTTTCTGCCACTGGGAGAGCAGGAGGCAATTCAAAGGCCACCTGCGTTTTGTGGTCCTGTCAGCGCTGCTCAAGCAGCTACACAGACCACATTCCAAGCCCAAGGCCGAAAGGCTAGACTTCTCTTCACCCTTCTCTGCCTGACTCCTGCCTCCTGCCTCTCCCTGGGCTCTGGCTCACGGCAGTGCCTTCTTTTGGATTATTTAAATATTTTTTAGTATTCCACTTTTTATTTTTTTTTAAAAGACTTTGTTTTTTAAAGCAGGTTTGAGTTTATAGAAAAATTGTGCAGGAAGTACAGGTAGTTCCCATGTACCCCTCTCCTGCATCACTGTTTCTATTATTTCTAAATTTGGTGGGTCCATTTAAAAAATATTGATTCTGTTTAGTAGTTATGCTTCTTAGCTCTTCTTGAGTGTTTTAAGTCATATTTTTCTAGAAAAGTATCCATTTTGTCTAAAATTTCAAAGTGATTGGCATAAAGTTGCCCACATTCTTTTTTAATTTTCTAATTATCCTCTGTATCTGTAGTCATATACCTTTTTCATTCCTGGTATTTGCGTCTTTTAGCTTTTTTTTGATGAAACATGAAAACTTTGGTTTTACTCTATTTTTGTTTTCTGTTGATTCCTGCTATCTTTACTATGTTCTTCTTTCTATTTGCTTGGGATTTTGTTTTAATTATGGAAGTTACAAAAAAAAAAAAATTGCCATCGAGTCGGTTTTGACTCATAGTGACCCTACAGGACAGAGTAGAACTGCCCCATGGGGTTTCCAAGGAGCAGCCGGTGGACTGGAACTGCCAACCTTTTGGTTAGCAGCTGAGCTCTTAACTACTGCACCACCAGGGCTTCACTGAAGTTAGAGGTTTAGCTAATTAATTTTTATAATTTCCTTATTTCCAATACTGCATTTAAGACTAAAATTCCCTCTAAACTCTCCTCTGGCAGCATCCCCCAAATTTGTTATGAAACATTTTAATTATCACTTGGTTCTAAATATTTTCCAAGATCCACATAAAATCATGCAAAAATTATGATTTTACATTTGACCCATTAAAGTTTCCGTGTTTTTTGTAGTTATCTTTTTGTGGTTCATTTTTAACTTATTGCCTTGGGTCAGAATGTCATTTGTGTAACACTGATTCTTTAATATAAATTGAGAGTTGTTTTGTCTCCAAAAAAGACCGAGTTCTGTAGTTGCTGTGTATGGGGCTCTGTGTATCTCTATGAGCTAAGCTTATGAATTTGTGTTAAAAAAATCTTCAGTAGCCTTTCTGGTGTTTCATCTTTTTATATGTCATCATAAAAGAGTTAGCATTTCTAACTACATTCAGGATTTCACCAGTTTCTCTTAGTGATTCTGTTCCATAATAAGGCTATGTTTTGAAGTGTCCAGTTTTGAACTGTTATACCTTCCTGATACATTGTTCCTTTCATAAAAATACAACGGTGGTGCAAACAGTTAAGCACTAGCTACTGACTGAAAGGTTGGTGGTTCGAATCCACCCAGAGACACCTCAGAAAAAGGCTTGTGATCTTGCAAAAAATCATAGTCACTGAAAACCCTGGGCCGCAGTTCTACTCTGAAACACATGGGGTTGCCATGAGTTGCAACTGACTCAATGGCAACTGGTTATGTATCCCTCATAATGCGTTTTGGGCTTAAAGTCTATTTTGTCTGAAATTAATACAGCTCCATCACCTTTCTTCAGATTCATTCCTGCCTTGTGTGTTTTTCCCACCCTTTTACCCTCAACTTCCCTAATACCTTTATGTTTGGTGTGTCTCTTCTAAAGAACATATGGCTGGATTTAAAAGAAATCCAGCCTGTTAGCATTTGTCTTTTACTTGGTTTGTTGAATATAGTTATGTTTATTGAAATTGCTGGTATATTCGGATATGCTTTCAAATCCCAGTGCTTCCTGTTCCTGGCTGTATGACCTTGGCCAGTCATTTACATTCTCCAACCTTTCATCTCCTGCATAAAATGGGGATGACTGTCCAACCCTCAGAGTGTTGTGTGAGGATTAAATGACACAATGTACCTAGTTATTTAGCTGACTGACCAGTACCTGTAGGTCCTTCTTTCCCCTAAATTCCTTCCCCTTTAGATTGACATGGGCAGACACATATCTGAGTGGTGGAGGTGTTCAGAGCATCACAGAGATGGTGATGCAGCTCCTCAGTGACAGAGACTGAGTGAGTGGGGGACAAAAAGTCATGGAGATGGACACCGCGAGTCAGAGCCAGTGGCTGGGGCCAGGTGCTGCAGAAGATGGGTCTCACTATTCTTTTCTTACAGATAAGGAGGTCACCAAAGCTCTGGGAGTCACTTATCTGAGGTCCCCAGGGCAGCCAAGGAGAGGGGTGGCCTCTACAAGCTCACTTTAGGCCCGTGCCTTTCCATCCCTTGTAGCCTGCGGAGGCCGGTATGATCATTTCACTGGAGCCTACATCTCTCATCTCTGAGTTTTCCCCTCAGTCTCTCAGCCTCTGCTGTGCTACGTGTGGCAGTCTCTGCCTGCTTCTGGGCATTTCTAGGACTCTTTCTGCTGGGAGCGTTGTCTGTTTTTATGATTTCCATCCAGGCTACCTAAGCTGAGGCCTTAGGCTCAGAGCATTCTCTGATAGGGATGCTGGGAATCAGGTCTCTCGCTTCCTCTCTCCCAGCCCCCTCTGTTTGTCAGAGAAAGCATCTTCCCTGTTCTGAACCCACAGTAACATTCACTGTCTCTATGACTACCTATGGCTACTTAATTGTACTAATTTTTTAATCTTGTAGCTAGTGGGGGAAGGAATGTTCTTTCTGGCCATGCACTCATAGTCACAGGACTGCCAGGCTGTGTGAATGTGAACAGTTTGGCAACAGGATGGTCAGGCCAAGTGCAGCCAAACAAAGGTCCCTTCCTCTTAGCCCTTTCCCTGTTCCCATGCACTCTGAGGTATAAAACCCCTAGACCCGTTTGCCTTGTGGTCTTTTGCCTGCGATGGAGCCTTATGTGTGCAGAAGAGATTTCCTGTGTCAACTCACCCTGGATGGGGGTCTGAGGAAGACCACCCTAAAGATGAACCTTACCCCATTCATCTGCATCCTAAGTGCTGTGTAAGAAAATAAAAGCTGTGATCTCACCACTGGGTAATGTCAATTAACTACCGAAAGCTACACCCTCTACAAGCCCATTTTTCATCTTGACTGACGGCACTCTCAGATACACCAACCCAAGGTGTCTGTGTCCCTGGGTCTCACCTCCCTCATCTCCATCTCCCTCTCTCCTCAGTCTATCTCTTTTTGTTTACTCATGACACAGAGGGAATGAGTTCAAGACACAGGGAGAAACACTGGGAGAGATGGTGGTGGTGGCCAGGACATAACAATATGGCAGGTCAAATGGTTCACACGTAATGGGATCATTAGAGAAACAGGCATGAATACTGACCTCCTGACAGAAAGAAATAGGCTGAAAAATCCAGAGAGGGACAGGGATGCCAAATTGTGAGAGGCGGCCAGAGAGCACAAAGATAGAAGGTTGGAAACAAGCAAGCTTATGGTGCCAGGGGCTCTGGAGCCCTAGAGAGGGCGACTCAATACAGTAACATTTTATTGAGGCCACTACATGCCAGGCTTGTCTGGGCGCTGGGGACCTGGGAAAATCAGATTGTTCTTGCCCTGTAGGGCCACAGCCTGGTGGGGAGACAGCCACGTAAACGTATGTAAGAATGACGCAGGTCGGAGGGTAGTGACTGCCTCAGGAAAGGCACCAGGCACTGTACATTCCTTCCACAAACATGGGTCAGGGTCTATTACAGCTTGTGTGCTGTGGATACCGAGGGTAAGACACGGCCCTGGCTCTCAGGAGTTCACAGTCTCCTTGGGAAACACAGATGCTGAGCTTCACAGGAGTAAATAAGTACATTCAACATGGTAGGAGTTGTAAGAGAGGTATGTACAGGGTGCCCTGGAAGCAGACAGGGTGAGGCTAACTCTGCTTGAGGATTCAGGCAACATTTCACTGGCAAGGACATTTGAAACATCTTGGAGGATAAGAATCATTGCCAGATAGTCATGAGGAGAGAAGGGGGTTTCCAGGCACAGATACAGAGGCACGTAGGCTGGAAAAAATATGGCTTTTTCAGGACCTGCAAGTGGTTCCACAGGGTTGTTGTATGGATGGTGGTGCCATGGGAGGAGACGAGGCTGATACGAGGCTGGACTGATCTTGAATGCCAGGTGAAAGTCTGAAGTTTATCCTGTAGGGCAGCACTTTAAAACCCTTTTCACATCACTGTACACTCAGAAAAATGGCATTTGTACAGCAGACATGAGGGTAACCAGAAAGGTTTCTCAAGGCCCTAGGTGACCTACCTCTTGATGTATATGTAAGCCATTCAGGAAGTTTTGTTGTAGCAGGTAGCACAGAGCAGAACTTTCTGCCATGGAGCGACACAGTCAGATTTGTGTTGTAGAAAGAGCCTCCTGGAGGCCAGCGTGGAGAGTGGATCAGAGCGGGAGAGAATGACAGCAGGAAGGGGTCAAGAAGGAGACCCCTGCTATAATCCAGATAAAAGGTTATAAGGACTCAGAAAAGGTGTCAGTGGTGGAGGAGAAGATGAATTACAGATGAGTAAGGCCTACAGGGCTTGGGGCCATGGGATATGGGAGAGGGGGAGGGAGAAAGTGACAACAGACAAGTGTCAACAGTGCCATTGATTAAGATGGGGGGACGGGAAGGAGACTGAGTGGGGAAGGCTTCATGGAAGATGCAGCCTCACAAGTCGGCTATGGAGTTCCACATGAATTAGGGTAGGGTGGAAACAGTTGGCTCAAAGGCACAGAGGTGGATGTGGTCAGGGATCCCTCCTGAGCTACACAGGAAAGGAACACATGAGAAGAGTAGCCATCTGGAAATGAGAAGATCCCTAGCCGAGCATCTTGAGGCTAGAGTCCCGACAGACACTTCACCCCAATTGCTCCTTTGGCTCAAGGACCAATCCAAAGCCTCGGCTTAGCTGTCCTCTCTCTGTGACAACCCTAAGTGGATATGGAGAGCAGCAGGATCCTTCTGGAAGCTTCTCCAGCTACCTTGAATCATTGTGTGTTCACCAAGAGTCCCACCTGGGTTTCCAAATGCAGAATAGTTTCTGGATAGTCCCAGAGTCTACCCTCAGCACCTTGTCATTTTGAGGGACTCATCACTTACCCCATTCTTTTTGGTTCTTCTGGAACTCAAGGTTTCTCTAAGATGTTGAGCCTCCAAGGGGAGGCTGTGCTGTACCCTGAGGTCATTTTCTGGTCACTGTAGCACTGTGATGTGGAGCCTTAGGTGAACCATGAGGGCTGAGCTACGGCTGAAGGCTTTCCCACAGTCACTGCACTTGTAGGGCTTCTCTCCTGTGTGGGTCCTCTGGTGCTCGATGAGAGAGGAGCTCTGGGCGAACGCCTTTGGACAAACCTTACATTGATACGGCTTTTCTCCAGAATGGATCCTCAGGTGTCGGATCAGAGCTGAGTAGTCGCTGAAGGCTCTCCCACACACATTGCACTTGTAGGGTTTCTCTCCAGTGTGGATCCGTTGGTGCTGAGTCAGGTGGGTACTCTGACTGAATGCCTTCCTGCACTTCTCACACTCATAAGGCCGCTCTCCCGTGTGTACCCGCTGGTGCTGGGTGAGGTGCGTGCTGCGGCTAAAGGTTTTGCCGCATTCCCCACATTTGTAGGGTTTCTCTCCAGTATGGATCCTCTGGTGCTGAGTCAGGTGGGTGATTCGGCTGAAGGCTTTCCCACATTCTTTACACTCATGGGGCTTTGCCCCCGTGTGGACAACTTGATGCTGGGCCAGGTGAGTGCTCCGGCTGAAGGCTTTCCCACACTCGCTGCAGGTGTAGGGTGTCTTCCGAGAATGGCTCTTCTGGTGTGCCTCAAGAGCTAAGGGACTCCTGAACGTTTTCCCACAGATGTCACACTTGAGCCCTGAGTATGTGTGTGGAGGCTCAGTCCCGTAACCATCTAATGAATCAAATTTCTCTTCTGAAGGAGCCTTTTCTCCTGATGCAAAGTATGGCCACTCATTGGGGCTGTTCCTCAAGGCACCATAGTCACAGCTGGCTTGGTCTGTGGAGGTATCCTTGTGAGGCCCTGAAATTTTCCTGAAATCCATCTGTTGGGCAACAGACTTTGTCCAGGTCTCTCCTGAGAGTCCTGCCCGCCTCTCTGAACTGTCCTCATGTTTGCAGGCATCACCAAAGGTGGGTCCCAGAGATACATCTCCCACAAGGGTCTCAGTGACCATGTCTGATGACTGTGATTCTTCCGAAGTGCTCTGATTGCAGCTTGCCTCTGTGGGCTCGGGTCCTGGCTCCCATCCTGAAACAACCCAAACCACAGTGTCACTGCATCTTACACACCAAGGCTCTCTCACCCCACCCAGGTGCTGGCCACATGCTAAGTGTGCCACGGGCTCACATTTAGCCCCATTTCCAAGGGGAAGATTTCTCATTGGGTATCTTCGATGACAAAAAGGTGCAGGGCTGGCCCCCAACGCAATCCAAAATTGTGTCACAGGTTCCGATTTCTCATTTTCTCCTTTGTCTCCTATACCCAAACCCTTTATCCTCCAAGGCTCATCATTTTGGCTCAAGTGTCAGACGGAAAACACTGAAGCTGAACTGATCCAAAAGAGCAAGAGGGACCGAGTGGGCCTGTTAGGGGGTTTGTCCTTATCAGGCATCTATGTACGAAGGCCTCTAGGCAGGCCCTGAGCTCGTAAGCACTGTGCCTCTGAGCCTGGCATGGGTCTGACACCTGCAGGTGCTCAGTGAATATTGGTTGAATGAGGGAATCAATCTCTGATGCCCGTGATTGTGACATTTTCTGCAGTAGATTCCTTTACCCAGAAGCCCAAGCAGACAACTGCTGCTGTGGGTGAGTGGGGATGGGTGAGCTAGGATTGAGTCCTCAAGCCCCCAGGAGACCTGAGGCTCACCCTTTACAAAGCACTTTCTTAAAGGCAGAGTGTGGATAAGGGGCAGTTGGAGGTCAGGGTATAGAGGAGGTAGAGGTGCGCCCACACCGACCTGCCCTTGATAGGTCAAAGGGCTCCTGAGGACGCTTAATCTGGCAACATTTACTGGACAGATTCCAGAAAGAGAGGAGAGAGACAGGTGAGGGATTAGGGATGGAGGGCAGCCACTGCCCACATCAACAGTGAGGGGCTCGGTGGTATAGAAACCAGGTTCTAGCCCCAGCTCGGCTGCTATCTGGCTCTGGGGCCTTGGGGCAGTTCTGCCCTCGTTTGGGCCTCAGTTTCCCCATCTGTAAGACAGGGACACTATATTGCCTATGTTACAGGGCTGCTAGCTTTATGACTCTGGTTATGTGCAAGGTTCCAAGCACAGTGTGAAAATTCGGTTGCCTTATTTCATCCTCAAAACTGCCCTCAGAAGGACAGACTGTGATGATGGCATCGCACAGCACAGATGGAGAAACGGAGGCCCAGACAAGAGAAGGACTTGAGTAACTTGTGCAAGATCCCACAGTTAGCTAGTAGCCAAGTCAGGATTTCAACCTGGAGTCTTCTCCTCCTGGCCCATGGTGCTCCCCTCCTTGTCACTATGCACAAGCTCCTACTGAGCCCTCTCTCCTTGTGGGGTTTACATTAACTTTACCTGGAGAATTTGGTCTTTGATCTTGGTTCCTGAGAGATAAACTCTAAAACCTTGGAATTCCCCCAGTGACTGAGGTGCCTTTGTTATATCTACTGTATTTTATGCAAATAACGTACTACACGTTTTTGCAAACCGTGTAACCCCCCTGAGTGTTATTTTCATAAGTATGCTATACCAATATTTTTTTTTACGTGTTGCTGACTTCAATTTCAATTTGTTTTCTTTCCTACGGATTTAATGTTACCAGGATAAAGGTGATCTCATGGAAACTTCATTTAAGGTGTTTTCCTAAACTAAGTGCAACCAATTGTGAACTGAATAGGCTTATGATGCAAATAGGATGCCATGTTGAAATGAGAGTATGAATGCACAAAGAGCTAAAAATAAGTAAGAAATGATCTTAAGTGTAAAAGTACAAGAACAAGATGTTTCTTATATTTTATCGCTTTCATAAATCCTAAACCAAAACATAGATTTTTACATCACTGTCTGAAATCAACAGATAATAGTCACCAGAAAAAATTTTTTCACCATAAAATAGGCCATTTTACTCATTCATTATCATCATCATCATCTGACTCCCAGAACCCTTCAAAATCTGATCCCTCATCACTGTCATCATTGAAATTTCTCAGAGCTGCCTGCAGACGTCCTTCTGCGATTTCTCAACTGATGTCACCATCTTCACTGCCTTTGATGTCTTCATCTTTGTCATCCATAGTCTACTGGTACACAATCCCAGCCTTTCTGAACTCATTGTGGGTGGTTTCTGGGGTTACTTCCCCCCAAGCAGAATCTACCCGCTTGTAGAATTCTGTAAATGTAGCCCGCTTCAGTTGTCCTGATAGTGTGAACTCATGAATCCCAGACTGCATCCATTCATCTGACTCTTCTCATGAAAGTCTTGAATGCGTGGTTGACTGCTATATTTAGCAGCTGCAGTTTGCAGGTAAGGTGACCAGGTATGACTGCTATATGGGCACCAGTTAATATAATTTTGAATGTTTTTTCTTTGTGAGCAGCCATGGCGTCGAAAATGAGTAAAGACTTCTTTGAAAAGAATCCCCTCTGCCTGCCCCTATAACTTTTGTCTGCCCATGCTTTCATAACATCCCAGTCCATCCATCCCTTCTTTTTACAATGAACAACGACACTGGCGGGCAGTTTTTTGCCAGACGTGGTAACTGTCTTGAAAATCACCATCAGCTTTAATTTCACTCCACTGGCAGTAAAACCAAGAACTACAGTGAAGCAAGCCCTCTCATGCCCAGTGGTAGTAATGGCTATAGTTTTTGTAACTGAAGCAGCTATAGTCCTGGTGGCTGGAATGTCAAAAGACGTCAGAACCTTGTCCATATTAATTACATCCATTGCAGAGATACGGAGTTCAGATATTTCTTTGGTGATGAATTCACAAAAGTCGACCATCTTTTGCTCCCAGACATCTGGAAGTTGCTGGCCTATAGTGGTTCTCATCCTCACAGAAAGGCCATTCCTTCTCATGAATTTAGAAATCCAGGTGAAACCTGCCTTGAAATCTGGGATTCTCCTTTCATTTGCCAGAAACTTCATTTTAATCTGAACCGCAACAGTAGAGACAGCTTGATTTTGTTCCCTTTGAGAAATAATCCACTTTTTCAAGTTGTTTTACAACTCAGGCCATTTGGCTTTGGGTCCACAACATGCGCGTTTTTGCAGATTCATTTTCTCCAGCTCCTTTTTCTCCTTTTTCCATTTGTGAATGGAAGATTCTCCAACCTCGAACTCTCTTGCTGTCGCTTGGTTGCCTCTTTCTTCGCCCTCGCAAGGACTTTGAGTTTGAAGTTGGTGGCGTAAGACTTGTGTTTAATTCCTACCATGATCCTGAAGGGTTCTAAGATTTAGATTTATAAACTGAAAAAATGTGCATAATATAATCAATAACTGGCTGGTTCTAGTAAAGAGATCACAAAATTCAAACGTGAGGTGTACAAGAAGCAAGGATCTTTTTAGATGCTCGCAAGCATATGACTAAAGTGACTTAGGATCACTGATCAAAGGCATTGGTGCTAATAAGACATAATTAGACTATGAAATAAGCAGATGTAACATAGCTTAAGGAAACCCTGGTGGCGTAGTAGTTAAGTGCTACAGCTGCTAACCATAAGGGTCAGCAGTTCACATCTGCCAGGCGCTCCTTGCAAACTCTATGGGGCAGTTCTACTCTGTCCTCAAGGGTCGCTATGAGTCGGAATCGACTCAACAGCACTGGGTTTGGCTGGTTTGGTAACATACCTTAATGGTTTCACTTAAGATGATCTGATAAGGTTTTCACATTCAATTGTTGAGCCAAGATGTGCGAAGTATATGCATGGGTACACTATGCCAGAATTTTTAACATAACGGTCATTTCTGTGTGTTATATATGTGCACGCTATTTACGTGGATGTGTTATTTGCAAAAATACAGTATAGGCCTCAAGATCACACTAGTGTTTATGCTAATGAGATGACTCTAGGGTGGGGGCTGGTCAGGCCAGAAAGACCACAGTTGGGACTGATACCAGCTTACCTCAGGGGAGGTAGGCTGAACCAATCAATCATGACTATATGAGGCCCCAATAAAGACTCTGCACAGAAGCTCCAGGGCTTCCTGGTTGGTGAAAGATATTGATGCACATGGGAGGATAGCATGGCCCTTTTTGGGACATGGAAGCTCCATGTTGGGAACCCTCTTAGACCTCACCCTCTGTATCTCTTTACTTGTATTCTTTTTCCTATAATAAAACTGTAATCCTAAATACAGTACTTTCCCTCAGTTCTGTGAGTTGTTCCAGTGAATTCTCAAACCAGAGGGAGTAGTAGGAGCCAGCAAGTCAGAAGTGAGGGGAGGGGGGGTTGGGAACCCTTACCTTACTGCTGGTGTCCTAAAGTGGTAGAGGGAAACCCTGAATTTGTAGCCAGCAGGTCAGAAGTGAGGGGAGCTAGGAACCCCTTAACTTATGGCTGGTATCCTGAAGGGGTAGAGGGAACCCCCAATTGTAACAAGCAGGTTAGAAGTGAGGGAGCCTGAGGGGGCTCAATCTTGCAGCTGGCATCCTGAAGGGGTCTTGAGGGCAGGACCAACTGCTGCCCTATTCATTTTTGGATCACAGACCCCAGCCCTGGGATGGACACCAAGCATCCCTCAGCAGAATCTGTTCAATGAGTGACCACTGAGAGAGCATCTGGGGGTGGCATGTGGAACCCTCCAAAGCCTAGACCCATGGAACCAGAGGCAAAACACTCCCTGGGAATGAAGGGAGCCAGAGGGAGTGTTTACGATGAGGATCTGGGCCTGGGAAAGCCTGTTAGCTGCTTCTCCCCACCCAACAGCCAGGTAAGAGTACCAGGACCTGAGAGACAATCCCATCCCAGGACTAACCAGTGGAGGCACCACCTTCCCCAGGCACGGGCTGAGGTGTAGGCTGTCAGCATAGGTTTGAATCCTAGCCACTCCAACTGCTGATAATATGAGCCTGGGCAAGTCGTGTCATCTGAGCCTCAGTTTCCCCACCTGCAAATGGAACTGGTTCCTCCCTCACATGGCTACTGGAAGGGCTGCCGAGGTACCCACATCCTCCTCCCTGCTTTTCCCCTCAGTCTACCAGCTGGGGAGATGCCCCTTCACGGAGGCAGGGGCTACAGCCTGAGAATTGGAGGCTCTCTGTACTCTCTGGTCTGTGTCTCCTGGGAGCAGCAGCAAAGATTCAACCTCACAAGGTGGGCCTATCTTCAGGGACTGAGAAGAGAAAAGTCAGGGGACTGGAAGGTTCCACCAGCCAGCTGGCCAGCTGTTGTAGGGGAAGTGGATGCAGCCTGCAGGGCTTGGGGAAGCAGAGTCTCTAGGAAGGTGGAGGACAAAGCTGGCAGGAATGGGTGCCCACTTACCTAGGAACTGGGGTGCCCTGCTGCTGTCCAGCTCCCCACTGAGGTCTGTGGCTCCATGTCCAGGGTTCAGGTTGTGCCTCTGCTCCTGGCCTGGCTTTGGTGAGGCTGCCTCCTATAAGCCAAAGCATGACCCCTCCTGTTATGGATGGAATTGTGTCCCCACAAAATGTGTTGAAAATCCTAACCCCTATACCTATGGTTCACTATGAGGCAGAATCAACTCGATGGCAGCGGGTTGGGTTTGGTTTGGTTTGGTTTATACCTGTGGTTATAATCCCATTTGGGTTTTCTTTGTTAGGTTAATAAGGCAGTATTAGTGTAGGGTGAGTCTTAAGTCAATCTCTTCTGAGATATAAAATAGCAGATTAAGCAAGTAGAGATGGGGGAAGTTAGACGCCAGGCCACATGAAGATCACCAAGGAGCCAAAAAGCTGAAAAGGGACAAGGGCCTTCCTCCAGAGGTGACAACAAGAGAAAGCCTTCCCCTAAAGCTGTCACTCTGAATTCAGACTTCTAGCCTCCTAAATTGTGAGAAAATAAATTCCTTTTCATTACAGGCACCCACTTGTGGTATTTCTATTATAGGAGCACTAGGTAACTAAGACACTGCCTGAGATAGGGCTCCCATGGATCAGGCAGATAGGTGGGCTGGGCAGGAAGGTGGGGGCCTCATTCTGATGGGGTTGTGGGCCTTGGTGGGCAAATAGGGCAATGGCTAATGGGCCCTCAGCCTCCAGCACTCCGCTGTCTACCCAGTCACCTGTGCCACGACCCAGCGTCATCTCCCACTACATCCAGTCCACCACCCTCACTGCTACCCACTCCCCTCCACACTGTGCTCATCCACTGATCCACCGGGGGCACGGTCAGGATACAAAGTCAGCGCCAAAGGCAGAAACACTGAGCAGCAGTCAAAATGACCTTGGATGGTCCAGCTGCTGTAGAAAATAATCTGGCAGTTTCTTAAGGGGTTAAATATAAAGTTAACATTGTTGTTGGTGTTAGCTGCCGTCCAGTCTGCTGACTCATGGCGACCCCATGTGTTCCAGAGTAGAAATGTGCTCCATAGGGTTTTCTTGGTTGTGATCTTTATGGAAGCAGTTTGCCAGGCCTTTCTTCTGTGGTACCACTGAGTGGGTTTGAACCACGGACTTTAGTTTAGCAACCGACTGCAAAATGCTTGTGTTACCCAGGCACCTAGAGTCACCATATAATTCGGCAATTCCACTCTTATGTATCTACCCAACAGGATTGAAAACATTTGTACATGGATATTCAGAGCAGCATTGTTCGTGACATCCAAAAAGTGGAAACAACCCAAATGGCCATCGGTTGATGGGTGGATAAACCAAATGAGGTATATCCGTACAATGGAGTATTATTTGGCCGTAAAAAGGAATGAGGTACCGATACATGCTACAACATGGATGAACCCTGAAAACATTATACTAAGCCAAAGAAGCCAGACACAAATGATCAGATACTGTATGACTCCATCTTATGGGCTGAATTGTGTCCCCCAAAAGATATGCTGAAGTCCTAAACTCTGTACCTCTGAATGTGATGCTGTTTGGAAATATGGGTTTTCTTTTAGGTTAATGATGTTGTATTGGAGTAGGGTGGGTTCTAAGCCTTATCTTTTCTGAGTGGTATCTTACATAAAAAGGGCAGAACAGACAGACAAACACAGGGGACCATGCTATGTGAGGATCCATCTAAACTATAAGTCAAGGAACGCCAAGAAGCTAAAGAAACAAGGAAGGATCTCTGAGACAGGACTGAGTATAGCCCTGCAGACGCCCTAAATTTGGACTCCTGGCTTCCAAAACTGTGAGACAATAAGCTCCTGCTCTTTAAAGCCACTCACTTGTGGTTTTTTGGTCACAGCAACACTAGAAAACTAAGACACTCCTTTTACATGAAATGTCCGTAAAGACAGAAAATAGATCAGTGGTTGCCAGAGACTGGGGGAGGGGAATGGTGAGTGACTGCTAATGGATGTGGGGTTTCTTTTTCGGGTGATGAAAATGTTCTGGAACTAGTCAGTGGTGGTGATGGCACAACTCTGTGAATATACTAAAAACCACCAAACTGTTCACCTCAGAAGAGTGAAATGTATAGTTGTTGTTAGGTGCCCTCAAGTCAATTCCAACTCATAGTGAACCCATGTGACAGAGTAGAACTGCCCCAGAGGGTTTCCAAAGTTGTAAACTTTATGGGAGAAGGCTGCTACATCTTTCTCTTGCAGAGAGGCTGGTGGGTTTCAACCGCTGACCTTTCTGTTAGCAGCCAAGTGCTTAACCACTGAGCACCAGGACTCCTTAATTATATCTCAGTAAAGCTTTAAAAATTTAAAAATGAAGGAAGAAATTGCTTGAGGCCCCCACATGCCTCAGTCGGCAGGGTGTACTGCCTTAGCTCTACCTTCAACACATCCGACTTACCCCACCTCATGGCTTTTGCCCCTGCTGCACCCCTGCCTGGGCACTCTGCTCCCACCTGTGCGTGCTGGCTCCCTGTCAGTTTCTGGTCCCCGACCTCAGTGCTGCCTCTTCAGAGAGGCCTCCTCTGGCTATCACATCATCCTATCCTCCCAACTCCCTTTCCTACACAGCATCACCTGAACGCATGGGCAATTCTGTTCTTGTTTTCTATCTGTCCCTCACACTGTAGTGGCCTTAAGGGCCACAGCTTTGTCCTGTTCATAGCTGCATCTAAGGCTCCTCACCCTGTGCTGGGCGAATAGTAAAAAACCAAACCCATTGCCATCACGTCGATTCTGACTCATGGTGATCCCATGTGTTACAGAGTAGAGCTGAGCTTCCTTGGGTTTTTTTGGCTGTGATCTTTACGCAAGTAGATTACTGGAACTTCCTAATGTGGTGCCGCTGGGTGGATTTAAACTGATGACCATTTGATTAGTAGCTGAGCACAAACTGCACTACCCAAGTGCTTAGGTGCACAGTACCAAAAAAAAAAAAAACAAAAAACCACTGCTGTTGAGTCAATTCCAACTCATAGTTACCCTATGGGACAGAGTAGAACTGCTCCATAGGGTTTCCAAGGCTGTACAGAAGCAGATCACCAGGCCTTTCTTCTGTGGTGCTGTTAGGTGGATTTGAATTGCTAACTTTTCTATTAGAAGCTGAGTACAAATGGTTTGTGCCACCCAGGGATCTGGGTGCACAGCAGGTACTCCTAAATCTTAGTATTGTCTTAAGCTGGGTTCTCTGAAGAAGCAAAACCAGTGAAGCATACATATATATATATATATATATATATATATATGTGTGTGTATGTGTGTATGTGTGTGTGTATACATATATATATACACACGCACATATATGTACATACATACGAAGAGAGAAGGAGAAAGATATATATCAAGGAAATGGCTCATGCAGTTGTACAGGCTGGGAAGTCCTAAATCTGTGGGTCAGGCTGGAGGCTCCTCCTGACTCATACAGCTGCAGGGGCTCGCAAACACAAGATCCAGACTGAAGAGGCTGATGAATCCCAAGATTGACAGGTGAACTGCTAGCTCAAGGCCCCCAAAACCAGAAGGCACAGGAGCAGGAGCCAGCTGCAGGATCCAGATAGAGCAAAAACCAATGAGCCTTGCCAGAAAGCCCACCCATATTGGATGCAGGCCACACCCCCAAGGATACTCCCTTTCAACTGACTGTCTACCTACAGCAGGTCCCATCATTGAGGTGATCATATTATATGAGGTCTCATCATGGAGGTGACTGCATCATTATGTTGTTAAGATTGTTAGGTGTCGCTGAGTTGATTCAACTCACAGGGACCCAACGTACAACAGAACAAAATACCTCCTGGTCCTGTGCTACCCTCACGATCTTTGCTATGCTTCAGCCTACTGTTGTACCCACTGTGCCAATCCATCTCATTAAGGGTCTTCTTTTTCACTAACCCTCCACTATACCAAGTATGATGTCCTTCTCCAGGGACTGGTCCCTCCTGATAAATGTTCAAAGTATGTGAGATGAACTCTTGCCATCCTTGCTTGTAAGGAGCATTCTGGCTGTACTTCTTCCAAAACAGATTTGTTTGTTCTTCTGGCAGTCCATGGTATATTCAACATTCTTCACCAATACCATAATTCAAAGGTATCAATTCTTTTTCAGCCTTACTTATTCATTGTCCGGCTTTCGCGCGGAAGGTGACTGAAAATACCTTGGTTTGGGTCAGGCTCACTTCAGTCCTCAAAGTGACATCTTTGCTCTTCAACACTTTAAAGAGGTCTTTTGCAGCAGGTTTGTCCAATCCAATGCATCATTTGATTTTTTGATTGCTGCTTCCATGAGTATTGACTGTGGATCCAAGTAAAATGAAATCCTTGACAATCTTTTCTCCGTTTATCATGATGCTGCTTATTGGTCCAGTTGTGAGAATTTTTATTTTCTTTATGTTGAGGTGTAATCCATACTGAAGGCTGAAATCTTTGATCTTCATCAGTAAGTGCTTCAAGTCCTCTACAATTTCAGCAAGCAAGGTTGTGTCATCTGCATAACACAGGTTGTTCGTGAATCTTCTTCCAATCCTGATGCCCCCTTCTTTTTCATTTGGTGCAGCTTCTTGGGTTATTTGCTCAGCATACATATTGAATAAGTATGGTAAAAGGATACAGCCCTGAGACACACCTTTCCTGACTTTAAACCACGCAGTATCTCCTTATTCTGTTTGAACAACTGCCTCTTGATCTATGTACAGGTTCCTCATGAGCATAATTAAGTGTTCTGGAATTCCCATTCTTTGCAATAGTACCCATAATTTGTTATGATCCGCACAGTTGAATGCCTTTGCACAGTCAATAAAACACAGGTAAACATCTTTCTGGTATGCTCTCCTTTCAGCCAAGATCCATCTGACATCAGCAACGATATCCCTCATTCCACGTCCTCTTCTGAATCTGGCTTGAACTTCTGGCAGTTCTCTGTCAATGTACTGCTGCAACCACTTTTGAATGATCTTCAGCAAAATTTTGCTTGTGTGTGATATTAATGATATTGCTCACTAATTTCCGCATTCTGTTGGACTACTTTCTTTGTAACGGGCACAAATATTGATCTCTTCCAGTGGGTTAGCCAGGAGAATGTCTTCCAAATTTCTTGACACAGACGAGTGAGCACCTCCAGTGCTGCATCCATTTGTTGAAACATCTCAATTGGTATTCCGTCAGTTCCTAAAGCCTTGTTTTTCACCATTCCCTACAGTGCACCTTGGACTTCTTCCTTCAGTACCATTGGTTTTTGCTCATATGCTACTTCCTGAAATGGTTGAATGTCGACCAAATCTTTTCAGTACAGTGACTGTGTGTATTCCTTCCATCTTTTTTTATGTTTCCGGCATCATTTAATGTTTTTTGCATAGAATCCTTCAATTTTGCAACTCGAGGCTTGAAGTTTTTCTTCAGTTCTTTAAGCTTGAGAAATGCCAAGCATGTTTTTCCCTTTTGGTTTCTAACTCCAGGTCTTTGCACATGTCATTATAATACTTTACTTTTTCTTCTCAAGCTGCCCTTTGAAATCTTCTGTTTAGCTCTTTTACTTCATTATTTCTTCCTTTCACTTTAGCTACTCTACGTTCAAGAGTAAATTTCAGAGCCTCTTCCAACATCCATTTTGGTCTTTTCTTTCTTTCCTGACTTTTTAATGACCTCCTACTTTCTTCATGTATGATGTCCTTCCACAACTTGCCTGGTCTTCAATCATTAGTGTTCAACGCATCAAATCTATTCCTGAGATGGTTTCTAAATTCAGGTAGAATACACTTGTCTTAGTCATCTAGTGCTGCCGTAACAGAAATACCACAAGTGGGTGGCTTTAACAAACAGATGTTTATTCTCTCACAGTCCAGTAGGCTAGAAGTCCCAATTCAGGGTGCCAGCTCCAGGCGAAGGCTTCATCTCTCTGTTGACTCTGGAGGAAAGTCCTTGTCATCAATCTTCCCATGGCCTAGGAGCTTCTCTGTGCAGAAACTTTGGGTCCAAAGGATGTGTTCTGCTCCCAGTGCTGTTTTCTTGGTGGTATGAGGTCCCCATGTCTCTCTGCTCACTTTTCTCTTTTATATCTCAAAAGAGATTGGCTTAAGACACTATCTAACTTTGTAGATCTCACCAATATAACTCCCACTAGTCCATCTCATGGAAACCCTGGTGGCGTAGTGGTTAAGAGCTACAACTGCTAACCAAAAGGTCCCCAGTTTGAATCTACCAGGTGCTCTTTGGAAACTGTGGGGCAATTTTACTCTGTCCTATAGGCTCACTATAAGTCAGAACTGACTCAATGGCAGTGGGTTGGTTTTTTTCTTTTTTTGGAATCCACCACATTACATCATAGTAATATGATTTACAACACATAGGAAAATCACAAAATGGTGGAAAATCACACATTACTGGGAATCATGGTCTAACCAAGTTGACACATATTTTTTGGGGACACAATTCAATTCATAACAATACTCAAGGTCATATTTTGGCTCTCATGGACTTGCTCTAATTTTCTTCAGCTTCGACTTGAACTTGCATATGAACAATTGATGGTTTGCTCCACAGATGGCCCCTGGCCTTGTTCTGACCAATGATATTGTACTTTCCCATAATCTTTTTCCACAGATATAGTTGATTTGATTCTTGTCTATTCCATCTGGTGAGGTCCACTTGTATAATCTCTGTTTATGTTGTTGAAAAAAGGTCGCAGCATTATATGACAGTCAGGCTATATCATAACTACCAAACCACTGAGAATCATAGCCCAGCCAAGTTAACACACAACCTTAACTATTACAAGTACACACAGTTATTTCCTTGGTCAGGGGCTCCATGCAGGCTGATCTCTCCATCTCAAGATCGTTGCCTTAACCACATCAGCAAAGTCCCTTTTGCCATGAGAGGTAGCATATTCACGGGTTCTGGGGATTTGGATGTGGACATCTTTGGTGGCCATCATTCTGTCTGACACAGGCCCCTTCACTAGACTGTCAGCTCCACGCAACCTCTGCCCCATCGCTGGCCCTCTGGAGTTCTGGGCATATAGTAGGTGCTCAGTTGTGGTGCAATGAATTACATAATATGGCCCTTGTAGCTAGAGTTTTTGTAACTCCCACCAAATGACTGGATGGGACTATGCAAATGAGGTGCTTGTGGTCACCAAGTGGATTAGACAGCTCGCTAATAATGTAAATAAGGTGCATGGCACCCTTGCGGGATGGGACCAAGCAAATAATGTGCATAGAACCCTAATGAGAGGATTGGTCAGTTTTGCCAATCTGATGGGCTTAAAACGAGCCACCCCAGAGTCAGGAAGGGAAGGGAGGATCTCATCACCACCAAGAATGAAGAGCCAGAATGGGGCATATCCTTTAGACCTGAGGTCCCTGTGCTGAGAAGGCTCTGGAACCAAGAGGCCAAGAGAGAGAGACAGAGCTGCAATACTGAAGACAGTGAGAAGTGGCAGCAGGGAAACAGCAACAGCAGAAGCAGGAGACCAGCAGGAGACAAAATGGTGGCTTCTTGTCCCATGGAGTGAGAAAGCTGTGCACCTTTGAGCAGGAGGCTTGCTGGTAGAGTAGGGTGCCTCCAGGCACTTGGTAGAGCTAGATTTGCCAGCCTATGGAGCTACGGCTGAGCGCCTCGGGTCGAGGCTTACTGGCAGAATGGGGTGCCTCAGTGTATCTATCGGCAGAGCTAAAAGAGCTTTATAACACTTGCCAAAGCAGGGCAGAGGCCAGGCCAAGGGGCCAATGGCCAGAGAGACCTGCCTGCAGGCACAGCTGAAAAGAGGCTGTCCTGATGGAAGAACAGTATCCTGAGTGTTCCTGAACCTGAATTGTAACCTGTTACTTCCCTAAAAAACCCCATAACTGTGAGTATGGTCTGTAAGTTCCACATGGCCATTGCAGTGAATTATTTAACCCAGCAGAGAAGCAGAGAGTGCCATGAAAGGGATTGTTGGTGTCAGAATTAGTAAAAGGGTTGGAGAGGGGAGGTATGTCTGACCTCCGCCTCATAGGAATCAGCCTTGGGCTGTTCATCTTGACTCTCCTCCCTCCTTGTGAAGTTAGATGAGGTGGTCAGGTGCCTCCGCCATGCCATTTTTACGTCAGTAAATGTTGCCGAATGAATGACTTGTCACCAAATACAGCCCCCACACTCCCCTGGAATTCAATGCCCTCCTCCCATTTCTCCTCAGCTGCTCTTGCCCCACACCCCCACAGCAGCCAGAGGGAGGCGGATCCCACCATTCCCTTGTCTAACACCTGCTGGCTCCCACAGCGCTGGTGCTGCCCACACCAGCCCTACTCCTGACACTCCTCCTCTCCCCTCGAGGCTCTAGTCTTACTCTGTCTGTGTGAGCAGGCTGCTCAGGAAAGGTTCCAGAAGTCTGGCTGGGGCACATGGGTAGGAAGGGGCCTGTGGCAGATAGAAGAATGGTCACCAAAGATGTCCACATCTTAATCTCTGGAACATGTGAATGTTACCTCTCATGGCAGTTCTACTCTGTCATACAGGGTCACTGTGAGTCAAAACTGACTCAATCACACACAACAACAACATAACAAAAACTAGGAGTCACTGGGCGGTGCAAATGGTTACGTGCTTGACTACTAGAAGAAAGGCTGGCAGTTCGAACCCACCTAGAGGTGCCTCTGGGGACAGGCCTGGCGATCGGCTTCCCAAAGGTCACAGACTTGAATACCCTATGGAGTAGTTCTTCTCTGTACACATGGGGTCACCATGAGCAGAAATCAACTCGATGGCAACTAACAACAACATGGCAAAAGGGACTTTGCAAATGGGATTAAGTTAACGATTTTGAGCTGGAAAGATTAGCCTGGATTATCCAGGTGGGCCTTAATGTAATCACAAGGGTCCTTATAAGAAGGAAGCAGGAGGGTCAGAGCCAGAGAGATGGCAGTGTAAGAAAGATTAAACCGGCCATTGCTGAATTTTGAAGGTGGAGAAAGGGCCTCAAGCCAAAGGACTGCAGGCAGCTTCTGAAAAGTAGACAAGGCAAGGAAACAGATGCTCCTCTAGAAGCCCCAGAAGGAACCCAGTCCTGCTGACACCTTGACTTTTGCTTAATAGGTGCCATCAGGTTGATTTGACTCAAAGCAACCCCATGTGACAGAGTAGAACTACCCCATTCGGTTTCCTAGGCTGTAATTTTTACAGAGGAGCCCTGGTGGTGCAGTGGCTAAGTGCTTGGCTGCTAACTGAAAAGTCGATAGTTGGAACCCGCCCAGCGGCTCCTCAGGAGAAAGATCTGCTTCTGTAAAGTTTTCAGCCTTGGAAACACTATGGGGCAGTTCTGCTCTGTCCTATAGGGTCACTATGAGTTGGAATTGGTTTGGCAGCAACGAGTTTGGGTTTTGTTTTTTTTTTTTAATCTTTACAGAGTCAGGTCACCAGGTCTTTCTCCTACAGAGCCACTGGGTGTGTTTGAACAGCCGATCATTGGTTCGCAGTCGGGCACTTAACTACTGCAACACCAGGGCTCCTTGATTAGCATAGTGAGACCCATTTTAGATTTCTATCTCCAGAAATGTAAGATGATAAATCTATCTTTGTGGTGATTTGTTACAGTGGCAATAGGGAACTAACATGGGAGTTTTCTGTGTGCATATAGTATGGGCTCCCCGGCACATCACCCAAGCTAACACCAGCAGATCCTGGGGTGCCACCTGAAACTGGAACCAAGGCAGTGCTTGCCATCTTTGGGATGAGGAAATGGAGGTCACCATGCCACACCTCTTCAC
This sequence comes from Loxodonta africana, assembly GCF_030014295.1. Classification (NCBI taxonomy): domain Eukaryota; kingdom Metazoa; phylum Chordata; class Mammalia; order Proboscidea; family Elephantidae; genus Loxodonta; species Loxodonta africana. The sequence goes on along the minus strand of NC_087352.1, from coordinate 28,543,399 downwards.
TGACAGCCACATCAGACAACCTGCAGTTCCTGGCATGCCACGAGCTGTTTTTAACGACCTAGCCTTTGCACACACTGTGCCTTCTACCGGAAACACCACTTCCCTGCCTTGTTTGCCAGGTAGTTCTGGGCCTCAGCTCCTCTGGGAAGCCTTCCTGACACCCCCACCCTCCCTGGGCTCCCTGAGGCCCATGAAACCCAACTTGTGCTGCCTTTGTCTGAGTCCATCTCCCCTGCCAGCCAGGGAGGCCCTCAGGCCAAGCCTGGCAGAGCAGACGCAAGGAGGACTGAAGGGTGAATGGTTAGCAATGGGGCTAAGGGGGACAGACATGCCCAGGTAAGGGCCCACATCATACCTCAAGGCCCGTCCTAGCTTGTTCCAGGCTGGGAGGATGTCCCCTCACCTGGTATTTGGCCGTCAGGGGCTCCGTGCCTGCCGACCTGTTGCTGAAGTTCCCATCCAGGGGAAGATTAGAGTCCTTGGTGAGTAGCACTGGGGAGAGAGGAGCCATGAGCAAGACAGGTCTGTCTGTGGCCCCCAGGCCCCAGCCCAGGAAGCCCTGCGGGGGACCCTGCCTGGGCACTGCCGACAAGGCCAAGGAAGAGTGCCTGATCCAACAGTTCAGAAAGTTCTGTTTCTCAAAGAGCTGGCCAAATTGTAACAGCTACATTTACCACATGTTTAATCTGTGCTAGGCATGGTTCTAAGCACTGCACAGGTATTGCCTCATTTATATATCTCTTGAAAACACCAAAGTGGGTATTATGATAGTAATCCTCAATTTATTGATGGATAAACTGAGGCACAAGAGAGTCACACAGCCAGGAGGAGGAGGGGCGGTAGCATCTGTGTCCAAACTCCAAATTCCTCCTATACATTGCATTGTCTCTCCTTGGCGTGGACCTACCATCTGGTCCTGTCAGGCCTGGCCCTGGTCCCTTTTGGAAGGAGCCTTCACTTCCTGCTCCAGACTGCCCAGGGCTGGGTCCTTCCTGTGTCCCATCCAGCCTCCCTGTGCTGGGACATCTGTCAGTCTCCCCAACAGTGTCCACATGTGGGGTTCAGAAGGACCACGCACAAGATACCTGAGTTTCTGCTCCCTTTCCCCTGTCCTCTCAGCCTCCAGTCTGAAACCAATAGCCTAGTTTTCATTTGGAGAATACCCTTTGCTCAATTTAGTCCCTGGGATCCAGCCAGCCAAGAAAAGGCACATGACCCCAGGACCTCTTACATTCTTCTTCCCTTGGAGTTTCTATGTTGGTAGGACATAAACCTGGAGTTACTGGGCCAATCTTTGCCCCCTTAGCTCAGTGAGAGAATATACTTAAGAATGAAGCTATTGTAAGAAAACTCAACTAACAGAATGAGACAGAAGCGTTGTGATGGCATCAATTGAGCACCTAGATCCATTCATACCTGAAGTCTCTTTGCCTTCTTTGCTTAAGCCAGTTTTGGGCTGGTTTCTTGGTCACTTGCAATCAAAACAGATCTGACTAGCACAGTGTGTGAGTGCTTGGGGGAAGGGAGAAATGTGCGAATGAGTATGTAAGCGAACCCAGGTTAGATCATATGCTCTCGAATTCTAGTCTAGACTCTGCCCAGGAAGCTGTGAACACCTGCCCATCATTCCTCCTCACCTCTCTTGTCAAGCACCTGGGTCAGATCTTCCACCAGTCTGGCAGCCTCTTCACCGCTTTCAGGGCACTGGGCCCCTACCCAGGCCTGAATCTCAGGGGGCAATACACCCAGGAACTGCTCCAGCACCAGCAGCTCCAGCATCTCTTCCTTGGATCGTGCCTCGGGCCGCAGCCACTGGTGGCACAACTCATGCAGCCGGGCCAGGGCCTGGTGGGGGCCTGCTGCCTCCTGGTAACGGAACTGCCTAAAGCGTAGGCGTGCAGCATCGGGGTGAGCGGTGTGACCACCAAGGCTAGATTCCTGGCCCTGGGAGAAGCCTGCCTCATCATCTTCCACCTTCACTTGCAGGAAGCTTTCCCGTTCCCAGGGTGTCAGGCTCGGGGGACTCCTGAGGACAGCCATTGGCAGCAGCACTCCTGTGGAATGCAGGATGGCTGGAACCTCAGGACTGGGTCTGCAAGAAGGTAAAAGCTTTGTCACCATGTGGAATCTGGGGTCCTGCCCTACCCCTACAGACCATTAATCTACTTTCTTTCTCTATAGATTTACCTGTACTTAGAGTTTCACATAAATGGAATCATATAGTCTGTGGCCTTTTGTGACTGGTTTCTTCCACTTTGCATAATGTTTTAAAGGTTCATCCATGGTGTAGCAGGCATCACTACTTAATTTTGTTTATTCATTCATCAGCTGATGGAATTTTGGGTTGTTTCCACTTTTGTGCTATTATGAATAATGCTGCTATGAACATTTATGTACACATTTTTTTCATGGACAAATGTTTTAATTTTTCTTGAGTATATACCTAGGAGTAGAATTGCTGGATCATATGGTAATTCTGTTTAACTTTTTAAGAAACTGCCAAACTGTTTTCCACAGGGTCTGCACCATTTACATTCCCACCAGGAGTGGATGATGGTTTCAATTTCTCCATGTTGTCTACTTTTCACAGTGAGCCTTTATTTCTCCTATAATCAAGGTAAGGAAAAAAAGAAAAAAAAGAAACATAACCTCTCCTTTGGAAACCCTGGTGGTATAGTGGTTAAGAGCTATGGCTGCTAACCAAAAGGCTGGCAGTTTGAATCAACCAGGCGCTCCTTGGAAACTCTATGGGGCATTTCTACTCCGTCCTATAAGGTTGCTATGAGTCAGAATCGACTCAAGAGCAAAGGGTTTTTTTGTTTGTTTGTTTAGGAGAACCTAGCTCTTTGTTTTTGCCACACACTCTCCCTTCTCAAGGACTTGGCCTCTCCTCTCTGACCCATGACCCCCTGCAGGTATAAGGGCTCAGAGTTCTTTTCTTCCTTATTCCATTCCATGCCAGCCTCAGCATCATTCTGCCTGAGGCGCTGCTTAGGGAAGTCACTTTGAACAGAGCTTCAGGATCCTGAAAAGGAACTATGGCCTTGGGTATTTCTGTTATAGCAGTACTACATGACTAAGACACCTGCCATTACCCCACCCCCTTGCCTCTCTAGGCATTGTCCAGCTGTTTCCTTGCCCTGAAATCCCTTTCTGTATCCTATGAATTCTTCCAGGTCCTCTAACCCACATCTTAGATAGATCTTCTCTGGAAGCCATCCAAGATGCCTGGGAATAGGCTATGTGCTCTTCCCAGAGTGCCCTGAGTCTTTCCCTGGCTTTCTACTGTAACCGTATGTTTCCCTGGAGAGGCTGGGTGTGCTGGAGTCAAGGTGCTCACAGGCTAGCTCCTAGCAGGTAAGTAGTAAGCAGACACTGAACAAATGGAGGGACCAGGAAAGCCTGAGTGTGGCCTCCCACATAGGGTGAAAAAGGATGAGGAACTATTATATAGGAAGGGGGAGCATGAGCTGGCAGGGACAAGAATGAACACAGTGACAGTTTCCATGCTCCCTTTCACACTCCTGGAGCTCCTATTCTGGGGAATTTCCTGATGGCCATCTCTAAGACACATCTACCTGAACCTGCCTCAGCCTCCTCAGCCTATTCCCTGACATAAGGCAGAGGCCCCCAGGCCAAGGCTGCTAAAGCCAGCACAGCAGGGTGCTTCTTTCATTTCTGACCTCCTCACTTGTACATAAGATAATGGTACTTACCTCAGAGGGTTGCCACAAGGTTACCTGAGATAACCCATGACGGGCATACAGCATGGGGCTGGTGCAGTAAATAACCAGTCTGATGGATCCACGGTTCTCCTGCCAGACTCCAGCCCACAAAAGGTGCTGGGAGATGGACCTGTAGGTACAGCCAGGGACCCTCAGTTACATGATTTCAGCTGCAGACACGGCAAAGCACAAACCCTTTGTCACATACTTAGTGAATAATCCACGGGACACTCAAATTTCAGTTCTCCACACAAAACCTCGGTCAGTTACATAGTTAAACGCACACACACTATCTTAGGCACAGAGTCTGTCAATCATGCCACAAAATATCCCTGGCCACACAAAATTTCTGTGTCACCCATAATCACTCTAATACACACAGGCCCTCACATTATCTCTGTCACAGAGTCTCATTCCGTCCCATTCACTCATAATCTCATCATCTCAGACAGATATACAGAATCTGAGTCAGCCACACATCCATCCTCTCTTTCAGAATATCACACAACTCACGTACAAGAGGTGGTTGTTCGGACAGAACAAGGGGATACTGACTGGTTTAAAGTCAGGAAAGGTGTGTGTCAGGGTTGTATTCTTTGACTATACCTACTCAATCTGTACGCTGAGCAAATAATACGAGAAGCTGGACTATATGAAGAAGAACGGGGCATCAGGATTGGAGGAAGACTCATTAACAACTTGCGTTATGCAGATGACACAACCTTGCTTGCTGAAAGTGAACAGGACTTGAAGCACTTACTGATGAAGATCAAAGACCACAGCCTTCAGTATGGATTACACCTCAACACAAAGAAAACAAAAATCCTCACAACTGGACCAATGAGCAACATCATGATAAACGGAGAAAAGATTGAAGTTGTCAAGGATTTCTTTTTACTTGGATCCACAATCAACACCCATGGAAGTAGCAGTCAAGGAATCAAAACATGCATTGCATTGGGTAAATCTGCTGTAAAGGACCTCTTCAAAGTGTTGAAGAGCAAAGATGTCACCTTGAAGACTAAGGTGCGCCTGACCCAAGCCATGGTATTTTCAGTTGCATCATATGCATGTGAAAGCTGGACAATGAATAAGGAAGACTGAAGAAGAATTGACGCCTTTGAATTGTGGTGTTGGGGAAGAATATTGAATATACCATGGACTGCCAAAAGAACGAACAAATCTGTCTTAGAAGAAGTACAACCAGAATGCTCCTTAGAAGCAAGGATGGCGAGACTGTGTCTTACATACTTTGTACATGTTGTCAGGAGGGGTCAGTCCCTGGAGAAGGACATCAGGCTTAGCAGAGTACAGGGTCAGCGGAAAAGAGGAAGACCCTCAATGAGGTGGATTGACACAGTGGCTGCAACAATGAGCTCAAGCATAACAACGATTGTGAGGATGGCTTAGGACAGGGCAGTGTTTCGTTCTGTTGTACATAGGGTCGCTATGAGGAGGAACCGACTAGACGGCACCGAACAACAACTCCTGCAAAATCTCAGTCAAATCACAACAATCTCTGTGAGGCACACACCACTCCACAGGTCAGCCAGACACTCAATCTGTCAGTCGATCACACACTCCCAACCTGTCAGTCAACCTCACATTCCCAAGTTGTCAGTCAGAAACACACACCCAAAATGTGTCAGACACAGAAGCACAACCTATCAGACACAATTCTTCCACCGATCCTACACTCTCCATCAGCCAGTCGGTCCCACACTTAGTCCATGGATAACGCACTCACAACCCATCATTGCCTGTGCCCCGCACTCACAGTCCGTCAGTCGGTCCACACGCGGCCGGTGGTCAGTCCCTCGCTCTGTCGCGGGTCTTTCACACATATACACTCCGCTCGCCCCGCCACAGGCTTTCGCGATCTCGGGGCCCGCGGTGGTCCTCTCACTGGTTCGGCCCCGAGCTTGCCAGGGGAGTACCCGCAATAGCGCAGACCCAGACCCCTGCTCGGACCCCGACCCGGGTCCACCTAGCAGGCGCGACGGGAAGTAACTTCCGGGAGAAGATGCCGAAGCGCCCAGAACGCAGAGAACGCCCGCGCGCCCGCCCACCTGGACTACACCTCCCGGCACGCTCCGCGCCGCCAGCCCCAGGCCACCGGTCGCAGAGAGGCCCCGAGCCGCCCGAAGCACGCCGGGAGTTGTGGTCCGTGGGGGCGCGCGGGACGTAATGGCAGCGGTCTGGCCTCTGTGGGGTGGCGGTGGCGGTGAGCTGAGTCCCCGGCGGGGCGGGCTGCGGGAGGCGGGACGATGCTTGGGTGTGAGAGGTGTGTGAGAGAGTGAGGGTGCCATTCTGAGAAGGCGAGGTTGTGTGAGGGGTGTTAGTGTGAGGAATTTAGAGTTCCCGTGTGAGGTGTGGGGGTGCTGGTGTGAGTGGTTGGAGTGCCAGAGTGAGGGATGAGGGTGTGAGACAGTGAAGATGGCAGTGTGAGGGTGGGAGTGCCGGTTTGAGGGCGGCGAGGATGCTGGTGTGAGGGGTGAGCAAGCAGGTATGCAAGATGTGTGTACTGGTGTCAGGGGTGCAGAGTGCTGGTGTGAAGGAGTGTGGGTGCTGGTGTGAGGGGTGAGGGTGCAGTTGTGATGGATGTGTATCATAAGTGTGACTATGTGTGACCTGGGGGTCCAGGTGGGTGGATGTGTAACTCTCTGCAATCCATGTGTATGGGTGATTCTCTGTGTAACTGTGTGTATGTGACCTGTGAATTGATCTCCATGCAGCCATGTGTGACTTTCATCATGTGTGATGGTGCCTGTGAGACAGAGAGAGACATGGAGGAAATAGGGAGGGCCTGACATAGTATGGCGGTCCCAGACTGTGAGTAATGTCACAGTGACTGTAATTGTGTTCATGGGCTTGATTGTGTGACATGGTGGGTTCTTGGATGCATGACTGTGAAAACATGTCCTTTGTGCCTGCGTGCATGTGGATGGCTGTATATGAGAGACACTGAGTTGGAGCTCTGGCTGAGAGCCTGGGACCAGGAGTGTGGTGGTCCTTAGGGGGTGTGCCATGTAGGCTTGGTCCTGCAGGCCCCTGTGAGGTAGTCCGATGGTTATAGTGGTACTTATTTTCCCCAACCTGTCACCACATCCCCTTGTAGCTTCTGGGTTCTTACTCTGCAGGCTGCCAAGAGTTGGAATGAGCACATCTTATCTTCCTTCTACAGACACTTACTGACCACCCCCTACAGGCCAGTGCATTACCAGACTGGATACCACAATTAGGAGAACAGGCGTGGCCTACCTCCATAGACCTGATGTCATGTGGGGAGGTGGAGTGTAAACAAAGAAACAAACCAGTTTTCTGAGGAGGTGGCATCTGGCCTGAGACCTGAATAGAGTGGGGAACCCAGGGAGAGAGTGTTCCAGGCGGTTGGGCACAAGGTGGGCTGGGATGGACCAAGCAAAGGAGATGGAAGTGGATGGGGTCAGAATGAGGAGGCCTGTGTTGGGGCAGATCGTGCTAGGCTTATGCATCATGTGTGGACTTTGACTTTACCCTGAGAGAGGTGGGACTCATGAGAGCCCTTTCCGCAGAGAAAGACCATGCTGAGACATAGCTTTTTGCAGGTTACTCTAGCTGCTGCATGGGGAGGACTGGCAGGGTGAGGGTGGTATGAACCCTGTCCTGGCCCTCCTCCACCCTTGCTCCTTTGCAAGCCCTGAGAAAGTCCTGCCCAGAGCCAATGCACAGCTCCACTTGTAGACCATGCTTGGGATAACAGGGATTCTGGAATTCCCTGCCAGGTGGCCCAGCTTCTTCTGGGCTTGTCCTTTGCAGGGGAAACCTTACTGCCCCACCAGTGTGTATCCATAGGCCTAAGGGGTGTCCAAGGGCAGCCATTTGCAAGGTGTTCATGGAGCTTGGGTGTCCACATGGACCCAAAAGACACACTCTGTATCTCACAGTGTGTGACAGACCTGGTAGGCAAAGAAAGGGTGTGCATCAAGGAGTAGGTGCCGGCTCATCCAATGCTGCCACGCTCTTGTGTAGAAGCCTGAAGAGTTCAAGAACTCTAAATGTGAACCTGGCCTTCTAGGTCATTAGGAAGGAATATTTGTCAGAGTGAGAATGGAACATGCTTTATTTATTTATGTAATTATTATCATTTTTTTAATTTTATTTATCGTTACTTATTTATTATTTTTATATTTACCTACCCTGGTGGTGTAGTGGTTAAGAGTTTGGCTGCTAATCAAAAGGTCGGCAGTTTCCAAACCACCAGGTGCTCTTTGGAAACCCTATGGGGCAGTTCTACTCTGTTCTATAGGGTCGCTATGAGTTGGAATCAACTCGATGGCAAGGAGTTTTTTTTTGTTTGTTTGTTTGTTTTATTTATGTATAATTTTAAATTTCTTTTTATTATTAATATTTCAATTGTATTTGTTCTATTATTAGTTTATTCCTGTACTATTTATTTTCATTCATTCATTTTTTATTGTTATTCATTAATTCATTGTTTATTAACACAATTATTCACTTATTTTATAAATGTATTTATATATTATTTTATTTATTTAGTATTTATATATGTAACTGGAAACTGTGGTGGTGTAGTGGTTAAGTGCTACGGCTGCTAACCAAGAGGTCGGCAGCTTGAATCCACCAGGCACTCCTTGGAAACTCTATAGGGCAGTTCTTTTCTGCCCTATAGAGTCGCTATGAGTTGTAATTGACTCGATGGCAGTGGGTTTGGTGGGTTTATATGTAACTGATTAATCAGTAATAAGTTATTATTTTACATATTTTAACTTATTGATTATATATTTATTTTTATTCTTAATTTTATGTAGTTATTTTATATTTACTAATTTGTTTTAATCATTTATGTTTTAATTAATTATATTAATTGTATGTTTATTTTAAATTAATTCATTACTAGTTTTATGCTATCATTATTTATGTTTAATTTAATTAATGTATTATTTATTCATTTATTTAATAATATTTATTGGTGATTTATTTATAATGTATTTGTTATTTATTAACAGATTATTAGTTTACCTCATTATTCTATAATTTTATAAATATTTAAATAAATAACCAAAAACCAAACCAAACTCATTGCCATTGAGTCAGTTGACTCATGGTGACCCTATAGGACAGAGTAGAACTGCCCCATAGAGTTTCGAAGGAGCGCTGGTCGATTCCAACTGCCAACTTTTTAACTTTTTTGGTTAGGGGCCTTAGCTCTTAACCACTTCGGCATCAGAGCTCCTTAAATAAATAGCTAATTGTTAATTAAATTATTTATTAATGATTAGTCTGTTATTAGTATAATCATAAATTGGATAATTATTAATCAATTACTTGTTTAAGTATTAATTATTGTCATTTACTACTATTTGTTAATATATGCTTATTTTAAATTTCATTGCTTATTTATATTATATATTCATTTATTTTATTGTAATTATTATTGTTTTAGTAATTTATGTATTATTTATTAATTTAGTTATTTTTATTTAGTATTTATTTGCTTTTTTGTATTTTATTTATATTTATTCATTATGCAGTTATTTTACTTATCATTTAATATATTTTTTATTTTTATTTATATTTATTTACTGTATGTTTAAGTTATTTTTTATTTATTATTTTTATATTTGTTATTTGTTTTATGTCATCAATTTTTATTTATTTATATGATTGCATTTTATTTATTATTTAGTAATTATTTATTTTTCATTATTTACTTCTTGTCTGTTTATTTTATTTATCTTAACATATTTGTATTTTATTTATTGTTAACTTATTATTTTATGTATTTTTATTTTTTATTTATATTTTATTGACTTATTTAATATTATTTATTTGTTATGTACTATTTCTTCAGTTTATTATTTACATATTATTTTATTTCTAATTTTTATTTTTTAATGTTCATTTTACTTTTGTTATTTATTATTTTAAAGTTATCTTTATGTATTTGTTTTAATTCTTACTTTTTTAAAATTTATTATTTTAAATATCTTTTGAGAATTTATATACCGTAGAGTTCATCCATTTAACATGTATAATTCAGTGGTTTGTAGTATATTCACAGAGCTGGGCAGCTATCACCACAATCAGTTTTAGAACATGCTTTGTTTCACAGTGAATTAACCTGATTTATAACTTCCATATGTTTGGAGAAGTGGTGTGTGAGTGTCTTAGTTATCTAGCTCTGCTATAACAGAAATACCACAAGTGGATGGCTTTGACAAAGAAAACTTTATTCTCTCACAGTTTAGGAGGCTAAAAGTCTGAATTCAGGGTGCCAGCCCCAGGGGAAGGCTTTCTGTCTCTGTCAGCTCTGGGGAAAGGTCCTTGTCATCAATCTTCCCCAGGTGAGGAGCCTCTCAGTACAGGGACCTTGGGTCCAAAGTACGTGCTATTTTCCTGGCTCTTGTTTCCTGGTGGTATGAGGTTCTCTAGTCTTTCTGCTCACTTCTCTCTGTTGTATCTCAAAAGAGATTGACTCAAGATACAACCTAATCTTGTAGATTGAGTCCTGCCTCATTAACATAACTGCCTCTAACCTGCCTTATTAACATCACAGAAGCAGGATTTACAACTCATAGGAAAATCACATTAGATGACAAAATGGTGGACAGTCACACAATACTGAGAATCATGGCCTAGCCAAGTTGACACACATTTTTGGGGATACAATTCAATCCATAACAGTGCGTCTCCATTTTACTATGGCCTGGGTCCCCTCACTTGGGCTCAGCAGACAGTATTGCAAAACCAAAAGCCCTGGGGTGGAAACAAGCCTGGTGGTGTGTTTGAGGAGCAGCAAGAAAACTGTTCATGGGGCTGGGCAAGCACAGGGGAGGGTAACAGGAGAGGAGGTCAGAGAGGCTGAAAGCCAGGAGACCAATGGAGAGTCTTGACAGGTGGGGCAGCAGCAGTGTGCATGGCGAAAGCAGGGGAAAGTCAAGCACAGCTCAAGAGATGGATGTGGTGGGTCTGAGGAGTCAAGTGGGAGGGAGAGAAACAAGAAGGTTGAGCAGCCCCAGCATTCTGGCTGATGTGATACAGACACTGGTCAAGGGCAGGTTGGAGGAACCAGATAAGGAAATTGGGAGTCAACCCCAATTGTACAACCTTTTCTAGAGTGCATGTGCTGCTAGGCAGTTCTGCTGTGCATTTGGCACTTGGGTGCTACTGGGACCTACATCTGTAGGGATGGGCCCCAGGCCTCTGACTGGCTAGGCCTGAAACTCAGGACTGAGGTCTGGCGTGAGGGGTTGGTCTACAGCTGTTGGGCAGTGGGAGTATGTGAGGCCTCCCAGGGAGAGAGAAGAGGGTGATAAGAATAACAGCTGAGTTTTCTTGAGCATTTCCTCTGTTCCAGGCTCTGTGCTAAGAGCTTGGCATGTACCAACTCACTGAACCCTTGCAGCAACTCTAAGAGGGGATGCTGTTACCATTCCATCTTATAGAGGCAACTGAAGCACTGAGAGGTTAAGTGGCTTGCCCAAGGTCATACAGTGAAGAGGTAACAGAGTTGGGATTTGAGCCATGTACCCTAGATATCCCCAGGAAAGGGGGCCTAAATGCAAAATCAAGGAAAGAGTGGGACATCCACATAGCCTTTAGTGGGTTGTTGTTGTTGAGTGCTGTTGAGTCAATTTCAACTCATAGCCATCCCATGTGGCAGAGTAGAACTGCCCCATAGGATTTTCTAGGCTATAATCTTTACAGGAGCAGATCACCACATCTTTCCAATGGCCCTTTTAGCTAGCAGTCAAGTGGAGTACTTCGCTATTGTGCCTCCAGGGCTCCTTCCTTTAGTGAGAGGAACCTTAAAATATGGTCAAGGAGGGGTAAAGATTTGAACCAGTAATTCTATCCACTTAAACAATCCTTTCGATTTTTTTTTTCTTTCAGTGTAGAAAAAGCCAACAAAGTCAACATTTGTGACCTTGGTTACTTTGGGATTAAGGCAGGTGGCCACAGGGCTAATCCAAAGACCTGCAGTCAGTCGCCAGGATAGTAATGGTTATGTAGGTGGGAACAGAAGAGGTCTTACCAGGCTTTGCCCTCAACAGACATCCACACATCCGAGGCCCATTCCAGGAACCAGAACAGAAATTCTGCCAAAGACTTGGAAGAACAATTGTTTTTCCAGGAAGGAGATTTTAAACCACAGTCAGTCCTGGACATGGAAACCCCTAGTGGGGGAAGATGCTCTGGGGGCTTTGAAATTGTGAGAAGTGCTAGGGTGCCTTCCAGCTCCATCAAACCAGACAGTGTTGCCATGGAAGAGAAAGCTCCTGTGTTAATCACACATGCAGGAAGCTTTGAGCAGGCTCGGGAGCCAGCCGAGTTGCAAGCAGCCTGTGTGAGCGGGAAAACCTGCAGATGTAGTGTGTGCGGGAAGGGCTTCAAGCAGCGCTCGGCCCTCACGGTGCACGAGAGGACTCACACCGGGGAGAAGCCGTATCTGTGCGGCGCATGTGGGAAAGTCTTCCGGTGCCGGTCCAACCTTATCGAGCACCAGAGGATCCACACTGGTGTGAAACCCTACGAATGCAGCGAGTGCGGGAAGGTCTTCATTCAGAACTCCACCCTCACACTGCACCAGAGGACGCACACCGGGGAGAAGCCTTACAAATGCAGGGAGTGTGGCAAGGCCTTCCGGGGGAGCTCGGACCTTCGGAAACACCAGCGCATTCACACTGGGGAGAAGCCCTACCAGTGTCAGGAGTGCGGGAAAGCCTTCCGGTGGAGCTCGCCCCTGATCCGCCACCAGAGGATGCACAGCGGTGAGAAGCCGTACCGGTGCATCGAGTGCGGCAAGGCCTTTGGACAGAGCTCCACCCTCATTGAGCACCACAAGATCCACACGGGCGAGAAGCCCTACGAGTGCTTGGACTGCGGCAAGGCCTTCAAGGGCAGCTCGGACCTCAGCCAGCACCAGCGGATCCACACGGGCGAGAGGCCCTACGCGTGTGGCGACTGTGGGCGCACCTTCATGTGGAAGACTGCACTCGTCACCCACCAGAGGACGCACAGTGGGGAGAGGCCCTACGCGTGCGGCCGGTGCGGCAAAGCCTTTGTTCAGAGCTCGCAGCTCAGCCAGCACCAGCGGATCCACACGGGCGAGAAGCCCTATGAGTGCCCGGCGTGCGGGAAGGCCTTCAGTGTGAGCGCCTACCTCGTGGAGCATCAGCGGATCCACACGGGCGAGAAGCCCTACGCCTGCCTGGAATGCGGCAAGGCCTTCATTCAGCGCTCGCACCTTGCCCAGCACCAGCGGATCCACACGGGCGAGAAGCCCTACACCTGTGGCGAGTGCGGCAAGGCCTTTCGATACAGCTCCTACCTCCTCCAGCACCGGAAGCTCCACTCCAGGGAATAGCTCCGGTGTCCCGCCGCCAGCGATGCCTCATGTCCCACCTCCTGGGGGCGCGGCACCTCACCTCCCACCCTCCTTTGGCCACCTCAGAGGCTCTCCCCATTTCAGTCTTCTTTGCTGGGGCTTGCCCCTCTGTCGGGTCCCCCTTCCATTTCTTTTTTCTCTTTATGTTTAACATTCTTATTGCTATATTGACATACCATAAAGTTTGCCCTTTTAAAGTGTAATTCAGTGGTTTTTAGTATATTCACAGAGTTGTGCAACCATCACCACTATCTAGTTCCAGAACATTTTCATCACCCCAACAAGAAACCCTGAACCTATCAGCGGTCAATTCCCATCCTTCCCTTCCCCCCCAGCCCTGGCAACCATTAAGCTACTTTCTTTATCTACAGATTTGTCTGTTCTAGACATTCTGTGTAAACACCCCCTTTCCATCTTCTGACCACTGGTGGACACACCATGGGTATCCTAATCCAAGGAATCCTTTGCTTTTCCTTGCTGAGACTCATTTCATCACTTTGCACCATGCACTGGATTGGGCTTTGCTCTGCGGGCAGCACTGGTTGCTTTCACTTCTTTGGCCTTCCTCGCAGTCTTATGCCATCACACTTCTGTTGTTGAAGGCACAGCCCCAGGAGCCCACCCCCAATAATTGTAATAATAAACCACATCTTCACTGAGTTGCTTTTGTGCACAAGGCACTCCCTGGGCTGTATCAGTTAATTTGAATAGCCAAATCTGCCTCCTGTCTGTGCTTTATCTCTGAGACGGCTCCTGATTGTCCAGCCCTGAGCCCTCTGCCTAGCCCAACCCCACATCACTAACACCTTCTCAAATGCACACTCATTTATACTCAGTCACATTCATCACACACTGACACATTCACATAAACTTACTCGTGGACCATGTACAACCATATACATACATTCACTCACACTCATACGACACATGTTCATACACACGCAACACATGGTTACACACAGTCACACATACACTTACACATTCACTTACTCTCATGTACACGTCCATATACACATTGACACTTTTATATACACACCCTCACATACACTTTCACACACAGTCACACATTCACTCACACGCAAGTAGCACATGGTTAATTAGTCACATGCATTCACATACACATAGACACATTTAGTCACACTCTTACATTCACTCTCATATATAAGCACATGCACACACATTCATTTACGTGTTCCCCAGGCAGCTGGCTGACTCCTGGCCCCCTGGGTGCTTTTCCACAGAAGCCCCGAGAGCATGGGGTTCAGGCCAGTCTTCCATGGCAGCGGATGGTGGGGGAGAATCACAGAGGTGCCCCAGAGTGTTGGTGGAATGGATTTGGGACCCTGGGGCAGCTTCTGGGTCCTCCACGCAGAGGCCAGAGGCGCTGCTTCTGTGAGGCGTGTGTGCTCACCTGTGCACGTGTGTTTGTGTGTCCATGTGTCCTTATTTGCATATCTAGGTGTGTGTGTGTTTTGTAGAATGGCTTTATTGAGATATAATTCACATACTATAAAATCCATTCTTTTAAAGTGTAAAATCCAATGATTTCAGTATAAGAGGTTATGCAACCATCATCACTAATTCCAGGGCCATTTTCATCACACCAGAAGGAAACCCATAGCCATCAGCAGTCACTCTCCCTCCCCTCTCCCCTTAGCCCCCTGGCCACCAGTGATCTCTAGGGATTTGCCTACCCAGACATCTTATATAAATGGGATCACACAGCATGTGGCCTTTTGTGTCTGGCGTCTTTGACTTGGCATAATTTTTTCAAGATCCACCTATGTTGTAGCATGTGGCAGTACTTCATTCCATTTTATGGCCAAATAATATCCAAGTTCTATGGATACACCACAGAAGTTGATGGATGTTTGGGTTGTTTCTACTGTTTGGCTATTATGAATAATGCTGCTATGAGGTTTGTTCACAAGATTTTGTGAATATGTTTTCAGTTCTCTTGGGTATATACCTGGAATGGGAATTGCTGAGTCGTATGGTAACTCTGTGTTTAGCATTTTGAGGAACTGCCAGACTATATTCCATAGCGGCTGCACAGTTTTACATTGTCAAGACAATGAGGGTTCCAATTTCTCCACATCCCCAACACTTGTTATTGTCTGTCTTTTTGATATTTGCCATCCTAATATGTGTGCAGTGTTCTCATTGTGGTTTTGATTTGCATTTCCCTAATTAACTACTGTATTTTTACACAAATAATGTGTGACTTCCACGTTTGTTTGCCAGCACTCCCCCCGCCCCCATTTTCATAAGCATGCTATGCTGATTTTTTTACAGCAATGTGTGAAGTGTCAGCCCCTGGGAGTGAGTTGAGATTCCAGCTGGGGCGTAGAGGAAGGCAGATGCCCCTGGGGCTGTCTACAGGGCACCACGTAAAGCCAACAAGAGTGGGGCCCAAGTGTCCTGAATTCAGAACCAGGGCATCACCTCCAGCCTCAACTTCCTTTTCTAAAACTAGGGTTTGTAATGTCACCAGCAGCATCCCGAGGGTGTGTCAGTTACTCATTGTGAGTTCAGAGGGCCTACAGGCCCTATGCTCCAGGAGAGGAGTCAGAGGCCAGGAAAGGCCTGGTCTGAACTCTAGGGTCCAGCCTCTAACACTTGCAGGCAGCCTGTTTCTGAGGTCAAAATTCCATCATCTCGAGATGGTATGGCCGAAACTTGTCGAGGGCTCTTCTGCACACTGCCTCCTTGCATCAGCTGAGCACAGAAAGGGCAAGAGACTCACTCCTGGTCACACAGCTGGTGGTGTGGGTTAAATTGTGTAACCCTCCCCCCCCCCACCAAAGAGATGTTCAATCCTAACACAGGATACCAGCAAATGTGACCTTATTTGGAAATAGGGTCGTTGTAGATGTGATCCCTTAAGATGAAGTCATATTGGATTAAAGTGACCCTAAATCTAATGACTGGTGTCTTTACAAGGGAAAAGAGAAGGAGATATGGGCACACAGACAGAGGGAAGAAGGCCATGTGAAGATGGAGGCAGAGAGGGGAGTAATGCTGCCACAAGCCAAGGAACACCTGGAGCTGAGAGATTCTCCCCTAGAGGAGCACAGTCCTGCTAACACCTTGATTTCAGCCTTCTGACTTCCAGAGATGTTATGGAAAAAATTTATGTTGTTTTAAGCCATCTAATTTGTGGTAATGTGTTACGGCTGCCCTAAAACTAGTACATAAGGGTTGCTGAAATGGGGCAAGCTTGTAAAATGCTTAATCAAACAAACCAGTTGCCATCAAGTCAATTCTGACTCATGGCAACCCCATGGGTACAAAGTAGAACTGCTCCATAAGGTTTTCAAGGCTGTGACCCTTCAGGAGCAGATAGTCAGGCCTTTCTTCTGAGGAGCCTACTGGATGGGTTCCAACCGCCAACCTTTTGGTTAGTAAGTGAATCCTTCAACCATTTGCACCACCCAGGGGCTCCTGTAAAGTAACTGCAAAGTACAAAATAAAGCCTTTTATGTTAACGTTGCTTTTTTTTTTTTGCCATTTCAATAGACTTTAGGGAAGTCCTCACACTGAAGCTGAAGAAGAATATGCAACTTTTTTTTTTTTTTTTTAAGAGCTGGACTTCATGACACTTGAACATATAAAACTTACTTTTTGGGGGAAAAGAAAAAAATCAAAACCCAAAACCTATGGCCTGAGTTAATAGGATACACAGACAACTGAAAGAGGATCGTTTAAAAATAGCTTTAAAAAAAAAATTAACTTCTGCCTTGGCAGAAACTTAAACTGTGGTCCAGGCAGTGCAGAAACAGCCCACTCACACCTGCGGGCCTCTCCTGCCATCTGGTGGGCATCGCTGGGACCTGCATGATGGAGAAGAATTGAGGGAGTGGTTGTTGGATGCCCTCCAGTGGATACAGACTCACAGCGACTCTGGAAGGTAGAACTGCCCCACAGGGTTTCGTAGGCTGCAGTATTTACGGGGGTAGATCACCAGGCCTTTCTTCTGTGGAGCCACTGGGTGGGTTTGAACCACCAGCCTTTTGGTTAGCAGCCAGGTGCTTAACCATTGCAACACCAGTGCTTTCTGGAAGATTTCAGAGAAGCAGCTCTGACATCTTCGTAGAGGGTACTTCCTGAAGAGGAAGGCGGATCCAAGACTCACTCCACCTTTCTCACCTGCCCAGGTAGGTGACCCAGCAGGGGCTGCTTTGCACCCAGCCCACATTCCTGACACACACAGGGGCCTCCCCAGGACAGAAGACAAGACTCTGAAGATAGACGGAAGGCTTCTGCCACTGTTCCACAGGTCCCCACTTCACTGACGCAGGAGAACCAGTTATTGAGGGTATTCTGGTACTCGCTTTCTCTCCAGAGAGTGAGTTCCCTGATGCTGGGCCAGGAATCTGCTCTGGCTGAAGGCTCTGCCGCACTCACAACACTCGAAACGCTTCTTTCAGTCGTGAACCTTCTGGTGGAGAATGAAGGCCACAGCCTCGCTGAAGGTTTTCTGACACCTGCCACACGTGACGCAGACCAAGGGCTTGCCGCTCAAGCGGGCCCGCTGGTGCTGCGTAAGGTGCGTGCCACGGCTGAAAGCCTTGCAGCACACGTTGCAGGCGTAGGGCAGCTCGCCGGTGTGCGCCCGGTAGTGCTCAATCAGGTGCCACAGGTGGATGTAGGCCTTCCCGCACTCATTGTACTTGTCCAGCTTCTCCCCCGAGTGTGTCCTCTGATGGAGGGCAAGGGACGAACTCTGCATGAAGACCTTCCCGCAGTCGCCGCAGATGTGGGGCTTCTCCCCGGTGTGGATGCGCTGGTGCTGCGTGAGGAACTTGCTCTGGCTGAAGGCCTTACCGCATTCTCCGCAGGTGTAGGGCTGCTCACCTGTGTGGCTCCGCTGGTGTAGGACGAGTGCAGAGAAGTTGCTGAATGGCTTCCTGCACTCGGCACACCTGTAGGGCTTCTCGCCCGTGTGCACCCGCTGGTGTTTAGCCAGGGACGAACTCTGGCTGAAGGCGTGCCTGCACTTGACCCACACGCGTAGGGCTTCTCTCCCGTGTGCACCCGCTGGTGCTTGCTGAGGGATGCACTCTGGCTGAAGGCCTTGCCGCACTCGCTGCATGTGTACGGCTTCTCCCCGGTGTGGCAGCGCTGGTGCTCAGCCAGGGACGAACTGACACTGAACGCCTTGCAACACAGGCGGCACTCGTAGGGCCTCTCCCCAGTGTGGGTCCTGTGATGGACAAGGAGGGCTGAGGAGCCGGCAAAGGCTTTGCCACACTCTTTGCAGGCGAACGGCTTCTCCCCAGTGTGGACTCGCCGGTGCTGCACCAGATGGGTGCTCTGGCTGAAGGCGCGGCCACACTCGCTGCACCCGTATGGCTTCTCACCCGTGTGCACCCGCTGGTGCCTGGCGAGGGCTGAGCTCTCGCGGAAGCACTTGTTGCAGATGCTGCAGGCGTAGGGCTTCTCACCCGTGTGGATCCGCTGGTGTTTGACGAGGGACGAGTTCTTGCTGAAGGCGCGTCTGCACTCCCGGCACACGTAAGGCTTCTCGCCGGTGTGGATCCGCTGGTGTTGAATGAGGTGCGTGCTCTGGCTAAAAGCTTTCCCACACTCCTCACATGTGTAGGACTTCCTCCCCTCAGGAATCCTCAGTCGGCATGTGTTCTTGCTGAAGGCATCGTCCCATCCCCGGCGCGCTGCTGTGCCCTCCCCAGTGTGGACTCCTTGTGGCTGACTAAGCTCTGGGAAACAGGTACAGGCTTCCCCACAAGCGCCCTCTCTTCTGCAGGGGCGACCCTGGTCTAGGGCTGACCTACACACGAAGCCCTTTTTGTGGCCATGGTTGGCAAGACCCTGCGCCCCTACTGGAGTGGCCTGACACTCCATGAGGAAGGGGCTCTGGGGGCTCTTCTTGCGTTGGCTGCAGTGCCGCCGACTCTCCACTGCCCAGCCGTTCAGCTCCGGGATGTCTTTCAACGTGGTGTTCCAGAAATCCTGCCCCTGGAGCCCCGCTGTCATCCGCCTGCGAGGTGACGCGTCTTCACCTGGAGGAGGTCGTGCAGCCTGGGTCTCCTGCGCTGAGTCTGAAAAACAAGCAACCGAGCTCAGGTCCCAACCTGAATGTGCACCCTCTGCGAGCGGTGGGACAGAACTTACTAAGTCGTCAGAGCAGGGCAGCCGAACAAAATGCTGGCCAGGATCCTGTGGATCTGAGGCTTCCAGAAAGGGCTCTTGCAGTTGAGGAAGTGGACTGGGGTCTGAGGACAGAACAGTGGGTGAGTCTATTTCGCAAGACCACCTCCAGGTTCAAGGACTTGCTAGGACTCATGGGACTCACCGCTATGGTTTATGACAGCAAAAGGATAAAAAGCCAGAGCAGCACAGGGAAATGGAGCATGGAGCCAGGTCGAGAGGAAACCAGACACGAGTTTCCAAGAGTTCTTCAGTGGTGTTGCACGGGATGTGCTTAATTCCCCCAGCAATGAGTTGTGACAAACGTGTGACACCACCAGGGGCACTCATCAGTGTCTCAGTGTCTAAGGTTTTTACTGGGGGCTCATCAGGTAGGCGCTGGAGCCCTGGTGGCAGTAGGTAAAGAGATCAGCTGCTAACCAAAAAGGCTGGCAGTTCGAACCCATCAGCCACTCCTTGGAAACTCCATGGGGCAGTTCTACTCTGTCCTTACAGGGTCACTATGAGTTGGAATTGACTCTAGGGCAACTGATCTGGTTTTATTTTGGTTTGCTCATGTAGGCACCCTCTGCCTGGCACATAACAAAATTCCAGACCCCCAGAAGGAAAGCAGGTGTTCAGTATAAACCACATTGTTTCCACAGTGTAGGCACAGGGAGCCACTCTTGACATTTGTTGTTGCTGTTGTTTTTGTGTGTTGTCAAGTAAATTCTGACTTATAGCAACCTCATAGGACAGTGTAGAACTGCCCCATGGGGTTTTCTAGGGTGTAATTTCTTTTTTAATTGTACTTTAGGTGAAGGTTTACAGCCCAAGTTAATTTCTCATTCAAAAATTTATACACATATTGTTTTGTGAGATTGGTTGCAATCCCCACAGTGTGACAGCACACTCCCCCTTTCTGCCTCGGGTTCCCTGTGTCCATTTGTCCAGTTCCTGTCCCTTCCTGCCTTCTCGTCCTGCTTTTGGACAGGAGCTGCCCATTTGGTCTTATATATTTGATTGAACTAAGAACCACAGGCCTCACATGTGTTATTTTTTGTTTTATAGGCCTGTCTAATCTTTGTCTGAAAAATGGGCTTCGGGAATAGTTTCAGTTCTGGTTTAGCAGAGCATTCGGGGGCCATAGTTTCAGGGGTTCCTTCAGTATCTGTCAGACCAGTAAGTCTGATCTTTTTACATGAATTTTAATTCTGGTTGCATTTTTCTCTTGCTCTGTCAGGGACTCTCTGCTGTGATCCTTGTCAGGATGGTTGGTGGTAGCGAGACACCCTCTAGTTCTTCTGGTTTCAGGCTGGTGGAGTCTACAGTTCCTGTAGTCCTTTAGCCCTTTGGGCTAATTTTTCCTTGTGTCTTTGGTTTTCTTCATTCTCCTTTGTTCAGGGTGGGATGGCCGCTTGCAGGCTCTTAAGACCCCAGACACTACTCATCAAAGTGGGATGTAGAACATTTTCTTTATAAACTATGTTATGCCAATTGACCTAGATGTCCCCTGAGACGACCGTCCCCATGCTCCAGCCCCAGCTACTGGGTTCCTCAATGTGTTTGGATGTGTCTAGGAAACTTCTATGCTTTGGTCCAGTTGTGCTGACTTCCCCATATTGTGTGTTGTCCTTCCCGTTACTGAAGATGACACTTGTCTACTATCTAGTGATTTCCCCTCCTTTTCCCTCCCCACCCTCATTACCATCAAGGAATTCTTTTTTCTGTGTGTAAACCTTTTCTTGAATTCTTATAATAGTGGTCTCATATAATATTTATCCTTTTGTGACTCATTTATTTCACTCAGTATAAAGCCCTTCAGATTCATGCATGTTGTGAGATGTTTCGTGGATTCATCATTGTCCTTTGTCACTGCATAGTATTCCACTATGTGTATATATCATAATTTGTTATCCATTCATGTTGATGGGCATTTAGGTTGTTTCCATCTTTTTGCTATTGTGAACAGTGCTGCAATGAAAATGGGTGTGCATATGTCCATTTGTGTTATGGCTCTTATTCTCTAGGGTATAGTCCTAGGAGTGGGATTGCTGGATCCTATGATATTTCTATTTCTAGCTTTTTAAGCAAGTGACATATCATTTTCCAAAGTGATTGTACCATTTTACATTCCCACCAGCAGTGCTTAAGAATTCCAGTCTCGGCAGCGTGCCTGGCCAGGCGGGCATTTCTGCTCTGGGCGGTTTTTAGAGATAGCCAGTTGGGTACAGTGCTTACTGGCCCCCATGGCTGCCGAGCAGGAGCCTGGCAAGCCTAGATAAGGGAAGGCCTTTAAGCTCGAAGGAATTTTAGATGTCGAAAACATTCCTTGTGCCCAGGATTCAATATTTTATGGTTCATTAGGATCTGCTGTTGCTGGCCTTTGAGATTTTTTATTAACTAAGTAGAATTAGAAGATCATATGATGTTGGAGCAGGAGGGTTTATTTTGATGACTTTAGGATGCTGATTCCATTGTAGGTAGAATTATGCAAAGCTAAGAATCCAGGAAAGAATTGCTAGAGAAGGAATTAAAAATAAGATTTTATATGAAAGCACCCACCAAGATCCTGAAAGAAAACAGACAGACGGCAACAGCAGCAATTGAGCAGTATTCGGCAGAGAAAATGAAAATACAACTCACTGAAATCAGCACGCACAAAGCTGAGATCAACTACACAAAACGTTTTATGAACAATAAGAAAGTTTTTCAATCAAGTAAATAAAGCATGTGTAAGTTATCTTTTTACACACACACAGGTATAAACACTTGCAAATTAACTCTTGCCCTGCGTCTACTGCCAGTCTAGCAGCATCCTTCTATGCTACATACACTGGAATTTTCACACTTAAAATATGAACAGAATTGATTGGCAGCATGTTATAAGAATAAAATTGTAAAACCTCATATTTGATTTGATGTGCTTGGATAAGAGTTTCTTTGTAATAAGTATGAGTTTAGTGACAAGCATTTCAAGGAATAAAATCTCTCCCAGTTGAATTTTCTAAAAAAAAGAGTTCCAATCTTCCCACAACCTCGCCAACATTTATTACCTTGTGTTTTTTGGATTAGTGCCAGTATTGTCAGTGTGGGTTGGTATCTCAAGATAGTTTTCACTTGCATTTCTCTAACACCTAATGATCACAAGCATTTCCTCATGTGTCTGTTAGCCACCCGAATGTCTTCTTTGGTGAAGTGTCTGTTCATATCTTTTGCCCATTTTTAAATTGGATTATTTGGCTTTTTGTTGTTGAGGTGTTTCAGTATCTTGTAGATTTTAGAGATTAGACCCTCATCAGATATGTCATAGCCAAAATTTTTTTCCCAGTCTGTAGGTTCTCTTTTAACTCTTTTGAAGAAGTACTCTTTTGGTGAGGTCTTTTGATGAGCATAAGTTGTTTGATTTTTAAGGACTCCCAATTATTTAGTTTCTCTTCCGGTGTTTGAGCTTTACTACTTATAGTTTGTATACCATTTGTGCCATGTATTAGAGCCCCTAGCATTGTCCCTATTTTTTCTTCCATGACCTTTATCATTTTAGATTTTATATTTAGATATTTGATCCATTTTGAGTTAGTTTTTGTGTATGGTGTGAGGTATGGGTCCTATTTCATTTTTCACAGATGGATATTCAATTATGCCAGCACCATTTGTTAAAGTGACTGTCTTTCCCCCATTTAACAGGCTTTGGGCCTTTGTAAAAAAAAAATATATATCAGCTAATAAATGGATGAATTTACATCTGGGTTCTCAGTTCTGTTCCTTTGGTCTATGTGTCTGTTGTTGTAGTGGTACTTTTTTGGTTGTTGCTTCCATGATATATATTTTTTCCATCCTTTGAGTTTTAGTTTGTTTATGTCTTTGTGTCTAAGGTGTGTCTCTTGTAGATAGCATATAGACAGATTGTGTTATTTTATGCATTCTGCCACTCTCTGTCTCTTTACTGGTGCATTTAGGACATTTACATTCAGTGTATAGGGTTATTAGGTATGAGTTTACTGCAGTAATTTTTTTTTTTTTTGGTGGTATTGACAGTTTTTTTGTTCCACTTAATTTTCTGTGCTGTTTTCTTTTTCTTTAGGTATTTTCTTTTCATCTCTTTTATTATTGTTGATTTTATGTTTGCTGAGTCTTAATGTTTTTCTTTTTTTATTTTGATGAGTAGGTTTGTTAGTTTCCTTTGTGGTTACCTTGAAATTTGCCTTTACTTTTCTAAATTTAAACCAGCCTTTTATTTCTTGATACTGCCTTAACTTCCTCTCTATGTGGAAGTTCTATCACTACACTGTTTATTCCCTTTTTTTTTGTTTTGACACTGTTGTCCTTTACATATTGAAGTCTCTGGTTCCCTATTTTCAGTCTTTTAGCTTTGATTTGTTTTTTTCAATTCTCTATCTATGTCAATAACTGTTTGATTTGTCCTGTGTCCTAGTCTTGGATTGTTGTCTGATGTTATTGATTCTCCAACTGCAGGATTCCCTTGAATATTTCTTGTAATTTTGGTCTGATTTTTACAAATTCCCTTAATTTCCATTTATCTGGAAATGATCTAATTCCCCCATCATATTTGAGGGACAATTGTGCTGGATATATAATTCTTGACTGGCAATTTTTTTTCTTCAAGGCTTTATATATGTCATCCCATTGCCTTCTTGCCTGCATGGTTTCTGCTGAGTCATCAGAGCTTAGTCTTATTGGTTCTCCTTTGTAGGTGACTTTTCGTTTATCCCTAACCACTCTCAAGATTCTTTCTTTGTCTTTGGTTTTGGCAAGTTTGATTATGATATGTCTTGGTGACTTTCTTTTGGGGTCTGCCCTGTATGGGGTTCGTTGAGCTTCTTGAAGAGACATCTTCTCATCTTTCATGATACTAGGGAAGTTTTCTCTCAGCAAATCTTCAACAATTGTCTGTGTTTTCTGTTATCCCCCGTGCTGTGGTGCTCTGATCACTTGCAGGTTTTTCCTTTTGATAGCATCCCACACAATTCTTAGGCTTTCTTCATTTTTTTCATCCTTTCTTCTGATTTTTCCACAAACAAATTGGTTTCAAGGGATTTATCTTCAGTTTCACTAATTCTGACTTCCATTGCTCAATTCTGCTCCTATGACCTTTTATTGAGTTGTCTAATTCTGAAATTTTATCGTTAATCTTTTGGATTTCTAGTTGTTTTCTCTGTACAGCTTCTAGTAGCTTGTTTACTCTGTCATTTTATTCTTGTATTGTTTTCCTGAATTCTTCTATTGCTTTGTCTGTGTGCACCTTGGCTTGGTTTGAGCTTTGCCTGATCTCTCGGAGAGCTCTGCATATTAGTCTTTTGAATTCTTTATCAGGTAGTTCCATTACTTTATCTTCCTCTGAAAGGTTTTCTGCTTCTTTATTTTAGTCACTTGCTGGAGCCATCTTGTCCTGCTTCTTTATGTGATTTGATATTGACTGTTGTCTCCAAGGCATCAATAAGTTATGTTTATTTATTGTATTTTTGTTTACTGCATCCTGTATTTTTGTTTTGTTTTAACATGCCCAACTAGGCTGAGTGTGTGAGCTACTTTGGTTGTTCGTGTCATTGAAGCTTTCATGTCCTGTCTGCAGGTGGTCAGAGCAGCTACTAGATGTGTGAGCCCAGGAGTCTATTCACTGTTCTTGTAGGGGTGTGGTTATTCAGGGCACAGGTGTCCAGGTTGTCAGTCACCAAGCATGTGATGCAAACTTTCACCTACAGTCCTAGGAGGGCAGGGCTGCATGGGAGTGTTTGGAGCAGGCACAGGTCTCTGATTGCACTGGTGGGGGGTGATGTGTGAGGCAAGGCAGGGGTCTGATGGCTGCCCCCAGGTGCCTGGATGGAGGGCGTGTCCCTGTCCCCTGGGGTGCATAGTGGAGTACAGCCAGTCCTTGGGCATGCGGTGCCGTTGGCTGGAGGGGTTGGGAGGCACCACTAATTCTCAGACCCTGTTTTGGCTGACTAGATGGAGTGGGTGGTACCACTGGCCCTCAGGCCCCCAGTGTGGCTGGGTGAGGCCCCATCTTAGGTGAGGTGGCAGGGCGGTATAATATGTCATAAATTTGCAGTTTCCCCTTGGCTGCTGCAGGTGAAAATGGGCTTCAGGTGTATGCCCTGCTGTTTTATGCTCATTAGGGTGTGCAGTGTTGAACTGGCCCACAAGGAACTGGGCGGGGTGAAGGGCACTGCAAGTCTGTAGACCTTGTATGCCAGTGGCTGGGCAAAGGGGCAGGGCCTCCTGATGGGCCCTGAGTTCCTAGCTTAGGGGGCATGACATTGTTGAATGCCATGGGACTGGTGTTGTAGCGGGTTGAGGGTGGGTAAGGGAAAGAGTGATTCTCTGCTGTCAGTCTCCGGGGTTGGGGGAGGGGTTATTTTGCCAGCACATGCGGTAGGTTGGGAGCTTACGCTTAACTTTCGCAGGTCTGGTGTTGCTCCTGTTTGGTTCTGGAGGTGTGTGCAGATTGGTTGCTGCTTGGCTGCACAAGATGTGGTGGGCCTTGGCTTGGGATGTTGCTGCTTGCCTCAGTCTATATGCACTGTGCAGACTCAGCTAGCAGGGCACAGGTGATGCCATGATCTGTAGTTCCCAATTTCCACTGCTTTTGAATTGTCTCTCATTCTACCTTCTGCTCAGTCCGATTCTTCAGCTTTGTCTTTGATGATTAGGGTTCCTAGATTGTCATATATATTCGATTCCCTTGTTTTTCTGGGTCTTTGTTGTAAGAGGAATGACAGGAAGCATTTGACTATTCCGCCATCTTGGCCCCGTCCTGGGCTGTAATCTTTACAGGAGCAGATCACTGGGTCTTTTCTCCCACGGAGCTACTGGACAGGTTTGAAAGACCAACCTTTCAGTCAGCAGGTGAATGCTTAACCATTGCACCACAGGATCCTTATGTAGGCATTTAAGGCTATACATTGCCCTCCGAACACTACTTTAGCTGCATTCCATAAGTTTTAGTATGTCATGTTTTCATTTCATTCATCTGTTAAGTATTTTAAATTTTCCCTGTGATTACATTTTTGAGTATGTTGCTTAATTTCCACATATTTGTATGTTTTCCATTCTACTGTGGCTGGAGAAAATACTCTGTATCATTTCAAACTTTGAAAGTTTATTGAGACTTGTTTTGTGGCCTAACTTTCCTGGAGAATGTTCCATATCCACTTGACAAGACTGAATTCTACTGGTGTTGGATGGAGTACAGGAAGCCACTCTTATCAGTTACGGTGGTGGGAGCTCTTCAGAAATCGAAGTTCTCAGATACCAGCCAAGGCCTTTCCAAAGATGGCAGTCTCAGCCTGCTATGGTAACTCTTTTCTGCAGTGGGGAATCGAGGTGGTATAAGGGAGCGTGCAAAGAGATGGGCCAAGGTCAATGAGAGCCACTGATGACTCTGTCACCATTTTGGCCATTCATAATGCTCTTTTCTTTAGAACAGGGCCTGTTCCCTGCAGATGTACACTAATTATTGGCAGGAAGGATATGCTGTGGCCCAACCACGACCTCGAAGCCACATGATGTGTTAGAGACCCTGGGCTTCAGAAATGGTAAGCAGTGAGCCCATGGTCACCCAGCTAAAAAATGATGAAGATGTGTATCTGAGGAGTGAGACCCTGTGTGGTAGGCTGAAAATGGTCCCCCAAGGTATATATAAGGAGCCCTGGTGTTGTAATGGTTAAGTGCTCGACTGCTAACCAAAAGATTGGCGGTTTGAACCCAACACCCAAGAAAAGACTTAGAGATTTGCTCCCATAAAGATTACAGCCTGGGAAACTCCACGGGACAGTTCCACTCTGTTCTATAGGGTCACTATGAGTCAGAATTGACTCAATAGCACACAACAACAACAAGAAGGTATATTCGTCACGTTCAAATCCCTGGAGCCTGTGCATGTTACCTTATACGGCAAAAGATATGATGAAGCAAAGGAATTTGAGATGAGGAGATTATTCTAGAGTATCCCAGTTCCCTAAATACAATCCCATGCACCCTTATAAGACAGAAGCAGAGGGAGGTTTGACAAAGAGATGATTAGGTGATGTGACCACGGATGCAGAGATTTGAATGAAATAGCCACAGGGAATGCCAGCAGCCACCAGAAGGTGGAAGAGACAAGGAAGGATTCTCCCTGAGAGCCTCCAGAGGGAGGAAGCAGAGCCCTGCCGACACCTTGATTTCAGCCCAGTGATACAGATTTCAGACTTCAGGCCTCCAGAATTGTGAGAGAATAAATATGTGTTATTTTAAGCCACTAAGTTTGTGGGGATTTATCATAGCAGCACAGGGACTAAAACTCATTGCCGTTAAGTAGATTCAGACTCATAGCAGCCTTATAACCGCAATAAGAGTTGAAAAAGACTCCCGGTAATAAGACCTGAACCCAGGGAAGAGGGTGAGTCCAAGGTTGGTGTGAGCATATTTCATGTACGACAGACCTGCTCAGTTGAACAGTGTCATTTACCAGGATCTGGATGCCTGAGGAAAGGTCTCAAGGAAAGAAACCCATCTCCAACACCCACCCCCATTGCCAACCCCCAGTCCTCACACTGAAAACAGCTACCAGGCACTGACCAATCCACCAATGTCACTGCACAGCCAGACGCTGCATGTGGGCCACGGCTGAGGCCTGAGAGCAGAGCCAGGAGTGTGGCTCTCACTGTCCCCAAAACCTGGGGCTCCTTCCCAGACCACTAGAGGGCCGGGAGCAGGGTTCACAGGAGGT
Source organism: Loxodonta africana (assembly GCF_030014295.1). Lineage (NCBI taxonomy): Eukaryota > Metazoa > Chordata > Mammalia > Proboscidea > Elephantidae > Loxodonta > Loxodonta africana. The sequence goes on along the minus strand of NC_087352.1, from coordinate 28,515,402 downwards.
AGTGTGGCAGCGGGGAGAGAATGCGTATACAGCCCAGCTCTGTCACTAGGACCTCGCACAATATGCCTCATGGGGCTGCTGTGAGATGATGCCTGTCTAAGCCCCGTAGGTGTCCTACACACAGGTGTTTATTATCTGGGGCTGTGATTCAGGTCTGAAAATTGATTTGCCATTCTTAATTATGAAAATAAGTTATGTACACTCAATAGGATAACTATAATGAAAAGGACAAAAAAATCACAAGTGTTGGTGACAACCTGGAGAAATTGGAACCCTTGTACGTTCCAGGAATGTACAATGGTGCAGCTGCTGTGGAAAACAGTCTGACAGTTCCTCAAAAAGCATGGAGTTACCATATGACACTGCAATTTAACACCTAGGAACGTAGCCAAGAGAACTGAAAACACATGTCCACACAAAAACTTGTACATGAATGTTCATAGCAGTGTTGTTCATAAGAGCCAAAAAGTGGAAACAACCCAAATGTCCATCAACAAATAAATGGATAAACAAAATGTGGGCCATCCAATGAGATATTATCCATCCATAAAAAGACATCAAGGGGCAGAGCCAAGATGGCGGACTAGGCAGACGCTTACCTCGGATCCCTCTTACAACAAAGACACAGAAAAACAAGTGAATCGATCACATACATAACAATCTATGAATCCTGAACAACAAACACAGATTTAGAGACGGAGAACGAACTAATACGGGGAAGCAGCGATTGTTTCCAGAGCCTGGAGCCAGCGTACCAGTCAGGTACGGCACAAGCACAGACAGCTGCTCCACCCCCCTGAACTAACCCCGGGAGGGGGACCAGCCGGTTCCACAGGCGGCATGGGACGCAGCCGGTAGGAGAAGTCCCTGGGAGGCAGTGACTGGTCTTGGAGCAGAAAGAGCAGCGTCCGAGCCGGGGAACCATCCCGCAGGGATTTGGACTGGACGCAGGCGGCTTCATTAACATCTGAATAGCCTGAGCCAGAGGGAGAACTCTGATAGGGGTCTGACTGCATTTTTTTTTTAGCGGATTTTCTGGAAAAACTAGTTTCCCAGTGATGGCTCGGAGACAACAATCCATATCAAACCACTTAAAGAAGCAGACCATGACAGCTTCTCCAACCCCCCAAACAAAAGAATCAAAATCTTTCCCAAATGAAGATACAATCTTGGAATTATCAGATACAGAATATAAAAAACTAATTTACAGAATGCTTAATGATATCACAAATGAAATTAGGATAACTGCAGAAAAAGCCAAGGAACACACTGATAAAACTGTTGAAGAACTCAAAAAGATTATTCAAGAACATACTGGAAAAATTAATAAGTTGCAAGAGTCCATAGAGAGACAACATGTAGAAATCCAAAAGATTAACAATAAAATAACAGAATTAGACAACGCACTAGGAAGTCAGAGGAGCAGACTCGAGCAATTAGAATGCAGACTGGGACATCTGGAGGACCAGGGAATCAACACCAACATAGCTGAAATAAAATCAGATAAAAGAATTAAAAAAAATGAAGAAACCCTAAGAATTATGTGGGACTCTATCAAGAAGGATAGCCTGCGGGTGATTGGAGTCCCAGAACAGGGAGGGGGGACAGAAAACACAGAGAAAATAGTTGAAGAACTCCTGACAGAAAACTTCCCTGACATCATGAAAGACGAAAGGATATCTATCCATGATGCTCATCGAACCCTATTTAAGATTGATCCAAAAAGAAAAACACCAAGACATATTATCATCAAACTTGCCAAAACCAAAGATAAACAGAAAATTTTAAAAGCAGCCAGGGAGAAAAGAAAGGTTTCCTTCAAGGCAGAATCAATAAGAATATGTTCTGACTACTCAGCAGAAACCATGCAGGCAAGAAGGGAATGGGACGACATATACAGAACACTGAAGGAGAAAAACTGCCAGCCAAGGATCATATATCCAGCAAAACTCTCTCTGAAATATGAAGGCGAAATTAAGATATTTACAGACAAACACAAGTTTAGAGAATTTGCAAAAACCAAACCAAAGCTACAAGAAATACTAAAGGATATTGTTTGGTCAGAGAACCAATAATATCAGATATCAGCACAACACAAGGTCACAAAACAGAACGTCCTGATATCAACTCAAATAGGGAAATCACAAAAACAAACAAATTAAGATTAATTAAAAAAAAATACACATAACAGGGAATCATGGAAGTCAATAGGTAAAAGATCACAATAATCAAAAAGAGGGACTAAATACAGGAGGCATTGAACTGCCATATGGAGAGGGATACAAGGCGATATAGAACAATACAAGTTAGGTTTTTACTTAGAAAAATAGGGGTAAATAATAAGGTAACCACAAAAAGGTATAACAACTCTATAACTCAGGATAAAAACCAAGAAAAACGTAACGACTCAACTAACATAAAGTCAAGCACTATGAAAATGAGGATCTCACAATTTACTAAGAAAAACGCCTCAGCACAAAAAAGTATGTGGAAAAATGAAATTGTCAACAACACACATAAAAAGGCATCAAAATGACAGCACTAAAAACTTATTTATCTATAATTACCCTGAATGTAAATGGACTAAATGCACCAATAAAGAGACAGAGAGTCACAGACTGGATAAAGAAACACGATCCATCTATATGCTGCCTACAAGAGACACACCTTAGACTTAGAGACACAAACAAACTAAAACTCAAAGGATGGAAAAAAGTATATCAACCAAACAATAAGCAAAAAAGAAGAGAAGTAGCAATATTAATTTCTGACAAAATAGACTTTAGACTTAAATCCACCACAAAGGATAAAGAAGGACACTACATAATGATAAAAGGGACAATTGATCGGGAAGACATAACCATATTAAATATTTACGTACCCAATGACAGGGCTGCAAGATACATAAATCAAATTTTAACAGAATTGAAAAGCGAGATAGATACCTCCACAATTATAGTAGGAGACTTCAACACACCACTTTCGGAGAAGGACAGGACATCCAGTAAGAAGCTCAACAGAGACACGGAAGATCTAATTACAACAATCAACCAACTTGACCTCATTGACTTATACAGAACTCTCCACCCAACTGCTGCAAAATATACTTTTTTTTCTAGCGCACATGGAACATTCTCTAGAATAGACCACATATTAGGTCATAAAACAAACCTTTGCAGAGTCCAAAACATCGAAATATTACAAAGCATCTTCTCAGACCACAAGGCAATAAAACTAGAGATCAGTAACAGAAAAACTAGGGAAAAGAAATCAAATACTTGGAAAATGAACAATACCCTCCTGAAAAAAGACTGGGTTATAGAAGACATCAAGGAGGGAATAAGGAAATTCATAGAAAGCAACGAGAATGAAAATACTTCCTATCAAAACCTCTGGGACACAACAAAAGCAGTGCTCAGAGGCCAATTTATATCAATAAATGCACATATACAAAAAGAAGAAAGAGCCAAAATCAGAGAACTGTCCCTACAACTTGAACAAATAGAAAGTGAGCAACAAAAGAATCCATCAGGCACCAGAAGAAAACAAATAATAAAAATTAGAGCTGAACTAAATGAATTAGAGAACAGAAAAACAATTGAAAGAATTAACAAAGCCAAAAGCTGGTTCTTTGAAAAAATTAACAAAATTGATAAACCATTGGCTAGACTGACTAAAGATATACAGGAAAGGAAACAAATAACCCGAATAAGAAATGAGAAGGACCACATCACAGCAGAACCAAATGAAATTAAAAGAATCATTTCAGATTATTATGAAAAATTGTACTCTAACAAATTTGAAAACCTAGAAGAAATGGATGAATTCCTGGAAAAACACTACCTACCTAAACTAACACATTCAGAAGTAGAACAACTAAATAGACCCATAACAAAAAAAGAGATTGAAACGGTAATCAAAAAACTCCCAACAAAAAAAAGCCCTGGCCCGGACGGCTTCACTGCAGAGTTCTACCAAACTTTCAGAGAAGTGTTAACACCACTACTACTAAAGGTATTCCAAAGCATAGAAAATGATGGAATACTACCCAACTCATTCTATGAAGCCACTATCTCCCTGATACCAAAACCAGGTAAAGACATTACAAAAAAAGAAAATTATAGACCTATATCCCTCATGAACATTGATGTAAAAATCCTCAGCAAAATTCTAGCCAATAGAATCCAACAACACATCAAAAAAATAATTCACTCTGATCAAGTGGGATTTATACCAGGTATGCAAGGCTGGTTTAATATCAGAAAAACCATTAATGTAATCCATCACATAAATAAAACAAAAGACAAAAACCACATGATCTTATCAATTGATGCAGAAAAGGCATTTGACAAAGTCCAACACCCATTCATGATAAAAACTCTTACCAAAATAGGAATTGAAGGAAAATTCCTCAACACAATAAAGGGCATCTATGCAAAGCCAACAGCCAATATCACTCTAAATGGAGAGAACCTGAAAGCATTTCCCTTGAGAACGGGAACCAGACAAGGATGCCCTTTATCACCGCTCTTATTCAACATTGTGTTGGAAGTCTTAGCCAGGGCAATTAGGCTAGATAAAGAAATAAAAGGTATCCGGATTGGCAAGGAAGAAGTAAAGTTATCACTATTTGCAGATGACATGATTATATACACAGAAAACCCTAAGGAATCCTCCAGAAAACTACTGAAACTAATAGAAGAGTTTGGCAGAGTCTCAGGTTATAAGATAAACATACAAAAATCACTTGGATTCCTCTACATCAACAAAAAGGACACCGAAGAGGAAATAACCAAATCAATACCATTCACAGTAGCCCCCAAGAAGATAAGATACTTAGGAATAAATCTTACCAAGGATGTAAAAGACCTATACAAAGAAAACTACAAAGCTCTACTACAAGAAATTCAAAAGGACATACTTAAGTGGAAAAACATACCCTGCTCATGGATAGGAAGACTTAACATAGTAAAAATGTCTATTCTACCAAAAGCTATCTATACATTTAACGCACTTCCGATCCAAATTCCAATGTCATATTTTAAGGGGATAGAGAAACAAATCACCAATTTCATATGGAAGGGAAAGAAGCCCCGGATAAGCAAAGCACTACTGAAAAAGAAGAAGAAAGTGGGAGGCCTCACCTTACCTGACTTCAGAACCTATTACACAGCCACAGCAGTCAAAACAGCCTGGTATTGGTACAACAACAGACACATAGACCAATGGAACAGAATTGAGAACCCAGACATAGATCCATCCACGTATGAGCAGCTGATATTTGACAAAGGACCAGTGTCAATTAACTGGGGAAAAGATAGCCTTTTTAACAAATGGTGCTGGCATAACTGGATATCCATTTGCAAAAAAATGAAACAGGACCCATACCTCACACCATGCACAAAAACTAACTCCAAGTGGATCAAAGACCTAAACATAAAGACTAAAACGATAAAGATCATGGAAGAAAAAATTGGGACAACCCTAGGAGCCCTAATACAAGGTATAAACAGAATACAAAACATTACCAAAAATGATGAAGAGAAACCTGATAACTGGGAGCTCCTAAAAATCAAACACCTATGCTCATCTAAAGACTTCTCCAAAAGAGTAAAAAGACCACCTACAGATTGGGAAAGAATTTTCAGCTATAACATCTCCGACCAGCACCTGATCTCTAAAATCTACATGATTCTGTCAAAACTCAACCAGAAAAAGACAAACAACCCAATCAAGAAGTGGGCAAAGGATATGAACACACATTTCACTAAAGAAGTTATTCAGGCAGCCAACAGATACATGAGAAAATGCTCTCGATCATTAGCCATTAGAGAAATGCAAATTAAAACTACGATGAGATTCCATCTCACACCAGCAAGGCTGGCATTAATCCAAAAAACACAAAATAATAAATGTTGGAGAGGCTGCGGAGAGATTGGAACTCTCATACACTGCTGGTGGGAATGTAAAATGGTACAACCACTTTGGAAATCCATCTGGCGTTATCTTAAACAGTTAGAAATAGAACTACCATACAACCCAGAAATCCCACTCCTAGGAATATACCCTAGAGATACAAGAGCCTTCATACAAACAGATATATGCACACCCATGTTTATTGCAGCTCTGTTTACAATAGCAAAAAGTTGGAAGCAACCAAGGTGTCCATCAACAGATGAATGGGTAAATAAATTGTGGTATATTCACACAATGGAATACTACGCATCGATAAAGAACAGTGACGAATCTCTGAAACATTTCATAACATGGAGGAACCTGGAAGGCATTATGCTGAGCGAAATTAGTCAGAGGCAAAAGGACAAATATTGTATAAGACCACTATTATAAGATCTTGAGAAATAGTAAACCTGAGAAGAACACATAGTTTTGTGGTTACGAGGCGGGGAGGGAGGGAGGGTGGGAGAGGGTTTTTTATTGATTAATCAGTAGATAAGAACTGCTTTAGGTGAAGGGAAAGACAACACTCAATACATGGAAGGTCAGCTCAATTGGACTGGACCAAAAGCAAAGAAGTTTCCGGGATAAAATGAATGCTTCAAAGGTCAGCGGAGCAAGCGCGGGGGTCTGGGGAACATGGTTTGGGGGGACTTCTAAGTCAATTGGCAAAATAATTCTATTATGAAATCATTCTGCATCCCACTTTGAAATGTGGCGTCTGGGGTCTTAAATGCTAACAAGCGGCCATCTAAGATGCAGCAATTGGTCTCAACCCACCTGGAGCAAAGGAAAATGAAGAACACCAAGGCCACACGACAACTAAGAGCCTAAGAGACAGAAAGGGCCACATGAACCAGAGACCTACATCATCCTGGGACCAGAAGAACTAGTTGGTGCCCGGCCACAGTCGATGACTGCCCTGACAGGGAGCACAGCAGAGGACCCCTGAGGGAGCAGGAGATCAGTGGGATACAGACCCCAAATTCTCATAAAAAGACCAAACTTAATGGTCTGACTGAGACTGGAGGAATCCCGGCGGCCATGCTCCCCAGACCTTCTGTTGACACAGGACAGGAACCATCCCCGAAGACAACTCATCAGAAATGAAAGGGACTGGTCAGCGGGTGGGAGAGAGACGCTGATGAAGAGTGAGCTAATTATATCAGGTGGACACTTGAGATTGTGTTGGCAACTCTTGTCTGGAGGGGGGATGGGAGGATAGAGAGAGAGGGAAGCAGGCAAAATTGTCAAGAAAGGAGAGACTGAAAGGGCTGACTCAAGAGGGGGAGAGCAAGTGGGAGTAGGGAGTGAGATGTATGTAAACTTATATGTGACAGACTGATTGGATTTGTAAACGTTCACTTGAAGCTTAATAAAAGTTATTAAAAAAAAAAAAAGACATCAAGTATTGATACATGCCACAATGTAGGCAAACTTTCAAAACCTTATGCTAAGTGAACACACCATACACAAAAGGCCACATATTGTATGATTTCATTGATAAGACATGTCCAGAATAGGCAAATCCATGTATACAGAAAGTAGGCTAGTGGTTGCCAGGGGCTGAGGAAGAGGGAATGGGGAGTGGCTGCTAACAGGTACAGGTTTTTATGGGGACTCTCCTACCTACTAGCTCTTTTATCTGGATGATATACTACACCACTCTGACCCCATCTATAAAAAAGACAAAAAACCCTGTTGCTGTTGAGTTAATTCTGACTTGTGGCAACCCCTAGCATTAGAGCAGAACTGAACTCTGTGGGGTTTTCTTCACTGTAATCTTTACAGAAGCAGATTGCTAGCCAGGCCTTTCTTCCACAGTGTTGCTCTGTGGATTCAAACCACCAATCTTTGAATTAGTAGTCGAGCACAAACTGTTTGGACCACCTAGGGACCTTTGACCCCATTTTTATGAAGAGGAGAAAATGAATGACCTAATAGACACATCCTCGCTCTCACTCACCTGGACAGGGGCCTCTCGGGATGTCTCTCTCTACAATCGAGGGGTCTTCCCACTGCTCCAACTTGGAGATCACCTCTGGCTTGGAATCGGGAATTCCTGCCCAAGGTGAGGAGAAGTTGTTGATGTCGTTGTTTTACATAAGTCAGGCCCCGATAAGGCCAGGACACTGCAGGTGAGGTGTCCAGCAATGAGAGGCCTCAACCTGGTGACCTGGGCTGTGTGCCTGGTTTCTGTGCACAGAGAGTGAATGACTGAGGCACAAGGTCACAGCAAGGACACATGTGGTGTGGGTGACTGAGGAACAGGCATACACGCATATATACAACAACACGGGTGAACGTTTGGACAGGGGGGCTCACCCAGGGATACCAGGTTGCTGTAGTTCCTCAGCATTACATCACGGTACAGGATCCTCTGGGTCGGGCCCAGCAGTCCCCACTCCTCCCGGGTGAAGTTCACAGCCACGTCCCTGAAGGTCACCACTGGCTTCTGAAACACCCATAGGCATCTGCTCAGCCATGGGCCATGTCCAATCAGGGCTGACCTCACAGGGTCAGGAGACATGAACATTCTGCAAAACACCCTGTTATCATGGTGGGAGGTCCCTGGTAAAAGAAACTGTTTGTGCTTGGCTTCTAACATAAAGGTTGGCGGTTTGAACCCACCCGGCAGCGATGTAGAAGAAATGGCCTGGTGATCTACTTCCACTGAGACTACATACAAAAAAAATCTATGGAGCTGTTCTACTCTGTACATGGGATCACCGTGAGTCAGAATTGACTTGATGGCAACCAACGACAATGTTACGGGGGAACACACGCTCTAAGTGGCCCAAGCCAGGGCTATTACTGTAATGATAACATGCTGGGTGCTCCAGTCACCACTTCACGTGATTCCTCATGACTTCGCGAGGCACTTGACTTTGTGGTCCCCAAAGGAACAGCTGGATGGTGTCTATGCCAGCCCCAACCTGAGCACCCCGCCCAGCCTACCATCTGCTGCAGCAGCACTCCACAGGCCCTGGAGAAGGAGCTGTCTGTGTACAACCTGGGACCAGGGCGTAGAAACACCACAGAAGCAGGGATGGAAGCGAGTGGCCAGATGAACCTGCTAGCATTTTGGGAAACTCACGTGGAAGGCATCTGCCGGGTATGTGGTGTCCTGGGCCTCTGGCTCATCCTCCTCAATGTTCTCCTCTGGGTGACAGGCAGGGGACTGAGATGGCATAGCTGGAGAAGGAGAGGGGCATGAGGGAGGCCTGTGATGCCCTCAGGACCCAGAGGCAACACCCTGCAAATCCCCTCACCAGAAGGACCCCTGTGGCTCCCAGATCCTGCCAGGCTTAAGGCTTCACCACACACCCACTCCTCTCGCCAATAGGGACCTTCTTTCCCAGGGGCCGGGCCCTCCAATGGTGGCTCCTCCTGCCTGGGATTGTCCCTGCACCATCTGTCCCAGGCCTGCTCCCTTCTGCTGACCCCTCAGGGCTCACCCAAACCACAGTGACCATTGGTCACTTATGTGCCAGGTGTGTTGAGAGAGCACCTTACTGCTGTCAGCTCACTTGGAGCTATGAGTGAGGCAACGCTAAAACAAAACCCAGTTTCCATCAAGTTGATTCTGACTCATGGTGACCCCATGTGTGCTGAGTAGAACCATGCCATAGGGTTTTCAAGCCTGTGACCTTTTGGAAGCAGATCACCAGGCCTGTCTTCTGAAGCACCCCTGGGTGGGTTTGAACTGCTATTCTTTTGGGTAGTAGTCAAGCGGATTGCACCACCCAGGGACTCCACATGAGGCAACACTACCAGACCCATTTTACAGGACAGAAACCAAGGCACCGAGGGCAGGATGCTTGCCTGCCTTGAGCTTCCTCAGGGAAGGTCCCCCACCCACCCGTGGCCACCTCAGAGCTGGGGCACTTTCAGGACCCTGGACAGCTCTCCTCTGCCCCTTCCAGGCAAAGGCGACCACCACCGGGATTTCTGACACCCAGGGTGAGTTTCTTCTCTTTTCAAACTTCGCACAGAAGGAACCACACACTGTGTAACACTCTGAGGTCTCAGGTCCACACTGCCAGGCTCATGGATAGCAACAGCAGTAGCAAACACTTGCTGGGATACCTGTTTACAGGGACTTGTGGAGACAAAGTGAGGCACCAGGCAGATAAGTGCTCTGAAGAGGGAAAATCGATAGATAGTACCAGGTCTCCTGGCTTCAGACCCTGATGGAACCTCCCCTGGGGCCCTGATAAGTTGGGTGCCACCACCTTCCTCCCCATTGCTGAGCGTGGGATCAGATCCACTTCTACCATCTGCTGGGTGACCTTGGGCTGTTCATGTGTCCTGGAGCCTCAGTTTGCTGTCAGTAAAAAGGGGTAACAGTGCCTTTCTTGGAAGGTTGCTTGCTCATTCCTTAGTTTAAATAACTATTCCATGGGCCAGGCAGTACATCATGAAACTCACAGTCTATGATGAACAGGGGAACGAGCATAAAATCTTTAAATGTGGTAAGTGCTAGAAAAGACAGCATGACTGCCTGTGTGTGTGGGGCAGGAGGGTGTACTCTGGATCAGGCGGCCAGGACAGGGCTCTGAGGAGGTGACAACTGAGCTGAGACCCCACCTAGTAGGTTGCAGGCAAAGAGCGTGATTAACAGAAGGAGAGCTTTGGGTTGTTGTTGTTGTTGTTAGATGCTGTTGAGTCAATTTCAACTCACAGCAACCCCATGTGTCAGAGTAGAACTACTTCATAAAGTGTCCTTGGCTGTAATCTTTATGGAAGCAGATCACCAGGTCTTTCTCCTGTGGACACACTGGGTGGGTTTGAACCGGTAAGCTTTTGGTTAGCAGCTGAGTGCTTAACCGTTGCACCACCAGGGCTCCAAGCTTTAGTTAGGGCTCTAAAAAAGGGCCTGGAAGGTATGAGAAAGGGTCTGAGTTTGTGCCAAATCTGTGCTTGGCAAACTCCAGTCTGTTGACCATATCTGGCCTGACACCTGTTTTTGTACAGTTTGTGGTGTGCAGTGGCTAAAAACTCAGCTGCTAATGAAAAGATCAGCAGTTTGAATCCACCAGCTGTTCCCTGGAAATCCTATGGGGCAGTTCTGGTCTGTCTATAGGGTCACTATGAGTTGGAATTGACTCGATGGCAACAGGTTTATGGGGAGGTAAGAATGGTTTCTGAATTTTTTAATGGTTGCGGAAAAAAAAGAATAATGTTACATTAAATTCAAATTTGTGTCCACTGAAAAAATTTTTAGTTTTGTCAATTAAAAAATGTGCAGAAATGTGTGTTCTCTCTTGTAAGACAAGTTGTTGTTGCTGTGGGGTGTTGCTGAGTTGATTTTGGGTCATGGTAACCCCATGTGACAGAGTAGAACTGTTCCATAGAGTTTTCTAGGGTGAAATCTTTAGGGGAGCAGACCACCAGGTTTTTCTCCCGCAGAGGTGCTGGTGGGTTCAAACTGTGTTAGACAAGTACCTACCGGCAATGCTAAGAACGTTTACTATCTGGTTCTTTACAGAGAGAGTTTGCTGACCCATGGTCTGATAGACTGAGCAGTGATGATGCTGGCATCACTGTTCAGGGTTTAAACACCCCTGGTGACATGTGGAGAGAGATGGAGGGGCAACAGGAGGCAGAAAGCCAGTGAGGAGGTGGTGGCCTGGACCGGGCTGAGGGTAGGGCAGTGGAGTGAAGGCAGTGGGAATAAGATCTTAGTAGAGGAAGATCCAGTTTCTGAAAACACCCAGCCCCACACATGCCACATGTCCTATCTACCTTGGTGACCACCCCACCCCCACCTCACCTCGTGCCTCCAGCTGCATCGCCTGCTCCTCTGCTCCGGCTCCACACTGCTTGGCCTCAGCACCTGCAGGGTGGGGACTTGTAGGTCTCAGTCCTGGGGTCGTGGGTGACTCCTGCTCCCAGATCTGCTTCTTCCTCCCTTCTGTTCCCACACAGCAATGGTACTCCTGGCTCCTGGCTTTGACCTTTGGGGGCCTGGGCTGGGATTCTGGAAAAAGTACAGGTGAGCTCAGACAACAGCGAATGGTCATGGCCACGTACATGAGTCCCTCTGTGACAGACACACCCAGGTGGCCCCTCATACCCTATCTCCCATGAACTGAAAACATACATCCACACAAAAATCTGTTCACAGCAGCGCTAGTCATAGTAGCCAGAAAGTGGAAATGTCTATCAGCTGATGGATGAATAAACAAAGTGTGGTCTGTCCATACAGTGGAGTATTATTCAGCCATAAGAAGGAATGGAGTTCTGATACATGCTACAGCATGGATGTTCAGTGAAAGAAGCCAGACACAAAGGGCCACATAGTGTATGACTCCATTTACATGATATGTCCAGGACGGGTAAATCCATACAGATAGAAGGGTGATCAGCGGTTGCCAGGGGCCAGGAGAGAGAGGAAATGGGGAGTGACTGCTAATGCTACAGGGTTCTTTTTGTGATGATGAAAATGTTCTGGAATTAGATAGTGATGATGGTTGCATAACTCTACCAATATACTGAAAACCACTGAATTGTACACTTCGAACAGGTGAACTTTATGCTATGTGAGTTCTAGCTGAATAAAGCTGTTACAAATGGTTAAATGCTCAACTACTAGTCAAAAGACTGGCAGTCTGAACCCATCCGGAGGTGCCTCAGAAGACAGGCCTAGTGATCTGCTTCAAAATGTCACAACCTGGAAAACCCTATGGAGCAGTTTTACTGTGCACACATGGGATTGCCACAAGTTGAAATCGACTTGACGGCAACTAACGACAGTAACAAAGCTGTTAAAAAAGAAAGACAGTCGTGCGGTTTCTGCCTCCTGACTGATACAGAGGAGACGCACGCAGAAGCACTGCATGAAGCTGCATGAGTAACAAGTGCATGGATCAGGCACAAACACAGGGATGAGTGACGCACCCTCCCCACCAACGGATATAAACAGGATGTGGTGAAATAGTTCCTTTATGTGGCCTTTTGCCTGGGTTCTTTGGAAAAACAGCTTGAGAGATTTTTCCCCTAAACCCTGAGGAGTTACCTTCACCTTAGTTTTCTACCCCAGAGGGTTTATCACTGTTGCCCAGGTTGATTGACATTTTGAGTAAGCTGTAAACAACTTGGTTTTGATAACTTTTTGTCTGGTTCTGGGACGCAGCCTACCCTGTGATTGGTACGCACATTGCTGGGATTGGTCAATAGACTATGCAAATGTAGGGTCCATGGCCTACTGAGAGGGGACTGGGCAGTCAGTTCATGATCCTTGTGGGTGTGTCATGCCTTGAAATTGATGAGTTTTTATCTTTAAGCAGCCAGCCCCACTTAGGCTTTTGTGAAAGAAAAAAGAAGAGAAGCAGCAGGGAGAAGCAGAAAGAAAAAAGAGAAGAAGCAGAGAGAAGAGGCAAGGAATCTTCTAAAAGAGCTGTAATACTGGTCAAGGGCTGTACCACTAAGATGGTGACGACAGAGCTGTCCTACACTGAAGAAGGGAGGCTTTGCCTTGCATGCTTCCTAATCCTGAGTTGTAGTCTGTTGATCCTGATCCTCAATTGTACCTTGTCGTTGTGTTGTTTTGTGTGCTGTTGAGTTGATTCTGACTCATAGTGACCCTATAGGACAGAGTAGAACTGCCGCATAGGGTGTTCTAGGCTATAATCCTTACAGGAGCAGATCACCAGGTTTTTCACCTGCAGAGCTGCTGGTGGGTTCAAAATGCCAATCTTTCAGATTAGCTGCCCACCACTTAACCATTGCACCCCCGGGGCTCCTTTGTACTCTGTAACTTCCTTAATAAACCATAAACTGTAAATACGGTCTGTCAGTTCTCTGTGGCCATTGCAATGGATTATCAAGCCCAGCAAACAAATAGAGTGCCATGGGGAGGACAGTTTGTGTCAGAATTGGTAAAAAGGTTGGAGGGTGGAGATATGTCCAACCTCCACCTCATGGGAATCAATTTTGTGCTGATGGTGACTCTCATTGTCCCCCATGAAGTTAGGTTCTGACACTACTACTACTAGCCCCGCCTTCTTACATACAGTGACACTTGACCACACGCACACGCCTGAGGTCTCCCTGTGCTCTCTTGGTGTTACACGCACTGGACACCCTCCCCACAGACACACAAGCCTGGTGACAGTCACACACATACACTGAAATAGTGCCTTAATGATGTTATAAAAAACAGTAGCAGTTACTCAGGGTGAAAAAAAAAAAATGAAGCAAGGGCAGTTGAGACCCTCACACACTCCTATTAATGGGCTCAACCTCTTTGGAAAATATTTGGCACTATCTCCTAAAGCTGAAGGAGCTTTGGTGGTGCAACAGTTAAGCACTTGGCTGCTAACCAAAAGGTTGGTGGTTCAAACCCACCCAGCAGCTCTGAGGGATAAAGACCTGGTGATCTGCTCCTGTAAAGATTATGGCTTAGAAAATCCTATTGGGCAGTTCTACCCTGTCACATAGGGCTGCCATGAGTTGCAACTGGCTCCACCACACCCAACAACACCCCACTAAAGGCAATGTAGATGTCCCACCCCTTCCTTGATTTTGTATTTGGCCATATGACTTGTTGGCCAATGAAGTCTGGGTGGAAGTGACAGTGTGCTGGTCCTAGGCCTAGGCCTAAAGGCCTCTGGCATCTCTGCCATCACCGTGAGAAGAATTTTCCCATGTGCTCTGCAAGTTAAGTGCAGCAGACATGGACCCAAGCCCAGCGCAGCTCAGCCAGCCCCCTGTCAACCTACAGACACATGAGAGAAATAAATGCTCATTTCTGTAGACCGCTGAGAGGTTGTAGCTATCTGTTACATAGCAATAGCTGAATGATACAACTGCCAAATATGAATACTTCCTGAAAAAAATGAGGTTTGTAATGTGGGGAGAAGATAAGACGAAGAGACAGAGAGGAAGGGAGGAGAGCCTTCTCCAGAGAGCAAGAGTCCCAGAGCAACAACTGAATAATCAGGAATGCAAAAAGAAACTAGTCAGAGGAGCAAGGATTTCCAAGGCGAGGGGTCTGGACTGGACAAACCACAGTAGGTGCACGAGGTAAGTTGGGAGAATCCAGTTGAGCAGCTCAGAGCAAGGGGATCTGCTGCTCATTCATCCTTTCTTCAGCAAATCCTTCTCAGCTGGGCACTGAGAATGCCCTGGCCTCAGACAATGGAAAGGGTTCTGCCTCCCAGCCCTAACCACATAGGCTCACAATCTGGGCAGAGAATTTTCCAAGTTGCTCCATACCTGTCTATAACTGTTCATCAGGGATCTTCTTTCTCACTCTTCCTGGCACCTGAGTCTCCTTCAGCTGCTGCTCTCATTCCTTTCCTCAGGTGAGCTCCCCAAAAGAGGAGTCTACCCACAGTGTCCTCACACCCATGCTAATGCCCTTCACCCTACCATGATCAGAATGTATCCTCAGGCTCCTGGGCAAGCCCTCGCCTCGCCTTGAATGCTGCAGTTCTCCAGGGCTCAGTGCCCAGCTCTACACCTCTTTCCTGGGGACATCTGAGATACAAGGCTCGAATCCCAGTTCTGTTACCTCCTTGCTGTATGACCTTGGACAAGCTACTTAACTCCTCTGTGCTTCAGTCTCCTCTGTAAAATTGGATGGTAAAAGTATCCTCTCTTAAGAGTTGCGGCAACGGTTCAGTGAGTTGGTATGCATCAAGTTCTTAGCAGAGCCTGGCACAGAGGAGATGCTCAAGAAAGGTCAGCTGTTGTTTTCATTATCCTCTTCTCCCTCCCTGGTAGGCCTCACACACTCTCGCTGCCACATAGCTGTGTATCAACCCCTCATGTCCAGGCCCAGCCAGCTAGTAGCCTGGGGACCATCCTTCCAGATGTGGATCCCAGCAGCACCCAAACGCAATAGAACTGCCTAGAAGCACGTGCACTCTGGAAAAGGTTGTACAAGTTGGGGTCTGACTTCCAATTTCTTTATCTGGTTCCTCCAACCTGGCCCTGACCAGTGTCTGAATCACAGCAGCTAGAACCCCGGAGCTGCTCAACCTTCTCTCTCATTCCTCCCCTCCCACTTCATCCCTCAGACCCACCACATCTATCTCTTGAGCTGCTCTTGACATTCTTCTGCTTTCACCACGCCCACTGCTGCTGCCCCACCTGTCAGGCGTCTCCACTGGTCTCCTGGCTTCCAGCCTCTCTGACCTCCTCTCCTGTCACCCTTTCCTGTGCTCCCCCAGCCCCATGAACAGTTTTCTTGCTGCTCCTCAAACACACCACCAGGCACGTTTCCACCCCGGGGGCCTTTGGTTTTGCAATTTTGTCTGCTGAGCCCACACCTATCATGTGAGGGGACCCAGGTCATGGCAAAATGGAGACCCACACACAATACGTCCAAACACATGGAAGTTATAAATTAGGTTAATTCACTGTGAAATAAAGCATGTTCCAAAATTAGTTGTGGTGATGGCTGAACAACTCTGTGAGTATACTAAAAACCACTGAATTAATACACGTTAAATGAGTGAGGGAAACCCTGGTGGCGTAGTGGTTAAGTGCTACGGCTGCTAACCAAGAGGTCGGCAGTTCAAATCCGCCAGGTGCTCTTTGGAAACTCTATGGGGCAGTTCTACTCTGTCCTATAGGGTTGCTATGAGTCGGAATCAACTCGATGGCAGTGGGTTTGGTTTTTTGGAAATGAGTGGGTTGTAGAGTATGTAAATGATATCTCAAAAGTTATTTAAAATAATAAATGAAAAAATAAGAATTAAAATATTGAATGAAAGTAAAATGAATAAATAATAATAAAAATTAAGAATAAAAAAAATTAAAAGTAACAAATATGTAAATAAATAACTGAAGAAATTATAAATAACAAATAATATTCAACAAGTCAATAAAATATAAATAAAAACTAAAAATAAATAAAATAATAAATTAATAGTAAGGAAAATACAAATAGGTTAAAATTAAATCAACCATAATAAAAATAAGTAACTCTGAATAAATAAAATAAACAAACAATATGTAAGTAAACAATAAATAAGTAAATAATAATAAATCATACATAATACAAATAAAATTAATAATTTATAAAATAATAAATCCTAAAATATGAAAATAACTAATAAATAAAAATAACTTAAATACATAGTCAATCAATATAAATAAAAATAAATATATTAATGTTAAGTAAAATAACTGAATAATTAATAATATGTAAAACAAAAACAAACAGTAAATAAATGCTAAGTAAAAATAACTAAATAATACATAAATAAATACAAGCAATATATAGATTAATAAATAGTAAATAATTAAAATTAAGTAATGAATATGTAACAAACATAAATGATATTTAAAAGAAACATATTAATAATTAAAATTGATTAATAATTATCGAATTAATGATTACATTAATAAATTCATCATTAATAATCATAAATTAGCTATCAATTTAGCTATTCATAAAATTATTTTTAAAAACTCATTGCGGTCGAGTCCCTTCCAACTTATAGCGACCCTATAGGACAGAGTAGAACTGCCCCATAGGGTTTCCACGGAGCGCTTGGTGGAGGGGAGTGTGGGAGCTGAGCTGAACGTGGGAAACAGTTGCTCTGCGAGGAGACCGGGGCTGGCAAGTTGATAATGTCAAAGAAAAAAATAACAGACATCTTACTTTGGTAAATACAAAAAATAATAAATAAATAAAATAAAGCATGTTCCATTCTCCCTTTAACAAATATTCCCCCCGAATGACCTGGAAAGGCAGGTTCACACTTAAGAGTTCTTGGACTCTTCAGACTTTCATGCCAAGAGCATGACAACATATGACCCATAAACCCTGCACAATCTGCCCCAACACAGGCCCATTCTGACCCCATTCACTCCCATCTCCTTTGCTGCTCCATACCAACCTAGGCCTCCTTGCATGTGCCCACCTTGGGACCGTGGCATTTGCTAGTCCATCCTCCTGGAACATTCTCTCTGTGTTCCTCCCTCTTTTCAGGCCTCAGCCCAGATGCCACCTCCTCAGAAAACTGGCTTGTTTCTTTGTTTACACTCTGCCTCCCCACATGACATCGTTCCATAGACATCGGTCGCGCCTGTCATCATCACTGTGGTATCCTATCTGGTAATGCACTGGCCTGTACTGGGTGCTCAGTGTCTGTAGAAGGGAAATATGTGCTCATTCCAACTGGTGGCCGCATGCAGGGTAAGATCTGAAAATCCACAAGGGGATACGGTGACAGGCTGGAGACAATAAGTACCACCATAACCATCAGGCTTCCTCACAGGGGCCTGTGGGACCAAGTCCACATGATGCACCCCGTCGTAAGGCCTCACCCCACAAACAGGCTGGACCACCACACTCCTTGTCCCCGGCTATCAGACAGAGAAAACTGAGCGTCTCTCTCATACACATCCATCCACATGGATGCACGTACAAAGGACATGTTCTCACAGTCAACCACTAAGTCACACAATCACACCCATAAGTACAGTCACAGTCACTGTGACAACCTTACACATAGTCTCGGATGGCCATACTATGTCAGGCCTTCCCCATCTCCTCCAAGTTTCTCTCTGTCTCAGAGATACCATCACACATGAGGACAGTCTGCAGATCAACTCGCAGGTCACATACAGACACACAGAATCACCCATATACGTGGTCAAAGAGAGTGGCACACCCACTCTGCTGGACCTCCAGCTCACCCATAGTCATACACGTGATACACATTCCTCACATTGGCACCGTCACCCCTCACACCAGCACTCACACCCTTCACACCAGTCCACACACCTGCACACCAGATCACCACTCTCACACTGGCACCCTGACCTGCTTCCTCATACAGGCAGTCTCACCCAGCATTTAAACCACTCACCCAGGACCCTCACTTCTTACTCCAGCATTCCCCCCCTCCTATCAGCACCCCCACACTTCACGCCGGCACCCCCACCCCTCAAATCTGCACCCTCACACCTCACATCAACACAATCACACCTCACACTGGTACCCACACTCCCTCACACCGATACCCTCAACCCTCACCCCGGCACTCAAACCCCTCATCCCAAAGCCCTCACCCCGACACTCAAACTCCTCACCCCAGACCCCTCACCTCTCACTCCGACACTCCTACCTCTCACACCAGCACTCCCATACCTCGCACAGGCACCCTAAATTCCTCACACTGGCACCCTCACGACCGGCAACCCCACCCCTCACACATCCTCACCCTCTCAGAACGGCACTCTCATTCTCTCACACACCTCTCACACCACGCACCGCCCCGCCTCCTGCAGCCCGCCCCGCGGGACACTTAGCTCACCGCCAGCACCACCCCAAAAAGGCCCGGCCGCTGCCACTACGTCGCGCGCGTCCCCCGGAACTACAACTCCCGACGTGCCTCGGGAGGCTCGGGGCTGACGGCGCCGAACATGCCGGAAGTTGTCGTCCAGGTGGGCGGGCACGGAGGCGGTCTCTTCATTCAGGGCCCTTCAGCATCCGCCGGTTGAAGTAACCTCTTCCCGCGCCCACCAAGTGGGTGGGGGTCGGAGTCCGACCGGTTGCAGGCACCCCGCTGGCAGGGCAAGATGGGCATGGGGTCAAACGAATGAGAAGACCACCGCGGGCCCCTATACCACGAAAGCCCGCAGCGGGGACGAACGGGATGTATATGTGTGAAAGACCGGCGAGTGAGTGAGCCGCTGCTTTTGCAGTTTGGGTCAGGGTTTTTTAACTTTTGGTTTCCTCTGTGAGAAAATAATCATTAAAATCAAAGTAAGATGTCTGTCATTTTTTTCTTTGACATTATCAACTTGCCAGCCCCGGTCTCCTCGCAGAGCAACTGTTTCCCACGTTCAGCTCAGCTCCAATACTCCCGTCCTGGTGTCGCCGCAGTGCGGACTTCATTTCCCAGAAACCGTTTTACGGATAGACCGGCAGGCGCCAGGCACGGAAACGCGTAGGACCCTCTGGGAGTCGTAGTCCTGGGCGCACGGCGGCCCACCCGCGGATGTGTGGGCCCGGTAATGCCGACAGCGGCTATGCGCAGGCGTGGCGGGAGCACTAGTAGCTGGTTCGGATGGCCCGTTAAAGGCGGAGACGGTGGCTGCTGTAGCAAGTCCCGCGGGGGTGGCGGGCGCTGTGGCCTGAGCGTAAGGAAGGAAATCCGAGGGGCGCCCAAACCCCGGGGACAGTCGAGCCGTCGGGGGCGGGGCTGCGGGCGCCGCAGGGAGAGGGAACGTGCAGTTACTTCAGGTATGTGTGCGTTGATTTCTGAAGGCCACCCTAAAAACCATTCGCTGTGGACACTTCGTGTATAAGGGTGACTTCTGGTATTCGTGTGTTACTATGTCACACGCATTCGTGTGCCAGAGGGAGACAGCGACCTGTGCATGTGAAGCAGCTTGTCTAAAATGAGACCTCAGGTGTGTGTGTGCGCGCGCGCGCGCGCGAGTGTGTCACATGTATGTGCATGTGCCAGAGAGGACGGGGCATCTTGTGCTTGTGGCCATGAGGCTGGCTGAAGGTGGATGAGGGACCAAGCTTGAGACAGTTGTGGGAAGTGGGTATCACTGTGTGTGCATGTGAGACACTTCCCTCAGTATGTGGGTAGGTGTGATGTGCCTTGTGAGGTCCGCATGCATCCACAGAGAAGCAAGTGGGTGTCTGACACCCAGAAGCATTCCTGTAGGGGCCTGAATCAGAGGGGCGCTCTGTCCTAGACAGGGGACCGCAGGCCCATGTGACTGAGAGAAAGGCGCTCTTGTAAATGAGGCTTCCGTGAGTGTATGTGTGCGCGAGTGCATTCATGTGCCCATCCAGGGGACAGTGAGAACCACCTTTATGATGTCACTTTGGAGAGGGTGCCATTTGTTTTACTTTGAGACTAAGCAATTGTTGTCATTGACCTAGTGGGTCACTGAGGAAACCACGAGTACGAGATCCTTTGCACAAGCAAAGAATTCAAAATTAAGGGGTACAAGGCAAGATTCAGCAGTGAAAACCTGTTGCCATCAAGTCAATTCTGACTCTTGGTGACTCCATGTGACATAGTAGAACTGCCTTGTAGGGCTTTCTTGGCAATAATCTTACTGGAAGCAGATTGCCAGGCTTTTCTTCCACAGAGCCAGTGAGTGATTTCAAAATGCCAACCTTTAGATGAGTAGTAGAGTGAAAATCACTTGCACCACATTCAGTTATGAGCCATGGATTACGTAAAGTACGAGGCTCACAAGTGAAGCACCCATTTAGCTTCTTGTGCACACACTGAAGATGCTCTCCAGGGCTCATTAAAGGGAAAGAAAACTGCAGGATGGGGGGCATTGGTCTTACTGATGTGTGCTGGCTGCCTTGTTTTAATGGCATGTAGAGAAACAGATAAACATCCATGTGTGTGCCTAGAAGGTTTCTGAAGGCCACCCTAGACATCATTCACTGTGTTATCTCTGTGGAGGGAGAAATGGGCTAGAGTGGGCTGGAGGACCAGGCTTTCTCTCCACTTCTGTTCTGCTTGTGTTTTATTTATTTTTTAATAAACTCTGTACTGAAGTGGGGGTCCCTGGGTGGTGCAAACAGTTTGCACTCAACTACCAGTTGAAAGGTTGGTGAGTCAAACCCACCCAGAAGCATGGTGGAAGAAAGGCCTGGTTATTTGCTTCTGTAAAGATTATAGTCAAGAACATCCTGTGGAGCTCAGTTTTACTCTGTAACACGTGAGGTTGCCATGAGTCAGTATCGACTTGATGCCAACAGGTTTACTGAAGTACGACATACAGAGAAACAGAAAAAGGCCCAAATCATACATGTAAAGCCTGATGTAACTGGCACTCAGAAAAACAGAAGCCCCTATTCCCCTCATGGTCACAACCCCCTCAGGGTCACCACTCTTGAAATTGTTACTGTGGATTCTAGACGCAAATGGAATCCCACATTCAGCCTTCTGGCTCCTCCTGTTCTACATTTTCTGAGCAATCCAACCATGTGGTTGTGTATAGCTATGGTCCATTCCTTCTCATTGCTGAGTAGCATCCCATTGTGGAAACATACCACAGTGTGTTTCTACATCTTTAGGTGCATGTACGTACGTACTTCTGATGGGGACATATGTAGGGATGCCACTGCTGGCCTACGGGGTACAGTAAGTTCAGCTTTAGGAGATGTTGTTTGGTGCCGCTGA
Source organism: Loxodonta africana (assembly GCF_030014295.1). Lineage (NCBI taxonomy): Eukaryota > Metazoa > Chordata > Mammalia > Proboscidea > Elephantidae > Loxodonta > Loxodonta africana. The sequence goes on along the minus strand of NC_087352.1, from coordinate 28,493,314 downwards.
GTTGATTCTGTCTCAGCAACCCCATGTTAGAGTAGAACTGACCCATAGGATTTTCTAGGCTGTAATCTTTATGGGAGCAGATCGCTAACTCTTCATCCTATGGAGCTGCTGGGTGGGACTGCAACGCCAACCTTTTGGTTAGCAGCCGAGTGCTTAACCATGGTGCCACCAGTGCTCCATCAGCTTTAGGAGATAGTACCAAATATTTTCCAAAGAGGTTAAGCCCATTTATAGGAGTGTGTGAGGATTTCAGCTGCTCCTGCTTCAATTTTTTTTTAAGCCCGAAATAACTGTTACTGTTATTATAAGAGCATCATTGAGGCACTATTCCAGAGTATGTGTGTGACTGTCACTATGCAAGTGTGTGTGACACCAACTAGGCACAGGGGAGACCTCAGGTGTATGTGTGTGGTTGAGTGTCACTGTGTCTAAAATGGTGGAGGTAGTAATTATCAGGAGGGATCAGTCCCTGGAGAAGGACATCATGCTTGGTAGAGGGGTCAGCAAGAGAGGAAAACCCTCAATGAGATGGATTGATACAGTGGGTGCAACAATGGGCTCAGGCATAGCAATGATTGTAAGGATGGTGCAGAACCAGGCAGTGTTCCGTTCTGTTGTGCGTGTGGTTGCGCTGCGAGTTGAAACCAATTAAGTGGCACCTTTAACAACAGTAGTAGTAGTGTCAGAACCTAACTTCATGGGGGACAATGTGAATCACCATCAGCACAAAGTTGATTCCTGTGAGGTAGAGGTGAGACATATCTCTGCTCTCCAGCGTTTTTACCAACTCTGACACCAACTGTCCTCCCCATGGCACTACTTTTCTGCCGGATTTGATAATCTATTGCAATGGCCGCACAGAACTCACAGACCGTACTTACAAATTAAGTGGTTTATTAAGGAAGTAATGGTACAAAGGAGCTCTGGTGGTAGTGCAGATTAGCCTTGGCAGCTAACCTGAAAGGCTGGTGGTTCAAACCTACCAGCAGCTCTGCAAAAGAAAAGACCTGGCTATCTGCTCCTGCAAGGATTATAGCCTAGAAAACCCTATGAGGCAGTTCTCCTGTGTCCTGTAGGGTTACTATGAGTCGGAATCAATTTGACAGCACACAACAACTGGGTACAACTCGGGATCAGGATCAGGAAGCATGGCAGGCAGTCTCCCTTCAGTGCAGGAGAGCTCTCTCAGCTCCTTCTGACCGCCTGAGAACAGGCTCCTCTCAGCCCCATGAGGACAGGCTCCAAATGGCCCTGCTGTCTGTTGCCTCTGGCTGTGCTACTGGGCCTATGGTGGTTTTCAGTGTTACAGCCCTTAACCAGTGTTACTGCTCTTTTCGGAAGTTCCTTGCCTCCTCTCCGCTTCTTTCTTCTTTCTTTCTCCTGCTTTACTTCTTCCTTGTTTTTGTTTCAAAACCTTGTGTGGAGCTGGCTGCTTAAATATATAAACTTGTCAATTTCAAGGCATGGCCCTTCCACCAGAGCCATGAACTGACTGACCAGTCCCCTCTCTGAAGGCCAGGGCCACTTCATTTACATAGCAGACTACAACTAACCTCATTTGCATAGTTAATTGACCAGTCCCTGCAAGGTACTTACCAATGTAGAGCAGACTGCATCCCAGGACCAGAGAAAAAGTATCAAAACCAAGTTGTTTACAGCCTACCCAGGAAATGTCAGTCAATCTGTGCAAAAGTAACAAACCCTCTGGAGGGGAACTCCAGGGTAACTTCTCAGGGTTTAGGAGAAATATTTTTCCCAAGAACCAGGGCAAAGGACCACATAAAGGCACTCATTTCACCACATCCTGTTAGCACCTGTTGGAGAGGGAGCATCACTCATCCCTGTGTTTGCCCCTGATCCATGCACTTGTTCCCTCATGCACGTCCATGCAGTCCTTCTGTGTGCATCTCCTCTATATCAGTCAGGAGGCAGAAACCACAGCACTGGAACAGCTTTGTTGTTGTTAGTTGCCATTGAGTCAGTTTCAACTCATGGCAGCCCCACGTGTGCAGAGTAAAACTGCTCTATAGGGTTTTCCAGGTTGTGATGTTTCAGAAGCAGATCACTAGGCCTGTCTTCTGAGGTGCCTCACGATGGGTTTGAACTACCAATCTTTTGGCTAGTAGTTGAGCGCTTAACCGTTTTTAACAGCTCTATGGAGATAGAACTCACATAGCATAAAGTTCACCTGTTCAAAGTATACAATTCAGTGGTTTTCAGTATATTCAGAGATGTGCTACCTCATCACTAATTCCAGAACATTTTAATCATCACAAAAAGAACCCTGTAGCATTAGCAGTCACTCCCCATTTCCTCTCTCTCCTGGCCCCTGGCAACCGCTGATCACCCTTCTATCTGTATGGATTTACCCATTCTGGACATCTCATGTAAATGGAGTCATACACCATGTGGCCCTTTGTGTCTGGCTTCTTTCACTGAGCATCCATGCTGTTGCATGTATCAGAACTCCATTCCTTTTTATGGCTGAATAATACTCCACTGTATGGACAGACCACACTTTGTTTATTCGTTCATCAGCTGATAGACAGTTCCACTTTCAGGCTACTATGACTAGCACTGCTGTGAACAGATTTTTGTGTGGATGTATGTTTTCAGTTCATGGGGGTGAGGGTTTGAGGGGCCACCTGGGTGTGTCTGTCACAGAGGGACTCATGTACACGGCCATGACCACTCGCTGTTATCTGAGCTCACCTACTGTACTTTTTCCAGAATCCCAGCCCAGGCCCCCAAACGTCAAAGCCAGGAGTACCATTGCTGTGTGGGAACAGAAAGGAGGAAGAAGCAGATCTAGGAGCAGGAGTCACTGATGACCCCAGGACTGAGACCTACAAGTCCCCACCCTGCAGGTGCTGAGGCCAAGCAGTGTGGAGTCGGAGCAAAGGAGCAGGCGATGCAGCCACAGGCACGAGGTGGGTGTGGGTGGGGTGGCCACCATGGTGGGACACGTGGCAGATGTGGGGCTGGGTGTTTTCAGAAACTGGATCTTCCTCTACTAAGATCTTATTCCCACTGCCTTCATTCCACTGCCCTACCCTCAGCCCGGTCCAGGTCACCACCTTTTCACTGGCTTCCTGCCTCCTGTTACCACCCCCCCCCCCCAACATGGCACCAGGGGTGTTGAAACCCTGAATAGTGATGCCAGCCTCTCCTTGAACCTTCATCGCTGCTGTCAGAGCTGGGTCAGCACATTCTGTCTTTAAAGAACCAGATAATAAATGTTCTCAGCATGGTAGGTAGGTACCTGTCTAACACAGTTTGAACACACCAGGGTCTCTGTAGGAGAAAGACCTGGTGGTCTCCTCCCATAAAGATTTGAGCCTAGAAAACCCTATGGAGCAGTTCTACTCTGTCACATGCCATGAGTCAGAACAACTTAACAACACCCAGTAGCAACCATAATTTGTCTAACAAGAGAAAAAACACATTTCTGCATTTTTTTTAAAATAATTTTTATCGCGCTTTAAGTGAAAGTTTACAAATCAAGTCAGTCTCTCACACAACAACCCATATACACCTTGCTACACACTCCCAATTACTCTCCCCCTAATGAGACAACCTGCTCTCTCCCTCCACTCTTTTGGTGTCCTTTTCACCAGCCCGCACGTTTTTTATTGGCAAAATTAAAAACTTTATCAGTGGGCACTAAAATTTGAATTTTAATGTAACATTTTTTTTTTTCTCTCTCACTATTTTAAAATTCAGAAACCATTCTGAGATACAGGCTGTACAAAACAGGTGTCAGGCCAGACACGGTCAGTAGACAGGATGAAGTTTACCGACCACAGATACGGAACAAATCCAGACCCCTTCCCAAACCTTCCAGGCCCTTTTTCAGTCAGAGCCTTACATAAAACTTGGAGCCTTGGTGGCGCAACAGTTAAGCACTGAGCTGCGAACTGAAAGCTTGCCAGTTCAAACCCACCCAACTGGTCCTCGGGAGAAAGACCTGATGATCTGCTTCCATAAAGATTACAGCCAGTGACACCTTATGGGGCAGTTCTACTCTGTCGCATGGGGTTGCTGTGAGTCAAAATGCCCTCACCAGCACCTAAGGACAACCCAAAGCTTTCTCTCTGCTCCTCACACTCCTCCCCTGCAGCCTACTAGCTGGAGTCTCAGCTCAGTTGTCACCTCCTCCGAGCCTCTCCCAAGCCACCTCATTCAAAGTAGGTGCCCCACCCCCCCTCCACAGACACACCATCTTTTCTGGCACTTACCACATTTAAAGATTTTATGCTTATTTCTGTTCATAATAGACTTGAGTTTCATGATGCGCTGTCTGGCCCATGGAATACCTGTCAAACTAATGAATGAGCAAGCAGTCTTCCAAGGGAGGCACTATTATCCTTTCTTACTGAAAGGAGACAGAGGCTCCAGAGGAAGCGAACAGCCCAAGTCACCCAGTATATGGTATGTGGATCTGATCCCATGTTCACCAGTGGGGAGGAAGGTGGGGGCACCCAGTGTTATCAGGATTCCAGGGGCCTATTAACCGTCGTTGCCCCTGTGGGGAGAGCCTTTCCTGAGGAAGCTCAAGGCAGGCATGCGTCTTGCCCTTTCGGTGCCTCGGTTTCTGACCTGTAAAATGGGGCTGGTAGCATTGCCTTGGGTGGAGTCCCTGGGTGGTGCAGTTTGCTCGAATACTACCCGAAAAGATGGTGGCTTCAACCCATCCATGGGTGCCTCAGAAAACAGGCCTGGCTATCTGCTTCTGAAGGGTCACAGCCTTGAGAACCCTATGGAGTGATTCTACTCTGCACACGTGAGGTCGCTATGAGTCAGAATCAACTTGATGAAAATTGGGTTTTATTTTTTTTAGTGTTACTTCACTCATAGCTCCAAGTGGGCTGACAGCGGTAGGGTGCTTTCTCAATGCACCTGGCACATAAGTGACCACCAGTCAGTTTGGTTTGGATGAGCCCTGAGGGATCAGCAGTAGGGAGCAGGCCCAGGTCAGTTGGTGCAGGGACCATCCCCGGTAGGAGGAACCGCCATTGGAGGGCCTGGCCCCTAGGAAAGAAGGTCCCTAGCTGGTGAGGGGAGTGGGTACGTGGTGAAGCCCTGACGTTGGCAGGATCTGGGAGCCACAGGATTTACAGGGTGGGGTCTCTGGGGCCTGAGGGTATTACAGGCCTCCCTCACATCCCTCTCCTCCTCCAGCTATGCCATCTCAGCCCCCTGCCTGTTGCCCAGAGGAGGACGAGCCAGAGGCCCAGGACACTGTGTTCCCGGCAGGTGCTTTCCACGTGAGTTTCCCAAAATACCAGCAGGCTTAGCTGGCCACTCACTCCCATTCCGGGTTCTGTGGCATTTCTGCCTCTCCAGACCCAGGGTTGTACACAGGGCATGCTCCCTGGGCTTGCACATCCAGGGCTGGTTCCTCTAGAGCCAGCCCTCTCTATCTCCTCAGCCTTGCTGGGGCTTAGAGGTGAGGAAACAGGTACTGGAGCCCCATCACTGACCCAGGGCACCTCTGAGGCAGCCCCACATCCGAGCAGGGCTCCCTGTGGCCAATCTGGGCTGCAGGCATTCTTTGTGGCAACACTGTTTACCGGCTGATGTCCAGGAAAGGCACAGAGCTGGGCCTGCTGCACGGGCAGGTGTTAACAGATGAGTGAGTGAATGGTGACACCAGCTTCCACGTACCTTGTGTTCATTCAGGTGGGATGGGGGTTTTAGACATTAAGTACGGAAGGATGGAATTGTGAAATCAATCCTTCTCCAGGGCCTAGGGGACACTGCTATGGGGGGAGGAAGGCTGGGTGGGGCACTCAGGTTGGGGCTGGTGCAGACACTGTCCAGCTGTCCCTTTGGGGGCCACAGAGCCAAGCGCCAGGGGAGGTCATAAGGAATTGCCTTGAAGTGGTGACTGTGGTGCCCAGTACGTTATCATTGTGAGAACAGCACCAGCTCTTGGCTTGGGTGACTCATAGCATGTGTCCCCCCATGACATTGTTGTTGGTTGGCATCATGTCAATTCTGACTTATGGCGACTGCACATACAGAGTAGAACTGCTCCGTAGCGTTTTCTTGTGTGCAGTCTTAAGCAGATCACCAGGTCGTTTCTTCTACATTGCTGCTAGGTGGGTTCAAACCATCAACTGTTATATTAGAAGCTGAGCAGTTTGTGCCACCAGGGATCTCCCACCATGATAACAGGATGTTTTGGAGAATGTTCACATCTCCTGACCCCATGAGGCCCACCCTGGCCGGACATGGCCCACGGGTGAGTAGATGCCTGTGATGTTTCAGAAGCTGGTGGTGGCCTTCAAGGACGTGGCTGTGGACTTCACCCAGGAGGAATGGGGGCTGCTGGGCCCGACCCAGAGGATCCTGTACCGCGATGTAATGCTGAGGAACTACAGCAACCTGGTGTCCCTGGGTAAGCCCCCGTCCCCACCTTCACCTGTATCATCGTGTGTGTGCGTGTGTGCCGCCTCCTCAGTCACCCATACCAGGTGTGTCTCTGCTGTGACCCTGTGCCCCAGTCGTGCACCCTCTGTGCACAGAAACCAGGTACACAGCCCTGGTCGCCAGGGTGAGGCCTTTGCTCTCTGCTGGGCACCTCACCTGCAGTCCCCTGGCTGCATCGATACTTTCCCTTTTCTCCTTACCTCTGGCAGGACTTCCAGATTCCAAACCAGAGGTGATCTCTAAGTTGCAGCAGTGGGAAGACCCCTGGATTGTAGAGAGAGACGTCCCAAGAGGCCCCTGTCCAGGTGAGTGAGAGCGAGGGTGTGTCTGTTAGATCATTTATTTCTTTCTCTTTATCGATGGGGTCAAAAGTTCCTAGGTAGTGGAAACAGTTTGTGCTTGACTATTAATTTAAAGCTTGGTGGTTCGAATCTACCCAGAGACACTGTGAAAGAAAGGCCTGGCAATCTGCTTCTGTAAAGATTACAGCCAAGAAAACCCTTCAGAGCTCAGCTCTAACACTTGGGGTTGCCATGAGTCAGAATTAACTCGACAGCAACAGGGTTTTTGTTCTTTTTTTCACAGATGGGGTCAGAGTGGTGCAGTATATCATCCAAATACAACAGCTAGTATAGGTAGGGAAGCCCCCATAAAAACCTGTACCTGTTATACGTCATTCCCCATTCCCTCTTCTCCAGCCTCTGGCAACCACTAACCTACTTCCTGTATCCATATATTTGCCTATTCAGAACATTTCATATCAATGGAATCATATATTATGTGGCCTTTTGTGTATGGTGTCTTCATTTAGCATAAGGTTTTCAAGATTCACCCACATTGTGGCATGTATCGATACTTCATTCCTTTTTATGGACGAATAATATACCATTGTACGGATGACCCACATTGGCCCACATTTTGTTTATCCATTCATTTGTTGACAGACATTTGGGTTGTTTTCACTTTTTGGCTCTTATGAACATTCATGCACAAGTTTTTGTGTGGGTATGTGTTTTCATTTCTCTTGGGTGTATACCTAGGTGAAGAATTGCTGTGTCATATGGTTACTCCTTGTTTTTTGAGTAACTGCCTGACTGTTCTCCACAGCAGCTCACCATTTTACATTCCTAGAATGTACAAAGGTTCCTATTTCTCCAGGTTGTCAACAACACTTGTGATTTTTTTGTCTTTTTGACTGTAGTCATCCTCGTGGGTGTACATAAATTATCTTCATGATTAAGAATGGCAAATCAATTTTCAGACCTGAATCACAACCCCAGATAATGAACACCTGTGTGTAAGACACCTACAGGGTGTAGACAGGCATCATGTCACTGCGTTCTCACTGCAGCACAGTGAAGCACATGCCGTGAGGTCCTGGCGACAGAGCTGGACTGTATACGTCTTCTCTCCTCCCTGGCACACTGCCTCCCGTGGACCCTACTCCTCACCCTCTAGTAGTCCGGGAAGGAGCTCCAGGCTCTAGGGACAGTGAAAGCCACATTTCTGGCTCTGTTCTCAGGCCTCACCTGTGGCTCATGTGCAGCGTCTGGCTGTGTGGTGAAATCGGTGGATTGGTCGGTGCCTGGAAGCTGTTTTCAGCGCAAGGATGGGCTGTTCACTGGCATCGGGGGTGGGGGCTGGAGACAGGTTTCCTCCCTTGAGAACTTTCCTCAGGCATCCAGATCCTGGTAGATGATACTGTTCAACTGAGCAGGTCTGTCATACATGATACATGCTCACTCCAAACGTGGACCCACCCTCTTCCCTGGGTTCAGGCCTTGTCACTGGGAGTCTTTTTTACCTCTTGTTATTGCGGGTTGTGGGTAGCTATGAGCCAGAATCGAATCAGCGGCAATGGGTTTTATTCCCTGTGTCTGCTGTAATAAATCCCTACAAACTTGGTGGCTTAAAACAACACACGTTTTTTCTCTCACAATTCTGGAGTCCTGAAGTCCGAAATGTGCATCAGTAGGCTGAAATCAGGCTGTTGGCAGGGCTTTGCTCCCTCCCTCTGGAGGCTCCTGGGGAGAATCCTTCCTTGTCTCTTCCAGTTTCTGGTGGCTGCTGGGCATTCCTTGTGGCTGTTTCACTCTAATCTCTGCCTCCATGGTCACATCGCCTAATCCTCTCTGTCAGACCTCCTCTGCTTCTGTCTTATAAGGATGCACAGGATTGCATTTAGGTCCACCAGTATAATTTAGGGTAATTTCCCCATTTCAAATTCCTTTGCTTAATCTTATCTTTTACCACATAAGATAACATTCACAGGTTTCTTGCCCTAGGACTTTAATGTACCTTGTTGTTGTTCCTGTGTTCCTTTGCGTCAGTTCTGACTGATAGTGACGCTACAGAACAGAGTGGAATTGTCACATGAGGTTTCCCATTCTGTAATATTTACAGGAGCAGAACACGAAGTCTTTTCTCCTGATGAGCGGCTGGGTAGATTCAAACTGCCAATGTTCCAGTTTACAGCTGAGCACTTAACCACTGCACTACCGGGGTTCTTTGTATATACCCTAGGGGGACCATTTTCAGCCTACCACACAAGGTCTCACACCTCAGACACACAGCTTCATCATTTATTAGCTGGCTGACCATGGGCTCATTGCTTACCATTTCTGAAGCCCAGGACCTCTAACATATCACATGGCTTTTGAGGTTGTGGTGTGGGTCTCAGCATATCTGTCCTGCAGATAATTTATATGCATCTGCAGGGACCAGACCCTGTTCTAAAGAGGACTGTGAAATGGACAAAATGGTGGCAGAGTCATGAGTGGCTCCCAGTGGCCTTGGCCCATCTCTTTGCATGCTCCCTTACACCACTTCCATTTCCCACTGTGCAGAAAAGTTACCAAAGCAGGCTAGACTGCCATCTGTGGAAAAGCCTTGGCTGGCATCTGAGAACTTTGATTTTTGAAGATCTCCCACCACCCTAACTGATACAATTGGCTCACTGCACTCCATCCAACACCAGAATTCATAATCTTCTCAAGTGCATGTGGAACATTCTGCAGGAGAGTTAGGCCACAAAACAAGTCTCAATAAACTCTGAAACAACGAAATGATACAAAGTACCTTCCTCAGCCACAGTGGAATGAAGCTAGAAATCAGTAACAGAAGGAAAACTGGAAAACGTATAAATCTGTGGAAATTAAACAACACACTCTTAAGCAGCTGATGGGTCAAAAATGTAATCACAAGGGAAAATATAAAATGTTTACACGTGAAACAAAAACATGATGTACTAAAACTAATGCGATGCAGCTAAAGCAATGCTTAAGAGGGAAAGTTACAGCTTTAAATGCCTATGTAAGGAGCCCTGGTAGCGTAACTGTTGAACACTTGGCTGGTAACCGAAAGGTTGGCAGTTTGAACCCACTCAGCAGCTCCACGGGAGTAAAGATCCGGAAATCTGCTCCTGTAAGGAATACATCCTAGGAAACCCTATGGAACAGTTCTACTCTGTCCTTGTAAGGTCACTATGAGTCAGAATCTATTTGACAGCACACAACAACAACAACAAATAACAACAGTGGCTCCCTGTGTCTAAACTGTGGAAACTGTGTGGTTTATGCTGAACACCTGCTTTCCTTCTGGAAGTCTGGAATTTTGTTACGTGCCAGGCAGAGGATGCCTACTTGACCAGCCTCCAATAAAATCCTCAGGCACTAAGTCTCTGGTGAGTGTTCCTGGTGGGCAGCCTTTCACACATCTGTCACAACGCATTGCTGGGGGAATTAAGCACATCTGGTGCAACTCCACTGAAGGAGAACTGTTGGAAACTTGCACCTGGTTTCCTCTGGACTTCACTCCATGCTCCTTTTCCCTGTGCTGCTCTGGCTTTCTATCTTTTTGCTGTGATAAACCATAGCGGTGAGTCCCATGAGTCCTAGAACCTGGAGGTGGTCTTGGGGACTAGACACACCCACTGTTCTGTCCTCAGACCCCAGTCCCCTTCCTCAACTGCAAGAGCCCTTTCTGGAAGCCTCAGATCCACAGGATCCTGGCCAGCATTTTGTTTGGCTGCCCTGGTCTGATGACTTAGTAAGTTCTGTCTGACCCTTCACAGAGGGCAGTGCACATTCAGGTTGGGACCTGAGCTCAGTTGCTTGTTTTTCAGACTCAGAGCCGGAGACCCAGGCTGCACAACCTCCTCTAGGTGAAGACGCGTCACCTCGTAGGTGGATGACAGCGGGGCTCCAGGGGCAGGATTTCTGGAACACCATGATAAGAGACATCCCAGAGCTGAACAGCTGGGCAGTGGAGAGACGGCGGCACTGCAGCCAACTCAAGAAGAGCCCCCAGCGGAGCATCACAGGAAGTCTCCCCCAGACCCTGTTCCTCATGGAGCTTCAGGCCACTCTGTTGGCACAGGCTCTTGCGAACCATGGCCACAAAAAGGGCTTCGTGTGTAGGTCAGTCCTAGACCAGGGTTGCCCCTGTGGAAGAGAGGGCGTGTGTGGGGAAGATTCTGCCTGTTTCCTAGCGCTTAGTCAGCCACAAAGAGTCCACGCTGGGGAGGGCACAGCAGCGTGCCGTGGGTGGGATGATGCCTTCAGCAAGAACACATGCCGTCTGAGGATTCCTGAGGGGAGGAAGTCCTACACATGTGAGGAGTGTGGGAAGGCTTTTAGCCAGAGCACGCACCTCATTGAACACCAGCAGATCCACGCTGGCGAGAAGCCCTATGTGTCTCGGGAGTGCAGATGCGCCTTCAGCAAGAACTTGTCCCTCGTCAAACACCAGTGGATGCACACAGGTGAGAAGCCCTACGCCTGCAGCATCTGCAACAAGTGTTTCCGCGAGAGCTCAGCCCTCGCCAGGCACCAGCAGGTGCACACGGGTGAGAAGCCATACGGGTGCAGCGAGTGTGGCCGCGCCTTCAGCCAGAGCACCCACTTGGTGCAGCACCTGCGAGTCCACACTGGGGAGAAGCCGTTCACCTGCAGCGAGTGTAGCAAAGCCTTTGTAGACTCCTCAGCTCTCCTCGTCCATCACAGGACCCACACCAGGGAGAGGCCCTACGAGTGCCGTGTGTGCTACAAGGTGTTCATTATCAGTTCATCCCTGGCTGAGCACCAGTGTTGCCACACCAGGGAGAAGCCATACGTGTGCCAGGAGTGTGGCAAGGCCTTCAGCCAGAGTACATCCCTCAGCAAGCACCAGCGGGTGCACACGAGTGAGAAGCCCTACGTGTGTGTTGAGTGCGGGCACGCCTTTAGCCAGAGTTCGTCCCTGGTTAAACACCAGCAGGTGCACACAGGTGAGAAGCCCTACGTCTGCACTGAGTGTGGGCGCGCCTTCAGCCAGAGGTCCTATTTGACCCAGCACATGAAGTTCCACAGTGGGTGCTGAGTGCAGGAAGCCATTCAGCAACTTCTCTGCACTTGTCCTACACCTGCGGAGCCACACGGGTAAGCAGCCCTACACCTGCGGAGAATGCGGTAAGGCCTTCAGCCAGAGCAAGCTCCTCACGCAACACCAGCGCATCCACACTGGGGAGAAGCCCCACATCTGCTGTGACTGCGGGAAGGTCTTCATGCAGAGTTCGTCCCTTGCCCTCCATCAGAGGATGCGCTCGGGAGAAGCCGTACAAGTGCAATGAGTGCGGGAAGGCCTACATCCAGCTGTTGCACCTGATTGAGCACTACCAGGCGCACACTGGTGAGCGGCCCTACACCTGTAACGTGCAACAAGGCCTTTAGCCGTGGCACGCACCTGACGCAGCACCAGTGGGTCCATGTGAGTGCCAGGCCTTTGGTCTGCGTCACGTGTCAGAAAACCTTTCCCGAGGCTGCAGCCCTCATTCTCCATCAGAGGGTTCCCATTCGAAAGTCTTTTGATTGTCATGAGTGCAGCAGAGCCTTCAGCCAGAGCAGATTCCTGGCCCAGCATTAGGGAACTTACTGCCTGAGGAGATCGTGTGAATATAGCGAGAACCCGAATACCCTCAGTAACAGTTTGGTTCTTGTACGTCAGTGATGTGGGGGTCTGTGGAACTGTGGCAGAGGCCTTGCATCTATCCTCAGAGTCCTGTCTTCTGTCCTGGGGAGGCCCCATGTATATCGGGAACAGGGGCTGGGTGCAGAGCAGTCCCTGCTGGGTCACCTACCTGGTCAGGTGAGCAGGGAGTTTACCTTGGATCCGCTTTTCTCTTATAGGAAATACCTTCCGTGAAGATGTCAGAGTTGGTTCTGTGAAACCTTCCAGAAGGTCCCCTGGTGTCACAATGGTTAAGTACCCAGCTGCTAACCAAAAGATCGGTGCGTTGAACCCAGCCAGCGGGTCCACAGGAGAAAGACCAACCAATCTACGCCTGTAAAGACTACAGCCTAGGAAACCCTATGCGGCAGTTCTACTCTGTCCTGTAGACTTTCCATGAGTCAGAACCAGCTAGAGGGCACCCAACAACAAGAAGCTTCCAGAGAGGAAACAGACCCTTCCCTTAATTCTTCTCCATAGTGCAGGTCCCAACGATGTCCACCAGGTGGCAGGGGAGGCCTGCAGGTGTGAGTGGGCTTCCTCAGCAGTGCCTGGAACACAGCTCATTTAAGTTTTTGCTAAGGCAAAAGTTAATTTTAAAAATATGCTATTTTTAAATGATGCTCTTTGTGCTTCCTGTTAACTTGGGCCATACGTTTTGGGTTTTGATTCTTTTCTCTCCCCCAAACAGTAAGTTTATATATTGAAATGAATCTCACAAAGTCCAGCTCCTTAAAAAAAAAAAAAAAAGTTGTCATGTTCCTTAGCTTCAATGTGAGGACTTCTCTAAAGGCCGCTGAGACCACAACGTTAATGTAAGACTTTATTTCGGACTTTGTAGTTATAGGAGTCCCTGGGTGTTGCAAATGGTTGGGTGCTTCACTAATCAAAAGGTTGGTGGTTTGAACCCACCGAGTAGGCACAAGCATGTAAGTGTAACACACTCGATGACACACACACCTGAGGTCCCACAAACAGGAAGCCTCATATGCACAGGACGCCCCTCTCTCTGGCACACGGACGCGTGTGACATACCAGTAACACAAACACCTGAGGTTACACCTGACACAGAAGTGTCTACAATAAACGCTTTTTAGGGTGGCCTTTCGAAATCACACGTACATACATGAGATCACACCTGCACACACAGCCCCCTCACGGCTACACGCTCACACCAGAGGTCTCACTTGCCCTCACAGTAACATGTCCGTTCCTGCACAAACAGGACGCCGACACGCACACTCGGTCCCCTCTCCCTGCACCGCCTCCTCCCGACGGCTGGACTGTCCTCGTGTCTGTGCTCCCCTCGGAGTCCTCGCACCTTTCCGCCCACAACGCCCACCGTTTGGCACACACACGCCGACCGCCACTCCTTCGAAACGCCGTCTCTGCAGCCTTTTTCTAACTGGCCGTTAGAGCCGACCGTGAGTGCTCCCGCCGCGTCTACGCACATCCGGTGCCTGCACTTCCGGGCCCACATTTCCCCGCTATGGTTGGCGGTTCGCCCAGGACTACGTTTCCCAGAAGGCCTTACGCGTTCGGTACCTGTGAAATGCTTTCGGGGAAATGAAATCCAGTGTGTGGCGACGCCAGGAGGGGAGCGTGGGAGCTGAGCTGAGCGTGGGACCCTGTCAGTTGCTCTGCACGGAGTGCGGGGCTGGACATGTTGATATTGTCAAAGAAAGAAAATAACAGACGTCTTACTTCGATTTTAGTGGTTATTTTCTCACACAGGAAACCAAAAATTAACTGTAAAAAAGCCTGCCTCAAAATCGGCTCCACCCCACCCCCAGCTGCTCTATAGCGTTGTGAATTTGTCTTTTCCTGATATAAAAGGCTAGCGAATAACAAAACCATTACCTCGTGACTTAATGAGAAAGGATGTGGGCGCCTGTAATTTTAATTTCAAGAGGACTCATAACTACAAGGGGGAAATGGCCGACATTTCCAGAAGACCGTAATACTCAGTAACCATTAAGTATACTTCATCACCATGGAAACTTGCATTCATTAAGAAAAAAAAAAAAGGCTTCTGTGAAATCCTCAATCTTTAGGATTCTTTTTCATTTTCCCCTTCATGTAGGGAGTCACGCACCTCCAGTTTGCACACTGTTTATTAAATTATGAAGCAATATATTTTTTGAGCTAATTCAAAGGTTTATTATTTTTTTTAACAATCGTAACTACTTACTTTGAGCTACATGTTTTTGGAAACAAGATGATCTCCCTACATGCATATGAAATAACTGCTCGGATTAAACTTTACGGTTCAGTTCTTTTGAGTTTTGACTATTTTTAACAATATGCATAGTTTTGTATGCATACGTATGTTCACTATTTTAAATGTCCAGTATATGTACATTTTTCTTTCTGTATTCACACATACTCATACATGAATAAGTGTATATATATATATTTTTTTCCCTGAACCCTTCGAAAGGCAGTAGACACCTGTAAAACCTTTAGCAAAGGTCCCCTTGGAACACGGACATTCTTCTACCGACCCAGGAAACTGAACATTGAAACCACACTTACCTACTCAACAGTACACATGCTTATTTCTCCCCTTTTCCCAATAATGTCCTACATAGCTTATTTTAAAAAATACTTTATTCAGGCCCAAACAAGAATCACTTTTTTTTTTGTTTTTGGGAGAACATTGACATTTATCATGTACCTAAGCCAATTTTTCAAATATCCTCCAGGTTGGTTTTGATCATTTCCGTATACAGTATATAAAATTTAAGGGAAAATCAGAATCAGATTTTACATACTCATCTTTTTCTACTGACGCTGAACATTCCTTCATGTCATTAAACATTCTTTGAACTGTTCCCTTTTTTTAATGGCTACATAGTGTTTCATTGTATAAATTTACCATAATTTCTCTGATCCCTCGCCTTTTACTGGAAATTGAACTACTATAAGCATATGCAATGCACATCCCTGTACGTTCATTTTTCTGTGTATATCCGTGATGACTCCCTAAACATTAATAACAGATAAGCCCTGTGTGATGCAAATCATCTTCACTAGTTAAGACACCTAACATCAACAGTTAAGGGATGCCCCAAGGTACAACACGGGACACAAAAATTTCATCCATAGGCTGAAGGCCTCCGTGACCTGGTGCGTTGCCGTGAGACAAACATGAATAAATAAATGAGTGCCCACTGGAGGAGGAAACACATAGCCCCCAGAGGGGTCAGCTGGTGGGACCACCTGCATGGATATTAAGTTGGGGTTGAAATGACAGTTTATGACTCACAGATCCTGGAGGGGAGCACGCCAGAGGGCTGCACATAGAGCTCACACAGGTATCTACGAAGGGGAGAATCAGAGAGCAAGAAGCTGAGGGTCTGGAGGCAGCAATCTGGCAGGGAAAGCCCATTCCCAGATGTGACCTGTGCATGGTGACAGGGAGAGCAATGAGGGGAGGAACCACCTCTGCATTGTTATCTGGGATTTCCCTGTTTTGAAATATGTAATGTTTAAGCGCATTGCTATCGAGTGGATTCCAACTCATAGTAAGGAGCCCCAGTGGTGCAGTGGTTAAGTGCTAGGCTGCTAACCAAAAGGTCAGTGGTAGAACACAGCAGCTGCACTTGGAGAGAAAGATGTGGTGATCTGCTTTCCATAAAGATTGCAGTCTAAGAAATTCTATGGGGAAGTTCTACCCTGTCCTATAGCATTCACTGAGTTGGAATCCACTTGATGGCAATGGGTTTGTTCGTTAATATTTAAGCAGAGGCTGGAAGAAAAAGGATGTTGAGGCATCAAAAAAATGGAGTTTGGATTTCTTGGAATACCTGCTGTTGTATTGTTAAGTGTCGTCAAGAAGGTTCTGACTCACGGCGACCCTATGTACAACAGAACAAAACACTGCCTGGTCCTGCGCCATCCTTACGGTTGGCACCCCTCTGGTGCCATTGTGGCAGCCACTGTATCAATCCATCTCCTTGAGGGTCTTCCCTTTTGTTTGATGACCCTCTACCAAGCACGATGTCCTTCTCCAGGGACTGCTTCCTCCTGATAACCTGTCCAAAGTACATGAGTTTAAGTCTTGCCATCCTCATTTCTAAGGAGCATTCTGGTTGTACTTCTTCCAAGACAGATTTGTTCCTTCTTTTGGCAGTCCATGGTATATTCAATATTCTTTGCCAACAGCATAATTCAAAGGCACCAATTCTTCTTCAGTCTTCCTTATTCCTTGTCCAGCTTTGCATGCATGTGAGGTAACTGAAAATACCATGGCTTGGGTCAGGTGCACCTTAGTCCTCCAAGTGACAACTTTGCTTTTTAACACTTTAAAGAGGTCTTTTGCAGCAGATTTGCCCAATGCAATATGTTTTTTGATTTGACAGCTGCTTCCATGGGTGTTGATTATGGAACCAAGTAGAACAAAATCCTTGACAACTTCAATATTTTCTCCATTTACATGATGTTGCTTATTGGTCCAGTTGTGAGCATTTTTGTTTTCTTCATGTTGTGGTGTAACTCATACTGAAGGCTGTAGTCTTTGATCTTCATCAGTAACTGCTTCAAGTCCTCTTTGCTTTCCACAAGCAAGACTGTGTCATCTGCATATCACAGGCTGTTGATGAGTCTTCCTCCAATCCTGATGCCACATTCTTTTTCACATAATCCGGCTTCTCAGATTATTTGCTCAGCATACAGATTGAATCAATATGGTGAAAGGATACAACCCTGACACACACTTTTCCTGACTTTATACCATGCAGTATCCCCTTGTTCTTTTCAAATGACTGCCTCTTGTCTATGTTCAGGTTCTGCATGAGCACAATCAAGTGCTCTGGGATTCCCTTTCTTCGCAGTGTTATCCATAATTTATTATGATCCACAGAGTTGAATGCCTTTGCATAGTCAATAAAACACAGGTAAACATCTTTTCTGGTATTCTCTGCTTTCAGCTAAGATCCATCTGACATCAGCAATGATATCCCTCCTCCCACATCCTCTTCTCAATCTGACTCGAATTTCTGGCAGCTCCCTTTTGATGAACTGTTGTAACCATTTTTTTTTAAATAATTTTTATTGTGCTTTAAGTGAAAGTTTACAAATCAAGTCAGTCTCTCACATATATACTTATATACATCTTACTACTTATTCTCCCCGAAATGAGTCAGCCCACTCCCTCCTTCCAGTCTCTCCTTTCGTGACCGTTTTGCCATTTTCTCACCCCCTCTACCCTCCCATCTACCCCCAGACAGAAGATGCCAAGATAGTCTCAAGTGTCCACCTGATGCAAGTAGCTCACTCCTCATCAGCATCTCTCTCCAACCCAGTGTCCAGTCCAATCCATGTTTGATCAGTTGGGTTTGGGAATGGTGTAACCATTTTTTAGTTCAGCAAAATTTTACTTGTGTGTGATATTAATGATATTGTTCGATAATTTACACTGTCTGTTGGATCACATTTCTTTAGAACGGGCACAAATATGGATCTCTTCCAGGCGGTTGGCCAGGTAGCTGTCTTCCAAATTTTTTTGCATAGACAAGTGAGCACTAACAGCATTGCATCTGTTTCCTGAAACATCTCAATCGGTATTCCATCAATTCTTGGAGCCCTGATTTTTGCCAATGCCTTCAATGTAGCTTGGACTTCTTCCTTCAGTACCATCAGATCTTAATCATATGCTACCTCCTGAAACGAATGGCTATCGACCAAATCTTTTTGGTACAGTGACTGTGTATTCCTTCCATCTTTTGATGCTTATTGCGTCGTTCAATATTTTGCCCATAGAATTCTTCAACATTGCAACTCAAAGCTTCAATTTTTCCTTCAGTTCTTTAAGCTTGAGAAATGCTGAGCATGTTCTTTCCTTGTGGTTTTCTAACTCCAGGTCTTTGGATGTTTCATTATAATACTTTACTTTGTCTTCTCAAGCTGTCCTTTGAAATCTGTTCAGCTCTTTTATTTCATTATTTCTTCCATTTGCTTTAGCTACTTGACATTCAAGAACAAATTTCAGAGTCTCTTTTGACATCTATTTTGACTTTTTCTCTCTTTTTAATGATCTTATGCTTTCACGTATGATGTCCTCGATGCCATCCCACAACTTGTCTGGTCATTAGTGTTCAATGCACCAAATCTATTCTTTAAATAAATAGTCTCCAAATTCAGATGGGATATATATACTTGAGGTTGTACTTTGGATCTCATGGACTTAATTTTCTCTAGCTTCAACTGGAACTTGCATATGAGCATTTGATGGTCTGTTCCATTGTCTGCCCCGGCCTTGTTCTGACTAAGATATTGAGCTTCTCCATCGTCCCTTTCCATCAATGTAGTATATTTGAGTCCTGTGTATTCCATCTGGAGAGGTTCACACATATAGTTGTTGTTTATCTTGTTGAAGAAATTTGCAATGAATAAGTTAAGTCTTATAAAATTCTGTCACGTGATCTCTGGAGTAATTTCTATCACCATGGTCATATTTTCCAACTACTGATCCTTCTTCCACTGGTCTGTCAGTTTGTCATACTGTGGTGGCTTGCATGTTGCTGTGATGCTGGAGTCTATGCCACCATTGTTTCAAATGCCAGCAGGGTCACCCATGGTGGACAGGTTTCAGCAGAGCTTCCAGAC
Source organism: Loxodonta africana (assembly GCF_030014295.1). Lineage (NCBI taxonomy): Eukaryota > Metazoa > Chordata > Mammalia > Proboscidea > Elephantidae > Loxodonta > Loxodonta africana. Next base: position 28,474,285 of record NC_087352.1, on the reverse strand, counting down.
TAAGACAGACTAGGAAGAAGGACTTGGTGACTTACTTCTAAAAAAAAAAAAAACTGGCCAGTGAAAACCTTATGAATAACAGTGGAACACTGTCTGATATAGTGCCAGAGGATGAGCCCCTCAGGTTAGAAGGCACTCAAAATATTACTGCAGAAACACTACCTCCTCAGAGTGGACCTTAATGACATCGATGTAGTCACGCTTTTGAGACTTTCATTTGCTGGTGTAGTACAACTCAAAATGAGAAGAAATGGCTGCAAATATGCACTAATAATCAGAACATTGAATGTACAAAGTATGACTCTAGGAAAATTGGAAATTGTCAAAAATGGAATGCATAAAGATCTATATTCTAAGCATCAGTGAGCTGAAATGACTGGTATTGGCCATTTTGAGTTGGACAATCATATGGTCTACTATGATGGGATGACAAACTGAAGAGGAATGGTGTGGCATTCATTGGCAAAAAGAACATTTCAAGATCTATCCTGAAGCAATGCTGTCAGTGATAGAATAATATCCATACGCCTACAAGGAAGAGCAGTTAATAGGACCGTTATTCAGATTTATGCACTTAGTTATGTAGTACTGCTATAACAGAAATACCACAAGTTGATGGCTTTAACAAAGATAATTTTTTCTCTCACAGTCTAGGAGGCTGAGTGAATTCAGGGTGCCATCTCCAGGGGAAGGCTTTCTCTCTGTCAACTCTGGAGGAAGGTTCTTGTCATCAACCTTTCCCTAGAAGCTCCCCTAGGAGCTTCTCGGCGCAGGAACCTCCAGTCCAAAGAACACAGTCTGCACTCAGGATTGCTTTCTTGGTGGCATGAGGTCCCCCTGAATCTCTGAGGCTTCTCCTTCTCATATGTCAAAAGAGACTGACTCAAGACACGACCTAATCTTGTAGATTGAGTCCTAACTCAGTAACATAACTCCCTCTAATCCTGCCTCATTAACATCATAGAGGCAGGATTTACAACACATAGGAAATCACATTAGATGACAAAATGGTGGACAATTCAATTGGCATAATAAAATCTATTAAGAAAACATTCTGCATCCCACTTTAGAGAGTGGCTTCTGGGGTCTTAAACACTAGAAAGCAGCCATCTAAGATGCATCAATGGGTCTTAACCCACCTGGAGCAAAGAACACAGTGGCTAATCTCAACAAAGAGTGAAAATCCTTTTTCTTAAAAAAAGTAGCGTATCAGATCCAGCAGGGAATTAATAAATACTCTCCATAATCAAGAAATTCCTACTGCAAACATGCAAGGATGGTTCAGCCTTAAGAAACCGACTCATGAACTTTGTGGTAACAGGTTAAAGAAAAAAATCCTATGATCATCTCACGTCAGCAGAAGCCAGAAAGACATTTGATGAAATTCAGAATCATTGTTCAAAGGAACAATAAACTGGGAATAGAAGAAAACTAACTCACAAGGTAATTATGAGCCCAAGAGATGGGAGCGGGGGGGGGGGGGCACATAGGCCAGAGATGACATCAGCCTGAGACCAGAAGAACTAGATGGTACCTGGCTACAGCCGATGACTGCCCTGACAGGAAACACAACAGAAAGCCCCTGAGGGAGCGGGAGAACAGTGGGATGCAGACCCCAAATTCTCATAGAGAGACCAGACTTGGTGGTCTGAGGCTGGAGGGACCCCAGAGGTCATGGTCCCCAGACCTTCTGTTGGCCCAAGACAGGAACCATTCCCAAAGCCAACTCTTCAGACAGGGATTGGACTGGACAATGGGTTGGAGAGGGATGCTGGTGAGGAGTGAGCTTCTTGGATCAGGTGGACACTTGAGACTATGTTGGCATCTCCTGCCTGGAAGGTAGATGAGAGGGTAGAGGGGGCTAGAAGCTGGCCGAATGGACACGAAAATAGAGAGTGGAGGGAAGGAGTGTGCTGTCTCATTAGGGGAAGGGCAATTAGGAGTATATAGCAAGGTGTATGTAGGTTTTTGTATGAAAGACTGACTGGATTTGTAAACTTTGACTTAAAGCACAATAAAAAATTTTTGAAAAATGGTGGACAGTCACACAATAACGGGAATCATGGCCTAGCCAAACTGACACGTATTTTGGGGAGACACAATTTAACCCATAACAGGCACCAACCACTAATGCCAAAGATGAAGAAACTGAAGATTTTTACCAACTTCTGCAGTCTGGGAAACCCTGGTGGTGTAGTGGTTTGGTGCTACGGCTGCTAACCAAAGGGTTGGCAGTTCGGATCTGCCAGGCGCTCCTTGGAAACTCTATGGGGCAGTTCTACTCTGTCCTATAGGGTCGCTATGAGTCGGAATCCACTCGACGGCACTGGGTTTGGTTTTTGGGTTTTTTTCTGCAGTCTGAAATTGATGAAACATGCAATCAAGATGCGTTGATAATTATATGACACTTTTATTTTTCAAGTAAAAGCAAAACAGAAGCCTACTCCCAATGTGCAGGCTGACCCAGCATTACTCTTTCCTAATCCTACTTGTTAGACAATTGCAAACAGAATTAAAAAACAAAAAAAAATTTGCCAGCTACCTACCTCTAGACCAGTGCTGTCCAACAGAATTTCCTGCAATGATGCCAATATCTTATGACTATTGAACAGTTGAAATGTGGCTGGTGTGACAAGAAATGGAATTCTGAGTTTATTTAAATTTACATCTAAATAGCCACATGTGGCTACTAACTACCACTTTGGACAGCACACTCTGGAAGATGTTCACCTTACGTCTCCTTAGAAGAGAACAAGGGAGACTGCTTTTCAGAATGGATGTGGATTTCTTCCTAGTTATCCTTTCTATCAGCAACTGGATACCTCTGAGGACACGCAAGGAGATGCCGCCAGAGATGGGGTACTTGGCTGTTGGCCACAACTTGGGAAACTCATAGTTTGGGTGATTCATACAGAGGAATTGAATAACATGGAGATATGTATGTGCCTTACAACCACCTTCCAGGAAACTTCATCTAAATTTCTGTCTTTGGTATCGTAGTGTTGAAGCTATTTACACATCCAACTGGTTCCATTCACACACACACAAAACACGTGACCAAGACACTAAAATCCTGTTCATGTGGACATTCTAGTAGGAAGAGGCACACAGTACACCATGGAACATTAAACCCATTTTGAGACTTGGAATTTTTAATTTAGCTTGTAAATTGGTAATACTTTGACATGTTTCAAAATTACAAAGGTATAAAAGATATATTGTAAAAACCTATTTCTCACCAGTTCTCCAGTCCCCCCAGCTCTCTCCTCCCCAAGGGCAACTAATGTATACCTGGTAATTTTGTGTATTTCCAGTGATAGGTGTTTGTGTGTATAAAAGTGAGAAAAAATATATAAATGTATATATGTGTATATATATATTCTTTACACAAACGGAAACATACTATATGCTGTTTTGCACCTTGGTTTTTTTTTTATTTAATGGATCATTGAGTGCTTTCCCATATTAGTACATAAAGACAGTTCCCACTTTTAAGGCTGCGTAGTTCCCCATTCCATCAAAATTACTTACCCAGCTCCCCATGATGGATGTTATTTTCAATGTTTTAGTTTTAAAATCAATACCTTGACAAAAACCATGTATGAACATGATTAACACATGTATAAATACATCTGTAGGATTCATTCCCAGCAGTAGGTTTGCTGGAACGCTGGGACAAGGGTTTGTCCATTAGTAAGTTTGATACTGATTACCAAACTGCTCCCCATAGAGGCTGTATCAGTTCATACTCTGTCCTGAAATGTTCTTTTTCTTTTTTCTGAACACTCAAGGCTGGTCAAATACTGGGTGGAGGGGACATTGCTACAATCCTCCTGAAAGTTCATTAAAAAAGATACATGAAATTCATTGTCAGGGGAATATTCTCATCATATGGTAAGAAGCATTTTTTACAGGAGCACTAGAAAGAATTCTAATTTTCAGAAGAAAACTAGATGAATATATATGCGTATAAGACATAATGTACACTATGAATATTTGTGTGTATACATTCATGTATATTTTAAGAAAAAATTTCAAGGAATATTAACAAAACCTTAACAGTTACGACCATCTCTGGTCGAAATGTGGGGAATTAAATTTTAAATAAATTTTCATACTTTTGTGTATTTTTCAGGTTTTCCTACAAAGAACATTAATTTTATAAACAGATCAAACCATGTATTTTCCCCAAATTTATACTCATTTCTTGAGTTTCTTGACTGGCTCTGTTTCAATATATCTACAAGGAAACCAGCAGGATAGTGGAAGAAGTGTTATTCCTAGAAAGCATAAACTAAGAAATGGAAAATTTCCAAAAGTCTGTTACCTATTCCTTTCATCTTCGGGGGAAAGGGAATTATGTGAGTGCTGATAGTGGAAGTGTTGGTTTCCGGTTTACTGAGCGAGGCCACTTTAACCATCACAGTATCCACTTTGAGAACTGAGAAAACAAGACACCTCAAGATCTGTTATTTTGGTGGGCAAAGGTAGAGGGAACCAGCTGATCACAAGCCCGGCCTCCAGAGTTGTCCAAAACTGTGATTATTACTGCTGGGTCTCCCTCTCCCCAGAGGATACTGGTAAGTCAGATGGAGCTTTAGTGTCTGTATCCCCAAATCTGTGCCCCACATACCTGTGGGGCAGCAAAGAGGAATGGTCAAAAGCAGGGGGCCAGTATCAGATTGCCCAGGTTCAAATCCTGGCTGGGCCACTTACCTCAGCATTGTGGCAAGCCACTTCACCTCTCTGAGCCTCTATTTCATCATCCATGAAGGGGGGTAATAACGGATTAGTGTTGGTCAGTTCAGGTCATATTGTGCTTCAGTAACAACCCCAAACCTCACACAAGAAGTTTATTTCTCCCTCATGCTGCCTGTCCGTCACAGGCAGGCAGGGAGGCTCTGTTCACAGGACACTCAGTTCCCCTCCACATGTGCTTCCATATCGTCTGAGGCAGTGACACAGGGACATACATGGCAGCTCACACACTGGCTCTTATTCCACCCAGAGGTGACATAGGTCCCTTCTGCTGATATGATTGGCCACAGTAAGCCACATGGCCATCCCAGACTTCAGCAGAGGCAGGACATAGGTGAAGGAGGACTTCCCTGGCACGTTTCACGAAGTACTGAATCAAAACCATGCTGAAAGGAACACTGCATTGTTCCCGATTTTAAGAACATCTGTAGTCTTTCTTTTGAAGAACGGTGTTCCTGCTGGTTTCAGAAACTTGCAGTTAGTTTTCTTCTACTCCCGGTTTATTGTTCCTTTGAACAATGATTCTGAATTTCATCAAATGTCTTTCTGGCTTCTGCTGACGTGAGATGATCATAGGATTTTTTTCTTTAACCTGTTACCACAAAGTTCATGAGTCGGTTTCTTAATGCTGAACCATTCTTGCATGTTTGCAGTAGGAATTTCTTGATTATGGAGAGTATTTATTAATTCCCTGCTGGATCTGATACGCTACTTTTTTTAAGAAAAAGGATTTTCACTCTTTATTGAGATTAGCCACTGTGGTATTTCTTGGCCTGTCCCCACCCCCGCCCCTCCCCTTTCCATCTCCAGGCTATGTAGGGCTAGGCTATAGGCTAGGGGAACTTTCTGCTCCCATAGCAAGCCTAATTCCACCCATCTTCTCTTGCAGTCAAGAAACGTCTTCCCACTAGGACTGGGCATGCCCTCCCCTCTGACCCCTGAGATTACTGGTTCATATAAGGCTATATTAGATAAGGCAATGTAACAGACAGATGGCGTAAACTGCACAGCATTACCTCTGTTGTTTGAATAGCTCACAGCAGCCTGACTGGCTCACCTGTGAGATGGAGCTTGCCTGTAAGCATGAGGGCCTGCACCTTGGCTGCGTGAGATCTTTGACGTCTTTTTTAATTTCTCCTATGTTCATCATCTAATCATGCTTTCAAAATCTTCAGCAGATTTAGACCATTTATAGTTCCCTAGAAAAAGCACCTACTTGTCTACATCTTCAAACTTACTGACAATATAACTATAAATACTCTTCTTAACAGAAACTTTTGGTTGATGTATAAGTTAAAAAAAAAAAAAAAACTATCAAGAGTTCCTGGGAGATGCAAATGGTTAATGTGCTCAGCTGCTAACCAAAAGACTGGAGGTTTGAGTTCAAACAGAAGTGCCTCGTGAGAAAGGCCTGGAAATCTACTTCTGAAAAATCAGCCATTGGGGGAAAAACTGACCTAGGGTTGTACTGCTTTCCTAGTTTTCACAGGTGTTCCCTTTTTTTTACTTTGGTTAGACTTGCCAATTTTGTCTCATGTGTTGGTAAGGCAGTTCTTTCAGTAAGGCGGTTCTTGATTTCATTACTTACTGAACATTTACCCAGCGCCTAGTTAACAGGAGCCAGGCCCCGCCCTGGGAGGTGGAAATGCTTTGGTGAGGAGGACAACAGGCCAGGAACCATGCCCCCAGAGCTTCTCAGACCCAGAAAACCATGGAAGCAATCACAGCATAGGCAGAAGAGTGCTTTGACTGGGAAGTGTAATAGAAGGGTTGTGTGTGCGTGCACAGTGGGGTTCCCACACTACAGCAAGAAAAGGCATACATACCCGAGAAAGACCCCAAGAGATGAGGACCAACCCAGTCAGAGGGGTGGTGTGGGAAGTGCCCCGAACAGAAGGGACAGCATACACAAAGGCCCAGAGGCAGCAGGGAGGCTGAGAGGCACTTTAAAGGATTTAAAGTAAGTTCAGAGGTTGGAGGGTATAAGGTACAAGTGGTGGAGATGAAGCAGTCTGGGCAAGGCTGTTGAGGGGGCCAGCCAGTTAGGCTGTCATGTGGGGAGAGGCTGGAGGGGAGGAATCCTGGAGTACAGCAATCCAGCCCCTATCCTGTGCTGGTGGTGGTCATGTGACATGATGAAGTGAACAGATCTGAGAGGTTTAGATGGCAAAGTCAACAGGACTTCTACTGTGGAAGGTGAACACAAGATGGCAGGTAGTTGCATCCCCCAGGAAAGGGACCAGGGAAGGGGGACTGGTTTGAATTGGAAAATAGCAGCCTCGTCTTGGGTGGGCTGGATTCCAAGGAGCCTGTGGGGTGAATCGAGAGGAGCTTCTAGAAGCACAAAGCTGCTCTTCAGGTCTGAAGTGCAGAACTTAGCACTAGAGGTGCAGATTTAGGAGTCGGCAGCAGAGTCATGGGTGTGGATGAGGATGCCTGGGGAGGCATCCAAATGAGCCCCCAGGACTAAATGTACCCTGAGCACCCCAACATTTAAGAGGGGTGAGGGGAGAGAAGCCTACATTGGAAGCCAAGGAGCCACTACAGAGGTGGAAGAGTGTGGTATCCCAGCATGCAAGAGGACACAGCATTGTAAGGAGGTCAGTTTGGTCAGCAGGCTGGACAATCCAAGAAATAAAAAAAAAAAAAATGTCGAGAGGTGGTGGCATGTGACCACAGCCACTGCAGTTCCTGCAAGGCAGCAGGGGTAGAATAGAGGGGTCTGATGTGTGACTTGGCACTGAGGACATGGAGAGCTCAGGTGATTCTTTCAAGAGTGGGGAGAAGTGGAGGACAACTAGTTGCCTAACATCACCCACTTCCCAAGACCTTTCTCTCTGACCTATCCCTTCTATAGAGATTAGAAAACCTGAATACAGGCACCTTTGTCACTAGAGGTGGCCCAGTCCTGGCCGATGAGACGTAAGTGGGCATCTGCTGGAGGCTTCTGGGAAAACCTTGTTTCCTCATCGGAGAATGGAGTGTTGTCCTGTCCTTCCCCTTCTTCCAGTTTTGACTACAGATGCAATGGCTGGAGCTGCAGCAGTCTCTTGTAACCGTGATGGAAAAGTTGTGAGAATGGTAGAAAACACTGGCTCTGACATAATTGAGCCACTGAAAAGACAGCCTTCCAATAAAGCCTAACCTGTTTAAGCCACTGTTAATTGCGTAAACCAAACTTATTGCCATCCAGTTGATTCCAATTTGTAGCGATCCTATAGGACAAAGAACTACCCCACAGGATTTCCAAGGCTGTAAATCTTTACAGAAGCAGACTGCCAGAACTTTCTCCTGAGGAGCGGCTGGTGGGTTTGAACCGATGACCTTTTGTTTAGCTGCCGAGTGCTTAACTACTGTGCTACCAGGGATCCTGTTAATTGGGTACTGACTTCAAATTCTGACTCCACCATTTTCTAGCTGTGTAACCTTGGACTTAATTAATCATTCTGTGCCTTATTTCCATCATCTATAAAATGGAGTAATAGTAGTACTTCATTGAACTATTATTGAAGCATTGTCTGAAAATGTATTTTTTTCTTGGCTACGTAAATGGTAAGGTTATCTGCTAGGATTGAAGCAGAAGGTGGTGCAGGCTGAAGAACGAGGGTACAGCTGTTGTGAAAAAGAGCTGGCAAGAGAAACACACAAGGACAATATAAGAGGAAACATGAGGACATAGAAACCAACCCTGGGCATCAACAGTTAGATAGAACCTCTGGAGATGAGCTCCAAAGCTAGCTCTGAACATCTGGAAGCCAATTCTGCTCCAATGGAAACACCACCAATTGTGTCACAGAAAAGAACAAAATGGGTTACATGAAATCGGACAGTAAGTTCTGACAGTCAACCATGAAGTTTGATAGTAAGCTCTGACACTCAACCATGAAGTCTGATAGTAAGTTCTGGCACTCAACCATGAAGTTTTGACCGTAAGTTCTGATGCTCAACTATTCTGAAACAGCTATTAGGACCATGGTTGCATTTTTACAGGATGATAAATATTGCATTCAATTCTTTACCCAGTCAATCCAACAATCCTACTGCAGTACACTTTTTACAGCCAATTTTTACATGCTGAGATATGTCATAATCAGTTTTTCATTTCTAATGGTATATATTAACTTCACTAGGATGCAACTGCAGTGGAAATACCAAGCAAAAGCATGAGCTGATCAGAGCTGGGCATTAACAGCTGTCCTGTATAACTGGAGCACATGACTTAGCGTCCTGCAACAGGTATTTGGATGTAGCTATGGCTTATGGGAAGGAGCCCTGTTGGAGCAGTGGTTAAGCACTCAGTTGCTAACCCAAAGATTGGTGGTTTGAACCCACCAGCAGCTCTGAGGGAGAAAGATGTGGCAGTCTGCTCCTGTGAAGATCACTACCTTGGAAACCCTATGGGGCAGTTCTACTCTGTCCCATAGGACAGCTATGAGTTAGAATCGACTTGACGGCACACAACAACATGGCTTATGGGATGGTCCATAATTGTTTCATTTTAGGGTAAAAAGTAGATTTAGATTCTTGGTGTTTTATTGGGTGCTATGAGATCCCACCAACCACAACTCAACACACAATGTTAAGAACAGCTCAGACAAAGGTAAGAACCCTTGGCTTTCCTCAGGAGAAATACTGGAGAAAAGTAACAGGGTGATCAAGCCAAAGCTTCAAAATGTGGGCATTAAAATGTCCTGCTCTCATTACGCTCTTTTAAGAACTATCTATATGGGATCAAACTGACAACAGCAACACACAAGTTCAGACAGGACGCTTAGAGGACAGTGAATTTATGTCGATGGGGGAGAACAACTCAGAAAAGGAGGGTGAGAATGAATTGTTACATAACTCAAAGAATGTCATCAATTGTCACTAAATGGTACATGTAGAAGCTGTTGAATTGGGGTATGTTTTGCTGTGTATATTCTCAACAACAATAAAAAAAAAAAATTTCAAAAATGTCCTGCTGTCTAGAAAATCAATTATTTTCTCAAAAGCGTGGCTTCTCCTGGCACTGAAAGCTGAGAGAAAGATCTTCCACTGGTCCTCAACAGAGGCCCCATGCAAAGTGCCCTTACGTGAAAACAGCGGGAGTCACATGACGTTCATAAGGCTCCTCATCACAGCCCAACCCAATTCCCGATGGGTCGATTCCAACTCATAGTGACCCTATAGGACAGGGCAGAACTGCCCCCACAGAGTTTACAAGGAGCGGCTGTTGGATTCGAATTGCCAACATTTTGGCTAGCAGCCGAGCTCTTAACCACTGTGCCATCGGAGCTCCCATCACAGCCCAGTGGCACAAAATTTACGTTATTCTGTTTTTTTTTCCCCCCAACAAATAAAAGGTTAAAAAAGAAAGAGTGGTGACCTATAAATTTGAAAAGCCTTGTTTATACCATTAGAATGAGGCAAATAGAAAACAAAATTTAGGAGGCAACCAGGAACATGTGAACACTAGATGTTTGGCGATACATTAAGGAATTACTAATTACCTTTACTTTTGTTTAGATGTGATAATGGTAAATGGATGCTTTTTCTTTTTGAGTTTAACAAAATTAACAATCTTTCCTGATTCATCACAGATTCTTACATGAAACTGGTGGGTTTTTCTTCTTTACTGCAAATGCATGTTGGTCAAGACTGAGAACAAGGACCACGAGTGCCTCTGCCTTGATTCCTGCTCAGGCCCCACTGTGGCTTTTGTACCATCAGCGCAAGCATCAACAGAACAAAAAAGGCGAATATGTCTTAGTACGATTATGAAACCAGTTTTGTCCCTGTGTCCCTTTTAGAGATACATATTGAAATATGGGTGAACTAATATGTCCGTGACCAATGTGAAAATAGAGGAGGGGTGGGAAGGTGGGTGGGGGGGCACTAGGAAAATACATTATCCATGCTTTTCAATGTCCACAATAAAATGCTAAAAATTAGATTCAGAAAAATAGTTGGATTCTCTTCCTTTCTTCACATCAATTATGAATGTTGCAAAATGGTGAGAGAATTACTAAGTAAGTCATATACAAACTAGCTAATTGTTACAGACTGAATTGTGTCCATCAAAAATATGTGTTGTAAATCCTAACCTCTAGGCCTGTGATAGCAGCCCTAATGGTGCAGTGGTTAAAGAACTTGGCTGCCAAATGAAAGGTTGACAGTTTGAACCCAGCCATTCCTTGAGAGAACGATGTGGCAGTCTGCTTCTGTAAAAATTAAAGTCTTGGAAACCCTGTGGGGCAGTTCTATTCCATCCCATAGGGTCTCTAAGAGTTGGAATGGACTGGATGGCAGTAGGGTTTTTTTTTAGCCTGTGGTTATAATCCCATTTGGGAATGGGCTGTTCTTTGTTATGTTAATGAGGCAGGATTAGTGTAGGGTGTCTTTTGAGTCAATCACTTTCTTTTTTCTAACATTTTGTTGTGATTTTTTGGGAAAATTTACATAGCAAATTAGGTTCTCATTTAAAAATTTTTATGCATATTATTCAGTGACATTGGTTATACTTTCCACAATGTGACAGCATTCTCATTGTTTCCATTCTGGTTGTTCTGTTTTGAGTCAATCTCTTGAAAAATAAAAAGAGATTAAACTCAAGCTAGAAAGCTGAGATGGTGGAGAGATAGATACCAAGCCACATGAAGAATGCCCAGGAGAAGCTCAAAAGAGACCAGGACCTCCCTCCAGAGCTGACAGAAAGCCTTCCACTAGAGCTAGCACCCTAAATTCAGACTTTTAGTCTCCTAACTGTGAGAGAATAAGTTTCTGTTTGTTAAAGCAACCCACTTGTATTTCTCTTATAGCAGCACTAGCTAACTAAGACACTAATGATACCATTCATTAAAATCAAATTATGGCCCTGTTCAATCAATTTACAGGGTTGAGAAAATGTCTGCTATAGTGGTGGGCTGGTTTACACCAGGGTTTCCCTACCTTGGCATGAGTGACATTTGGAGCCAGGTAATTCTTTGTTGTGAGGCTGTCCTGGGCACTGTAGAGTATCTAGAAGCATCCCACATCTCTACGCACTAGATGCTAGTGACACTCTTTGCCCAGTCATGCCAACCAAAAACATCTCCAGATATTGCCAAATGTCCCCTGGGGGGCAAAAGAGCCCCCAGTTGAGAGCCTCTGGTTTATAGCAACACTAGATGTTCTAAGCTGTGGTTTTCAACAGGAGCTGCACCACCCCAGAGAATGTTGTGGAACTTCATGGGGGATTCTTTGTCCCATTACTTCAGGAGTGTGGCTGACATTGTGGGTGGAGTCAAGCGTGCCACCATGACTGTGAAGCACACAGGGTGGGCCCCAGTGAACCACATACAGCTGTTTGTAATGTATGAACTGAGAACCTAACTCGACTGCACATATATATACAAATTAATTCCTGCATGCTTAGATTTACACAGAATTTTTCAGAAATGCAACAGCATTTTGTTCAAAATGTTTCCGAGAGTTAGTCATCATCTTGGAAAATCACATCATGTACAGAAAGGCCCCTAGTGGCATTTCTGTGGTTAACGCCACACCCCCATATACCATACTTAAGCCTCAGGTCTCTGATGTAATTGGGCCTATGCATTTACATGTTGACATACTGCACCCACTCAGAACACATTACTCTATTATAAATTACTTTTGCTTTAATTATCCTTTACAAAATAGGGCCATAAGCTGATTTATTTGACATTATGTGTATGGGTAGATTATATTAACCTGTGCACTTGTTTGGGGACAATAAAGGGAACGTAACAAAATATCTATTGTTAAAAGGGGGCACTGAGTTTCATAAGAGTCCATGAGTGACACAAACTTTGCACTCAATTACTAAAGGTTGGCAGTTTGAACCTACCCAGTGCTGCTGCAGAAGAAAGCCCTGACGATCTGCTTCCATAAAGAAGCACAGCCTTGAAAACCCTATGGATCACAGTTCTACTCTGTAACACACAGGGTCGCCATGAGTTGAAACTGACTTGACAGCAGTGGGTTTGGTTTTTAGTTTGGGGTTTGACAGGTCTCAGAACCACCAATCTCGGGTGTCTGTGAAGCACCATTTCCTCAGGAAACCAGACGTCACCTTCACCACTTCTACCCTCAGCTCCTCTTTCCACAAATACATGATAGGGACTTACCACATTTTTTGTACTTGTGGTTCAAAACTCATCTGTAGGGTTTCCCTCCTAAGTGGATTCTCTGACGTCAAATAAGACAGAAGCACCAACAGAACGCTCTTCCACACCAATAACGTGCACAGGGTTTTTCTCTTGCATGATTTCATGGATGTCGAACAAGGCAAGAGCCCTGCTTGCAGGCTGTCCTGCCTTTGTTCCACCTCCTGGATTCTCTCCCGAATGTGTGTACTGATGTCGGATGAGGTGTGAGCTCCGGCTACAAGTTGGCTCACGTCGGTTACGTCCTCTAGGACCCTCTCTGGTGTGAGTTATCTGATGCCGGATGAGGTGCGAGCTCTGAATGAAACACTTCCCACACTGACTACATTTAAAAGGCCTGTCATCTCGCGCATCTTGACTCCTAGGTGGGTTGCAGCCAAGGGCTTCCGACCATTCCTGCTTCGCTAAAGCTGCCGTCTGCTCAAAGATTAGCCGCTGCCGGCATTCATAAGGCTTCTCTCCAACATGCTTCCTTTGATGTTGGGCCAGGGAGGAGCTGTGCCGGAAACCTTTCCCACAGTGATTACATTCATAAGGCCTCTCCTCTGTGTGAGTTCTCAGATGCAGAAAGAGGCAAGTGGTCCGTGAAAAGGATTTCCCACACACACTGCAAGTGTAGGGCTTCTCCCCAGTGTGTGTTCTCTTGTGCCGGCCAAGGGATGAATTCTGGTTGAAGGCTCTCCCACAGTACTGGCACTGATAGGGCTTCTCTCCAGTGTGAATTCTCCGATGCACGGTGAGGTGTGTACTGTGGCAGAAAGATTTTCCACACTCAGCACATTTATAGGGTTTGTCTCCTGTGTGGATTCGCTCATGTTGAACAAGGGATGAGTTCTGGCTGAAGGCTTTCCCACACTCCTTGCACATATAAGGCCTCTCTCCTGTATGGATCCTCTTATGTACCGTGAGGTGTGCATTATGGTTAAAAGACTTACCACAGTCAGTACATTTGTAGGGTTTATCCTGTATCTGAATTTTTCCGAGTTGCATAACTTCAACACCCTGACTGAAAGCTTTGCTGCAGTCATTGTTTTCAAAGGGCTGTTTTCCAGAGGAGCCCATCTGTTGATTAATTAAGCTTGAGTTACGCTCCAAGCTTTTAACCTGTGAGTCATAATTACAGGAATATTTTCCCTGAGAAGTCTCCTGTAATGGATTTAGGCCTGAACTCAGGATATAGTTTACCCCAAGTCTGAGACTTTCACTGCCTCTATCTTGAGTTGGAGCTTCTTTGAGGCCAAATTCCAGGTGCTTCAGATCATCCTGGTCCTTCTTGAGCCCCTCTGACTGGCCCTCACAGGCCCACTTCTCCCCTAATGTGGCTGGCCAAAGAGCACCCCTTGGGAATCCTTTCATCTCCATGACACAGGGCGGCTCCTCTTCAGGAAGACCCTGCCTCTTGGGTGACACTTGGCTTTCAGCTCTAGTCTGCCACCCTGAAAGAAAACCAGAGAGCTCTGAGAGGTTGAGGGGGGAAAAAAAAAATAAGGAGAGGGGACCAGGCCCCCAACACCTCAGCCTACAGTACTGACCTAGGATCCTAGATACTTGTCCTGCCTCCAAGCAAAGCACTCGAATCCACTCGTACGTGGACACCAAGTGCCCCTTCCTAAAACATAGCTTCAGTCATTCAACAAATAATTTACTGAGCACCTGCTGTGGTCCAGTTTTGCTGGCCTAGATCAGGGGTTGGCAAACTATGGTCAGTTTTGTATGACCCTCGAGCTCCAAATGTTTTTTATGACTTTAAAGAGATCAAAAAGGCCCCCATGTGGCATCAGAAGCATTTGGGTGGAAGGTCAAGCTACAGATACTGCTGGTTGAGTACCATGGCCACATCCCCCTTCTTCCAGGATATGGCCAGGGTACCAATGCACCAGCCCCAGGCAAGGGATCACGGCAGAACCAAGCCAATTATGACAATCTGGTCCCCCTCCCAGCCTCCCTCACAACTGTGGTTGGGCTCAGGGTGCATGTGATACAGTCCTGACTAAGGAGACCTAGCTGGATGACATCTGGAGTTTTAATAAAACCGGACAAATGTGGCTAGCATCACTTCCCACCTCTCCCCCTCCTGCCTGGATGTGATGGCTGGAGCTGCTGCGGCCATGCTGTGACCTCAAGGAAAGACCGGCAGAATCACAGAACCATCAGTACTGGCATCACTGAGACACTGAGCAGTGCTGACAGGGTTTCTTGCTTTGTGAGAAAGACCTCCCTCTTTTTTGAGCTGATCTAACCCCGTTTTCTGTTATTTGTAGCTGAACATATAATTCTTGTAGATAAGAGAACAGAGTAAGAGTGTGGGGAACATGTTTACAGAAACTGGGCATGCAAGACAAATGGAGAATATGAAGGAGAAGTTCATACATAAGAAATGACCCTGTGGAAAGGACACACTAGAAGGCTGGTAAGACAGGGAACCTGGAAAGAAAGATGGAGCAGAAAGGGAGGGACGGGGGGAATCTGCACAGGAGATGAGGTGGACAACTTCTGAGCTCAGAGGAAGGAGAGATAGGTAAGGAGGCTGTGATGTGTGGAGGAGCACCTAGGCAGAGGTGTGATGACAGTGCCCCCATGATCATATGGCAGGCTGGACACTGCCATCCTCAGAAAGGCCTCTTGCAAGGCTGGCCCATGGCTGAGATCTGGGAACTCAGATTTCAGAAGGGCGCCCACAATTCCCAGAACTGATGTGAGTGGCTCCCTGTGCCTACTGTTTGCGTAAACAACGTGCTTGCTGCTGAACACCTGCTTTCCCTCAGGGAGTCTGGGATTTTGGTATGTGCCAGGCAGAGGGTGCCTATGTGACCAGCTCCCAGTAAAAATCCTGGGTGCTGAGTCTCCAATTAGCTTCGCTGGTGGATGACACGTCACATGTGTTGCTGGGGGAGTGAAGCGTCTCCCATGTCACTCCACTGGGAGAGGGCTCACAGAACCTTGGCCTAGTTTCCCAACTTCACCGCATGCGCCTTTCCCCTTTGCAGACTCTGCTTTGTGTCTTTTTGCTGTAATAAATCTTAGCTGTGAGTATCACTACGTGCTGAGCCCTGTGGGCCCTCCTGGGCAATCATTGGGCCTAGTGGTCTTGGGGATGACAATACACAACCTTCCCAGTCAGCACGCCCCCAGTCACCCCGTGGGCAGCTCCCTGCAGGGTCTCCTGCCCAATGGGTTCTCACCTGGACAGCAGCCTTGGGCAAGTCCACTTTCTGCCACCCACAGCTCTGCCCCTTGTTCCAGCTGGGAGATGACATCGGGTTTGGGAAGCTCAGGCCCTGGAAACAGGGAAGCACAGGACATGGGCATCTGCTCTGGAGAGAAAGAACCAGCTCACAATCTTGACCATCAGGATAACAGGAGGCCATGAGGGTAGCAATGCAACAAGGCAAAGGCTTTGCATCATGACAGAAAAGGGTAGTACTCCTCTGCACACATGTCCCACAGGGAAGGAAAACGCAAGTTCCCTGGTGCCCAGAGAAGGTCAAGTCCTCACCCCAGAACTCCCATGATTTATAACCCACGAGGAATCAGTCACCCCTGGGCGTAGATGATCAGCTTGTGACAGAGGCCTTACCCACATCAACTAGATGCCCAAAGGTCTCCAGCATCACGTCACGGTACAGAGTCCGCTGGGCAGGATCCAGCTGTCCCCATTCCTCCTGGGTGAAGTCCACGGCCACATCCCGAAAGGTCACTGGCTCCTGAAATGCCATACACAGTCTCATCAACTGGATGGACTATCCCCATCAGTGTTCTCGGGAGGAGGAGGAATGGGGAAGGAGAAAATGAGCAGACATTTGTCCTGAGAGAGAGCAGGGTCTGAGTGATGCGAGTCAGGTTGAACTGGGCACAGGGCCTCTGCATGCAGGAGTGGACTTTATGCAAGGACATGGGGTGGGGAGGCGGGCAACCAAGCAAGATTGGCAAAGCTGATCCACAGCTGACCCACAGGCAATCACAGACAGATAGGGGTGTCCAGCCTAGGTCGCTGACCTGCAGATTTGCAAGCTAAAGAAATGGTAGTAAGTTTTGGGGTAGTTTGTTACACAGCTAACTGATACACCCACTAACCCTCAGACATAAAACAAGGCTCATCTTCCTCCCTGAAAAGAGGGGCTTACAGTTGGGGTCTGAAACTCATGTGCGTTCTGGGGCTGGGCAGGCTCACAAATGACTGAAGAGGGACAGTGTAAGGGCCCACATGTGCTCTTACTCTGAATGGTGGGACTGGAGTGGACAGGGATCATGTGTCTAAAGGACAGTTGGGATGCAGAGCTGACTGGTGTGGCCTCATGGGAATACAGGGCCCATGTGGTCAGAACTGCCAATCTTTGGAGTGAAGCTGGAAAACAGGTCAGATTTTTACGTAAAAACTTCCAATTTTTATAAGCTGATGCAATACATTTAAAATGTGTCTCACAAACAAAAACATCTGTGAGCAGATGTGGGCTGGTTGAAGGCAGATCTTCCTGGATCAGAGTCTTGGTTCTGTCACTTCCTCTCCAAGAGGTACTGAGCAGATATCCAGCTCTGCTTCCCCATTTCCTTCCTTGTCTATAAAGAATCATCCCCTTGGGGGCTGTGATGGGAACTAAGTGCACATAGGATACTTCCCACAGGACAACTGGACAGCCACTTGCAAAAGAATGAAGTTGGACCCCTACCCTACACCATATACAAAAGTTAACTCAAATTGATAAAAAATCTAAAAGTAACAGCTAAAACTACAAAACTCTTAGAAGAAAATTCTTAGAAGCCTTCGTGACCTTCAATTAGACAATGGTTCCTTAAATATGATAGATAAAACACAAGCAATAATAACAAAAAGTAGACAAATTAGACTTCATCAAAGTTAAAAATTTGGGGGCACAAAAGGTACTATGAAGACATTTAAAACACAACCCACAAAACAGGAAAAATATCTGCAAATCATTTACTTGATAAAAGACTTGTATCTAGAACATATAAAGTAATACTTACAACTGAATAATAAAAAGATAAAAAAATCCAGTTAAAAAATGGGCAAAGGATCTGAATAGACATCTCACCAAAGAAGATCTACAAATGCCCAATAAGCACATGTAAAGATGCTCAGTATCACTAGCCATCAGGGGAATCAAAACCATGAGCTTTCACTTCACATCCACTATGAAGGCTAAAATCAAAGACATAATTACAAGTGTTGGCAAGGATGTGGATAAATTAGAACCCTTGTACGTTGCTGTGCGAATGTAAAATGGTACGGCTATTTCAGAAAACAATTGCAGTTCCTCAAAAGGTTAAACACAGTTACCATTTAACCCAGTATATATTCCGAAGTGAGAACATAAGTCTACATAAAAACTTACATATGAGGGAAAAAAACAAAACAAAACTTGACATGAATGTTCACAGCAGCACTATTCATAACAGCCAAAAAGTATAAATAACCCAAATGTCCATCAATTAATGAATGGGTAAACAAACTGTGTTATATCCATACAATCGGATATTATTATTTGGCCATAAAACGAAGTACAGATAGTAAATACTACAACATGAATCAATCTTGAAATCATTACACTCAGTGAAGTAAGTCAGACACAAAATACCACATATAATATGACTGCATTTTTATGAAATGTCCAGAACAGGCAAATCCATAGGTACAGAAGTAGATCAGTGGCTGCTTGGGCTGGGTGTGGGGGTGATAGTTAATAGGTAAAGGGTTTCTTTTTGAGGTGATGAAAATCTTCTGAAATTGATTGTGGTGTCAGATGCAGAACTCTGTGAATATACTAAAAAACAATGAATTGCATGCCTTACATGGGTAAATTACACGGTATGTTAATTATATCTCATTAAAGCTGTTACAAAAAAACAAAACTTCTGTCATGGATTGAACTGTGTCCCCTGAAATATCTGTCAACTTGGCTAGGTCGTGATTCCCAGTATCGTATGGTTGTCTACCATTCTGTCATCTGATATGACTTCCCTATGTGTTGTAAATTCTATCACTATGATGTAATGAGATGGATTAGTGGCAGTTATACTGATGAGATCTACAAGATTAGATACTATCTTGAGGCAATCTCTTTTGAGATATAAAAGAGAGTAGCGAGCACAGAGACATGGGGACCTCATGCCACCAAGAATGAAGAGCAGGAGTGTGCGTCCTTTGACCCTGGGGTCCCTGCGCTTAGAAGCTCCTTGACCAGGGCAAGATTGATGACAAGGACGTTTCTCTAGAGCCAAGAAGAGAAAGCCTTCCCCTGGAGCTGATGCCTTGAATTTGGACTTGTAGCCTAGTAGACTGTGAGAGAATAAATTTCTCTTTGTTGAAGATATCCACTTGTGGTATTTCTGTTATAGCAACACTAGATGAGTAAGACAAATTCCCACAGGCTGTGGTTCGTGCTCAGATTCTGATCAATGCTGCTGCTCTACCTGTTTTCGTTAACAAGGCTGAAGAACCTGGAATAGTGTCCCTCTTATGGATGGGACCAGGCAATGACCCAGCCCTACCTCACTCAGCACAAAGTAAGAACCTGTGGCATCAGCAATCACTGGTGGGGTCAATAGACCTCAACTGTGTGTAGAAAGCCATGTAACCAGCTGACCTCTCAGCAGAACCTGAGTCTCTTGGTGGTGGGTCTTCCTGTCTGCACCCCTGGAGCTTCACACCAAAGGGCTCTAGGGGAAGCTGTCAAAGGAACATTTTCCAGTATCCACATTGTAACCGTACTGGTGACTGGGACTCTTACATGGGCAGTGACAGTATAAGCTAAGCAGGTACATCCTCTCTGGAAAACTGGATCCTCCAAATTTGTATCTACATATACCTTGTCACTTAACAGTTTCACTTGTGACAATATGTCTAAAAGAAATGGGCAAATATTTTCAGCAAAAGACATGCTCAAGTATTCCCACCATACAGCTGTTTATACTACTAAACAACTGGAAAGAAACCAAATGAACTTCTACCATAGAAGAGATCAATACGACGTGGTATATTCATCAAGTGGAATAATACACAAGGAGAATAAGCAGTTTACAAATACAACAATCCTAGGTGAATCTAACCAACTGAAGATGAGCAACAGAAGTCAGACACAAGTATGACCTGTAAGAACCGTTTGCAGTGTAAAACAAGGCAAATCAGTCTATGGTGTTTGAAGTCTGAATGTAGTTAGCTGTGGGAAGGAGGGAGATGATGCCTGGGAGGGACCCATGGACTTTGGGGACCCAGCTACATTCTACTTCTTGACATAGTGATGATCACACAGGTGTGTGCACTTTGTGGTACTTCATCAAACTGTACACTTAGGATTTGTGCCCTTTTCTGTAAACTATATTTCCATTTTTCTTTTTAAGAAAAATGTGAGTAGACAAAAAAAGGTAAAGCAACTATAGTATGGTTGGAACGTGGCTCTGGCAAAAATTGTGCAGGAAACACGCAAGAGCCTTAGGTTTGGGCACAGACATCTCTGCTCCTGTTTGCACATCCTCACCTCCCACTCAGACCTTCCACTGATCCCAGTGCACACTCCCTGCACCTCCTCCCCTTACTGGCCACCTTTGCCCACTCTGTGGGTGTCACTCGTGATGACCCAGGCACTAGATCCACTGAGCACTGGTCTGTGGAGCCCTAATACCTCTCAGTGGCATCACACAGGTCCTTCTGCCTCCTTTTAGCCTCCTTCCTAGAATTCTAGCAGGAGCCCACTCCTTGCGATCCTGGGGCTCTCCTTGCTGCTGTGCCTCACACCCTTGCAGCCTTTCCCTGAACTGCTGGGCCTAGTGGGAAGGGGCTGTGGTCAGACCTCTCTCCTCTGCACACTTGCTCACTGCTGACCAGGCCACCCCAGGCATCAGTGAGTACCTGGGCACTGGGCCCCACCTCCTCCTCTCTTTTCTTCTGCTGCCTTAGCTTGCCCTCAGTACCTACCCTGCTCTATCCCCCAGCCCCAACTGCCTGAGTGGTTCTTCACAAACCCATACCACTCCTGCGTAAAACACTTGAGTGGCTACAGGATTAACACCCCTCAGCCTAACAATCAAATCTCCCTACTTCCAGTCCTTGCCTCTTGTGGTGGCCAGCCTCTAGACAGGCCCCAATAATCCTCCACCTCCAATGATCCCTGTCTCCTGGTATTCATGCCCTTGTAGAGTCCCCACCACAATGGGCAAAGTTGACCTGTATAACCAATAGGATATTTTGGGAATGACAGTGTGATGTCAGAGACCAGGTCACGAAAGACACTGCAGCTTGTAACTTGTCCTCCCTCCATGTACTTACTCTGGGGGAAGCCAGCTGCCATGTTGTGAGAACATTCATGCAGCTCCACTAGTGGCTCAAGTGGGGAGGAACAGAGATGTCCTGCCAACAACCCTGTGAATGAGACATCTTAGAGGCAGATCCTAGTCAAGCCTCAGGTGATGGCAGTCCTAGCTGAGATCTTGACCGTAACCTCTTTAGCCACAGCCACAACTACCAGCCAAGTCGTTCCGAGATTCCTAACAAGCAGAAACTGTGAGACAATAAATAAACCAAAACCTACTGCCCTCAAGTCAACTTTGACTCACAGCTACCCTATAGGACAGAACGGAACTGCCCCATAGGGTTTCCAAGGCTGTAATCTTTATGGAAGCAGGCTGCCACATCTCTCTCCCGTGAAGCAGCTAGTGGGTTCAAGCTGCCGACCTTTTGGTTAGCAGCCAAACACTTAACCACTGTGCCACCAGAGCTCTTGAGAGAATATTTACAGTAAAACCTGCAAAAGCTGGAACCTGTGAGGTAGAAACCCATCAGAGAAAGAAAATTCAAATATTTTCCACTAAAATAAATGATAGAAAAATGTTAAGGCTGCACCCTGTTAAAGGAGGAAAACTTTCGATATCCAGAAAAACAAGGCAGCCTGGTTAAGTTCTGGCTCTCCCAAGCCTCTCTTTCTGCTTACTCTCTGATCTCAAAACCACAGCAAGAGCAAACTCAAGTATGGTCACATTTTATGTGAATTTTAAAGAACACACACCTGAAGACATGCAATCTAAGATTATCAATAATCTCACTTGGTGCACCAAATCTGAAACAATGCAAATTCCCCTAAACCAACAAACCAGAAAAAAAAAAAAAAAAAGGGCACTACATCAATAATGCAAACCCCCCTAAGTCAAAAAACCGAAAAAAAAAGGCAATACATCATTTCAAAGCTGAGGAGCTTTAGGCGTAGAAAGCAGTTCCACAGTCACCTGCCCCACTTACAGGGTGCATGGCGACCTGTCCTTCGCCCCGGCGGGTTGGGCCCCACCCTTAAGGCAGGAGCTTCGCGTTGCAGGGCTAGCCGTGGGTTATTTGCTGCTTCCTTGCGTTAAGGCATCTGTATCTATTCGACGACGCAATCGTACCTGCTATCTCAACGCTCGACCGACTTTACAGTTACTGTCACCCTGTCACCCAGCTGATGACTCCTCCCGGGGGTCGGTGCGGGCGTGGCTGGGCGCGGGGGTGGGGGTCCCGACCTCCCAGGGAGGCCTTGGAAATGACCTTCCCACTCATCGGAGGGCAGGGGACAACAGCGGAGCGTGCGCATTCGGGGTCCGGCGACCCGAGTTCGAATCCAGCTCCGCCCTTTACCAGCTGGGCTAGTCTCCGCGCCCCTGGCCGCGCCTCAGTTTCCCCTCTGTAAGAGAAGGTAACGGCTGTGCCCTCCTCACGGCGCGTTGTGTGGGATAAAGGGCTAGTATCTGCGGGGGGGGGCGCTTGGACCGGGACCCGATGCCGTCGTTATTATTTATTATTTTTACCTGAAGCCGGGCCGCTGGCCCCACGGCCATTGCCACTGCTGCCGTCTCCTCCTCGGGGTCCATCCTGGACAGACGAGCCTGGGACAGGCAACCGAGGCAACCCCAAAACCGAGAGCCGCCTCCGCCACCGGGCCCACCCAACTCTCCCACCGGGGAACAATGGCGGCCCCGCAGCCTACGCGGGGACTACAACTCCCCGAAGGCAGTGCGGCGCACAGCGGCGTCGGACAATGGGAGACCCCGCCCGCCGGGCTTCCAACCAATGGGGACATTCTGGCCGCCGACGTAACAAGGCGACGCGAGGCGGGGGGGAGGCAGGGGCTCCTCCGCGCTGTGATGCTTGCCGGGTGAGGGCCGCCTGGGGTCTCAGTTATGTGTTGGCAGGCACGGAGGGGACCTCGGAACGTGGGGGAGCGGCCTCCCATTCTAACCGCTGAGGGTGGGGGAACCTGTACGCGTCTGCGCAGTTGGTGGGAGCACAGATAAAGGCCGCCTTGATGGCAGCCCTAAAGCATCGGCAGCCCCAAAGCAAAACACCAAAAACGCTGGTTCTGGAATGGGACCGCCTGGTTTGAAATCCCGGGGCCTGCGCTTCTTAGCTGTGTCAACGAAATGCATAGGATGCCTGGGGCTTTTCACTTTTTACTCCATATAAATACATTTAAACATTTTCTCCGTGCATAAAAATTTGAAAGTTTTAATAGACTTTTGGGGGGTAGTGGCTGGAAGGGGACACACGGGGCTTCTGAGAGCTGGTCGCGTCCTGTTTCTAATCTGGAGTCTAGTAGGGAGGGAGAAAAATTCACGACAGTGATTGTTTACACAGCGTGTTAAAGGGGCGAACAACGATGTCCACATTCTCTCCCATCCTTGTCCTCCTTTGTCTGCCTCACTTTCTCCCCCCTCCTGCAGCCCCGCCCAAAGCCCAGCCTACTTGGCTCAGCCAGTACCAGGAAAAGCAGGTGTCAAGGGTTTTCACGTGCCTCAGCAGGTGGCAGCCACTGCTGTGGAAACTATGGATCAGGCAGCTAGACCGTATCTGGCCTCTATGTAGGACCATCAAAGTCCTTAACACAAAGGAGCCCTGGTGGCGCACTGGTTAAGCGCTCAGCTGCGAACCGAAAGGTCAACCGTTCAGACCCACCAGCAACTCCATAGTGAAGTAGAGAAAATACGTTTCCTTTGGTGTTTTAGTATTGGAATAGAGAAAATATATTTCTAGTGTTTTAGGATAGCTGTATAAACTGTGATTAATTTCTAGTTTTTGAACATAATTACTTGCTCTGAAATCTGTCTCATGATTGTTTCTATAAAGAAGAATAAGGTAATCAATTTTTAGTTGTTGATTAAACTATGTTCCTCTCCCAAGGAAAAAAACACAAAACTGAGGTGGCTAAACAAAGCTTAGATCCATCTTGTGACAGAAACCAGGACGCTGAGAAGGGACTTGCAGGACTCCAGGATGGCATGAAGACACTTGCAGGACTTCAATAATAGATCAGTTTATCATTGTGTCTACCTCAAAGAAAAACCAACATTCCTGAAAACCTCTAAACCCTTACCTTCCCCCTATAAAAATCCTCCAGTTAGTCCTCTAGTTTTTAGACAGAATTTGAGAGAAGTTTAACCCTCTGTCTCTTGAATACCGGTATTCAATAAAGCCCTCTTGCTACTTACCTCCTCCTGTCTCAGAATTGGCTTTGCGGCAGGCGGCACAAATCCACGATTTGCGGTAACGATAGGAGAAAGACCTGGTGTTCTGCTTCAGTGAAGATTACAGCCTAGAAAACCTTTTGGAGACAGTTCTACTCTGTTGCTTTAACAGAGTCTGGGGGCCATGTCTTCTGGGGTTCCTCCAGTCTTAGACCATTAAAAAGTCTGGTCTTTTTACTAAAATTTGAATTCTGCACCCCACTTTTCTCCTGCTCTGTCAGAGACTCTCTGTTGTGTTCTCTGTCAGGGCAGTCATTGGTGGTAGCCAGACACCATCTAGTTCTTTTGGTCTCAGGCTGATGGAGTCTCTGGTTTATGTGGATTTTTCTGTCTCTTGGGCTCATATTTTCCTTGTGTCTTTGGTGTTCTTCATTCTCCTTAGCTCCAGGTAGGTTGGGACCAATTGATGCATCTCAGATGGCCGCTTGCTAGCTTTTAAGACTCCAGATGCCTATGTGTTAATTACTCTTTAAATTAAAAAATTTCCTTGCCAAAAAACCAATGCCATTACAATAACAAAACTAATTATTAAAAATTATATTCCCCTTTAAAACATTCCTCTTTGTATATCAAATAATAAATGCTTATTTTACCAAATAGTTAAAAAAAAAAAAAAACTAACAAAAGAATAGGGTTTTGTTGACAATCTTCTGATAAAATAAAAATGTTCAATTAAAATATAAAAAATTAAAAAATCTGAGTCTTCTGTAGCCTAAAATATTATTTCTTAGCCATCCCCATTTAAAGAACATAAATTAACTTCTTATAAAAGTATCACTAAGCAGAATCCAAAACATTAAAATATTACAAAGCATCTTCTCTGACCATAAGGCCATAAAAGTGGAAATCAATAATAGAAAAAGCAGGGAAAAGAAATCAAACACTTGGAAACTGAACAAAACCCTGCTCAAAAAAGACTGGATTACAGAAGACATTAAGGATGGGATAAAGAAATTCATAGAATACAAAAAAAATGAAAACACTTCCTATCAGAACCTTCGGGACACAGCGAAAGCAGTGCTCAGAGGTCAATTTATATCAAAAAATGCACACATCCAAAAAGAAGAAAGGGCCAAAAATCAAAGAATTATCCCTACAACTTGAACAAATAGAAAAAGAACCATAAAAGAAACCCTGAGGCACCAGAAGAAAACAAATAACACAAATTAGTGCAGAAATAAATGAAATGGAAAACAGAAAAACAATTGAAAGAATTAACAAGACCAAAAGCTGGTTCTTTGAAAAAATCAACCAAAGTGATAAACCATTGGCCAAATTGACAAAACAAAAATAGGAGAGGATGCAAATAACCTGAATAAAAAATGAGATGGGTGATATTGCAACAGACCCAACTGAAATTAAAAGAATCATATCAGATTACTACGAAAAATCATACTCTAACAAATGTGAAAACCTAGAAGAAATGGATGAATTCCTAGAAACACACTACCTACCTAAACTAACACAAACAGAGGTAGAACAACTAAACAGACCCATAACAAAAGAAGAGATTGAAAAGGTAATCAAAAAACTACCCCCTCCAAATAAGCCCTGGCCGGGACAGATGGCTTCACTGCAGAGTTCTACCAAAGTTTCAGAGAAGAGTTAACACCACTACTACTAAAGGTATTTCAGAGCATAGAAAAGGACGGAATACTCCCAAACTCATTCTATGAAGCCACCATATCCCTAATACCAAAATCAGGTAAAGACACCACAAAAAAAAAAAGAAAATTACCTATATCCCTCATGAACTTAGATGCAAAAATCCTCAACAAAATTTTAGCCAATAGAGTTTAACAACATATCAAAAATATAATTCACCATGACCAAGTGGGATTCATACCAGGTATGCAGGGATGGTTCAACATTAGAAAAACAATCAATGTAATCCATCATATAAATAAAACAAAAGACAAGATCACATGATTTTATCAATTGATGCAGAAAAGGCATTTGACAAAGTTCAACACCCATTCATGATAGAAACTCTCAGCAAAACAGGAATAGAAGGAAAATTCCTCAACATAATAAAGAGTATTTATACAAAGCCAATAGCCAACATCATGCTAAATGGAGAGAGTCTGAAAGCATTCCCCTTGAGATCGGGAACCAGACAAGGATGCCCTTTATCACTGCTCTTATTCAACATTGTGCTGTAGGTACTAGCCAGAGCAATTAGGCAAGATAAAGAAATAAAGGGTATCCAGATTGGTAAGGAAGAAGTAAAAGTATTTCTATTTGCAGATGACATGGTCTCATATACAGAAAACCCTAAGGAATCCTCAAGAAAACTACTGAAACTAATAGAAGAGTTCAGCAGAGTATCGGGATACACGATAAATATACAAAAATCAGTTGGATTCCTCTACACCAACAAAAAGAACAGCGAAGAGGAAATCACCAAATCAATACCATTTACAGTAGCCCCCAAGAAGATAAAATACTTAGGAATAAATCATACCAGAGATGTAAAAGACCTATACAAAAAAAACTACAAAACAGTTCTGCAAGAAACCAAAAGAGACCTACGTAAGTGGAAAAACATACCTTGCTCATGGACAGGAAGCCTTAACATTATAAAAATGTCTATTCTACCAAAAGTGAATTCCAATGACATTTTTTAATGAGATGGAGAAACAAATCACCAACTTCATATGGAAGGGAAAGAGGCCCCGGATAAGTAAAGCATTACTGAAAAAGAAGAACAAAGTGGGAGACCTTACTCTACCTGGTTTTAGTACCTATTATACCGCCAGAGTAGTCAAAACAGCCTGGTATTGGTACAATAACAGATACATAGATCAATAGAACAGAATTGAGAATCCAGACATAAATCCATCCACACATGGGCAGCTGATATTTGACAAAGGCCCCAAAACTATAAAATGGGGGAAAAGACAGCCTTTTTAACAAATGGTGCTGGTACAACTGGATATCCATGTGAAAAAAAAAAAAAAAAAAGAAACAAGACCCATACCTCACTCCATGCACAAAAATTAGCTCAAAATGGATCAAAGACCTAAATATACAATCTAAAACGATAACGATCATGGAAGAAAAAATAACGACAATGTTAGGGGCCCTAATACACGGCATAAACAGTATACAAAACATTACTAACAATGCAGAAGAAAAACTAGATAACTGGGAGCTCCTAAAAATCAAACACCTATGCTCATCCAAAGACTTTACCAAAAGAGTAAAAAGATTACTTACAGACTGGGAAAAAGTTTTTAGCTATGACGTTTCCGATCAGCGCTTGATCTCTAAAATCTACATGATACTGCAAAAACTCAACTACAAAAAGACAAATAACCCAATTAAAAAATGGGCAAAAGATATGAACAGACAATTCACTAAAGAAGACATTCAGGTAGGTAACAGATACATGAGGAAATGCTCATGATCATTAGCCATTAGAGAAATGCAAATCAGACTACAATGAGATTTCATCTCACGCCAACAAAGTTGGCATTAATCCAAAAAACACAAAACAATAAATGTTGGAGAGGCTGTGGAGAGATTGGAACACTTATACACTGCTGGTGGGAATGTAAAATGGTACAACCACTTTGGAAATTGATTTGGTGCTTCCTTAAAAAGCTAGAAATAGAATTACCATACGATCCAGCAATCCCACTCCTTGGAATATATCCTAGAGAAATAACAGCCTTTACACGAACAGATATATGCACACTCATGTGCACTGCAGCACTGTTTACCATAGCAAAAAGATGGAAGCAACCAAGGTGCCCATCAATGGATGAATGGATAAATAAATTATGGTATAGTCACAAAACGGAATACTACGCATCGATAGAGAACAGTGATCTGTGAATCTGTGAAGCATTTCATAACATGAAGGAATCTGGAAGGCATTATGCTAAGTGAAATTAGTCGGTTGCAGAAGGACAAATATTGTATAAGACCACTATTATAAGAACTCAAGAAACAGTTTAAACAGAGAAGAAAATATTCTTTGATGGTTACAAGAGGGAGGAGGGAGGGAGGGTGGGAGAGGGTTATTTACTAATTAGATAGTAGATAAGAACTACTTCGGGTGACTGGAAAGACAACACACAATACAGGTGAGGTCAGCACAACAGGACTAAAACAAAAGCAAAGCAGT
This sequence comes from Loxodonta africana, assembly GCF_030014295.1. NCBI lineage: Eukaryota > Metazoa > Chordata > Mammalia > Proboscidea > Elephantidae > Loxodonta > Loxodonta africana. The sequence continues at coordinate 28,445,725 of NC_087352.1, read as the reverse complement.
TTCCTGAGTAAAATGAATGCTTTGAAGGCCAGCGTAGCATGGGCGGGGGTATGGGGACCATGGTTTCAGGGGACATCTAAATCAATTGGCATAATAAAATCTATTAAGAAAACATTTTGCATCCCACTTTGGAGAGTGGCGTCTGGGGTCTTAAACACTAGCAAGCGGCCATCTAAGATGCATCAATTGGTCTCAACCCACCTGGATCAAAGGAGCATGAAGAACACAGAGGACACAAGGTAATTATGAGCCCAAGAGACAGAAAGGGACACATAAACCAGAGACTACATCAGCCTGAGACCAGAAATACTAGATGGTGCCTGGCTACAACTGATGACTGCCCTGACAGGGAACACAGCAGAGAACCCCTGAGGGAACAGGAAAGCAGTAGGATGCAGACCCCAAATTCTTGTAAAAAGACCAGACTTAACGGTCTGAGACTAGAAGGGTCCCGGTGGTCATGGCCCCCAGACCTTCTGTTGCCCCAGGACGGAACCATTCCCAAAGCCAACTCTTCAGACAGGGATTGGATTGGACAATGGGCTGGACAGGGATCTAGTGAGGAGTGAGCTTCTTGGATCAGGTGGACACTTGAAACTATGTTGGCATCTCCTGCCTGGAGGGGAGATAAGAGGGTAGAGGGGGTTAGAAGCTGGAGAAATGGACACGAAAAGAGAGAGTGGAGGGAGGGAGCTGGGTGTCACATTAGGTGGAGAGCAACTGGGAGTATGTAGCAAGGTGTATATAAGTTTTTGTGTGAGGGACTGGCTTGATTTGTAAACTTTCACTTAAAGCACAAAAAAAAAAAGTATCACTAAAAAGCCTGTACCATTAATTTGTTAGTTGTCTTAAAGTTCCCCTATTAAAAAGCATAGTATAATTCAGTATGATAAATTTCTAATAACATATACAAAAAAAATCTTTCACAGGGTCAAAACAGTTTTACCAACCTCTAACAGATACTCAGCCCATAAATTAAAATAAAAAACTGAGTTTACTAAAACACCTTCACAAGTGTATACCAAGTATTCCTTACCACCCAGTCAACAAACCTCAAAAAATTAAACCAAGTCCGTATTTCTCAACTCAAATGGACCCTGTCAAATTCTTGAACTTAACATCCATGAAATAATTTAAACGTAAAACTACGTAATTATTCAAAAATATTATTTTTAGATTTCGTTATCATAAATATCATTTATTTTACTTTACAGCTGCAACGTGGCAGCAGTAGTGTTGGACCTTGTCTAACTTCAGGGAGAAATGAGAATCAGCATCAGCACAAAGCTGATTCCTATGAGATGGAGGTCAGCCATACCTCCCCTCTTCAAACTTTTCACGAATTCTCACATCAGCCATCTTCCCATGGCACTCTCTACTTCTCTGCTGGGTTTGGTAATTCGTTGCAATGGCCACACAGAACTCACAGACCATACTCACAGTTGTACGGTTTATTAGGGAAGTAACGTGGGATCAGGATTAACTTGGAAATAATAAGAACAGATCAATGTCAGGAAGCACACAGGCAAAGTCTGGAAGGCTTCCCCAAAATGAAGAGCACATCCCTCTCTTCTTTAGTGCAGGACAGCTCTCTTTCTCAGCCACCCAGGCCTCCTTTCAGCCCCTCAGGACAGGCTCCTCTCAGACCCCTGTTCTGGCCTGGCCTCATCTGCCCCTACTCAGGCCTGGCCTCTGCCCCTGCCCCCGATCCCCTCAGGCCTGGGCTCCACCCTGCTTGGGCAAGTGTAACAGCTTTTTAGCTCCACCAGCAAGTGCCCGGTGGCACCCCACTTTACCAGCAAGCCTCCTGCCTGAAGGCCTTCAGCTCTCTCACTCCATGGGTTGGCAGGCCCACTGTAGCTGCTTCGCTGTCTCTAGCTGGTCTCCTGGTTCTGCTGCTGCTGTTCCAGTATCACAGTTCTGTCTCCTTGGTCTAGGAGGTTCTCAGAGTAGGGACCCCTGGTCCAAAGGACACACTCCACTCCAGGCTCTTCTTGATGGTGGTGAGGTCCCCCCTCAACCTCTGAGAAAGGTACTTATATAGACAAGTGGCTCAATCCTATTGGGTGGATTTTACACACCCTTTTTTACTTGCATAATAACTGACTAATCCCGTCTCTGGACTAAACTGGCCAATCCCTTCATAAGTGGCTTCATCTATTTGCATAATAACTGACATTTTCTGCTGGTAGGAACTGGCTTTTTCCCTGAGTAAATGCAACAAGCTTCTCCAAAGGATTAGGGCAACTGTAACAACTACTCAGGGCCCAGGAGAAAAAATCTACCAAGATGTTTTCTTTTTCTCTTTTTTTCACAGAACCAAGGCAAAAGGCTACATAAAGAAACTCATTTCACCACAACTAAATGCTTTTGTTTCTTTAATTTATCATGGAGGCAAACAAATCAAACTAACTGTTAAATATATACTAAAATTTCACTTTGTTTTCAAAGTAAAATTTCTTTACTAATTGTGTCCTTAACATTAAAAGAAAAGAAAAGAAAAAAGGCCATTACTATACAATGCATTTGTTCAAGTAGGCCCCATATTCCCTGTTTTTAAAATACTACTACTATTAACTCAAGTCCTAACAATTAAAATTATAACATAACTAAGCTCACTCAAAAACATGAGTGTTTTACTTACAATCTTACTAATAAATGTAAGATGAAATCTAGTCAATGTCTAACATATAAAAATAATTATTTTCATACTACGAATACTATAGGACAAAGTTTATCTCCCTTTAAAAATACTTATCTACCTTTAATAAAAAATAATCAAATAACCTTTCAAGCCATTTTTTCCAATAATTACTGACTTAACAAAATTAAAAATAAAACCTATAGGAATAGTTACACAGCCTCACTTAAAATATATTCTAAATTATAAAAGTAATTTTCCTTCTACAAACATTAATATCAAGACCTTCTTTACTATAAAAAATACTATATTATCTATAGCCTTTGACTCTTAGTACTAAAGGGTTCTTCCATAACCAAACAAACCCCTATTTAAATACTCAATTATAAAATCCATCTCTTTTTTAGCTCATATCAATACATCATACATTTAAAAAAAATTACTGGACTCCAAATAATTCTTTTAAAAATTAGTTTAAAATTGCAAAATTTAATACAATTAATATCTTAATAATAACCATGAAGAGGCCCTGGTGGTGGATAAGAGCTTGGCTGCTAACTGAAAGGTTGAACCCACCAGCTGCTCCAGGGAAGAAAGATGTGGTAGTCTGCTTCTGTAAAGATTTACAGCCTAGGAAACCCTATGGGAGCAGTTCTGCTCTGTCCTATAGGGTTGCTATGAGTTGGAATCGACTTGTCACAATGCGTATAATAACCATCTCCTAAAAATTACAAAATCTACATAAAATAATTTAAAAAAACCAAGTTGCTGTAGAGTCAATACAGACTCAGTGACACTGTAGGAGAGAGGAGAACTGTCCCATGGGGCTTCCTAGGCTGTAATCTTTATAAAAACAGATTGCCAGGTCTTTCTCCCACGGAGTTGCTGGGTGGGTTTGAACCTCCAGTTCTTTCCATTAACAGCCAACTGCTTAACCATTGCATCACCAGGGGTCCTATGGTAAGTGTTAGAAGATATGAAAAAAAAAAGGGGGGGGGCAGGGTAAGGGGACCGAGAGAGGCAGAGATGCTGTTTTAGCCAAGGTGGTGGGGGACTTGTCTGGGGAGTCGACATATGAGTGGACACTCGAAGGTCAGGGAGGAAGCCACGGGGATATGTGGTGACAAAGGTCCCAGGTAGAGATAACAGTAAGTGTAAGGCTCTATGTGCTTAAGGAACACACTTTTACGGCTATAGTAAAGAGTGAAATAAATGTAGGTATACATCATGTTTTCTCCTGACCTTAACAAATTCTTCAAACCAGGCAGCTTCTCCATGATGTCCCTGAGATACCTGAGTCCAAACTTCCCAAAAGTTCACACATTTTGTGCTCCAAGCTTGCTCCTTCACGTCACCTCAGTCCCTTAGTTGTCGGAATCATCAAGGTGAGCTTTACTCTAGACCCTTCCTTCTAGCTTACTCCTGGTCTGGTCACTGAGGCTCTGTGGTGGATTAAAGATGGCTGCAGATTCTTGATCACTCTTCCCATGTAGAGGTGGGGTTGACTTCCCTTCCCCCTTGACTCTGGGCTGGACCTGGCTGCTTAACCAATAGAATGCAGCAGAAGTGATGACGGGTGACTTCTGAAGCTGTGTCATAAGAAATTTTACAGCTTTTGTCTGAGTCTCCTGGAATGCTCACTCTTGCACCATTCCCTCTTGGAATTTAGCCACCATACTGAGAGAGTCCCAAGCTACATGAAAGGGTCCAATGCGAGCGATAAAGAGAAAAAAAAAAAAAAAAAAAACGGCACCGCATTTCTAAAAATCCCATGTTGTTGGGTACCACTGAGTCGATTCCAACTCATAGCGACCTCATATGTTACAGAATAGAACTGCCCCATAGGGTAGTTCAGTAACAGTATTGATAATCCCAGTTGACCTTCCAGCCCATAGCCACCATCAACTGCCAGTCATGTGAATGTGCCATCTTGGCTGTCCATCAAGCCTTCAGATGATGCTAGCCCCAGCTGCCACTAAGTAAAATCATATGAGTGACTCCAAGCAAAAACCAGGCAGCTGAGCTCAGTCAACTCATAGAATGGTGAGAAAGAAGTCATTGTTTTAAACCAACACTATGCTCACAACAATGTCTTCATTAAGCATCATGATGCAAGATGCCCATATATTAAGTAAAAGTTCCAGCTGGTAAACATGACATGGACCTTATTAAGAATGTTTAATATATAAATTCTCATTGTTTTCAGAATGTTTATGGGATCTTAAAGGAGCCCTGGTGGCAAAATGTTTAAGAGCTTGTCTGCTAACCAAAAGGTTGGCAGTTTGAACCCACCCAGGGAATCCATGGGGCAAACTGGTTCTGTGAAGATTACACTCAAGAAAACCTTATGGGGAAGTTCTACTCTGTAACATAATGAGGTCGCTATGAGTCGAAATCGAGTTAATGGTACCCAAGAAGATGGGATTTTTAAAAATGCAGTGCCATTTTTTTTTCTTTTATCAAGACATGGTAGCATTTGAACTATGGAGCACTGCAAATGGAATTCAAGTCCACAAGATGGAAACACGGCAAGGAGTGCAGTGAAATGATATGTTCCTAAAACAGCAATTTCAAGCAGGAAAGATATGAACCGTGTGATTTACCCATTTTGTGAGCAAAGGAGCTTCAGTTTAAATAGCTTAATTTAGCCGGTACAGTGAATACTGCTGCTAACTGTATTCATGTTTGAAGAGGTATGGAATCTTGTGACAAAAACAGTTAACATAGCAGGCCTAAGGGTACCATTTTACAAGGGCCTGTTTGCAGAGTTGGCCATGGGCTGGTGTCTGGGAACTTGGCTTGTGAAGTATTTCATCTGTTCCCCAACTGATAAGGATGGGCTAGACAATTTGTGCAAACAATGTGATTTACATCAAACACCTGCTTTCCTTCTGGGAGTCTGGAATTTTGGTCCATGCTAGGCAGAGCTTGGTGCCTACCTGACCAGCTCCCAATAAAAACCCTGGGTGCTGAGTCTGTAATGAGCTTCCCTGGGCACAAACATTGCATACATGTTTTGTTGTTGGGGGAAGACAGCGTTCTTTGTGACCTCTCTCAGGAGGGGAGGTGCATAATGAAGCATTCACGTGGATTCCTTCAGACTCATATGTGTCCTTTAAGACCCCGCTGTGCATCCTAAATACACTGCTGTCATAAATCTTAGCTGAGACTACAATTATATGCTGAGTACCAGTTCTTCTAGTAAATCTTCAGGTGTGAGAGTGGCCTTGGGAGCCTCCAACAGTTCTACTACTAGTTGTATCAAAAATGTTTAACCTTAAACCAAAAATATCCCCTGAAGTCTTCTTAAAACCAAAGAGTAGTTTAGCTTAGCTAGTAAATGTGTTCCTGCAGACATTATGCTCTTCTAAGATCTATCTATATGGGATCAAATTGACAACAGCAACTTGAACAATTAGATATAAACCTTAGGATCAAGCAAGTTCTCTGAAGGTGGGCCCAGGAAACTACAGTTCTAATACTTCCTCTTTGGTGGTTCTAATGCACATTCCATTTTGGAACCCCTGGCCTGTGGCTCTAACAGTCATTTAGGGCAAAAAAGTCTCATGTTGCTATTTCTAATGAGTCCACTTTTGGGGTTCATATGAATCTGAGGTTCTTGATTTACAAAAAGTGTAGAAAATCAACCAAAGTATCACCTGATGTCACTAATTTCATAAATGGTAACTTCTGTCCTTACCATTCCTTGGACATGTCCCTTTTGCATGGGATCCCCACTCTGCAGTAGTCTCCAGGAAGATATCAACCACTCCTCCCTTGTGGAATTCCCATTTTGGAAAAAGGGACTTGAGAGCACTGTGGCATCACACACATCTTCCCTCAGAGTCTCTAGCAGTATCTTCTTTCAACCACGCTACTTTCAAGACTTGCTGAATGGAAACATCTCTAGAGAACCAGTCTGGGCAATAAGAATCATTAAGCAACGTTCTGACCCTTGTTGGACCTGTTGGCAGGTCCTTCCTTCCAGGCTCCTGCCTCTTCTGAAAGCTACACAAGGATACTGGTCCCAGAAGCAGGACTAAACATCTGAAACAGTTTTCCCATCAGTTCTGGCCAGGCTGCTCCAAGCAAGGCATTTCCCTTCTCTTAACCTCAGGTCTCTTGTAAATTGTTAAGGGTTACAAAGGGTATTATGAAAAGGTATCAGGTGACCACAAAGGTGCCTTTGGGTAAATACCTTTAGTACTTTGTTGTGATAAAAAAAAAAAAAAACCACATATGTGCCTTCTGCTTTGTGCAGTGGTGGCCAAGCTTTCACAAAAACTCCGCCCTGTGTCCCCAGGCTCTTACTCCCTGGGACCCACTGACTTCCTGGTGATAAGGCTCCTGGGAAAACCAGTCTTAAAGAAAAGGACTGAATCATGCTCTTTAGGCCCAGGGTATTCCCAGAAACTAAGAAGCTTTCTTGTCCTACTGCCCCAGTAAACAGTAACTGACCAAATAAGAATCTGACACCCTGGTTTTCTTTTTGCTCTTGCTTTTTTTAATTGTCAAATTACTGTAACAGTGACAGTGAATAAAAAGTAGAGAACAAAAATCACACATGATCTCACAAACCAACTGAGGGCAGGTGCTGTTGTTTTTCTCACCTTTAAGAACACATTTGAAGGGCTTTTAGAGTTATACAAATAAGAAGTGTACGACCAGGGAATGCTACAGAAGGTAAAACGGAAAACAATCATCTCCCTCCCCACCATATCCCACAGTTAACATCCTGCCAGCCACTTTGAATAATTTCTGTTCCATTTCTTCCTCAAGGTTACCTTTGTATCTCTGATCTTCCATTGTCTTTAGATTGTACTGCCCTCCTGTGATTAGGTGATGATTTGACTCACACTGCTACCCCTCCACTGACTTCTAATTTTTGGTCACTGTTTTGAGCTCTAGTTTTGGTCTCCCAAGTAACCATAAGGAGCTCTGGTGGTACAATGGTTAAGCACTTGGTTGCTAACTGACAGGTTGTGATTTGAATCCACCATCTGCTACTCAAGAGATGTAACTGTCTGCTTCCGTAAAGCAGCAGACCATATGGAGTAGTTCTACTCTATCCTATAAGGTCACTATGAGTCGGCATCGACTCAATGGCAGTGGCTTTAAGTAACTTTATGTATTTTTTTTTTAAAGCCTACTTCCTAAGATGAGGATAAAAGCATCCTCCTCTACCCCTACCTCTCTTTTCCCTTACACTTTCCAACATCTGCAGGCTTTGCCATTATTGTTAGTGACAAGACTAAGAACACTGGCACTCTAATCTATTGCTGTTAGGAAGTCTGTGTGTCACATCTATGGTTTTCTTCCTCATAATTAAAAACCAGTATACACTGTTTATATCATACCTATGCAAATATTGTTCATGGAAGGGGCGGTCAACATAATCTGATTCCTCATCTTGTATTCCAATTTCCTAAGCCCTCTTCCTCCTCTAGAAAGAATTATTAGCATTAGGGTCAAACGAGTACTTTACTCTCTAAAGTTTGGCCTAAACTCTTGTATAATCTGTACATTTTCTTGAACAATTTGGTTACCTAAGTCTCTGATTACCTTTTTAAAAAAAAACTGGGAGAAGAAATAGTCCATTTAAAAAAAAGCCATAATCCTTTCTTAGTTTTAAAATTTTTTCTCTGAAAGATTCTGGGACCTCTTTTTAATCAGGGGGTTCTCAATTTTCATGCTGCAGGGGTCTTATTCTTCTTGGACAGTACTTGGCATGATCTAAATAGCATTTCTTCTTTTAGTTCTGGGAAAATTTCTTACATAACTTTGATAAATTTTTTTATGGAACTTCTTTATGCAACTCGTTACTGGATTCCCTTACCTTTGATACATATATTTTTGTCTTTTGCTCTTACGTTCTGAGAAATTTTACTTTATACTTCTGATACTTTCTTGTCCAACAATCTTGCTTTCAATTCCAAACACTGTGGTCTTATTTTACATTTGCAGTCTTTTCTGGACTCTTTCTTAGGATAATTTAGCATTTTAAATATTCGGTTCCCTCCAATGTATTTCTTTGGGGTCAGTTTTTGTTAGACTCTTTCATGTTGGAAATTTTCTTCATCCTTTGCTCCTTAGCACACATCCATATTGAAAAAGAGGCTATCACAAAGCTAAAGGGAAGCTCCACAGATGGGCCAGGGCTGGCTTAATGACACACTTAGCTTCAGGTTGAAGAGGGCAAGAACCAGTTGCTAGGATGAAGGCCCTTGATATGCAGATCGAGGCAGCTTTTGCTCTGCTGCAAAATACTTACACAGATTCCCTAATACCCCAGTCTAAGATGAATTCATTTTTTTTCAAAGCACGTAACCCCTCCCTCAACTTTTTTTTTTTTTTTGCTTACCCACAGCCAGATACATGTCAGACAAGAAAAAAAGGGGTGGGGGGGGTGCACTCAGAGTTTCATGAACAGAAACCAGGGGACCAGCATCTCCACTGTTGCAGCCCTCTCTGCACACGTTCCCAACTTTGGTCTTCCCCACTCTCCATCTTCAGGTGATGCTCTCTCAACGACTCTCACACTGCTCAAACTTGCAGCAATCTCTTGATGTCAGTTTGCATTTCCCCCTTTTGGTGAACACGCTAAGCTGACCTTCTTAACCAACTCTTATGAATTGTGTCCCCCCAAAATGTGTTTCAACTTGGCTAGGCCATGATTCTCAGTATTGTGTGATTGTCCACCATTTTGTCATCTGATGTGATTTTCCTGTGTTGTAAATTCTGCCTCTATGATGTTAATGCGGCAGGATTAGAGGCAGTTATGTTAATGAGGCAAGACTCAATCTACAAGATTAGGTTGTGTCTTGAGTCAGTCTGTTTTGAGATATAAAAGAGAAGCGAGCAGACAGACAGGGGAACCTCATACCACCAAGAAAACAAGAGCCGGGAGTGAGCCTGTCCTTTGGACCTGGGGTCCTGTGCTGAGAAGCTCCTAGATCAGGGAAAGACTGATGACAAGGAACTTCCCCAAGAGCCGACAGAGACAGAAAGACTTCCCCTGGAGGAGGCACCCTGAATTCAGACTTCTAGCCTCCTAGACTGTGAAAGAATAAATCTCTGTCTGTTAAAGCATCCGCTTGTGGTATTTTTGTTATAGTAGCACAGATGACTAAGACACCAACCATTCTGTGTACATGTTTTTATATGGTTGTAATGTTTTTGTGTACCTACTGTATTTGGTCCTGTTTTTACTTCATCTAATAAGCATTTTTCATATTGCTATGCAGCCAGTTCTCATGATTAAAGTCAGCCTAACTGAGGAACAAATGTAAGTCAGAGCACATGGAATCTCTGAAATTTAGTTAAAGTCTACTTTTTATTCTAATAATAAAACCATTCTGGAAGACTTCCCAACCTCCTCTTCAATTTGTTACTTGCTAGTTTACACTGAGGATGATTGGTATCACATTTCACCAGTCAACACCAACTTTCTCATGTAGTAGTTTCCTCTTAGATTAAGCATTCAGACTTCTGTATCAAGTCTATCCTCCAGTCTCCCATCATTCCCAAGAATGTGTTATAAAGACAATATCTGATTAAATATGAATAGTTGTTTTACACTAAACAAAAAAAAGAAAATTTCTGAGGAGTACAGCTCCATTCTGATATCCTAACTCCTACTCAGTTAGGAGCTCTAACCAAAGGTTTTTCATTGTAGTCATACTCATAGTTCTTAGCTAAATGCACTGGTAGAGCCACTTTAGTGTGCAAATGAATCACTTGGGATGCTATGTCTGATGGGAGCTTTTAATGATGGCCATCAGATGATACATATGGCTAGGAGAATGACAAGCAGCTTGCAAGGCCGTTTTTGCCACCTGCTCTTACTAGTACCACCCAGACACAGCGAGTAGAGTTTCCTCTTAGGACATACACGATGGCTGAAGTAGTTAAGCAGCCAACAAATCATAGAGCATCTCGAAGGCCTTTTCACTATGTGTCCTTGGAGGAACATGACACCAGTTAAGTAGACCCCAATCAACTTACCCTGACAACCCAAGGGTAGGACATCTCAGCACAGATAAAACTTTCAGGTTTAGTTAAGAATAATGCTTACCCTTCTAAGTATAGCTTAGAGCACAGAGATATGAAACTAGCACCTGAGCTCTACTGAGGTATAAAACTTAATCCCAGAGACCAACTCAGTTAGGACCTGTCCTTGGACGGACAGCCTCTTGGTTAGCTAGTTGCATGACCCTGAATGTAGACTGCCCGATTATCGGCACTATCACTTGTAACTTTGCAAGTGTGCCACTTAATAAACTGCTCCAGCCTCAACAACTGTGCCTCCAGACTCATCACTGGTGTTCTCAAACTCTAGGGACTTCATCACCCTTGGGGACCCTCGACTCCACGTGAGGCCCCCAAACACAGCACACACTTTTGGAAATCATAGGTTCCCAGGTCTTGCTACTAAAAATTCTGATTTAGTAGAATGGGGTAAGCCTGGTAATGTGCAGTTTCAACACACACTCCAGGGAATTCTGACACAAGTGGTCAATAGACCACACTCTGAGGCACAACTTGGTCATCTGCTGTATACTAAACGAGGTCTGGTAAGGGGCTTTCCCACATTGATTATTCATTGGGTTTTTCTCCTATGAGTTTTCTCATGTTGAATAAGGGATGTGTTATAACTGAAAGCTTTCCCACATTCATTACATTTATAAGGTTTCTCCCCAGTATGAATTCTCTGATGTCTTGTAAGTTGACACCGCTGGCTAAAGGCCTTTTCACAATGGCTACATTCATAGGGTTTCTCTCCAGTGTGCGTTCTCTCATGTTTAGTAAGGGTTGACCGGTCATTGAAGGCTTTCCCGCAGTCGATGCACTCATAGGGCTTTTCTCCAGTATGTGTCCTCTGGTGTTCGATAAGGCGTGATCTCTGACTGAAGGCTTTCACACACACACTACACTGATACGGTTTCTCTCCAATGTGTGTTCTCTGATGCACAATGAGGGGGGACCTCTGGCTGAAAGCTTTTCCGCAATGACTGCATTCGTAAGGTTTCTCTCCAGTATGGGTTCGCTGATGCACGACAAGCTGAGATCTCTGCCTAAAGGATTTCCCACAGTCTTTACATTTGTATGGCTTCTCCCCAGAGTGAATTCTCTGATGGGAAAGGAGGTGAGAGCTCCCTGTGAAAGTTTTCCCACACTGAAAGCATTCAAAGGGTTTCTCTCCAGTATGAGTTCTCTGATGCTCAGCAAGGTGAGAACTCCCAGTGAAGGCTTTTCCACACTGATCGCATTTATACGGCTTCTCTCCAGTATGAATTCGCAGATGCCTTATAAGCTGAGTGCTTCGAATGAAGGACTTTCCACACTGGTTACATTTGTAGGGTTTCTCTCCAGTGTGAGTCCTTTTATGGGCGATGAAGTCAGAGCTTTGGCTGAAGGACTTTCCACAATGAGCACACTCATAAGGTTTCTCTCCAGTATGAATTCTTTGATGTACAATAAGGTTAGAGTTCCACCGGAAGAATCTTCCACATTCATGACATGTATATGGTTTTTCTCCAGTGTGAGTTCGCTGATGCCTAATTAGTTTAGAACTCTGAATGAAAGATTTCCCACACTGATTACATTCATAGGGCTTCTCTCCAGTATGAGTTCTCTGATGTACAATGAGGTCATAGCTCTGGCGGAAAAACTTCCCACAACAATGACATTCATAGGGCTTTTCTCCAGTGTGCGTTCTCTGGTGTACAAGAAGCTTGGAGCAACAGCTGAAAGATTTTCCACACTGATCACACACACATGGCTTCTTTCCACTCTGAATGACGTTACAGTCAGTAAAAGATGAGGACCTGTGGAAGGCATCACAGCCCTCCCCACATCCGAACAGTGCTTCTCCGAAATTACTTCCTACCGTTTGTTCAAGGCACGAGCTCTCAGAACACACTTTCCTGCATTCGTCACACTCAAACTGACTTCCCCCAAATTGCATCAGCTTGCGTTCATTCAGAGACCTGCTATGGTTAAGGAAGTTTCCACAGTTCTTACATTCATTGCTATTCTCTGCTGAAAAAATTCTAGTGTGAAAATGAAGGGAAGTATCATAGTTGAAAGATTCACCACTCACAGCACATTCACAAGGTTTATTTCCTGTTTCAACTTTCGCACATTTATTCAAGTAAATGAAATGAGAAAAGGCTCTAGCACTCTGATGATTTTCACAGGGCTTCTGATCTGTTAAGCTGTTCTGATGATTAATGGAAACCGAATCCTGTTTCAATCTTTTAACCTGTGAGTCAGGCTTATGTGTTCCTATAGGTAATGTCTGTGGTAAAAGGCTTAAAGTAAGACTATAACTTCCCCCAAGTACACAGTCCCAGCGTTCCCCTTGAGCAAACAGTCTCTTCGAGGTGAGAACCATTTCACTCACAGAGTTCTCCTGGTACTTTCCTAGGTGGTCCCTCCAATCCTGCCCATCTCCCAGTGACACATACCAGGGGCCCTCCTCCCAAGTGCAGCATTTCATTTCCATGCTGTGGGACAGCTCTTCCCCAGCAATGTCCTCTTCGGAAGCTGGCTCTTTCTTTCCAAGCGTAGTCTTCCAGTCTGAAAGAAATTCAAATGCCCAAATTACTAGCGAAAGTCTCAACGTGGGATGTTGGAATTAAGGCAACCAACAAGTGGGGAGGTGTCTGTGGATTTGTTTCTAATCCATACAGGGTGTGAAGGGGAAGGATGGGTTGGCAAATAGGAAGTAAGTTGTGAAGTGTACAAGATAAGCAAAGATAATGAAGAGACGACCCAGGAGGACTGGCTCTTAGAGAAAGCAGAGGAATAAGCAAGGGGTGAAGATTAACGGGAAAATCCACAGAAGAACTAGACCTTCCAAATATAAAGGCCTCAACACGCCATTTTAGGTTGCCAAGACAGGATCTGCTGTGGGCTGAGTAATGGTCCCTGAAAGATATCCATTACCCAATCCTTGGAAGGAGCCCTCGTGGTGCAATGGTTAAGTGCTCAGCTGCTAACCGAAAGATAAGCAGTTCAAACCCACCAGCTGCTCTGGAGAAGAAAAGATGTGGCAATCTGCTTTCATAAAGATTACAGCCTTGAAAACCCTATGGAGCAGTTCTACTTTATCCTATAAGGTCGCTATCAGTCAGAATCAACTCAACAGCAGTGGGTTTGGATTTTTTTTTTTAAAATCCCTGGAACCTGTGAATGTGACCTTATTTGGAAAAAGGGTCCTTACAGAGGTGGTGAGATTATCCTGGACTACTTGGGCATGCCCTAAATGCCATCACAAGTGTCTTTATAAGTCAGAGGCATTGGGAGATTTCACGCACAAGAGAAGGTGATGTGAAGACAGAGTAGAGAGAGATTAAGACTGCAGTTATACAGCCACAAGCCAAGGAATGCCAACAGCCACCAGAAGCTGCAAGAGGTAAGGAACACTTCTACCTTAGAGCTTCTAGAGGGAGTGCAGCTCTGCTGACACCTTGATTTTGGCCCAGTGATGCTAAATTTCATACTTTTGGCCTCCAGAACTTTATAAATAATTTTCTATTGTTTTAAATCACTCAGTTGGTGGTAACTGGTTACAGCAGTCACAGTAAACTCATTAATGAAAACCAAAAAACTAACCAGTTGCCATCAAGTCATTCCGATTCATGATGACCCCATGTGTTACAGAGTAGAACTGTTCCATAGGGTTTTCAAGGCAGTGATGTTTTGGAAGCAGATTGCCTGGCCTTTCCTCCCTGGCACCTCTGGGTTGGTTCAAACTGCCAACCTTATGGTTAATAATCAAGCGCTTAACCTTCTGCACCACCCAGCTACTTCATGAAACTCATATAGGATCCTAATTTGTATCTTGTCCTAGATTACTGGCCCAGAATCGTACACAGTAAAACAATACTCTGGTTTTGGATCTCATAACAGCATCTCAAACACCAACACTGAATATTCTTAATGTACCAATTCTACCATTTCTTTGGGCTGCCCAGAGAAGGAACACTCTTTAACCACTCCAGAACTGATCCATCAGACACCCCAAAAATGCACTGTTATTTCTGAAGTAGCGCAGTCAGTTAGACTTGGTGCAAACTGGCTTCAGTCTGCTGACTTCCAGAGGTCCTTAGCCTTTCTGGGCCTCATTGGTTCACAGTGTCTGGCACATGGTGTGCCTTCAATACATAGTGCTGTCAATCTTGTAACCCTTGCTATTATCTGAACGTCCTCACCTCTGCTGAAGATACCAGGCTTCTGACGATTACTGTGGCTGACAGCACCAGGCTCGCAGCTCAGGATCCTTATTTGGATTCTCCAAGATTCCTCCTTTAGTTTCACTGACCCCTTTTGGTCTTGAGGCCACCTGTCTAGTGCTATCAAGTCCCTCTGCTTAAGTGCCTGCAATCTGCTCTCTGTGCCTACCAGGGACAAGGACCCTCCATGTAGAAAAGCATTAATGCACAGGCACATTCAAATTGTAGTGTCAGTAAAAAAACATTGACTATACCACGGACTGCCAGAACAATGAACAAATCAGTCTTGGAAGAAGTTCAGCTCCTTAGAAGTGAAAACAGGGAGACTTCATCTTGCTTACTCTGGACATGTCATCAGGAGGGACCAATCTCTGGAGAAGGACATAATGCCTTGTAAAGAAGAGAGCCAGTGAAAAGAGAAAGACCCTCAACAGGATAGACTGACACAGTGGCTGCAACAATGGACTCAAACACAGCAAAGATAGTGAGGATGGTTCAGGATCGTGCACCATTTCATTCTGTTATACACAGGCTCGCTATGAGTTGGAGCTGACTCGACAGCACCCAACAACAAAAAACAATCTCTGGCCATCACTTGTCTTGTGGCAGGACACTTTGCTTGTGCCAAACAAAAACTCTCTGACCCTCTTGGCCAAGGTCACTATCTATACCCACTTCCTCACCCTTCAACAACACACACCCAATGCCATTCCCGTTTCTAAAACTCTGCTGTGCTCCTCTAATGAGCTCCCTCAGAATCCCTCAGAATTTATATGGAAAGAATTTTTTGAATATAAAATAATGTCCCACCAAAGGGGAGAGAAGGGGGATGTGGGGACAAGGAGAAATGTTCGGGTGGCTGGGCACTGAAAACCAGGCAAAGGAGATTAAATGCTCTGCAGCAGTTTCCCTCAGGACCATGAAATGAGGAAACCGGGCCATCCAGGTGGGTCACTTAGGAAGCAACATCTATGCCAGGTGAGATGAAGCCAACTGAATTCAGAATGACACCATTTGAGGCATGATATGAGAGATGTGGCCTATGGTGACTGAGGCAGACTGAGGATAAGTAAATGTAGGTGAAACTTCAAGAGAAAAATTACGCAGGCTGCAGAGAGGTAAGTTATAGGAAGCAGGAAGAAAAAAACCAAACCCGTTGCCGAAGAGCTGATTCTGACTCATGGCAACCTCATGTGTTACAGAGTAGAACTGTGCTTCACGTGGTTTTCTTGGCTGTTATTTTTATGGAAGCAGCTTGGCAGATCGTTCTTCCATGGCGCTGCTGGGTGGGTTCAAAATGCCAACCTTTAGGTTAATGGAGTGCAAATACCCAGGGACCTTCAGAGCAGGAAGAACTGATATAAATTCAACGCCTCCAACCTGCAGAATGTCAGTGGTGGTATGAAGGATACATACAATCATATTGTATGTAGAAGCCAACCTAATAAGGCTATATACTGTATGACTCCAACTATATGACATTCTAGAAAAAGCAAAACTATGGAAACGGTAAAAATAGCAGTGGTTTCCAAGGGTCCAGGAGGAAAAAGAAAAGGATGAACAGGTGTAGCACAGGACATTTTCAGGGCAGTAAAACTATTCTGTATGATACTGTAATGGTGGATACATGACATACATTTGTCAAAACCCATAGGACTGTACAAAACAAAGAGTGAACCCCAGTGTAAACTGTGCACTTTAGTTAATAATAATGGATCAAAATTGGATCACCAATGATAACGAATGTACCACATCAATGCAAGATGTTAATAACAGGAAAAACTGTGTGGGGAGAGAGAGAGTATACAGGAACTCTGTACTTTTTGCTAAATTTTTCTGTAAACCTAGAAGTGCTCTACAAAATAAAGTCTGTTAATTAAACAAACAAACAAACATCAGGAAAAGATGCCCAATTAGTCGGGGTGATGAACAAGTTCTAAAATTGATTGTGGTGATGGCTGTACAACACTACGAAGATCCTAAAAACCATTGAATTATACACTTTAAATGAGTGAATTTTGTGGTATGATATTATGTATCAATAAAGCTGCTTAAGGGAAAAAAAAAAGAATGGTAGCACTTTTCATGACAGCCAAAACGTTGAAACAACAGAAATACCCACTGAGAGATAAATGGGTAAATAAAATGTACATATACACACAATGGGATACCAATTAGTCATCAAGAGAAATGAAGTCCTCATGCATGCCACAACATGGATAAACTTTGAAAACATTATGCTGAGTGAAATAAGTCAATCACAAAAGGACAAATGCTGTGTGAGCTCACTTACATGAAATAAGTAAATACATAGAAACCAAAGATTATTAGTGGTTCCCAGGGGTAGGAGGGAGGGGGTAATGGGGGAGCACAGTACAGTGAATTACTTAATATGGCCCTTCTAGCCATAGCCTTTATAACTCCCACCAAATGACTGGATGGGGCTATGCAAATGAGGCGCTATGGCCCACCAAGGGGTTTGGACAGTTTGCTAATAATGTAAACAAGGTGTATGGCACCCTAATGAGGGGATCGGTCAGTTTTGCCATCCTGCTAGGCTTAAACAAGAGCCAATTCCAGAGCAGAACCTCCTAGATCCAGGAGACAGAGAGAGGAGCAGGAACATGGAATATAGCAAAAGATAGTGGCACGAGATGGCAGGAACCAGGAGACGGTGAGACTTGCTGACCCACGGAGCTAAGAGTTGTAATGCTTCCCTGAGCAGGTCCCCAGCAGCAAGGCCCCAGCAGGATCAGGAGACAGAGGGTATGAAAAAGCTGTCCTGATCGAATAACTGTATCCTGAGTTGTTTCTGATCCTGATCTTGAATTGTACTGTTACTTCTCTAATAAACCACTTAATTTTAAGTATGGTTCGTGAGTTCCGTGAGATGTTGCAGTGAATTACCGAACCCAAAGACCGGAGGGAGAGTACTGAGGGGAGAGGAAGTAGCTGATGTTAGAGATGATGGAGTGGTACAGCAGTTTGGAAAAGTTGGACATTTGGGACATCTTTAACCTCCGCCTCATAGGAACCAGCTTTGTGCTGATCCCTATAAAAGAAATTATTTATTTAGGGGGCAATTAAAGTTATGTTAATGGTGGTGGAATGATTCGGAAAAGGACAGCAAGAATGAAGACACAACATGAAGAATGTGATCAATGTCACTGAGTTATACATGTAGAAATTACTGAGATAGTATGTGTCTTGTTATGTATATTTTCACAATAAAATTACATTAAAAAAAAAAAGGTCCAATTAGGACAACACTGGGAACGATAAGGAGGTAGAACTATATGATTAAAGGAGGTGGGAAAGCAGGTCACGAGCAGAGATTCTGGAGGAATTCTTCTGGAAGGAATGGATCACTGCCATTTCCTAGTACACACACGTACTCATCATGCCTCAGGGTCATAAAGAAGTTATGGGAACATCCAAGATGGGGAAGGAGCAGACACCCAAGTGAGGGACAAAGGCAGTGTCCTGAAGGGTGAAGCTGGAGGAGCTACTGCCCTGGCTGGAGGTCAGGATGGGAGGCTTAAGACGGGACATGAGAACCTGGGAACAAGACAAAACTGCATTGGGATGATGACAAAAGGGGATGCTATGGATTGAATTGTATCTTCCCAAAATATGCATTGAGTTTCTAACCTCTACAACCTGTGGATCTAATCCTACTTGGAAATAGCGTTTCTTGTTAAGTTAATGAAGCTTTATCAGTATAGGTTTGATTTGAACTTAATGTCTTTTGAGATATTTAAAAGTAGATTAAACAGACAGAAGCAAGCACAAATGGGGGTAAGTTAGACGCCACATGGAGACTGCCAAGGAGCCGAGGAATACTGGGGCTAGAGAAGTTGAGAGAAGAACCTTCCCCCAGAGTTGACAGAGACAGCGAGCCTTCTCCTAGAGCTGGTGCCCTGAATTCAGACTTCTAGCCCCCTAAACTGACAAAACAGATTTCTGTTCTTTAAAGCTACCCACTTGCAGTATTTCTGTTACAGAAGCACTAGATAACTAAGACAGAGAGAAGGGGATGACAAAACTGGCCCACCCATGAGAAATGCCCAACAACAGCAACATGCTGTTCCCTGTGGATCCTGCCTGGAAGAAAGGCTGGCATGGATGAGAACGTGGCTCTGCCTCCTCCAACATGACCAAGCAGCACAGAACACTCAAACAAGCTCACTCCCAACGGCCTCCCCTTCTCCTTGGACCGTAGGGCCCTGCAAAGAACTCACTGCCTCGTGTCTGCAAATGTGCTCCTGCATTCATTAGCTGGCCCCCTAACTGCAAAGGCTCACTTGCTGTCTTGTTCTCACCTCGGGGACGTCCATGCTCCACCCTCCATGGATCATCTTGCTCCAGCCGGGAGATCACATCTGGTTTGGAAAACAGAAGCCCTGGTCATGGGAAAGACACAGGACTTGGTGCTCTGGTTGGAAACAAAGAACCACGTCTTCAGGCCCAGCCCTTCGATGTCCAGGGTTGGGTGTGAGTAAACAAGGAGGGGTCCCAGAGCCATCCCAAGGAAGCTGCCCGCTACTCAGGCTACAAGTAACAAAACTTCCAGGGAGGCAGAAGGAATGATAATACTATACCCAATGGGATATCCTGCCCTTCAGAAGCTCCAAAGCAGAAAGCTCCTGTTGTTATTGTTAGCTGCCACTGAAGCCAATTCTGACTCATGGCAATCCCATGTATGCAAAGTAGAGCTGTTCCATAGGATTTTCAAAACTGTGACCTTTTGGAAGCAGATCTCCAGGCCTATCTTCTGAGGCACTACTGGATGGGTTCAAACCTCCACTTGGGTATTATGATGGGAAAACTGCCAATTCAGAGGCAGCACCTGCCTTACCCAGGAAGACCAGGTGCCCACAGGTCTCCAGCATCACATCACGGTACAGGGCCCTCTGGGCAGGCTCCAGGCATCCCCATTCCTCCCAGCTAAAGGTCACAGCCACGTCCTCGAAGCTCACAGGTGCCTGAAACATCACATATAGTACTGTTTCAGTTCGTGCTCGTCTCCCCAGTGGGGATCACCGAGAAGAGAGACAGTGGGTGCTGATGTCCATGAGTATGTACACAGCATCCGGCTTTAGCCTGCACTTGGATCCGATATAGACCTCAGGCCCTGCTCATCTCACTCAAGGTACCACTTACAACACAGTGCATTTTTTACTGTTCTTTGAGTGTCTCGTCTACTGTCAGACCGGAGACCCTGATTTCTGGACTGGAAATGGCAGAATTCTCACTTTCAGCTTCTCTATAAAATCACAGACCCAAAGACAGGCAAAAAGGACAATCTTAAGCAGGGGTCAGTGAACTACAGCCTGTGAGACAAATGTAGGCTATAGTCTGCTTTTTTAGAAGGCTACGAATGGTTTAGGCAATAGTGACCACATGTAGCCCCCCGCAAAAGAAACAAAAAAAATTGCCATCGAGTTGATTCTGACTCACGGCGACCCCATGTATGTTAGAGTAGAACTGCTCCAGAGAGTCTTCAATGACCTCGATCTTTCAGAAGCAGACTGCTCCTCTGGGTGGGCTTGAACCAGCAACTGTTTGGCTAGTATTTGAGTGCTTAACCATCTGCACCACCCAGGGACTCCCAGGAGCTCTTTTAGGATAGCCATAATAAAAAAGGCAGATAGTAACAAGTGTCGGACAGGATATGGAGAAAGTAGAACCCTTTTACTCTGCTGGTGGGAAAGTAAAATGCTAAAAAGTTGCTTTGGGAAACAGTTTGGCAGTTCCTCAAAAAGTTAAACATAGAGTTATCAAATGATCCAGTAATTTTACTCCTAGGTATATATACAGAAGAAACAAAAATGTCCACAGAAAAAATTGTACACAAATGTTCATAGCAGCATTGCTCACAACAGCCAAAAAGTACAAAACCCAAATGTCTATTAACTGATGAATAAACAAAATGTGGTATATCCACACAACAGAATCTTATTCAGCCATAATAAGGAATGAAATATTGATTCATGCTACAACATGGATAAACCTTGAAAACCTTATGCTTAGTGAAACAGGTCAGACAGAAAAGGCCAAATATACCATGACTCCATTTATATGAATTGTTCAGAGCAGGCAGATCCATAGAGACAAAAAACAGTTTAGTGGTTGCCAGGTACTGTGGAGAGGGGAGAATGGAGAGTGACTGCTAGTGGGTATGAGGTTTCCACTTGGGATGATAAAAATGTTCTAAAATTATTGTGGTGATGGTTGCACAACTCTGTGAATATACTAACACCCACTGAACTGTACAATTTACGGGGATGAATTATATGGTATGTGAATTATATCTCAAGATATCTCAAGATAGCTGTTAAAAAACTTAATGGCAATGAAGCTGTTAATTTTTTTTAAGTATACATGCCAAAAAAAAGGGAAGAGAAAAATTCTGTAAGGTGGAAAGGTAAAATAATACACAAATGCTAACAAGTTTCTCTACATACCCAAAAAACAGCCAGAACTGGACACAACAATAACAAAAAAAAATGCATACGAGACGCAAGAAATTATGCATTTAACAAAATAGGCTCAGAACCATACGAAAAAAACCATACTATATTACTGTCACAGGCCACATTTACCACCTGTGCCCCACACTGTGCAGGCAACACAGTTTCTCATCTCAGGATATACTAAATAGGCAAAGGAAGTCACAGAGAAACGCACAGGTTATCACCACATTTTTTAAGAGCAACAAAACTTGGCGTGGGCACAAGAAGCCAAGCACCAAAATCTCGTACAGGCGTATTCATGACCTCCTACGATTCTGTGAACGTGGAGGGAGCCAGGAGTTTGTCGATACGGGGAACCTCTGGAGGTAAAGACAAGGGGAAGGGAAAAAAAGACTAAGTCGCAAAATGGAAAAACTCACAGGAGACAAAGTTAAAGTGAGGAATGCAAAATTCTAATTTTGACATTAAGGTAAAAAAGATTAAAAAAGTGAACCTACAAATGCATAGAGACTAAAACGTGGTTTTATGATCGTAATTCAGTTGTTTCAACTATGGAGAAAATCAGTTTACAACGTGAAGGTAACGAACATAAAATTCTCACTCATATGAACGTTAAAAAAGGTTAAAAAAAAAAAAAAGTCTGCAAACGGACAGAAACTGCAAGGTGGTTTTGTAATGTTAAATCAGTGATTTCAACGTCCCTCGCTGATTTAGTTCTCAAGGGACTATGGCCTGGTTTTATCTCATGTTTCTATGACAGTATAAAGCGGAAAGGAAAACGAAAGAGGGCTTTTGATGTCAGTTTGGAATGCACTCCTGGGAGACAGCTCCCCGCCCCCTCGGGCTCGCGCCGACCGCCCCCACTCACCCGCGCCGTGCCCTCGGAGACCCCGCGGCCTCCATCATCATCGCCATCGCCGCCTCCTCCTGCCTTCCGCCCCAGCTGTCCGCCCCGCTGTCCCGGGGACCAGAAAAGCCTCATTCGTCGAATTCCGCTGGGAAGCCACCTCAGTGAATCACGGCCGCCGACACAATGGCGACGGGGGAAGGGGCGGCGCACCGGAAATGCGTCCAGTGAGCCAGGAACTATCTCATCCAGCAGCAACGCGGCGCTGGTGTCTGCCGGGCCGAGAGGCGGTGGGGTAACCTGGGCAGGGGGCCGCATTGGCGACTCCAGCAACGGACACGGGCGTCCAAGGCTGACGGCGTCAAAGATCCGAAAATGGAGCGAGGACGCCTCGGGAATCGGTGTCCAGGGAGCCGGGGATTTAGCGGGCGCCGCGCACTTCTCTGAAGAGGCCCCGTCTGCGACCCCCCCCACCATCGGGACACGGAGCACCTCCGGTTCCATGCCTTCCTTTACGACTCTCAGAAAACTTGTTACGCCTGATTCCTGTGGTTTGCGCCCATCGCTTGCTCAATTTATTCCTGGCTGTTTATTGATCTGGATTGGGAATATAAACGATGCCATTTTCTCCCGTTGGGTTCAAAAATGGGCTATTGTTGTTATACTGGAAAAGCGTGAACTTTTTTTTCTAATTTTTCTCGGCTGACCTTTGTTCAAGTATTTTATTTCATTCTCTTGGCTTTAGCAGGGACAGAGTCATCGTCTAAAAGATAATTTTGACTTCGTTTCACGATTTGTGGCTTTGGCAACGTTGTCAAACAGCTGACGTTTGTGCATACTGAGTGATGCTAGTGGAAACCCACTCCCATCCCGGCCCCTGTGCCACCACACACACACACACAACATCGACATTCAGGTCCCTGTGTCATTCATGAAGAAACTAACCAAATCCCTCTCAAACAGGAAACAAAGACTACTGATTCAGATGAGCACCTGATCCCTTGTCTTTGGGACAGGGATGGCAGAAAAGAATCAGCAGCAGGAAGAAAGGACCCAGAAATGTCCATCTCAAGAGTAGAACCCAGGGAATGACAGGGATGATGATGAGGATGATGCTGAAGATGATGGCAGCTGATGTTTTAGAGTATATCCTTGTGTTAGTTATCTAGTGCTGCTTTAATAGAAATACCACAAGTGGGTGGCTTTAAAAAACAAATTTATTTTCTCACAGTTTAGGGGGCTAGAAGTCTGAATTCAGGATGCCGACTCTAGGGGAAGGCTTTCTGTCTTTTTCAGCTCTGGAAGGAAGTATCTTCTGGCTCCTTAGTGAGTTTTCTTGCTCATTTGCTTAACTCTTTTATAGCTCGAAAAAGATTAAGACAACCCTACACTAATACTGCCTTATTAACATAAAGACAACCACTCCCAAACGGGATAACCACAGGTACAGGGTTTAGGATTTGTAACACCTATTTTAGGGGGACACGATTCAATCCATAACAATCCTTACACACACATTCCCGGAACCTCTGTTTTCTGTACAGGACCCCATCCTCAGCTGTATGCTCTGCCACCTGGAGTTCCCCTGGTTCACTCTTTCGGGTGAATTCCAACCTTCTGCTGGGGTGGAGGAGAATCTGTCAACCAGCTGTATGCAGACTTTCAGCTGATCCTTCTAGTTCAGCCCCTTGTTAGGGTACTCAGTCCTTCCAACTCCTGGTTTTTGGGGTTCTGGAGGCAGAGGTGGCTGCCTCCCAGCCTTCATCTTCACTACCTCCAGTTTCCTCTCTTGGGGCTGCTATCTCCATTACCAGTAGTTCAGCTGCTTTCCAATGATTGCCTTTTTCTCCTCCCATTCTCTTTACCCTCTGGGTTTAGGCCTTGAAAAAAAAAAAATTGTTCTTTTCTTATATTGGTGAAGTTTCCAGATGGTGCAGAAGGAAGTGGAGGTGTCCCATCAGCTATCCTTTACCCAAAGCCCAATGTCTGATGTCCACAACTGCTCACCTTCCACCACTCCCCCAGCCACAAAGGGAGCGCAATGAGCAGAACAGGCGGTTGTTTTTTTTTAAACTGTTCCCTGATGTTGTCATCTCTCCTCAGATAGTGACCTCTATAGGTCCTGGGGATTTTCAGTACTCAGAAGGCCCCTGCTCTGAAATCTGCATTGGCAGCATTCGTACTCTGATCACCACTTCGCTTTCATGCAGCTGTCTCATGCGCTCACTCCCTCTCCTGCAGGCACCCCATGGGCAAGTGGTTGGAGGAATCCAAGTGAATGTGGCCTCTGTATTGTCTTCTATAGCTGCTGTAACACATCACCACAAACTCAGTGGCTTGAACTCAAACATACTTTCAGCTGGTGAGCACCAATTTACTATCTTATAGTTCTGGAGGTCTGATGTGTCCAAAGTGAGTCTTACTGGGCACAAGTAAAGGTGTTGGCAGGGCTGTGCTCCTTGTGGAGGCTCTAAGGGAGAATGTTTCCGTGTCTGTATTTCTACCTTCTGGAGGCTGTTGACATTCCTTGGCTTGTGGACTTTTTTGGGGGGGGCGGGGGTCATTAGTCTGCCAACCTGAAGCCCTGGTGGTGCAGTGGTTAAGTGTTTGGCTGCTAACCAAAAGGTCAGCAGTTTGAATCCACCAGCGGCTCCTTGGAAACCCTATGGGACAGTTCCAAACTGTTCTATGGGGTCGCTGAGTCAGAATCCACTCGAATTTTATCGTTGGAGAAAGATGTGGCAATCCGCTTCTTAAAGATTTACAGCCTTGGAAACCCTATGGGGCAGTTTTACTCTGTCCTATAGGGTCACTATGAGTCAGAATAGACTGGGCGGCAGTGGGTTTGGCGTTTGGGTTTTATCCTACTTAATATGCCCTATAAAAAAAAAAATTTTTTTTTTTTTTTTATATTATGTCCTTTATCCTCTGTATCAGCGTCAATATCACTTGAACCTGCTAGGGTTTTGGATGACAACTCATAGCGTAGGTTGGTGGTGAGAAACTGGGAGGGGTGTAATGGCCAAAAAATAATAAAGCCGCCTTATAAGCTGAGTGGTATGGGACAAGTGACACACACTGGGCTTGTTTCTTCATGCTCAAATGGGGGCAATCCCTACATGTAGGGGATATTTGAGGATATAAGGTGCTGTACACAGGAGGTCTTCAATAAATAACTGCTGCTTAGGTTCTATAAATGGTTTGCAGGACAAAGGTGTAAAGGAGCCCCCAAAGAACCAACCTGCTGAATAGAATGTTTAGATTTTCCATCCTTGCCATTGTTGTTGTTAGGGGCCCTTGAGTAGATTTCAACTCATAGTGACCCCATGTGACAGAGTAGAGCTGTCTCATAGGGCTTTCTTGGTTGTAATCTTTATGGGAGCAGATCGCCAGGTATTTCTCCCGTGGGGCCGCTGGGGGGGTTCCAATGACAGACTTTCAGTTAGCAGTGAGCACTTTAACTTTTTGTGCCACTAGGGCTCCTGGGGACACTGGGCACAATGGATATTCCACTCCTCAAAGGAACAACTGTCAACTTCCACTGCAGTCTGAAGTGCCTCCTGAAGTGGCTTAGAGCTTTCTCATCTCCCTGGACAGAAGAGCGCCTCCAGATCATCAAATAGAAGCCTGGCTTCATTTTTAATGGCTGTGTTGTATTTCAGTCTCTTTACCATAGAATGTCTCGTCAACTGCACATTGCTAGACAATTAGGGAAGCCCTGGTGGCAAAGTGGTTAAGAGCTCAGGCTGCTAACCAAAAGGTCAGCAGTTTGAGTCTATCAACCATTCCTTGGAAATCCTATGGGGCAGCTCTGCTGTGTCTTACAGGGCTGCTATGAGTCAGAATTGACTTGGTAGCACACAATGGCAACCAGACAACAGACAATTAGGTTAGTTCCTAAGTATATAATATTTAAAAGCAGCACTTCCTAGATTTCACTAAACCCCACAGACCGTCATCATTTTCATCAATTCTCTGAACCACACAGACTATTTAGTGTTTTAATTCGACCTACTTTTTTCCTATTAGTATATCCTAAGCAGTTATCTATGAAGTCAGGAGTCTACTTGCAAGCTATTTCTTTTGTGATGCACCTTGAAATGAGTATATAAATAGTGGTTTCCATGTACACACACCTAAAATTATCCATAGCAGTAATACTTAGGGTGTGGTCTGTGAACCAGTATCTACCCATAAGCCACCTGTTATCAGTCCAAGATGGACTCATGAGCTTGCCTCAGAAAGTAATCCACTGCGCATAAAACCAAATTCATTGCCCTTGATTCTGACTCATCACAACCCTATAGGACAGAGTAGAACCACCCCATAGGGTTTCCAGGGCTATCATCTATACAGAAGTGGACTGCCACATCTTTCTCCTGTGGAGTAGCTGGTGGGTTCCAACAGCCGTCCTTTCACTTAACAGGTGAGCGCTTGTTAACCTGGTGTGCCACCAGGACTCCTTGTAAATCCACCAAGACCCCTTTTATTAGCTCAGCTGATTTTATTCTGAAGCAGTCTTTCCTGACGAGGAAGCAGTGTATTGGCAAGCTCATCATTGTTTTGTGGACTGGGAACAGTCTGTGGACTGGTTCCTTTACATGGTGTTGATCAAGCTTTAAGTATCTGATCCTAGGGTACCATTGGTGTGCCGGGGTGTGGGGCGGGGGGGCACGGTTTGGGAAACAGTGGTAAATAACAGCATGATGACATACTAGTTTGGAGAGTATGAGGTGGTGCTTAGGATGTTGGCTTCTGGCATATGCATATGGATTTGAGTCTGTATAACTTTGGGCAACTCAGCCACCCTCATTGTACCTTCTCATCTATAAAATGCTGTTTGCTGTCAGGTCAATTCCAACCCAAAGTGACCCCATATAACAGAGTAGGGCTGTCTCATAAGGTTTCCTAGGCTGTAATCTTTGGAGCAGTTGGTGGGTTTGAACTGGCAACCTTTTGGTTAGCAGCCAAGCACTTAACTATTGTACCACCAGAGCTCCTCATCTGTAAAACAGGTAGAGTAAAAGTACCTACCTTAGGATTGTGAGGATTAAATAATGTGCACAAAGTCCTTAATGCAGAGCCTGGTTCTCAGTATGTGCACAGTGAAGTCTAGCTGTTACCATCCTAATTCTTTTATGATTACAATGCTAGAAGTGAACATTTGAGGTCAGTATGTGCTTTCTGGAGCCCTGCTGGTGCAGTGGTTAAGCACTCAGCTGCTAACTGAAACATCAGCAGTTCAAATCCATCAGCTGTCCCTCGGAAGAAAGACGTGGTAATCTGTTCCCGGAAAGATTACAGCCCTGAAACCCCAATGGGCAGTTCTACTCTGTCCTATAGGTTCACTATGAGTCGGTACTGACTCAACGGCAACGGATTTGGTTTGATACGTACTTTTTTAAGGTTTCGCATACATCTTTCCAAAATGCCCTCTGGACAATTTACACTCTAACCGCAACGAAGGAGTGTGCTATGAAAGAACATACTATAAATGAGTCATAGACTTCGGTCCCACAATACCATTCATTTTGTTTTACCACTGCTTATTCTAAATATCAAATAATTACTATAACGATATTTAATTAAATAGGTGAGGGGGAAAAAACACACAGATTCTGCCACAAAAATATATAAATAGTTCATTTATCTCTTCTATTTTAGTCCTTGTCCATATGCATAAATCTTTACCACAGATATAATTATCAGTGTGCACAGATTACTTGGTATCTGGCCTTTGAAATTTATAACATTATAAACATTTTCAGGATTCATTCATATCATTTATCATGACCAAATGAACAAATTACTCACAGTAAGTCAACTGCATGGAAAACTAAATCTTTTGTCCCAACCACTACATTCATAAGCAACAACTCCTCACTGGTTTTATTTACTCACTATGTGCAGGGTGGTCTCCCCTGGTTGTCCTTAGGTCTTGGGAATGTGCTTATTCAGCACTTCCTTTTCACATTCAGTCTTGAAACCTGAGGAGGCCTGTGCACATTACATTGCAGAATGAGGTGAAAAAGGCAAAATCTATCCCCACTGGTTCAACAGTTACGAGGTAAGTGGTTTCTTCTTGACTTTCTTCTTACATAGCCCCCTGTTGTGCGTCCTCTGGTGACCGATGAGGTGGGAGCTTTGGTTGAAGGCCC
Organism: Loxodonta africana; assembly: GCF_030014295.1. Taxonomy (NCBI): domain Eukaryota; kingdom Metazoa; phylum Chordata; class Mammalia; order Proboscidea; family Elephantidae; genus Loxodonta; species Loxodonta africana. The sequence continues at coordinate 28,417,364 of NC_087352.1, read as the reverse complement.
GTCCACACTTGTTGCACACATAGGGGCGCTCCCCAGTGTGAGTCCTCTGATGCCTGACCAGGTGAGAGCTCTGGCGGAATGCTTTTCCGCAGTCCCCGCACGGGTAGGGCTTTGCTCCAGTGTGAGTCCTCAGGTGCTGGAAGATGGCCGAGCGATCATTGAAGGCTCGCCCACATTCTCGGCACTTAAATGGCTTCTCTCCAGTGTGAATCCTCTGATGCTGTGTGAGTGAGGAACTCTGGATAAACGATTTCCCACAGTCCTGACACACAAAGGGCCTATCTCCTATGTGGATCTTTTTATGCACAGAAAAGTACTTTGGGTTCCGGAGAGTTTTACCACACTCACTGCATCGGCAATGTGGGCTTTCCTTGTGAATTCTTGTGAACGTAATCTGCTGAGTGCTCTGGCTGCAGGCTGTCCCGCAACCGCTGCTTTCCCTGGCTTTTCCCCCTTCTAAGCTATTCTGATGAATTTTTACATGTGAATTATGCTTTGTGCTTTTAACCTGTGAGCTACGTTTACGTAAACGTTTTCTAATAGGAATTTTCTGGGGTGAAACAGGGCTTGTACAGAGACTGGTGTTCGCCCTGGATTGAGGGCTCTCACGGTTCTCCTCCTGAGGTTCAGCTTTTTCCTGAGCAAACCCCACTTGTTTCAGTGCCGTGTTCTGGACTCCCGGGACTTCATCTTCCAAGACATCTCCTGAAGAGGAGGACATGGAGCCACCCCTTGAAGACTCATCCACTTTAAGGCTGTGGGCTGGTTCTTCCTCAGAAACATCAGCCGTTGGAGTTAACTCTTTGCTTTCCAGTGTAGTTTCCCACCCTGAAAAAAACCCAAGAAGTGTGAGACAGTGCTAGAATGGCTCTGACAGTATGATAGGTATGATTAAGTATGCACAAGTTAGGGGACCATGAGGGACAGGGTATCTGGGGTGATGAAAAAGTTCTGAAACTAGACAGTTGTGACAGTTACACAACATTGTGAACACACTTAATGCCACTGAATTGTTTAGTTTAAAATGGTAAATTCTGTTATGTGTATTGTATCACATAGTATTAAAAAAACAAATTAAAAAAAAAAAAAGCCTAGTTACGAAAAAAAAACCCTGCAAGTCAAGGAGAGACTGAAAAGCAGTGAAGCAACAAAGACGGGAACAGAGAAATTGGTGATCAAGACATGGATGAAGCTATAAGCAGGAATAGCTGGTTGCTGGGTTGAAGCGAAAACACCATGTGCAGTCCTTTGTCCACCCAAACCTAGGTGACACAGGGAGCCTTCATTCTCCAAGCTCACCACCGCCTTCCTGTTCTTCTCATATACCCTCAGAGGACAGCAAGTCAGTCCCTCACCGGCCCGAGTCTTCCGCTGTCCCTGAGGCTCTCCCACCCCTCCAGGTCCACGGTTCTGGTTAGATCTCTGTGGGGCACAAAGTCTAGCACAGGCTCTGCCGGTAACAGCTCCACAGCCCTGGACACGTGTGACCTCTCCAAGCCTGACTCACCCTGTCTATAAACCAAGTAGGAAAAACAGTGAGCTGGCAGGGCTGTTAGGAGGAACAAAAGCTAATGGGATAAAACAGATGGTACTGTGTATTGTACAGGGTACTGGTGAGAAAAAAAAAAAAAAAAACAGTAATGACCCTAAAAAATACTTGGACTCAGCTTTGGTTAATAAGGCAGCATTGTATCAGCGAGTAGTGTCTGGGGTCTTAAAAGGTACGAGCAGCCGCTCAAAATACCCCTGGTCTCTATTAGCCTGGACGAACAGAGGAAGAAGACGACCCAGGAATCAGAGAGAAATGGACTGCAGGTCTGTCTCCATCAACTACTACCCCTTCTGTCATGAGACCGAAAGAAATGGATGGTGCCCAGCTACCATTAATGAACATTTTGATCAAGGATCCAATAGTTGGATCTTGATCAAAGGAAGGAAAAAATGTAGAAAAGAACTTCAAATTCTTATTGGAAACCAAGAGTTACTGAATACATTGAGACTGGAAGAACTCTGAATCTATTACCTGGAAACAACTTTTAGGCCTTGAACTGAGACTATCCCATGAAGTAATCTTTAAACTAAACATTTTAGCTCATTTAATAAAGAATGTTCACCTTGAGCATTGAACTCTTTTAAAGAATTATTTATATGGGATTAAACGGACATTAACTTTGAAACACAGACAAGAACTTTAAAAGGCAGAGAGTCCGGGTTAATGGTGGTGAAATGAGGGGCAGAGACGGGAGAATGGCGACAATGTGGAACGTGTAACCACTGTTAATGATCTGCACATGTAAAAACTGTTGAATGGGTATGTTTTGTTGTGCATATTTTTGCCCAAAAAAAAAAAAAAAAAAGTAACACTATGGTCCCCATTGTATTTGAGGTCATGCTAGGTGTAAGGACCAGATATCTGGGTCTGTGTGGGTGCTATTTGTCTCCACAGGAGGATGGGAAGGAGAGAAGGTGGTGAGAGAAGCCAGGCATGTGAATGGCCACAGGGCCCAGGACCAGGTGGTGGGGGCAGAAGCCTGGAGGGGTATGCTCAGGTTCGTCCAAGCTGCTTCTGCCAATGACAGTGTCTCCTTCCTTCCCTTCATGAGAAGGGCGAGGACCTGTCTATCAACCTTCCCCTCTCCAGGATGCAACTCTACCTATGATAACCACAAACTTGCTTATTACAGGAAATGGCATGGGTTGGAATAGTCCGTGTGCTCACTTCAGCTCTCAGTTCATTCATTAGAATTATAATCATTTATAAAACAGAAGAGGGGTCAACAACAGCATCTAAGCTGGTGTGAGGATACCAGGACATGGCTCGCTAACAGACCTAGGGATGGTGGTAACTTAAACCCAGCTGAGAGGATCTGGTAGAATGAGGGCAAAGAGAATGAGGGAATCATAGGAGGTGGGTGATGCTGGCTGAGCATACACTGGAAGTGCCTCAGGGGCCCAGGTGGCCAGCAGATCATGGGAAGCTAGAAAGAAGGGCTGGGCTGGGAGATGAATGATTGTTTCTGCTTTTGAAATTACATGCTTAAAATGACAAAAAAAAGGCACATAAAATACAATCTTTGTGGAGAACTGCTGAGGAAAACACAGCAGGACAGGAACAGGGCATCCAGAGGAAATGCTCTCCCTGAGAAGAATGCTGGCCCAGTGAAGATGGGTGGATTGAAGGTGATAGGGATCAATCTGTGTCCTCCAAAATATATACTGCAGTCCTAACCCCTATAACCTTCAGATATAACCCTATTTGGAAATAGGATTTTCTTTGTTATACTAACGTTGGTTGAGTCCTAAACCTAAAGAGACAAGAACGAGGGGAAGATAGATACCACATGAGGGTCGCCAAAGAAATGAGGAACAAAGGGGCTCCAGAAACTGCAAGAGACAAGATTCTTCCACCAGAGGCAACAGATAGAGAGCTTTCCCCTACACTGACTAATCCCCTGAATTGAGACATTTAGCCTCCTGAACTGTGAGAAAACAAATTTCTGTTCCTTAAAGCTACCCACGTGTGGTATTTGTTACAGCAGCACAAAGACACTAAGACAGAAGGGAAGACTCAGGGAAGGCAGGAAGATTCCCAAGGGACCCAGGTCCTCAGAGGGTCTAAACAGCTGCCCCTCCACCTTACTCCCCTCCTCCTTGCTCGAGTTCAGAAAGCGGAGCGTGAGTTCCAGGTGCTGGTTCCAGGAAGGCCACAGAAATTGCTGGGCAGGGGTGGGGCAGAGCCACCCTGGAAAGCAGTCACAGCCCTCGCTCTCTGGAGTCCTGTAACAGGCCACCAATGCCCAGTCCTAGCTGGAGGCCTTGAGAATGCCGGAAGGGTAGAATGGCTGGGGAGGCCTCGGCCTTACCCACAGAGACCAGGTTCCCCAAGGTCTCCAGCATCACGTCACGGTACTCTGTCCTCTGTGTTGGGCCCAGCAGCTTCCACTCCTCCCGGCTGAAGTCCACAGCCACATCCTGGAAGGTCACAGCCTCCTGTAACAGCACCCATGTGTCCAATCAGCCCAGGCCCTCATGCCTCAGCAGGAGGATCAGGGACTTGTCTGTACCGAGGGGGCCCTCGCTTTGGCATTTCCTCAGAGAAACACCAACTCGTTGCCCGGAAAACGTCTTGCCCCTCTGATAAGACTACAGCCTGGGTCTCAAGCTGAGAGGCAGAGCCCCACCCTCCAGCGCGCCCTGCACAGAGGTGAGAGCTTCTGGATTTAAACCCCAGCTCTACCCCTTTGTTGGTATACAGAGGTAGGTTTAGTGAACTTAGGCCCCGATTTCCCCTTCTGTAGGACAGGGACACTGACAGGGCCTTCTCCACATATCTGTTGGAATGCATAAATGGTAACATTTGAATGTAAAGCACACACTAATTCTGTCTATCATAATTATTCAAAAACATCCACGATTATTACAATTTGTGACATACAGCCTGTGTTTGGACATGGAGGGAAGGGACTGGTGGGTGGGTCAGTATGGCCTTCAGTTTCTCTAAGGCAGTTATGCTCCACACGTCTGGCACAGTGGACTGAAGCAGCAGAGCGAGGAGTGCTGTCCCTTTGCCCTTGCTCCACCTCTTCTCCAGGCTTGGCTGGTCCTTTCTCTAAACTCGTTGTGCCCCTCCCATTGTGCTTTGGCCACCACTGCAGGCTGCTCTGCTTTCTCCACCTGGACACATGGACTGCTGAGAGGATCTGGAAGCAGACCTGTCCCACATCCACAGTCATTCCAGCTCCCACCCTGTTCAACCTCCCAGGGACTTGAGGGTCCCAGTGTCTCACTTCCTGCCCCATGAGGACCACAGTGCTCTCGCCCAGGGCCTGTTCATCACTCCCTCCAGGAAACACCCCAACGCTGGTGATCCCCACAGTCCCTCTGCTTCATACCAGCACCAGGCAGAAAGAGCTAAGACAGAGTGTTGGGAGGATGGTCTGCCTCTACACCTCCTATTCAGGCTGTGTAAGCAGAAGCCTTGGGCCCAGAACATTTGTCTGATAAGGAGACTAGGAATGGGGTCTCTCTCACCTGCTTTTCCTTGGCAGAGCAGCCTTCCCCTCTATTCTGGACACAGTTAACTTTCTCTGTCTCTTGCAAATGTCCAGGCACCACACGGTACCTGGCCACCCCCACTTCTCTATCTGTTCTTGCAGGAGAAGTGGGCTCTCTTGTCTGCGGAGGGATGTGTAGAGAGCAACATCTGCACTAGCCATGAGGAGCGACCCCCTCACTGACCACGGGAGACCGGTGCCTGCAAGTGAAGCTGATCCTGCTCTGTCTCTTGTAAGTAAAGCGCTGCCCAATGCACTAGTAGAGCATGTGGCTTGTGTCTTTTCCTGGGAACCCTGAATTCTTGTACAGCGGTTACATGACACAGAGAACTGATCAGTGGGCTAACTGGAGCCTCCAAATGTAGCTACTGACACACACACACACACACACACACACACACACACGCACGAAACCTCCCATCCCTCCAACCTCTGGCCTGTCTCTGAAACGGACGACTTCACCTCCTACTTAGCAAAGAACTACAAGTGCCACAAGCAAACCACCTGTACCCCCCCATCCCCCTGGCATCTAAACTTTTCTGACACTGCCCCACCTAGATGCCCCCATCTGAGGCCACCCAGCTCTGAAAAGCCCCACCCCCACCGGAAACACACTCATGTTCTGATAAATCACCTTGCTCCAACAAGCCCTGCTCCCACTCGATACCCATCTCCTGACAAGCTCCCCACTTCAGTAACCTCCCCCCAAAAATCCCACCCCTACCTGACAAGCCTCGTCCCTCCACAAGCAGATATTCCCCTTCTCCCACTTGATGTAACTATCCACCAAGCTCCTGACACCTTTGTGGACTTAGAGACTGCCCGGGCTGGATCTGTGACCAGTCCTTACTAAAGAGTTGATCAGGATGCTAGGAGGAAGTAGTCTCCTGAAGCCCCTTCACCTCGAACTGGGAGGCTGTGGTGTAATGGATTGCTTTTGTGTGGCCTTTCTCTCTGGGGTCTTGTAACTCCCTCCCAGGTGATTGGGCAGGACTGTACAGACAGGGTAACTGTAGTCCACCAAGGGGATTCGTCAGTTTTGCCAATCTGATGGTCCTGAAATAAGCCACCCCGGAGGCAGGAAAGGAAGAGCCCACCACCACCAAGGAAGAACAGCCAAAAGCCAGCATGTCCCTTGGATCTGGGACTCCTACACTGAGAAACTCCTGGACGTAGAAGACAGAGAGAGTGAGCTGTAACCCTGAGGACAGTGAGAAGCAGCAGCAGGAGAAACCTGTCAGCAGGAGAAGGCACAGTGGGCTTCCTGGCCCATGGAGCGAGAAAGCTGAGTGCCTTTGGACAGAGGCCCAGGGCCAGGGAGAGGTAAGCCTGTGAGCACAGCTAGGAAGAGGCTGTCCTGACGTGTTCCTAAAGCTGAATTGTAACGTGTTACTTCCCTAAAAAACCCCATAATCGTGAGTATAGTCTGTGAGTTTTATGTGGCCACTACAGTGAACTATCGAACCCAGCAGAGAAGTAGGGTACAGTGAGAGGGATGGTTGGTGTTAGAGTTGATAAAGACGGTGGAAATAGAAGGCATGTCTGATCTCTGCCTCATGAGAATTAGCCTTGAGCTGTCGGTCTTGATTCTCCTTCCCCCTTCTGAAGTTAGGGGAAGTCAGGCACTGCCCTTGTGCCATTTTCACAGGGGCATTTTGCTCCCACATGGGTAGAGCCCACTTGAGAGCGAAGCTGGCAAGGGGAAAGCAAAGCCAAGACACTAGGGCTGGGGAGAGATCCTCACATCACCGGGTAGCACCTGGATCTAACCTTGCCTGAAGCCCACCCCTGCACAACTCATTACGTATATGCCACCTGCAACAAAAGAGCTCTGACCAATGCCACATACACAACACACCTCTCCTTGGTTGCGCTTGCTCCCCTTCTTTTTCATTATGGAGAACTTCAAACAAATACAAAAGTAACCTGAAGAAGAAAACCATCCCCAAATACCCATCACTTAGTCTCAACGCATGGCCAGCCCCGTTTTGTCATGCTCCACTCCTGGGTTATTCTGAAGCAAATCCTAGACTCTGTATCGATTCACTCATCAATATTTAAGTCCGTAATTCTGAAGGATGAGGCTTTGCTCATTCTAACCAAGATCTGGACAAAGTCCACATACCCCTGCCTTTGATTGCTCCATCTCTCAGGTCTCTTAAAAGCACTTGGTCCCCCTCCCTCTTGCCTCACGGTGCCCTTCTTTGAAGGTCAAGCCACTTCAGAGCCTAGCACAGCCCTGAGTACATAGCTGGAAGGAAGACGAGAGGGAAGTCCAGGGTAGAGGGAAACCTTGAGTGGAACCACTGCACAGGAGATCCTGTGACCTGAGAACAGCACAAGAGGGCAATGATCCCACTCACCTCAGGCAGGTCCTTTGCTAGACAGTCAGGCACTTTCTCCTCCTTTTCTTCCTCTTGCCAATCAGTGACCTCCAGAGAAGAAGTAGGGCCCTGGGCCGGCAGAGCTGGGGAGAAACAGGGGTAGGCTTCAGGCAAGGCTAGATCCAGGTGCTATCCTCGCCAGTACCACCCACGTCCTGGCCTCTCCCTGGCCTGCTCAGTCAGGGTGAGGGATGTCCATCTGTCTCACTGTGACCCTGAGGGGCTGGCAAACACCTGCATCCTACTGTTGCCCCTGAAATCTCTACTCCCACTTTCTACCAACCACTAACTCAGATCCCACCTCCTCTGAGGCGAGCTGCCTCGTCTCCTCACTCACCGCTGCGGCTGGCCTGGCCGCCTTCTCCTCTGAGGCAAAGCCCCCGTTTCCAGCCTCTAGGCACTGTACCCTGCCCTTCCTCCCTCCTGCCGACCCAGGGAGTGTGGGAATTCCCTTCACCCCCAGGATGGTTCTGCTCTCTCCCGTCCCTGAGGCCGTCTTCCCTCTCCTGACATTCACCCAACTCTGTGTGAACTTTATCAAGTCTCTGCCATCTTAGAAAACAAAAGCCCTGCCCTGGCCCCATGTCCCCTTCCAACCAAGGCTCCTTCACATCCAGCCTTCCCCACATATTCCTAGGTAGTCCACAGACTTATAATGCTGACTGTACCCTGTTTATCAAGGGGGCTTGGACCTGACCCAGGCTGACCAATCAGGCCATTGCATCCTCTTGGCCACAGTGACTGGATCCACAGCCAGCGAATCAGAGACAATGAGACTTCTGCTCCATTAACAGGAAAAGAGAAACTCCAAGGGGCTTCAAGCGAAGCCAACAGAGGGCAGCAGAGCTGAGAGATGTGAAAGAGGAAGAGTCCTGAGGTCACCACTGGATCCCTGGATTCAGCTGTGCCTGAAGCCTGTCACCCTGGGAGTTCTCAGTATATTCTCTTTCAATCTGAACCATTCTGTGCCAGGTTTTCTGCCTCTCACACCCAAGTCACAACAAATACGCTGACCACAAAACTGGGAGTTAGGCTCTCTGGAGAGCCTCTTCCTGCCTTCCGCTGTATGAAGGCTAGTTGATTTCATTTACCCCCAAGGTCTTAAATACAGGAAAGACTCACTGACTTTCATCTTATGAACTCCAGAACTGTTTCCCTGACACCTGTATTATTTCCCATTGTCTCTGTGACAAATTAACACAAACTTAGTGGCTTAAAACAACAGAAACCTATTCTCATAGTTTTGGAAGTCATAAGTCCAAAATTAATCTCATTAAGCTAAAATCAAGATGTCGGTTGGGCTATATTTCTTCTGGAGGCTCAAGGGGAGAATTTGTCCCTTGTCTTTTCCAGCTTCTAAAAGGCTGCTTAAGGGGCCCTGGCAGCACAACAGTTAGGTGCTCCGCTGCTAACAAAAAAGATGGCAGTTTGAACCCACCTAGCAGCTCTGTGGGAGATAAGAACCTGGTGATCTGCTCCTGTAAAGATTATAGCCTAAGAAATTCTATGGGACAGTTCCATTCTCTCATGTGGGGTCTCTATGAGTCAGAACTGACTCAACAGATAAAGCAGACTGTTTGCCTTCCTTGGCAGGTGACCCCTCATCACTCCTGCCTCCGCTTCTGTTGTCACATCTCCTTTGATTCTGACCTTGTGGTAATCCTCCTATAAGGACCCTTGTGATTACACTGCACTCACCCAGATCTTCAAAGAGAATCTCCCTACTAAAAATTCTAACTTTCCAATCATTTACTCTCACAAGAAGCATATTCCAGACACCCACCACATGCCAGGCCTGGATAAGAATGCAGAAAGTGACACTGAGCAACACTGAAACACCCTGTTTTTGTTCTTGGGTGCTGCTGAGTCAATTCTGACTGATGGCAACCCCATGTGACAGAGTAGAACTGCCCCACAGAGTTTTCTAGGCTGTAATCTTTATGGGAGCAGACCACCAGGTCTTTCTCCTATAGAGCAGCTGGTGGGTTCAAACCATCAACCTTTCAGTTAGCAGCAAGCGCTTTACCATTGCACCACCAAGACTCCTTTTCAGAAACGTTCTAGCCCCTGTGAAAGAGCCTGGTGGAACAATGAAGTTCCATGGAGTCTTGCTCCCAAATACATCCCTTGCCTGTGCCCTCCTCAGCCCCTGTCACTGACACTCCAACCTGAGCCTCCACCCTCTCATTAGTTGTGGGACCAGCCCCTGGGTGGCCCATCTATTTCGCTACTTGCCCATGTCCACCGTCCATTGCATACAGCAGTCATATACAACTGAATGAATCTTTAACACTCAAATCTGATGATGCCACAATCCCTCAGAATGCAGAGAATGCTTACTGTGGTTTTAGAACGATGTGGAAATCTCCACAAGGGCTCACAAGGTGTGAGGCCACAACCCCCACAAGGGCTCTCAAGGGCCTGGCCAGCCTGGTCCCTTGGACACAAGCAAGACTTGAAATAGATGGGCCATCCCGGGTCTGGTGCTCCCTTCCACCACTGAACTGCATACTTGCTCTCCATTTCTGAGTGATCATTCCCACGTTGGGATCCTTACAGGCGATGCTCCCTTTGCTTGGCTTCCCTTCTTCACAAGGCTAAATTCCACTCAGACTACAGCAACTTGGCCTCCACAAGTCCCGCCTGCACCTCCAGTTCCTGCTGACCTCAGCACGTGTCTCCTGTGTATTTATTTGTCAAACACCCACTCTTCCTGCTAGAACCCAGACCCCGCAAGCACACGAGTCCCTACTTTCTTAGTTGCTACTTTACGTTAAAAAAATAAAAACAAACAACAAAACCAAACCCGTTGCTTCAAGTGGATTCCGACTCATGGTGACACCATGTGTTCTAAGCAGAACTGCTCCATAGGATTTTCATGGTTGTTATCTTTAGGGAAACAGATTGCCAGGCTTTTCTTCCACAGCACTGTTGGGTGGGTTTGAATCTCCAACCTCTAGGCTAGAAGATGAGTGCAAACTGTTCGCACCACCCAGGGGCCTAACTTCACGTACAACCCCCTACCAAGATCCTGACACCAGAAGGTATCCCATATATATATACCCACTGAACTAAAATTCAATTTTCTATTTGCTTGCGGTGAGGCAGGGCACCCAAAGGGATGACAAGAAGCATTTTACCCATCAGAAGGCCTGGAGGGCTTGCCAAAGAAGGCTGTGGTGGGTCCTAGCCCCAGGTTTCAGTAGCTCTGTATTACAGATTGAATCAGGTCCCCCAAAAATTATGTGTTGTAAATCCTAACCCGTATACCCATAGTTGTAATTCCATTTGGTAATAGGTTTTCTTATGTTAATGAGACAATATTACTGTAAAGCCTATCCTTAGTCAAGCTCTTTTGAGATATAAATTGAGCAGATTGAGCAAGAAAGATGAAAAAGACAGACACCACACCAATGAGATCTCCAAGTCACCAAGAAACAGAAGCTGTGATGAGACGAAGACCTTCCCCTAGAACTGGTACCCTGAATTCAGACTTCTAGCCTCCTAAACTGTAGAAAACGTATTTGTTTGTTAAAACCACCCACTCGTGGGATTTGTTATAGCAGCACTAGATAATTAAAACGTGGAGCCCTGGTGGCACAGTGGTTAAGAGCTCTGCTGCTAACCAAAAGGTCAGAAGTTCAAACCCACCAGCAACTCCTTGGAAATCCTATGGGGTAGTTCTACTCTTTTCCTATAAGGTCACTATGAGCCAGAATAACTCAATGGCAACAGAGATAATTCAGACACTCTAAAATGTGGCCCAACAACTTTCATTTCCAACAAATGGGTCCAGGGATGAGGGTATTCCCATAGCCCTTATCTTAGGGGCAGCTGCAGGCACATTAGCAAGGAAACATCTAAAGCTTTAATGTGGGGATGCACGAAGAATGTAGATGTCCTCGGTCCAGACAGAATAGGCAGGGTCCTTCCTTACCCTCCCAGGAAGGCTGGTGTTCTCCCTCACCCATATGGCATATTCCAGGAGGCCAAGGGAGGTGCCCCCCGACCCCATGCTTCCAGCACACTCACCTTCTTCTGTGGATATCCAAGTCACAACCTCCACCAGGGCTGCTGCCTCCTGGCAGTCCGCGGGGTGCTGCGACTCCACCCAAGTCCTAAGCTTTCTGGGCAGGGCACCCAGGAATTGCTCCAGCACCAGCAGCTCCAGCATCTGCTCCTTGGAACGTGCCTCGGGTCGCAGCCACTGGTAGCAGAGCTCACGCAGCTGGGCCAGGGCTTGTTGGGGACCCATCGCCACCTGGTAGCAGAATTGCCGGAACCTCTGGCGAGCAGCCTCGGGGTCAGTGGAATGTTCGCCCGGCTGTCCGGCAGGCTCCCCAGGGAGCTCTGAGCTTAGGCCCCCATCTTCAGCATAGAGGGCTCGAATCTGGGCATTACGGGAGCGGGCCGCCTCCTGGTTCAGTGTGAGCACCTCTGCAACCTCAATCTTCCTCAGGGGATTCGAGTCCCCTTCCCCAGCAGGGAGAGGGTCCACATGAGGATCCAACTGAGCCTCTGCGACCTCTGTCTTCCTCAGGGGACTGAAGCCCCTCTCCCCATCAGCAAAAGAGTCCTCTTGAGGATCGAGCTGAGCCACAGGACATTCTGTAAACAAAAGCGAAGCAAGGCAAATGACCAATCAGCACAGATCAACATCATTAGCCACCAGGGAAACACAAACCCATAGCCAGATACCACTTCACAACCACTTGTTAGGTACTAGAGTTGATTTTGACTCACAGCAACCCCATGTGACAGAGCAGAACCGCCCCACAGGATTTCCTAGGCCGTAATCTGTATAGGAGCAGATTACCAGATTTTTCTCCTGTGGAGTTCCTGGGTGAATTTGAACTGCCACTTTTGGTTAGCAGTTGAGCCCTAACCTTTTTGTACTACCAGGGCTTCTTCTGCAAAGATAAATCAGAATCCACAGCATTTAACAACAACAGCAATCTTTATGGGAACAGAGTGACAGGTTTTTCTCTCAGCAGCTAAGTGCTTAACTGTTGCACCTCCAGGGCTCCTTTCACAACCACTTAAAAAGAAAAACGGTTGCCATCTGAGCGACAACCACTAGGGTGGCTATAATCAAGGTGGACAATAACATGTGTTGACTTGTTTGGATGTGAAGAAATTGGAACCCTCTCACATGGTTGGTGGGAATGTAAAATGCGGCAGCTGCCTTGTAAAGCAGTGGGAAAGCGCCTCACAAAGTTAAGCATAGAGTTACCACATCACCCAGGAATCCCACTCCTAGGTATGTATTCAAAAAAACTTAAAAGACACATCCACACAAAAACTTGTACACAAATGTTTATAGCAGCACTATGCCAAAAAGAAGAAACCATCCAAATATTCATTAACTAAAGAACAGATAAACATATTGGGATATCCGTTTAATGGGATATTATCTGGCTATGAAAAACAATGACGTGCTAACACACTCTACAACACCCACGAACCTTGAAAGCATTGTACTAAAAAGGCCAATCATAAAAAGCCACACGGTGTGCAACGGCATTTATATGAAATGTCCAGAATAGGCAAATCTACAGAAACAGGGAGATTAGTAGCTGTCAGAAGATGGGGGGATTGATAGGATTGGGATATGACAGCTAATAACTGCAGAATTTCTTCTTATGGTGATTAAAATTTTCCAGGATTAGACAACTGTAAAAGTTGTACAACCTTGACAATACAAAAAGTTCATTAAATTGTACAGTCAGTAAGAACAAAAATTATGGAATGTGAATACAACTATTAAAAGCAATTAGAAGTGGCAACAGTTCAGAATAGATCAGATGATACCTCCTCACAACACTTCTAAGAGAAAAAGAAGCTGCTCCTGCCTCCAAGGGGGCCAAGAACAAGGATGTTTGGTAAAGGTAGCCTGGGGCCCAGCACAGTGTCCACAATAGCACATCCACTTAACTGAACTTTAGGGCAGCCCTGAAATGCAAAGGAGGAAGCACAAAGCAATAGGATACCAGAAAGCTCCTTAAAACCCCAAGAAGGCATACTAATTCAAAATGACTTAACGAAAGCCTTTGGCAACAAACACAAAGTAAATGTCTATGGATTATGATTTACTTCCCATCGGAATAACAACAGTTTGTAAAAACGGTAATGGTGTGGCTGACATCAAGAGCACACCTGCACTTCTACCCTTGCTGTTTTATCAACCGTTAGCGCATCTGCTTGAAAAGCACAAACCCAAAGTATTATCAATTAATGTTCAGCTGCTTTCACTGGGTTAATCCACTCGTGGTCAGGGTGGTCTTCAGAGATGCAGACAGAAACACATCTAGACACTGAACATACAAATGGACAATGGCCACATCACACACATCCACAAACTGACTCACAACCTCGGTGACAATCAGCCCAAGAAAGTGAACCACAACCTGTGCAGCCGCCAGCCCAGAACAGTCAGGACTTGGTCAAAGACTGCCAGCCCCTTCTCCCCCCTCCCCCCCCCTTTTTTTTTTGCCTATGCTTTCAACTCAGGACCAACCAGATAAAGCCAAATATGTTCCTCAGCCAATCACGTAACACGCCCCACTTCTATTTAGCTTGCCTCCAGAATTTCTGCACTTATTAGCTGTCATACCCCAATCCTATCAATCCCCCCGTCTTCTGACAGCTACTAATCTCCCTGTTTCTGTAGATTTGCCTATTCTGGACATTTCATATAAATACCATTGCATACCATGTGGCTTTTTATGATTGGCCTTTTTAGTACAATGCTTTCAAGGTTCGTGGGTGTTGCAGAGTGTATTAGCACTTCATTGTTTTTCATAGCCAGATAATATCCCGTTAAATGGATATCCCAATATGTTTAACTGTTCTTTAGTTAATGAACATTTGGATTGTTTCTTCTTTCTGACATAGTGCTGCTATAAACATATGTGTACGAATTTTTGCGTGGATGTGTCTTTTAAGTTTTTTTGAATATATAGGATTCCTGGGTCATATGGTCACTCTGTGCCGAACTTGCCTTAATATAGCCCGTGCTATATTAAGTTCTGAGTAAACAGCCTACGTGTCCTTATTGGGTGGTCTTTATCTCCACAATACACATTCTGAGCAACGCGATCTAAAATAGAACAGAGCTGTTAACAGCGTCAAAACGCCGTTCAAGAAAACTGAAAGACTACCACGTACAGGCCACAATCTATGCAGGTGCCAGCCCGGAAGAGTCAAGGACTTGATCAAAGACTGCCAGCCCCCTCTCCGTTTTTTGCCTATGCTTTCAACTCAGGACCAACCAGACAAAGCCAAATACATTGCTCAGCCAATCACGTAACACGCCCCACTTCTATTTAGCTTGCCTCCAAGTTCCAAGCAGAACCAATCTTTTTCATCTTGCTTAGAGTCTGCCCAACATATGGGACCCTAGCTATACTCCCTTGCTATATATATTAAGCTGAGTAAACAGCCTTTGTGTCCTTATTGGGTGGTCTTTATCTCCACAGTACACACACATCCTGAGCAATGTGATCTAAGATAGAATAAAACTGTTAACAGTGTTAAAACGCCGTTCAAGAAAACTGAAAGACTACCCTATAAAAAAAAGTGAAAAACTTACTGAAAAAAAAAAACTATATAGAAGCCAAAAATTACGGTTATGTGAGATTACTGTAAAATAGGAAAAGTCTTGTGACACGAAAATAGGCTTTATAAAACTGTAAAACAACTCCTTTGGGGGGAGAAAAATGACACATTTGAGACATTAGGAACTGCTGCCTACACACGACGCGCCTGCCGTTTTCTCGGCGTCTGTATCCTTCCTGCACCTCCTAAACGTTGTCAACACGAGCACTCATTCAAAGTCGCTCAGGGGCTGGCCGTTGCTGAGGAACTGTCCCTGGCAAGCCTCAGGCCCATGGGAACGCCCAGTGTTGGGGCAACCAGCCCGTCCCTCGTTTCCCCTCCGGTATAATGGCGACTATGTCCCCTCTGCGTCCGGAAAACTCGGCCAACGGCTGCTTCCGGCCAGTCCCGGAAATGCACCATTCTCCCGGGCCGCCCTCCGCACTACAACTCCCAGGAGCCTCGGCGGCGTCGACTTCCGGGGCCGCCATCTTGATACAGCCCCTCGACCCCTGCCCTAGCCCTAGCCCCAACCCCGCCCGGATGGCCATGGCAACACCACCCAGCAGCTTTTGGGGAGTCTTGTTCCTGCGCTTTAAAACCACAGAGCGGGGGTTCCTTCGCTTTACAGGACCCGCGAGTTGTGCGCCCGCGCCCCCGCCGGAGCTCCCACACACCTTCCCGATCCGCAAGTCCCTTTCCCTTGGGCTTACGCGGGGCGGGGGACAGCGCGGGCGCTTTCCTTGAGTGGCAACGAACAACCGGGTTCCCGTCCATCTTCTGGCCTCAGCTTCTGAGTTCTGCTTCTGTGGCTTCCCGCTTTTACACCCAGCAGGTGTTGCAATTTGCTGGCGCACAATCAGCGACGTGAGTCAGAATGAGTCAGTTAAGTCGCCTCGGGTGGGTTGTAGCCGCCCCGGGCTGGGATTGCACAACAAACAGGTGCCGCAACACGCCTTTAACGCTCAACCTTTGGCGATGAAACTAAACCTATTGCTGTCGAGTCAGTTCTGACTTAGAGCAACCATACAGGGTAGAGTACAACCGTCCCATAAGGCTTCCAAGGCTGTAAGTCATTATGGAAGCAGACTACTGTATCTTTCTCCCATGGAGCGGCTGCTGGTGGGTTTGAACTGCCAATCTTTCGTTTAGCAGCCGAGCGCTTAACCATTGCGCCACCAGGGCTTCTGCAGCCCTTGGTAGTCTCACTCCTT
Organism: Loxodonta africana; assembly: GCF_030014295.1. NCBI lineage: Eukaryota > Metazoa > Chordata > Mammalia > Proboscidea > Elephantidae > Loxodonta > Loxodonta africana. The sequence continues at coordinate 28,401,116 of NC_087352.1, read as the reverse complement.
CAGAGTGGGTCTTTTTTTTTTTTTTGATAGGATTAATTAGGGACATTTAATCTACTACCATCCTCTTTCCTGAAATAAAGGAACTCTGGTGGCATAGTACTTAAGTGATACTATGGCTTTTTGTTAAAAGGTCAGCAGTTTGAATCTACCAGGTGCTCCCTGGAAACACTATGGGGCAGTTCTACTCTGTCCTGTAGGGTCGCTATGAGCCAGAATTGACTCGAAGGCAACGGGTTTGGGTTTTCTTTGGTGCTGAAAAGGTTAAGCGCTGCGCTATTAAACCTGGGGTTGGAATCTACCAGCGGCTCCACTGGAGAAAGACCGGGCCATTTGTTCCCATAAAGATTATAGCCTTGGAAACCCTGAGGCCCTTCTACCTGGTCCTATAGGGTCGCTGAGTCTGAATCAACTGTACAAAACAGGTATTTTTTTTTTCCCCCTCAAATAAACTTTTGAATTTTTGCTTGCATTCTGTATGCCTGTCCCTTCCAACCCATTTATATTTGCCTTAATCTTTAGCATTCAATTCCTTTCCTGTTCCTTAGGACCTCTGGGGCTGTATTTATTTTCCTCCACGTTCTTAATTTGAAAGTTTGAGTATTTTCTTTGAATTGGAGCTCTTTAAGGTTTGGAATCTTTTTCTGTAGTAATTCAAGAAGCCATGCATAGGAATTCACCTGCAGCCCCCCAAAACCAGCAACAATGGCCTGAGGAGTCATCCAGACATGGGAAATGCACCACATGAACCAGCCTCCTCCAGAGCTCCCTGCGGGGCCACAGGCACATTCTGGGCAACAGTCATCCCATTTCCATGGAGTGAGTTCCAACTCATCGACCCTATAGGATACAGTAGAAATGCGCCAAGGAGTGGCTGGTGGGTTCGAACTGCCGACTTTTTGGTTAGCAGCCACATCTTTATCCACTGCACCATCACAGCTCTAGCAGTCATGCATGACACTTACCAAAAAAAACAAAAACCATAATCTTCGATATTGCTTGATAAAAATAGCTTTCTAATTTTTTACACTTTAGTTTTTTCCCCTTGGTTAATCAGAGGAAGTTTTACAGTAAAACCTGTGAAAGCTAGAACCTGTGTAAGGTGGAAATCTGCCACAGAAGGGAAAACTCAAATATTGCCCACTAAAATGGGTAGAAGAAAAGTGGTACTGTACTCTGTCAAAGGCAGAAAATGTGGAGACCCAGAAAAACAAGGCAATGCCAGCAAATTCTGGCCTTCACAGGTTTCACTGTAGCTGTTGGATTCTTTGTATTCTACTCCCCTTCATCTCCCTTTCTAATTATTTCTCCTTTTTTCATAATTACTTTCTTCCCTTCTCCACCGGGTTTTGGGGGTCTCCCCCCCGCTGCAAGAATTTTGTGTTGAATGCTCACTTAAATATTGACACTTACTGTTTCAACAGTTGAACTTTGAAGCTTTTGAGCATGTCTGAGTGTGTGACTGGATGTCAGGGACACTGTGGCTTGGTCACAGGTGTGCTGGGGGTCTGCTGCCCAGCTCTGCCTGCTGCGGGAGCCCTCTGGCCCACACATACTCCCCACATGGTTATATAAAGGAGCTATTGGGTGCCAGGCACGGAAGACAGCTCAGTAAATGAGATGAACCACCAACACAAGGATTCGATGCACCTCAGTCCTCTAAATTTCAACCACCTCCCCAGCATCTCTAAACTAATCCTTATCACTTCTTTCCTGGGAAGTAAGAGCCTTACTTCACGGAGGAGAAAACGGAAGCTCAGATATTTAGACGTCTGGCCACCCATTCACACAGGGCTTCTTAATAATCACCATCAGCTTGGGGCTCCAAGTACTGGGTTTCCACCTACCAGATGAGTGACCCCAGGGCAATATGGGTAATTTAGTCCCCCCATCTTTGACTCATTACTACTGTTATTCAAATTAACCCAGCCTTTGAGCAAGGAGCTTCACCCCTCTGGGCATTAGTGTCCTCACCCTAAGTGACAAGACACCCAAGTATGGGTACAACATGCAGTGAAAGCTCCTGGGAACTGTCATGTCTTCCTCTTGTTACTGTTTTCTCTCACATACTTTCTGCTGCTTCCCTTCTAAAATGAGAAACAGGCCTGAAGTTATTAGTGTTTTCCTAGTGAATGCTGATTTGCCTAACCAGGGATCTAGGAGCTACTACTCCACAAATATAATGGTACTATTAACAATGCCCTTTCAACAGCTGGTTGTGGGGCAGGGCCAGGACAAGTGCTAGCACCCCTCCTCCCTCTGCTTGCTCCCCAGTCCTTTTTGCCTTTCCTCCATTTTCATCCTCCTGCCTTCCCATCATCTAAGTCTTGTCTCCCTCACTGGTCTGCTCAGGGTGCCAACAGGGTCTTGTGCATTCTGAAACCCCAAAGCTGGGCCACAGGAGGATCTGCCAAAGGCTGTTGATGATTATCTTTAAATCAGTCAAAGCCTCTGAATCAATGATAGTAGCTACAATTTCATGAAGGCCACCCAGGACCTGAGCTTTATATCAGGTGCCCATGTCCATCACAGTCCCATACAACCAGGCTGGGAGAGGCTAGTATTTGTGCCCTGGGCTACACACCCAGGGGCCTTTGTACTTACTGTTCCCTGACTGCTAAGTCCCCCCACCCCCTCCCCGACATCTTCACCTGGTTCACCTTCCCCAACCAGCTCTCAGCTCAAACATCACCTCCTCAGAGCTTATTCCTGCCCACTCACACCTCCCCACTCCCCTCAGCATGCCCATCGTTTCCCTCTCTGCAGCAGTTTCCCACCTCAGAGCATCTGGTCTGTTAATTTACTTATCACGTCTCCTGTCCAGTCTACAGCATTGTCCGATGGAACTTTGTGTTGAGGAAAACGTTCTAGCTCTGCACTGTCAAAACATACTAGCCACTACTGGCAGGCGGCCAACGAGCCTCTGAGAGATGGCCAATGTGACTGAGGAAATGAATTGATAAATTCATTTTTGTTGATTTGGATTTAATCAGCCACACAGGCTAGCAGCTGCTCTGAAATGGATGTGGGTCCCTTACTGTGGAGGATTGCAGCCATTTAGAAAAATATTATTAGGTATGGTGTCCTGGTGGTGCAGTGGTTAAAAGCTATGGCGAGCTACAGCTGCTAACCAAAAGGTCAGCAGTTTAATTCCACCGGCTGCTCCTTGGAAACCCTATGGGGCAAGTTCTACTCTGTAACACATGGGGTTGCTATGGGTTAGAATCGACTCGATGGCATCTAACAATATTATTAAACACTATTAAAAAAATGCTAATGTTTTCCTCTAACTTGGATAAAGCAAAATAATTTGTGTAAGTTTATTTTATAATCTGTCACCTTGCTAAACTCTTATTATTGTAACAGTGTTTCAGAGAATTCTTTTAAATGGCAGTTAATTATTAAAAGCTACAAATATTTATTCCTTTGCAATTATTTCTGCTTTGGTAAGAATGTTACTTATACTGTGCAGCAACAGCTCATTAAGGTTCTGAGGTTCCATCACTGAGCCATTTGTGTAGCATGGAAACTATCTTTTAATAGGAATTTGGGGGGAAAAAAACAATGCCTTAGGGCAGTACTGATGTAGTTAGTGGTTTTGTTTTTAAAAAGTTAATTTTATCATTTCTGCTGGGACTGATTTTGACAGCTACACTTTTCCAAAAAATTTTTCCATTTTATTATTTGTTCATTCCTACACTTAATGAATAATTACTGAGCACCTACACTGTGTCAGGAGCTGGACCAAGAACTGGTAACACAGCATGAAGGAAACAACCATTCCACTTAAGAGCACATGCCAAAGGTACAGGGGAACACGTAGTAAAAAGAAAGTCACCCTCCAAACCAGTTCCCCTCTTGGGAGGCAACCACAACCTACCACTTTTCATATTCTTCCAGAGATGATCTAATGAAAAACATATTCGTGTGTGTTCACATATGAAAGCATTTTTAAGATTATCTTGGGGATTGTTTTGTAGCGGCACGTAAAGATTTGTCTCATTCGCTGTTAACAGCCATGCAAAATACTATAATTAAAACAACTACTTATGCTGCTGAATATCTGTATAGATTTTTAGTTGCCATTTATTTTTAATTAGTTGTTTTTGTGTTTTGTCTACCCAGAAAATGACCTCTTGGGATCCTTTTTCTCTAATGTATTTCTGATATATTTATTTCCATATTTAGCTTCATTATTTTCCTTCTTAGGATTTCTAGAGATATCCCCCCACCCCGGCAAAATTTTTTTTAGTCAGTTTAGTTCATTTGTTTTCATTCTTACTCATTAACAGTGAAGGTGTTTCAGGCTTGGAACTACCTTTGGGTACCAAGTCTGGAAGCCATAGGGCAGTATCTGAACATGCCAGATAAGAGGGCTCAAAATTACTTGGTCCTAGAGAGCAAACAGAAGTCCTGGTGACACAGTGGTTAAAGTGCTCGGGTACTAACCAAAAGGTCAATGGTTTGACATTTTAGCCTTTCTGTTCCATCTTATTGTAGGAGAAAGATGTGGCAGTCTGCTTCTGTAAAGATTTACAGCCTTGGAAACCCTATGGGGCAGTTCTACTCTGTCCTACAGGGTTGCTGTGAGTCGGAATCAACTCGAGGGAACTGGATGTGGTATAGTTTGGAGAACAAATATATGGAAGGTGGGAGGATGCAAAGTGTTCTTGAATTAAAAATGATACAACACGAGATCACACTCTGCTAAGCTGAATTCCAGCCATAACATGTTTGATAGTCACTTAAGATTCCAGACTCTCAATCCAGTCTTCATTGACATGTGCTCCTCAGAGTTCTTTGTGCCACTATCACAAGATTTCTCTTTACCACCTCATTTACTCTTCCTGTCTCAAAGATGGCTTTGTCTTCAGAGTCTTCTGTGGTACTGATTCTTACACGCATCTCTTGAAATTTCTTCAGTCATTTATTTACTCAACCATTATTTTCTGAGCTCCTAGTAATTCAGTCGCTGTGCTATCAAGTGGGGATGCACAGGTAAAATGAAGTAAGGATATCTACTCTGACCCATATTAATACTTTTCTAGACATTCTAAACATCCAGAAGGAATTGGAAAAGTCAGGACCTGTTTTAATATATATGCATACTTACGAGACCACAAGTTTCATGAAGGGTTTAGCCTCCTGTTTTGTATGAGGTTTTTTTTTTTTTTTGTATGACTTATCTGGTGTAAAAATAGGGCTAGGTGTTTCATGTTTGTCGTCCAGCGGGATTCTCTCGTTTTTTAATTCTGTCAAATAAGGTAAGAGTCAAGGCTGGTGATTTGCCTGCACAGATTACATTTAGAAGGTGTGCTCCCATGTGAGTTCTCTGATGCTGAACACAATGAGGACTCCTACTGAAGAGTTTCCCACGTTGCTGAACTCATGGGATTCCTTGCTGGTGGGTTCTATGACACTCAAAGCCTGTCCAACACTGATCACATTCACAGGTTCTCTCTCCAGTGTGACTACATGATGCTAAGTACTAGGTACACATGAAACCTTTCTACAGCAATCATATTCTTACACTTTCAGAATTCTCAGATGCAATTACTTGGTGTAAGAACTTTTTAAATCATAATCATAACTGTTCTAATAATAATTTTTTTGCTCCAGTATGAATTCTCTTATAAGACCGAGTCAGTCTCAGAGCCTTTTCTGCTGTGATTTTCTTGGTATTTCTTCCCTGTGTGAGTTCTCAGATGCAGAAAGACTCAGGAAAAAAAGGACTTCCTACATTCAAGGTCTTTGCAGGTTTGTCTTCTTTGTGAACCTTCTCTTGGTAAAGAAGGCAGAGCTGAGCTGAAAGCAGACTTTCTCACACAAAATGTATTTACTCCATCTCATCCTTATATGAATCATCTTCTGTATAAAACAAATATATTCCACTTATTTCCCACATTCTCCACACATGTTCACTTTATATTCTCTGTGAGTCCTCTCAGTCTACACAGAGTTAAATCCAGAGAAGCACTACTCTATATTCCTTCTAATAAAATATTCTTGTAGAAATGGTTTTTTTCCTTATAATGTTTACACTATGTTTGAAAGACTTAACCACATTCATTTTGGTAGGGCTGATCTGCTAATTTCCTGACAAGTCGCAAAAGTTAAATGTCCTGCAGGTTTTCCTGTGATCAGGACCTTCATAAAAGCATCTTCCCTTCATTGTTTCCCTAATGATTAAATCTGGGTTATAGCTCAAGCCTTCAACCCAAGAGTCACATACATGGTAACGCTTTCTTGAATAACACTGAGGGATCGCTTATGGTCTGAGCTCTGTCTAATGCTTCCCCAATTTCTATACTTTCACAGCATCTTTCTAGAATACTTCCTTGAGCATGAATGTCATTTCCCTCAAGCAGATTACCCAGTTTCTCCTCTACTTCAACCACACTGCCTACACTGCTAGTCCTTTTGCTAATGTGGCAAGTTAGAGTCTTATATTAATGCCCAACTTTGCATTTGGGCTCAGTTCTCTGCATTGAAGAGAGCCACACCATTGCCAGTGTTGGAGACAGTGACCACTGAAGGGGACATGTGGCTCATCAAGCAGTAAAGCACACAATTCTAAATGTCTACATGCTTACCATTCCACATTTTTACATGGTGCCAGACCTCTTTCTGAGCTCCAGACCAGTGCATGCAACCGGCTTCATAAAACCTCAACCTGGATATTTCTCAGGTCTCCCCGTCCATGCTTTGTTAACAGAACACAGACGTGATAGTTCAATAAACACTTTAACCTAGATGAAAACTCTAAGAGAGTTCCTCATACTATTCTTCTAACTTTAAAATTGTTTCAAAAAAGTTAATTAAAAAAAAGCCCACTCTACATTTCTATCCTTAAAAAATACCAAACTTCCCCATTTCATTGACTAACGCCAAAAATCCAGTAGTAATTTTTCTCCTTTGTATTTTAAAAAAGAGATATTAAAATATACTAGTATGCAACAAACACATTATAGTCACAGGAAGTTCCTCGAAGCCTTCATTTCACTTAGAATCTGGAAGACTCGGCGGCTTCCTCTCCTTCAACCCCAATGAGACTACCCTCACACTTCTTACTTCTCATCCCACTGCTACTCTCCCAGGAGAAGCAACAGCCTCTGCCTGCTTCCATTCTTGCCCCATCACAGGTCTTTCTCTACAAGCACCTGGAAAAGTCAAGTCACACCCCTTGCTTGAAAGTGGCTTCCCATTTGCACCCAGAATTATATTCCCCTCACAGTTCAAGAGGCCCTGTATGGTCTGCTACGCCCATCTTTCCAAATTAACTCCCACATCTCTACACCTCAGTTACCTTGTCCCAGCCCACTGGGTGGTTTCTAAGTTTGTTTTCATCTCACGGTCACCCCAAACACTGTGTCTCTTGTGCCTAGAAGGTCTTTCTACCACTCTTATATGTCTACGGAGACATTTTTTCTTTCAGAAATTGGCTTAAATGTCACCTGCAGTGTCATTTGATTGTCTCCTCTAATTTCCCATTGCTTCCCCTCTGTATACCTTGTTCTTCTCCTCAGTACTTAAAACAACTCATCCTTACATCTGTGTGTCTTGTTTGTAAAAAGCCATTATCTACAGACTACGATTTCTATCATGGCAAAGAATATACTAGGTCTTTGGTTTATCTGACTCATAGCTACCCTATCGGACAAACTAGAACTGCCCCATAGGGTTTCCAAGGCTGTAATCTTTGAGGAAGCAAAATGTCACATCTTTCTCCTGTTGAGCCGCTGAGTGAGTTCAAATCGCTGACCTTTTGGTCAGCAGCTGTGCACTTAACCACTGTGCCACTAGGTTTCCTTTATCATGAAATAGCCAGTGTTTAGTACACTGCATGAGACAGTAAATATTTGTGAGATGAAAGGGGATGGAGTGGAGGAAAACATCACATAAAGGATTCTATGAAAGCAGAGATTAACCCAGCACTAATCTCCTCATGCCCAGCCTGTGGAGAGAGTCCTAACAAGCTTCCCCACGTGAAGCCTCTCATTCTAGGACAATCTTAATCTCTGGAGGTAGCTCTCTCTTGAGAACCATAGCATTAACCCACAGTGCTTCCCATCATGGCTAGATTTGAGGAACTACTAGGTCACCCAGGAGATGTGCACAGCTGGGAGAAACTAGGTTTGCTTGTGCAGGAAGGAGACTTGATGTCTGGGGAGGGTGAGATATGCACTTTCTGCACCCAGTGTACATCCAAAGCCACAAAGACAGGAAGGGACGTTAGGAGATTGGATCAAGGGAACAAAGGTACCCTTTGGGCAGATACAAAGAGCTCTCATTGTAAAAGACACTACAGATGAGACATAGTTTAGTGACTTGTGCTAAGAGTCAGTGAACAGAGAACTTTTCAATTAAGGGAATGAACCAATGAATGAAAGGAATGAGTTGGAACACAGAAAAGAAAAAAAATATTAATGCTGAGCCAACAAGCCGAAACCTGGAGAAACAAGAAACAGGGTCCAAAAAAAGGGACAAGGAGCCACTGAGAATCTGATCCCTCCGTGTTGTGGCCAAAAGAAGGCCTTTACCAAAGACGGTGAGGCTGGTGTAGATTTCACAGTTCAAATACTGCCAGCAGTGGAGAGTTTCAATACCACCTGTACCAGGGTACAGAGAACAAAGGAAAGGGAAAGCACCCAAAGTTTTCTTTACAGAGCCAGCATATTCTGATATAGAAGTTGACAAAGATGGCACACACGCAGAACAAAAAGAACACTCCAACCTAATTTGTAAATATCAATGCAAAAATCCTTAAAAACAGTCAACGGACTAGTAGCACTTTACAACAGGATGTTTATCACGTCACTGCATTACCCACTCAAAGGAGAAAATTCCTATGATTGCCTTGGAAGGCTCTGGAGGAGAAATCAGGACTATTACCGATTTTCATTTAAGAAAGGATAGATGACTATTTCTTCATTTGGGTAAAAACCTATTTGAATCAAAGCAGAATCCAGCATAATGCATGTCAAAACCCAGAAACTTTCCTATTTAATTCAGAGATCCAATACCCACTCATCACATGCAGACTCACACGTTCAGACGCACCAACAAGCTAAACCAAATTACACAATCGCTCAAAAGAAGTAAAAAAACACTAGGACACCTGCCTCTTTCTTCATATTTGTTGGTGAAATGACTTCGAACTGGGAAAACTCATGACTGTTACAGATATTAAGAAGATTCAGCAGCACGACTGGTTCACCTGGAGTAACTCGACCAGGGAGACATACGACAATGGTAACGAAAGCTGAATGGTGCTGCGAAGGCCCAACAGAGCACGGGAAGTGAATAGCCAAAGCAAATCCCTACTTGAATATAGGTGCCAAAAACTGACTAAACAGACAGACCAATTTTCCACCAGATATTTCTTAATTCAATCACTGTAAAGAAACAGCAACTAAAGCAATAAGCTATCTACTCAGAGACAAAGATAAGTGATCGAAAGGAAGAGTCTATAAGGGACCAGAACATGACTATTGGGATTTAATCCACAGCAAAGACAGGATTTTCAATAGAGAAAAAAGGATCCAGTCAGAAAATGGTGTTAAAAGTACTTGTGCCCAACACCATATGCAAAATTCCAGAAAAACTAAATAAAAGACAAATGAAAAAAAATACTAGAATACAGCAAAGTATTTGTACGATCTACTTACACACGATATGAAAGCGAGAATCCGCAAAGGAGTAAAAGCAGATCTGAGGTAAAAACAACCCTGAAATGATAAAACTTCTGTCTGGTAAAAGACTATGTAAAAAAAGGCAAAACACAAATAAATGTGGGCCTATTTTTTTTTTTTATGATATAATACCTGCAATATTAACATCCAGGATATATAGAGTTCCCACAAATCGAGGAAAAAAAAAGACAAACCAATAGGAAAAAATAGAAAAAAATATAAGCTCACAAAAGAAAAAAATACAAACAGCCCTTAAATTTATGAAAATACATTCAACTGTATCAGTAGTGAAATGCAAGATAAATTGGTGAAACGTGAAACATCTTTTGCCTATCACATCAGCAACCCTTTAAAAGGCCATTATGAATTACTGGTGATGAACACGGAGAATTTCTCATGTACTTGAGTAACTATTTATTTTAAAGATTTTAAAAGGCAATTCTTGCTGTCAGATTTTTAAATTACATATTGGTTGATTCTGCAGTTCCATTTCTAGAAATCCACTCCACGGAAAAACCCAACTTGTGTGTACAATGAAATGTACGCAAGAAGTCCTCACCACTCAAATATATAAAACTGGCAACAATTTGAATATTCACCAAGAGAGGAAAAGATAAATGCACCCAAAATGTAAACATACGTTCACATACGCACACATAAACAAAAAAACAAAAACAAAAACCAAACTTGTTGCTGTCTAGTCGATTTCGACTCATAGCAACCGTATGTAAACATAAAAAAGTCTGGCAGAAGGCACACATCACAAAGGTAATGGGGATTACTTGAGAAAAGAGTGTAGACTCTGGATGTGGAGGAGTGACAGAGCCTCCCACTGTTACCCCGTATACCGCCTGCCACCTACACCAGGTTTAACTTTCACGCACAAGTAGGACATCCCTGACCCTGAGGCAGGAAGAAAACATGACACTGTGTTATCCGATTGATTTCGCATGCCTGCAGTAGCTCAACATGGTATCTCACCTGAGGTCTCTCTCTGCCTACGTTCTTTTCCAAAACACCAGACCCTGACTGACCAGTCAACCCGTTACCTGTCGAAATTCCCATTTGCCTGGTTCTCACCTGGAAAGGTGTCTTGAGGAATTTCTCTCTCCTTCAGCCATAGCTCTTCCGCCTCCTCTAACTGAGACACCACATCTGGTTTGGAAAGCTGATGTTCTGCTCAAGGGAAAAGAGACAGGACTTGGGGGTCTGTGTTCGGGAGAAAATGCTGTCCCACTGTGGCACACACTATCCCCCACCCTGGCCTTCTCCCTGCTATGCAATTTCTGGTCTAGGACAGTGACGACCTCATTCCCTTTGCCACATGCTTGCTTTCTGAGTCCTTCGTAGTTAGGAACAGCCAGGAGACCCACTCTGACCAATGATACAAAAAGGAGGCCAGCTAGGGGCCTCTGGGGAAAGTTTTTGCTTTCTTGGCGAACATGACAGCTTGATGAATGTGAAATGAGGATTGGCCAGGGCTACTTGCTCCCCTTCTTTCTACCCTGAATATAGACATGACACCTGAAGCTGCAAGTATGCAGGCCCAAGATGAAAAAGAACACGCTAACCGTAAAGAAATGTTAAGTACCTGCGACCCTTGATACTCCAGAGCTACTGGACACTACTACACCTCTCTGGACTTCTTGTTAAGAAAACAAATGTCTCTCACCAAGGCTGAAAACATCCCCCACAGACCCGCCTTCTGGCCTTCGGGGGCTCTGAAGGACAGCCTAGGTGAAACTTCAGTAGTAGTACCACAAAGTTGTCCATTCCCTACAAATACAAAGCCAAGCCTTCTCCCTTGGGCTCCAGGGCCCGAACATGTCCGCTCTGGTCCCTGCAGCCTGACCCCAAACACAGACACACATCTCAGAGGCACCACATTTGTGCTTCAAAGCATGATCTTTATTGATATAGGGAGGCCAGCCTTACCCACTGAGACCAGGTTCCGGTAGTTCTCCAGCATCACCTCCCTGTACAGGGTCTTCTGCATGGAATCCAGCAGTTCCCACTCTTCCGGGGTAAAACCCAGGGTCACGTCTTCAAAAGTCACTGGTTCCTAAGACCCACAAGTTCCTGTTCAGCCAGGGCCAGTCCTCACCCACACTGACAGGAGAGATGAGGCTAACCGAGCCCAGGATGCAGAGGATGGTCTACAAGGTGACCTGAGAATTCAGGGTTCTGGAAGATCCAAGTCCCATCTTGGTTCCTGCCTTTATTTCAAAATTGACCAAGCCCAAGCTCAACCCTGTTCAGGTCACAACAAGCACAACACGTGAGGCAGGACAGGGCGCCTTCCTCTGCTGAAAACCCATCTATTTCTTATTTAACTTCTGGACTTCAGAATCATCACACACATTTCAGCCTTCAATCCTGACCCCAAATCCCTGCTGCTTCTCCCTCCTTTCCTGTTACAAATTCATCCTCACTTCTCTTTTCTCCTTGTAATAAGCTCAGCTCACCTTCCCTCTTCTTTGATCCCAAAGAAGCTGCTGAAATCTAAACACCAATCTCTAATCCCTGCTCGGACCTCTCAGTTTAAAGGATAAATTGAAGAGTCCCAACCTGACCCTCAAAACCCTCCATAACCTGGTCTCTGCCCTAATCACCCCCTTGGAAAGCTAAAACATCTGTCGCTCCTCCTCGTGCTCAGCCAGGCCCTCCCTCTTCCCGAGGTGTCTTGGGGTCTGGGGACCCACTCCCGTGTAGAGGCAGATTCAAGCTCAAGGAAACCTCTACTTACCCCAGACCAGGCCTTTGGGAGCCCGGAGGCCATTCTTTCCTCACTCCTTCTCAGCATGTCTCTCGTGGGGGTGGGCAAAATCCTGAGAAGGCCGACGCTGGGAAGGGGGTAAAAGGCTTGAGTCGCCCTCCTCTGCCCGGTGAAGGCTCCATGAGCTGGGGGTGGTAAGTCCACTCCCGACCTCGGAAAATGATCGGAGCAGGTCACCTCCCTCCCACCCGCCACGCCCAGATAAGGTGGGGCCCGAATTGTCCCCCACGCCTGGAGGGGGTCGGTTCTCCCCTATTTTCCCCAACGTCTGGAGGGAGTCGGATCCCTCCCTATCGCCACAAGCCCGCAGGGCGTGGTCTTTCTCTCTGGCCCCGCGTCCCTGAACCATGCCGCCCCTGCCGTAGTATGGCAGCAGGCGAGGGCTAGCCTCAGCGCAGTGGAGGTGGGATCCAGGCAGGACCCGACCGAGCGGAAGTGCTACACACACTGACGGCTCTGCCTGGCTGCGCTCACTCGACCCCCGACGGGCGTGGACTACTCCGCACACTCACCCGCGCCCCCGCCGTACAATGGCGCCCGGTGGCCCGCGGCAAAGTGCGTCAGCGCGCCGACCCGGACTACAAATCCCAGACGCCCCCGCGGCGAGCCACGCCCGGCCTCGCCCAAGCGGCGGCCATCTTGACCGGCCCCTCGGGGCTGCTGGCGAAGACGGGGTCGGCAAGAAGAGAGTTGTCAGCGGAGTTTCTCGGCAGCTCAGCTGGACAGGGGAGGCCTCGGGTAGGGTTAGCTAGGCCATTGGGCTCCAACACCTGCGTAGCTCTGCGACTCAGGCTGGAAGAGGGTCGTACCCCGCCACGAGGTCAATTACGCGTAGGGCGGAACAGCGGAGAGGCGGTAGAGAGGGAGGGCAGGAAGTACTGCGGTTAGTTAAGTCGGGGCAGTGTGTTGGGGGGTTGGGACTAATTACTCCGTCCTGGGAGAGGACGGGTGGGCCGGCCCGGGAGCGTGGAGGGGGCGGGGCTAGCTTTTCCGTACCCAATGAAAAAGACCGAGGGGCGGGATGGGGGGGGCTAGAAGGGTGCAGTGGGTGGGGCTAAAGGTCTACTAAATTTGGTGAAAGGGAGAACCGACTTGGTGGACCCAAAGAGTGCAAGGTGGTTGTTGTTAGGTGCAGTCCAGCCATCCCGACTCATAGTGACCCTGTGTACCACTGAAGGAAACACTGCCCAGTCCTGTGCCATGCTCGCAGTTGTTATGCTTGAGCCCATTGTTGTAGCCACTGTGTAAATCTTTCTCGTTGAGGGTCTCGCTCTTTCTCCCTGACCCACTAATTTAGGAAGCATAATACTGGTATTCTCTGCTTTCAGCCAGGATCCATCCGACATCAGCAATGATATCCCTGGTTCCACATCCTCTTCTGAATCTGGCCTGAATTTCTGGCAGTTCGTGTTGATACACTGCTGCAGCTGCTTTTGAATGATTTTCAGTAAAATTTTACCTAATAAATGATATTGTTTGATAATTTCCACATTTGGTTGGATCATGTGTCTTGGGAGTAGGAATAAATATAAGTCTCTTCTAGTCGGTTGGCCAGGTAGCTGCCTTCCAAATTTCTTGACATGGACGAATGAGCACTTCCTGCCCTGCATCCGTTTGTCGAAACATCTCAATTGAATATTCCGTCAATTCTTGGAGCCTTGTTTTTCACAGTGCTTTCAGTGCAGCTTGGATTTCTTCCTTCGGTACCATCGGTTCCTGATCACATGCTACCTCTTGAAATGGTTGAAGGTTGGCTAGTTCTTTTTGTTTTGATGACTCTGTGTATTCCTTCAATCTTCTTTTGATGCTTCCTGCGTCGTTCAATATTTTCTCCATAGAATTGTTCGTTATTGCAACTAGAGGCTTGAATTTTTTCTTCAGTTCTTTCAGCTTGAGAAGTGCTGAGTGTGTTCTTCCCTTTTGGTCTTCTATCTCCAGCTCTTTGTAGATGTCATTATAATACTTTGTCTTCTCAAGCCACCCTTTGAAATGTTCCGTTCCGTTCTTTTACTTCATTATTTCTTTCTTTTGCTTTAGCTGCTCAATGTTCAAGAGCAGGTTTCAGAGTCTCTTCTGAAATTCATTTTGGTCTTTTTTTTCTTTCCTGTCTTTTTAATGACATTTTCCTTTCTTCATATATGATGTCCTTGATGTCATTCCACAAATCGTCTGGTCTTCAGTCATTAGTGTTCAATGCGTCAAATCTATTCTTGAGATGGTCTCTAAATTCAGGTGGGATATACTCGAGGTTGTACTTTGGGTCTTGTGGACCTGTTCTAGTTTTCTTCAGTTTCAGCTTGAACTTGCATATGAGCAGTCGATGGTCTGTTGCACAGTTGGCCCCCGGCCTTGTTCTGACTAATGATACTGAGCTTTTCCATTGTCTTTCCACAGACGTAGTCGATTTGATTCCTGTGTATTCCGTCTGGTGCGGTACATGTGTATGGTTGCCGTTTATGTTGGTGAAAAGGGATATTTGCAATGAAGAAGTTGTTGGTCTTACAAAATTTTATCATGCAATCTCCAGCATCGTTTCTGGCACCAAGGCCATATTTTCTAACTACCAGTCCTTCTCCTTTGTTTCTAACTTTCACATTCCAAACACCAGTAATTATCAGTGCATCCTGATTGCATGTTTGATCAATTTCAGACTGCAGAACCTGGTAAAAATCTTCAGTTGCTTCATCTTTGGCTTTAGTGGCTGGTGCATAAATTTGAATAATAGTCATATTAACTCGTGTGTCTTGTAGGTGTGTGTATATTGGCCTATCACAGACAATGTTGTACATCAGGATACATCTTGAAATGTTCTTTTTGATGAATCCAACACCATTCCTCTTCGAATTGTCATTCCAGGCAGAGTAGACCATATGATTGTCCCATTTAGAATGGCCAGTAGCAGTCCATTTTAGCTCATTAATGCCTAGGATATCAATGCTTATGTGTTCCATTTCATTTTTGACGATTTCCAGTTTTCTTAGATTCATGCTTTGTACATTCCATGTTCCAATTATTAATGGATGTTTGCAGCTGTTTCTTCTCATTTTGAGTCGTGCCACATCGGCAAATGAAGGTCCTGAAAGCTTGACTCCATCCACATCATTAAGTTCGACTCTACTTTGAGGAGGCAGTTCTTTCCCCAGTCATCTTTTGAGTGCCCTGCAACCTGGGGAGCTCATCTTCTGGCACTATATTAGACAGTGTTCTGCTATTCATAAGGTTTTCACTGGCTGATTATTTTCAGAAGTAGACTACCGGGTCCTAGCTTCTTTAGTCTGGAAGCTCATCTGAAACCCTATGTGTCTGTCAGTTTGTCATACTGGGGGGCTTGTGTGTTGCTGCAATGCTGGAAGCTATGCCACCGGTATTCAGATATTAGCAGGGTCAGAGTACAAGGAGGTGGAGCTAAATGCCCACCCATGTCCAACAGAGAGAGGAGGAAGGGGCGGGAAGTGTGCAGGGGGAGGGACTAAACTACACCCAAGTTCTGGGGAGGGGTCCCAAGCTCTGGGGAGGGAAGGTAGGGTGAGGCAGAATTGTACAGGGTTAAGTGTACACTGTATGTACAGTCATGTGTCACTTAACATCTGTTGTCCTTCCGTGAAGTGGGACATTATGTGATTTGGACATTATACAAGCACTATATCGTATATAGGCAGCCCCGGGGTTTCAAGTGTCTGACTTCAGTACAATACATAGTTATGAACCAATCCCCGTAAAACGTATGAAAACCTTACAGGAGCCTGGTTCTGGTTGTCCTCATTGCTGCTGGGTGTCCTTGGTTTATTGATTTCTGTCTTAGTGCTCCAGCATCTCCCACTGCTCAGGTGGCAAGAGTTCTGGAGTGCACGTGTTAAATCAGGGCCGCCATCTCCAATGGAGGGACTTTGCAGGCAGGGAGTATAGGATGGAGGTTCCAGACCCCGCTTGGGACTGGCTTTAAGCTAAGTAAGGAAGCTATGCTGGCACAGACTGTGACCTGGGGTTCATGGGTTTACCTCTCATAGACGGAGGTGGGGCCTGTGCCATCCATCTGCTACCTTATTGGGTCACTAACCATCAGCACCCTGGTGGGCCTAGAAGGGTTTAACCAGAGTGAATCATGCAGCGACCAGGGCTGGAGCAGTTGGCCAGGATGGCCTCTGCTTGTACTGTGTATGCTTGCACAGCTTGGGGGGTCTGCACAGGCCTTGGTGAGGGCTGGAACCCCTCTAGGAATTGGGCCCCACAGGGTGAGCCCAGACAGATAGCGAGGGACAGCCAGGCTGAGGAGAGAAGCTGGGGGTGTGACGTTGTTCCAAAGTTCCAGCCTTGAGATCCTAAGGCCAAGATGAGCTACATGCTCAACCCCTTGGCCCCTCCTGGAGCAGAGGGGTGTGGGCCGTCAGGAACCTGCTTCTGTTCATGATGTTCCAGCCCCTGCCCCGCCCTGTCCTGCCCTCCCCATCTGAATGTCAGTGGGCTGCAGTTCTAACAAGGGGTGGCAAGTACTTGGTCGATGTGTGTAGCCACTCGAGTTGTGTGGGCTGCCTGGTGATTACCTCTGGGAGGCATAAGTTTCTTTGCCTTTAGGGATGAACTTCAGCAAGCTGTTGAGGAAGTGGAGTGGGAGGAAGTGAGCGAAGAGGGAGTGGAATGTGTCCAGCCCTGCTTACTGTTCCATCCACCTGAGGAGTAGGGGCAGCCTGGGCCCCAAAGCCCTTGTACTGGCCTACTCATTGGACAAAGCCCAAGAACCCGTGCCCAGAGCGATGTTATTTGCCTCATCGGCTTGCATTCCACCTCTGGTCCAGTGCTGCAAGTCTGGGCTTGGTGTCTTTAAAACCATTAGGCAGAAAAACTAAAAGGAGAGCTGCTTTCCTTTTTAAAAATAAAAATCTTATGGGACCATGGACATATATGTGGTGGGATGTTAAGTGATGCATGACAATACACCCAAGTTTTGGAGAGGTGAGGAGAGACGGGGTGGGGCGGAAGTGTACAGGGGCTGGGGTTAAATGCCCATCCATCTGCAATAGAGAGGAAGAAAAGGAGGGACAGAGTAGAGGGGTAGGAGACAGGACTAAAGTCCACCCAACTTCCTTGAAGAGACAGAAGAGTCTTGGGGTACCAGAAATATCCAAGGAGCTGGGCTGAAAAAAAAAAAAGTTCTGCCTAAATTCTGGGGAGGGAGAAGAAAGGGCAGGAAGTCCAGAAATGTGCGGAGGAACGGGGCCAGTCAGAAGTACAGAAAAAAAGGCGGGCCTAAATGTCAACCCTAGGGACGTTGGAGTTTCAGTGGTAGAAATCTCACCTTCCATGCAGGGAGGCCTGGGTTTGATTCCCAACCAGTGCACCTCATGCACAGCCACCACCCATCCCATCCTTAAGTGGAGGCTTTTATGTTGCTCTGATGCTGAGTCTAAGGAGAGCTTCCAGACTTAGATAGACTAGGATGAAAGGCCTGACGATCTGCTTCTGAAAGTCAGCCAGTGAAAACCCTATGAACCACGACAGTCTGATCCACAATAGATGGTGAAGGACCATTTGGTTCGATTGTGCATGTGGTTGCCATGAGTTGGGGTAGGGGTTGACGTGACAGCAGGTAACAAAAAATACCCACCCAGGTTCTAGGGAGAAGCGATAGTGCTAATTGTTCCCCAGGCATGGGGGAGGCGGTATGGGTTGAGCAGGATCTTGTGACCAGTGTCCTCCTATCCCCAAAGGTGTTCTTGAGAGCCAAGGTATTCAAGTCTAAGAAGAGGAAAGAGAAGTCCATTGCTGCCTGGGACCAGCAGGAGCCCAGGACACAGTATTATCTTCCTCAGGGCGGAGGGTCTGGTGTGGTTTTATCTTTCCAACCGCCCAGGGGCTGATGTTCTCTGATCTTGCTTCAGGTCCCTAGGTGGCGCAAATGGCTTGTGCTTGACTACTAACCTAAAGGTTGGCAGTTCAGACCCAACCAGTGGTGCCACGGAAGAAAGGCATGGGGCTCTGCTTCCGTAAGGATTACAGCCAAGGAAACCCTATGGAGCAGTTCTACCCTGTAACACATGGGGTCAAGTTGGACTCAACTTATTGTCGACATATACAGAGTATAGTTATTTCCCAGCATATAGACTCTTGGGTCTATTTACTACTGCTATTCTTTGATCTTCTTCTGTTCTCCCCAACATCAAAATAAGGTTACATAATATCAGTGTAATCCAGACCTAACATGGCACACAGAAAAATCCCTGCTCTCAACAGAGGCTGACCATAAAAGGCATCTAGAAAATGACCTGTCTCAGAGGAATGGAAGAAGTCACACAGAATGCAGGACAAACAGGTTTGGAAGAATGCGGTTAACACCTATATATGCTTGATTGCAAATAATTGGAAACCCTCATGACAACAGCTTTCTCACAGATCTGACAGTCTGCAGGAGGTGGTTTCTGGTGCTGTTTCTCGCTTGCTCTACTTAGTGTAGGGGTGTCTCATCCTTCAGTACTGAGACATGGACAAGGAATAAGCTGCACGCGTCCAGCTGGTCTCTGGGCAGCGGTACTCAACATATTTCCCTTCCTTAAATTGAACATAATCCATCTAAATAAATGTTTTTTCTGCCTTAGAAAGTTAACGCTTTCTGATGAAAATCAACCCCTTTCCTATATCTTGAATTTTCTCCTGTTTACTCCTCCATCCAACAACCATGGATGTATATTGTAGCCTGCTAGTTGGTATACTAGAAACTTGGGATACACATCCAAAACAAAAGGAAATCTTCTCGAAGCAATCTTAGTTTTAAAATTTCTGGATGTTCTTGTCATCACAAATATGAAACAGACCTAAGTAAAGATGTGAAACAGAGCTAAGTGTTATAACTATTAGAAAAGAAAATGTAAAAATGCAGTTATTAACACATTAGCGTACTTAAAAAACCCAACTGGAAATTTTTTTTAATGAGATTGTGGGAAATCAGGCAGAATAAGAAATATACGTAAGTCAACATACACATGTACACACACAACTTTATAACAGTAACAAATACATTAAAAAGACTTCTTTGACAGTATAAACATGAAAATATAAAACATCTGGGATCAATTTGCTGGGAAGTGCAGGGAACCTACATAAAGATAGGTTTCCTGAAACAATTAAAAGTAAACTTGAATAAATGAAGACAGTGTGTTCCAGGATGGGAAAGCCAATGGGTAAATGGTCAGTTCTTCCAAAATTCATCAGTAGGCTCAATACATGAACAGATGGACTAACGAGAAGGCATTTTGCCGTGTTTGGCGCTTGGCCTTTGTCCTCAAAATGTGAAGGAAGGGACTGACTGCTTTCATCACAAGAACAATCAAGTTGGATTCAAACTCATTAAGGAGAAATGCCCCCAGAAACAACTAGTTCAAAAACATTCTTTGTTTTTTTGCCAAGAAGTGTAGACATCAAAGCCACTAGCATAAAGGTATAATCGTGGGGCTCTTTTTGGAGGGTGGAGCGCTCATTCAGTGGTTCAAGTTGACACTATTTATTTTTAATTGAGATGCATGGCTCATTGCTAACACAGTTTTTCACCCAGAGCAGACTCCTGTATCTCCCACTATGAAGATGGGCAGGAACTGAGGAGGATACCTTACTCACGTCTACACGTGTAACTGGATGAACCCACCACACCCCAGAACTGTTTTCACGCCATAACCTTGGGTCTCTGGAATATCTCTTGGATGGCTCTGTGGCCCCTGGCTTGCCTCCTAGACAAGAAGTGAGGCTACTGAGCTTCCTGCTGACCACAGTGGACCTGTGCGCTTTGTGACGTGCCTGCCTTCTAGGGGTGACTGAGTCAGGTAAGCACAGCTCAGCCCGAGCCTGGATCGTTGTGATGGTTGCTTCTGTTGCCGTCAAGTTAATTCCGATTCATAGCGACTGTATAGGACAGAGTAGAACTGCCCCATAGGGTTTCCAACAAGCTGCTGGTGGATTAGAACTGTTGGCACCTGATCTCTTAACTACTGTGCCACCAGGGCTCCATGGTTTTCTTAAATCCTGGCTCTACGAGACTAAATGAGACTTGTGAGCAGGAGCTGATGTGGAGGAGGGAATTTATTGCTTAAGAAGTTTTGGGCCACAAATAACAGAATAGTCCACTAAATATTATTACGTGAAATCCGGAAGCAGGGGCTTCCAAGGCAGGTCTTTGGCTTGACTGTCGTCTGGAATCAGGCACTGTCTGTCCTTTGGCTCAGCCTTCCTCAGCATATTTTTTTGGTCCTAAAGCTCTGTGAAGGAGCCCTGGTGGCACATTGGTTAAGCACCCAGCTGCTAACTAGTTGTTTGGCAGTTCGAACCCACCCAGCGGCTCTGCAGGAGAAAGATCTGCTGATGTGCTCCCATAAAGATTACAGCCTAGAAAACCCTATGAGGCTGTTCTACTCTCACATGGGGTTGCTATGAGTCGAAATCAACCTGAAGGCACCTAATTACAACAACAAAGCTTTGTACACATGGCCTCAGGGTGATCAACACAGTTCCAAACATCACATGTAGCTAGGCAACATTTGGCTGAAGAAGTTGGTTTTGGAGTTTATTAAATAGTTTCCTGTTGCTGCTGTAACAAATTTCCACAAACTTCATGTTTAAAACAATATAAATTTATTCTCTTACAATTCTGGAAATCATCAGTTCGAAGTAGATCTTATTGTGCTAAAATCAAGACGTCAGCAGGCCTGTGTTCCTTCTGGAGGTGCTCGGGGAGAATCTGTTTTCTTTTCTTTTCTAGTTTCTAGATACCACTGCATTCCTTGGCTCTTGGCCCCTTCCTGCATCCTCAATTCCAGCAGCAGCATAGCATTTTCAAATCTCTCTCTGACTTTGACCTGACCTTTGCTTCCATCGTCACATCTCCTTCTCTGACTCTGATCCTCATGCCTCTTATAAGGATTTTTGTGATTATGTTAGGCTCATCTGGATAATCCTGGTTAATGTCCCCATCTCAAGATTTCTTTACTTAATTGCATCTGCAAAGTCCCTTTTGCCATACGAGGGATTCACAGGTTCTGGGGCTTAGGGCAGAGCTTTGGTGGTGCAGTGGTTAAGACCTTGGTTGCTAACCAAAAGGTTGGCAGTTTGAATATACCAGCTACTCCTTGGAAACCCTATGGAGCAGTCCTACTCTGTCTTGTAGGGTCACTATGATTTGGAACTGACTCGACGGCAGCGGGTTTGGGGTTGAGGGCATGGACGTCTTTGAGGAGGCCGTTATTCTGCCTACCCAGGAGCCCTCTTGTACACTTCTTCAGATTCTTTTGTCCAGAACTGAATCATAAATCTATGAGCTGACTATGAGAAAAGCTGGGAAAGGAAGTGCCTGGCATTTTGGCATCTGTAGAGGAAAACTGGGTCTGCTGTAATGAAGGGTGGGCAGCCACAGTATCTAGCATAGAAGTCTGCTTGGATGAGGCTAATCCACACTAGAACCCTCTTCTTGAGTATTAAGGCCATGAGACCACACTGAGGGCTGCTGGTGTTGGAAGTTTCTGGAATTGCTGCCAGCAGAGATACGGAACCGAGAGAAGTCTATCAACATCCAAAAAGCAGCAAGGAGATGGGGACTGTGGCAGAGTGCTTGATGGGAGAGCTGGAGGGGAAAGGTGGCATTTCCTGGAGTGTAAGAGAAACCAGCATTTCAAAGGATTCTCATAAAGGGGAGAGGGAGAAGAAGGTCTTCAGGGTTCAAGTGTGGGCCCTTCCCTCCACCCCCCCCCCGCCCTAAAGAACTCCAGATACACTTTTGGGTACGGTTGACTCCCAATCCAACACCATAGGAAGGCCCTCAGTGGGCCCTAGTCACAAGGCTTCATTCCATTCCCATTGCCACAGTGGTTAATCCAGGAACCTGTAGGTGCCCTATCCAAAGCATTTTCCTGTCCATGACAATTGGGCCAAAGGAATGAAAATAAACAGAGTGAAGTCCAGGGTTTTGTTTAAAGATTGGTAGAGTATGGATAGCTGAAAAATGGCCCCCAAAGACACGTGGTCTGCTATAGATTGAATTGTCTCCCCATGTTGTAAATCCTAACCCACATAGTGGTCATAATCCCGTTTGGGAATGGCTTTTGTTATCTTGATGAGGTAGTGCAGGGTGTGCTTTAAATCAGTTGCCTTTTGAGATACAAAACAGGAAGATTAAGCAAGCAGAGAAGGAAGCAGAGATGGGGGTAGATAGATGCCACACCACATGAAAATCACCAAGGGATCAAGGAAAAAGGACCTTTCCCCAGAGCCACAGAGTGAGAAAGTTTTCCCCTAGAGTCAGTTCCCTGAATTTGGACTTCCAGCCTCCTAAACTGAGAAAATAAATTTCTGTTCGTTAAAGCCACCCACTTGTGGTTTTTCTGTTATAACAGCACTAGATAACTACGACAAGGTCCTAATCCGTGGAACCTGTAAATGTTGTACAGAAACAGGGTGTTTGCAGATGTTAAAGATCTTGAGATAGGGAGATTATCCTGGATTATCAGGGTGGGCCCTAAATGCAATCACATGTATCTTCCTAAAAGGGAGACGGAGATTTGACATACTGAAGAAAAGGTGATGGGACCGTGGAGGTAGAGATTGAAGTGATGCGGCCACAAGCCAAGGAATGCTAGCAGCCTCCAGAAGCTGGAGGAGGCAAGAAACAGATTCTCCCCTAGAACTTCCAGAGGGAACATGGCTTAGCTGACACCTTGATTTAGGTCCAGTAAACTGGATTTCTGGCGTCTGGCGTCCACAACTTCAAAAGAATAAATACGTGTTTTAAGCCATCAAGCTTATAGTATGTTGTTACAGCAATCACAGGAAGTGAATACAGGCCCTTCCCCACTGTCCTTCCTAAAACTCCAAACCTCCTACCTGTTCCAAGCTTCATTCCTCTCTCCCGCCCTCTGTCTGACCTGCAGCATGGATCTCCTGTGTCCCACCAACTGACTGTATGGTTGTACTTTTTTAAATGTATTGAAGTATGACATACATACAGTGGTGGATCTCAGTTGAACAGCTTGATGAATTTTTACAAATAAATGTGACACCTGTTTATCCATCATGCAGGTCAAGAGAGTATTTCCAGCACTACCCCTTCTGGGGCAAAATTACTGTCCGCCTCCTCAGAGATAACCACCATCCTGATTAACACCATCAGCTAATTTTGCCTGTTCTAGAATGTCATATAAATGGAGTCATACAATATGTAGTCTTTTGTGTCTGGCTTCTTATGCTCAGCATAGTATTTTTTAGATTAATTAAAATTGTTGCATGCATCAGTGCATTCTTGTTGTTGTTGTTGAGGTGAAATTCACATAACAAAATTAACCATTTTAAAGTGTACAATTCAGTGGCATTTGATACATTCACAATGTTGTGAGTCTATCTAGTTCCAAAACATCTTCATCACCCTCAAAGGAGACCGCATACCCATTAAGCAGTCACTCTTCATACCCACGCCATAGCCCCTGGCAACCACCAATCTGCTTTCTGTCTCTATGGTTTTACCTATTCTGGATATTTCATATAAATGAAATTACACAATATGTGACCTTTTATGTCTGGCTTCTTTAATTTATCATGATGTTTTTGAGGTTTGTCCATGCTGTAGCATTCCTTTTTATGGATGAATATGCATCGTATGGCTATGCCACATTTTGTTTAAATTTTCATCCATTAATGGGTATTTGGAATGTTTCCACCTTTAGGCTATTGTGAATAGTGCTGCTGTGAACATTCACGTGCAAGTATTTGTTTGAACACCTGTTTTAAATTCTTTTGGGTAGGTACCTAGAAGTGGAATTTGCAGTGTGGATATATCAACTTGCCCATTTTTCTATTGGTGATCACTAGGGTGTATCCAGTTTTTGGCTCTTAGGACTAAAGCTTCTTGAACATTCTATGAACATATCTTTTTGGGACACGATAGTGCTGTTGTGAGTGATCACCATTATGTTCCCTGGAGAAATATTTTGAGTAGGAGTACAGTTGAGGTATACTGTATGGTCCTTGCAAATCTGAAAAGTCTTAAAATGCTTATTTTTCCCTCATACCTTAATGATGTATTTGTTGAGCATAAAATTCTAAGATCAGATTCCTTTTGTTTCTGGACCCCTTACCTGGTCAATGTCTTCTATCATCCAGGATTTTGGATGAGAAGGCCAATACCACTTGGACCATCTGCTCTTTGTGCATGAGTCTTAGCTGAAACTTGGGAGGTTTGTATCATTCTTGAAGTATGTACACTTCCCCCAGATGTATTTATATGTGTACCTTTTTAATCCTGCCTGGCACGGGCTATGCCCCTTAGGGGTATGAAAATGCACACAGCTCTTTTAAAGACACCTCTCAAGTTAATAGAATACCAATGACCAAAACTTGCTGTTAGTGTAAAGCTCTCTGATGTGTTTGAAGTGGACTTCAAGCCTGATGTGGATTATGGAGGAAAAAATGGATAGCATATCTTTCAGCCCTCTTTTTTGAATATTTAAAAAACAAGATACACATTGATCCCTGTGATGCTGAAAGATGGATGAGCTCCGCATGACAGTTCAAGGTTGGTGGTACCCTGACTCATAGATATACTGTTGTTGCTAATAACGTTTACATTTGAATATCTATGGCAATCATCTCTATAAAACATTGGCCATTAGTCCTGGACACTGATGGTGTTTCTGTGGGAAATCAAGGGCATGTATAGAGCATACCTGCTCATACCTGCTCATCTATGACTGCAGCAAACTGCAAATACAATTTTATTATATTTGGGTACCTGTTTATGGGTCAGAAATAATCTTGTGGTTTTTGTCTCCTTTATGATTTATCTCTGATGTCAAATACAATTGAATTCCTACTGGTAGTTTTTCCACGCTGATTATATTCAATGGGTTTCTCTAAACTATATGAGTTTCCTGGTGTCAAATGAGGTGAGAGCCATGGTTAAAAGCTTGCTGAAATTGGCTTCATTTATAGTATTCACCAGTATGAATCCTCTTACATTGAATAAGGTGGGAACACCTCCTGTGGGCTCTGCTACACTGATTACATGTTTCCCCAGTATGAGCTTTCTGATATCACGTGAGATCTAATCCATGTGTAAAGTCTTTCCCATGATAACTACATCCATGGGTTCTCTCCAGCATGTGTTCTTTAATGTCGAATAAGGGAGGAGTGAAGTGTGAAATCTTTTTCTCAATAATCACATTCTCAGGTTTCTCTCCTTTATAGATTCTTGGATGTAGAGTGAAGAAGTCAGTCCTTCAAAAATAATTTCACGAATTCACTGCAAATGTAGTTTCTCACCAGAATAAATTCTCTTATGCTGGGAGAAGGATGATTTGTGTCTGCTGCCTTTCCACAGTTGATTGCATTTGTAGTTCTTAAATGTACAAAATGACAATCTTTCTGAATAAAGAATTTCCCACACTCATTTGTAGGGTTTGTCTCCTGAGTGAGTTTGCTCAGGGCAGATCTCCGTTCAAACGCTTCTCTACACTCATCGCATTTCTGTGGTGTCTTTCCAATATGACTTCTTTGATACCAGGAGGTATATACTGTACTTTTGAGGAGAGACTTCTCAGTTTTAGTATGTATGGAGGGTTTGTTACCTGTGTGATTTCTCTCAAGTCAAACATGAGAGATATGTGCAGCCTGCAGCATTCAAGGGACGTTTCATGGAGTGTAGGGTGGAGATGTCAGATTGTGAGCACAGCATAACCAGAGGTACCAAGGCACGAATGACTTTGATGTGGACTAGAGCCGGTAAGAACTGCCCTGCGACCTGCAGAAAGCACAGAGGGCAGAGGAGGGTGCACCATGCAGGCATGATCAGCAAAATCCAGACCATGGGAAACTCTACGGTTCACAGGCCTGGGTTCCACAACAGATAATGATATATAAGGAAAAGAAAGGGATGAAGGTGTAGTAGTCAGCTTCCAAGATGGCTCCCAGTTACCATGCCCCCTGGAATTCACACCCTTATGTAGTCCCTTCCTTACACACTATACCAGGGTTGGTGTCTGTGACCAAAAGAATGCCAGAAGTGATGGAACACTTAAAAGGGTCAGTTATAAAAGAAACTGCAACTTCAGCCTTGGTTGTTTGCTAGTGAACTTAGAAACATATCTTCTAGCCCAATCAAGCCTTCCCATGGCTGCAGCCCTGGCCAATATCTTGACTGTAACCTCATAAAAGATTCTGAAGTAGAACTATCCAGCTAAGCCACTCCTGAATTCTAGCCCACAGGAACTTTGAAGATATAAAATGTTTGTTGTAAGCCAGGGGTCAGCAAATTATGGCTTGCAGGCTACATCTGGCTTGCTGCCTCTTTTCGATGGTCTGCAAAGTAAGAATGGTTTTTACATTTTGTAATGGTTGAAAAAAAAATTCTATTTTGTGACATATGAACATTACATGAAATTCAAATTTTAGCATCCTTGAGGTTTTATTGGAACACACGCACTTGTTTATGTATTGTCTATAGTTGATTTCATGTTTTTAAGCAGTCATGTCACATACTATATGGCTCACAAAGCCTATCTGGCACTTTACAGACAAAAAATTGCCAGCTCCTGTTTTAAGCCACTAAGTTTTGGGGTAAATTGTTATGCAGCGGTAAAAACGGCTTGGGGGCAATGTCTGACCTCCTCCAGCCCCACAAGGAGGAAGGAGAATCAGGATCAAAAGCCCAAGGTTGATTCCCATGAGGTGGAGGCCAGACAAGCCTCCTCTCTCTACCATCTTTACCAAGTCTGACACCAACTGTCCCTCCCACAGCACTCTCTACTGGATTTGATAATTCATTGTAATGGCCACACAGAACTCACAGACCATACTCACAATTATGCGGTTTATTAGGGAAGTAACAGTTACAATTCAGGCTCAAGAACACTCAGGATACAGGTCTTCCATCAAGATAGGCTCTCCCCAGCTGTGCTCAAAGGCACACCTTTCCATGGCCCTCAAATTCTGCCCAAAGGCACTCAGCTTTCTCTGTGGGCCAGGAAGCCCACCGTGCCATCTCCTGCTGCCAGGTCTCTGCTGCTGGTCGTCTTGGTGGTAGTGGGCTCTTCCCCTCAGCTCTAGAATTGGCTCTCTTTTAAGGCAGAACTTAACCAATCCCAATTGGTAGACCACAATTACCCTATCACACAGTCACATAAGTGGGAGTTACAAGACCATGGCTAGAAAGGCCACACACAAAAGTAATTAATTGCACCACAGCAGCAATGAATAAAAAATACATCTCTCCGGCCCTTGTCTGTGGCTAAGCCATGAGGCTTGCTCTGGCAAATGAGGTGTTCCCAGTTGTGAGTAGAGGTATGAAATGTGCTTATGTGGCAGGACTTCCCCTCTTGTACTTCTGCCATCACCATGAGAAGAACAAGACCTGACTAACCCACTGGTCCAAGGAGGATGAGACAAATGGTATAGATCTGATCTCCACCCACAGCCTAAAGACCAGCTGAGGCCAGTCTAGATCAGCAGATGAATGATCTAGAGGCTTCATTTTTTTACTTGTAGATACCTAGTCTACAGGCTTCTTTTTTTACCTGTGGATGCAAGAGCAAGAATAAATGACTATTGTTTTAAGCCACTGAATTTTGGGGGAAGTTTGTTGCACAGCATTATCGTGGCAATAGATCACTGGTACATATTCCCAGTAGCAATGCAAACAAGAGTTTTTTCTTGTGGCTCACTGTCAATCAGGGAATGGTCACAGTCTTTAATCGACATAATACTACATGATAATCCAAAACAAACAAACCTGTTGTCCTTGAGTCGATTCCAACTCATAGCGACCCTGTAGACAGAGTAGAACTGCTCCACCGGGTTTCCAAGGCTGTAATCTTTACAGAAGCAGACTGCCACACCTTTCTCCCACAGAGCAACTTGTGGGTTCAAGCCGCTGAACTTCTGGTTAGCAGTCAAGCGCTTAACCATCATGCCACCAGGGCTGTTTTATTACATGTGAAAATAAAACAAGAAAAATTTATATATGGTATGATCTTAAATAGGGCACAAAGGGAGAAAACCACTAAGAAGAAATGTATCCCAAAATACAGATGTTCCAAATAAGGATCTTTTAGCTGTCATTAGTAAATGCTTACTATAAATAGTTGAAGAAAGAAAAGAATTTGTCCTGGAATCCAAGAAAGCACTGATGAACTTTGCTACAGCCAAGGCAGCTTCTGGCCTTCAGAGACTAGAAATCAGTTTTGTCATACTGTGGGGGCTTGCGTGTTGCTGTGATGCTGGAAGCCATGCCACTGGTATTCAGATAACAGCGGGGTCACCCATGGAGGATAGGTTTCAGCTGAACTTCCAGACTAAGATAGGCTAGGAAGAAGAACCTGGCAGTCTACTTCTGAAAACAATTAGCCAGTGAAAACCTTATGAATAGCAGTGGAACACTATCTGATACAGTGCCGGAAGATGAGCCCCTCAGGTTAGAAGGCACTCAAAAGACAACTAGGGAAAGAGCTGCCTCCTCAAAGTAGAGTTGACCTTAATGTGGATGGAGTTAAGCTTTTGGGACCTTCATTTGCTGATGTGGCATGACTCAAAATGGGAAGAAACAGCTGCAAACATCCATTAATAATCAGAACCCGGGATGTACAAAGTATGAATCTAGGAAAATTGAAAATCATCAAAAATGAAATGGAATGCATAAAACATCGATATCCTAGGCATTAGTGAGCTGAAATGGACTGGTATTGGCCATTTTGAATGAGACAATCATATGGTCTATGCCTGGAATGACAACTTCAAGAGGAATGGCGTTGCATTCACTGTCAAAAAGAACATTTCAAGATCTATCCTGAAGTACAACCTTGTCAGTGATAGGATAATATCCATATGCCTTATACAAGGAAGACCAGTTAATACGACTATTATTCAAATTTATGCACCAGCCACTAAGGCCAAAGATGAAGAAACTGAAGATTTTTACCAGCTTCTGCAGTCTGAAACTGATCGAACACGCAATCAGGAAGCACTGATAATTACTGGTGATTGGAATGCAAAAGTTGGAAACAAAGATGAAAGACCGGTAGTTGGAAAATATGGCCTTAGTGACAGAAACGATGCTGGAGATCACATAATAGAATTTTGCAAGGCCAACTTCTTTATTGCAAATACCTTTTTTCACCAACATATATGGTGACTATACACATGGACCTCGCTAGATGGAAATATACAGGAATCAAACTGACTGCATCTGTGGAAAGAGACGATGGAAAATCTCAATATCATCAGTCAGAACAATGTCAGGGGCCGACTGTGGAACAGACTATCAATTGCTCATATATGCAAGTTGAGGCTGAAACTGAAGGAAATCAGAGCAAGTCCACAAGAGCCAAAATATGACCTTGAGTATATCACACCTGAATTTAGAAACCATCTCAAGAGTAGATTTGACGTGTTGAATACTAATGACCGAAAACCAGACGAGTTGTGGAATGACATCAAGGACATCATACACGAGAAAAGCAAGAGGTCATTGAAAAGACAGGAAAGAAAGAAAAGACCAATATGGATGTCAAAGGAGACTCTGAAACTTGCTCTTGAACATTAAGCAGCTTCTTCTTAAGCAATAAAGAAGCAAAAGGAAGAAATAATGAAAGTAAAAGAACTGAACAGAACATTTCAAAGGATGGTTTGAGAAGACAAAGTATTATAATGACATGTGCAAAGAGCTGGAGATAGAAAACCAAAAGGGAAGAACATGCTCGGCGTTTCTCAAACTGAAAGAACCGAAGAAAAAATTCAAGCCTCAAATTGCAGTAGTGAAGGATTCTATGGGGAAAATATTAAACGACACAGGAAGCATCAAAAGAAGATGGAAGAAATACACAGAGTCATTATACCAAAAGGAATTAGTCAACGTTCAACCATTTCAAGAAGTAGCATATGATCAGGAACCGATGGTACTGAAGGAAGAAGTCTAAGCTGCACTGAAGGCATTGGCAAAAAACACGGCTCTGGAATGGATGGAATATCAATTGATACGTTTCAACAAACGGATGCAGCTCTGGAAGTGCTTGCTTGTCTAAGCCAAGATATTTGGAGGACAGCTACCTGGCCAAGCAACTGGAAAAGATCCATATTTACGCCTATTCCCAAGACAGGTGATCCAACTGAATGTGGAAATTATCAAACAATATCATTAATATCACACGCAAGCAAAATTTTGTTGAAGATCATTCAAAAGCAGCTGCAGTAGTGTATCAACAGGGAACTTCCAGAGATTCAGGCCACATTCAGAAGAAGATGTGGAATCAGGGATATCATTGCTGATTTCAGATGGATCCTGGCTGAAAGCAGAGAATACCAGTATTATGCTGGACTCACAAGGACATACCAGTTGAGTCCAAGGTATAAAGACAATAGTCAGGCCAATCTTGGAAAGTAGCTTTTAGGGAACCTTTTACATAAACCAATCAAACAGAGCAGAAGAGACTTTCCACTCTTATCTTTTTCTATTAGCATTTAAACCAAAAAACAAACAAAAAACCGTTGCCATCCAGTGGATTCCAACTCATAGCCACCCTATACGACAGAGTAGAACTGCCCCATAGAGTTTCCAGGGAGCACCTGGTAGATTTGAACTGCTTACCTCTTGGTTAGCAGCCATAGCTCTTGAACATTACACCACCAGGGTTTCATTTAGTGAATGGAAAGTTTGTTGGACCAATGAAGACCCTTCTAACTGAAACCTGTACCAACAATTATTAAGAAAGATGATTCAAAATGTAGAATCACTTTGGCCTAGCAGTTTTTAGCCAATTGGTGAAGAGGTGAAGCTTTCAATGATTTTACCCATTTGTGATGTTAATATATACTGATGATTCTGTAACATTCCTTGGACTCAGGCAGACATTAGCTGTGGCAGCATGCTTGTTTGCTTCCCACTTTTGCCTTTTTTAATATATGGCAAATAAAACTTTCTTTTTGCTTTATGAAACTTTGTGACGTTTTTACGCTAACAACATGCAGCAACAGAAAATGCATACAGATAGGAAACGCTTAAAGAATTTAAGGGTCCTTTTTTTTTTTTTTTTATGGTGAACATGGGTGACAGTGGCACAGTGGCACTCCCCACACTGCTAGTGGATGGGGTGTGAAGGGGAATTTCATAATAAACAAAACTTGTAAAATGTTCATACCATTCGACTTAACACATAGGAATTTCACTGTTACCAGTTCTTCTTACAAGTGCCTTAGTAGTAACAACAGCGAATTCACATTCAGGGTTTACTGCATTCCAGGTGGTAAGCTAAGTACTCAGGCGTTGGCTAATTCTGTCCTCACACAAACCTCTCTCTACATTATATACTCTAATTCAATTTTCAAATGAAGAAACTCAGCTTTAGAGTTCAAGTACCTTGACTCAGGTTATGGAGCTAGAAAGCATTCCGGGCTAATCTGAGGTGGAGGCCACGTAATCTTGAATCCGGAGTTACACTCTTAACCCCATGGTGCATGGTCAGCTTGATAAATCCAATAATGGATACATGGATAATGATAAAGCACGTATGTCGACAGTTAACTCGGGAATCCAGGAAATGAGTGTATAGGCAGGCATTCACACAATTCTTTCAACTTTCCTGCATGTTCGAAAAATTTTTTAAATAAAATGTTGGGGAAAAATAAATCTAATGAATCTTATTATTTGAAGGTTCACACCTCTGGCTTGGGAATTACCTCTCAGTAGTTTCTTTACAAACTCTCTGTAAGTCACTCATTTTTTCTTGTGTTAGGAAATACTATGTATTACATGAATACCTGAACTGGCATAAAGTAAACGTCAGTCACAGAATAAATAGGTATCTACTGCCCCCTACTGTCCAGGTTCAGGGCTCCACGGTGTGCCTTCAAAACGTGAAAGGCAGCGAGAATGCTGTTTTTAGGTTCTTCTCAGTCTGTTGCCCAAAGTATGAACACCGCGGACGCTTTTTCGTTTCACCTGAAGGGTCATTTCACAGCCCGGCGCCCCTCGCAGCCGCTCTCAGCGCCTCGAAGACCTTGACAGCCAAGACTCAGTGTCACCTCCCTTTGTACGCTGCGGGGTCTAACACAGTCCACGATGGGCCTGGGAACGGGCGCGCATGCGCAGCGGCGGGGGGGGGAGGAGCGGGCACGCGTGCGCAGTGGCGAGGTTGACATCCGCCGTTGTGGGGGAGGGGAACCGCAAAGGAAAGAATGGCCTTGCTCGTTTTGCAGCCAGGGCACTTCCTTTGCCAGTATACAGGGAGCGTTTGGTCTGTGGAAGCGGCATAGCCGGGAATGTCCAGGGCCAGACTGCCGCAAAATCTTTTTTGTGGCTGTGATGCAGCCCTTGGTAACGCAAAAGGTTAAGCACCGAAGGTTGACCGTTCGAATAACCCCAGAGGTGCCTCGGAAGAAAGACCTGGCTATCTACCTCAGATCACAGCCATTGAAAACCTTATGGAGCGCAGTCCTACTCTAAAATACTTGGAGTCACCACGAATCAGAGCAGCTCCACGGCAACTGGTGAAGGTCAGATTTTCAGGTTTTAATTTGATCTGGACATTAATCACCACAAATGTAGTTGGGGTGCTCTTTATCTCTCCCCAGTCTCATTTCACTTCTTCTCCACAGGTGCAATTTCCTGAGGTTGGAGGATACCTTTCTGGCCCATGTTTTGATTTTTTTTACTCTGTATGCGTACATCTTTGTATAGTGTACAGATTTTGTGTTATTTTCCATGTAAATTTTATCGTATGTGCATCAGTGCACAACTTGCTTTTTACACTCAGTTTGCTTTTGGGAGAACTGTCCATCTTGTGGAAACCCTGGTGGCATAGTGGTTAAGTGCTATGGCTGCTAACCAAGAGGTCGGCAGTTCGAATCTACCAGGCGCTCCTTGGAAACTCTATCGGACAGTTCTCTGTCCTTTAGGGTCGCGCTATGAGTCGGAATAGACTTGATGACAGTGCGTTTGGTTTGGATCTATCTAGTGTGCAAATTAGTTCTTTTAGCTGCTCTATACTGCTCCGTCATACATACCACAGCATCACTATTTCCCTGTTGCTGTATTTAAGTTTGCAATTTACCCATGTTAAAATTTAAGAAAACAACTGAAAAAATGGAAACAATGTGTAACTTCTATTTTTTAATTGGCTATTGATAGAATAGAAAAAAGTTGCTGAGTTTAGTTTACCTTTCCCCCATCCAGCCATTTTACCTTCTTACATACCCTTAATGTGAATGAGGAAACCCCGGTGGTGTAGTGGTTAAAGTGCTACGGCTGCTAACCAAAAGGCTGGCAGTTTGAATGCACCAGGCACTTCTTGGAAACTCTGTGGGGCAGTTCTACTCTGTCCTATAGGCTCACTATGAGTCGGAATTGATGGGAATGGGTTTTTTGAGATGTGAGTAATGCATTCTTTTCTTTTTTAATTGTACTTTATATAAAGGTTTACAGAGCAAACTAGCTTCTCAAAAGCAGTTAATATACACATTATTTTGTGACACTGGTTACCAACCCTACGACATGTCAGAACTCAACCTTCTCAACCTTAGGTTCCCTATTACCAGCTTTCCAGTTGCCTCCTGCCTTCTCATCCTTGCTCCTGGGCTGGTGTGCCCATTTAGTTTTATTTTGTTTTATGGGCCTGTCTAATCTTTGGCTGAGGGTGACCCTCAGGAGTAACTTCATTTTGGAGCTAAAAGGGTGTCCAGAGGCCATACTCTCAGTGTTTCTCCAGTCTCTGTCAGATCAGTAAAGTCTGGTCTTTTTTCTTTTTTTGAGTTAGACTTTTGTTCTACATTTTTCTGCAGCTCTTCCTGGGACCCTCTATTGTGATCCCTGTGAGAGCAGTTGGTGGTGGTAGCTGGGCACCATCTTTTGGTGCTAGACTCAGTCTGGTGGAAGCCGTGGTAGTTTTGGTACATTAGTCCTTTGAACTAATGTTTCCCTTGTGTCTTTGATTTTTCTCCATTCTCCCTTGCTCCAGATGGGGTGACACCAGTGGAGTATCTTTGATGGCCGCTCATAAGCTTTTTTTTTTTTTGTGCTTTAAGTGAAAGTTTAAAATCAAGTCAGTCTCTCGTACAAGAATTTATATATGCCTTGCTATATACTCCTAATTGCTCTCCCCCTAATGACATACTCCGCTCCTTCCCTCCACTCTTTCTTTTCGTGTCCATTTCGCCAGCTTCTGACCCCCTCTGCCCTCTCATCTCCCCTCCAGATAGGAGATGCCAACATAGTCTCAAGTGTCTACTTGATCCAAGAAGCTCATTCTTCACCAGCATCTTTTTCTATCCCATTATCTGGTCCAATCCCTGTCTGAAGAGTTGGTTTTGGGAATGGTTCCAGTCTTGGGCTAACAGAAGGTCTGGGGATCATGACCTCCAGGGCCCTTCTAGTCTCAGTCTGACCATTAAGTCAGGCCTTATTACTAGAATTTGGGGTCTGCATCCCACTGCTCTCCTGTTCCCTCAGAGGTTGTCTGTTATGTTCTCTGTCAGGGCAGTCATCAGTTGTGGCCAGGCACCACCTAGTTCTTCTGGTCTCAGGCTGATGTAGTCTCTGATTTATGTGGTCCTTTCTGTCAGAGAGTTTCTCCTTGGAAACTCTATGGGCCAGTTCTACTCTGTCCTATAGGTTCGCTATGAGTTGGAGTCGACTCAATGGCACTGGGTTTTTGGGTTTTCTGTCTCTTGGGCTGATAAGCTTTTAAGATGCTTAGTGTGAGTAATACATTCTTGCCTGTCAGACACTCTGCCTTTAACCAGCTTATTTCCCAGCCCAATCAGTTCCCTGCAACATAACTAAAATACAATAAAATGCAGCAAAACACAGTAAAATGCCCATGTGTAAGGAATAAACTTTGATATAAGGATGTCAGATGTTTAAAGTATAGCTTTCTGATCACTAAACAATATGGTTGCTAACAGTGACTTTGCATACTGTAACCTTTTCCATTGTAACTGCTCTCCTCACTTAATCACTTTCTCAACTTTTTGCACACTCATTACACAACCCTTAGCAAAAGCCAGGAATAAACATAAAAATACCGAGTGTCACATGAAATGTGAAAACAAATTCAGAAGACTGTTGTGTCAGAGAATGGCTTGCACCAGTTATCACCCTGTGAACTTTAGTGCCAGAAACATCCAAAATATGTCTATTTGTTGACACTTGGTGCACTTTCTAAAACATTCACACTTATGGTGGTCCATCCGTTGTATTTGAAATGTAACTTAAGACTTTTCCCACTTATAGTTTTCTTTTAAAAAATGCTTTAGAGAGTTTTGAGAACATGACATTGAGAAAGACAAATGATCTATAAAGTTCATGTTTTAAAAACCAAAGAAATGGTTAAAATGGCAAAATTTCTATTATATTTATTTTAACACAATTAAAAAAAAAACCCCACAAAATAACAAAACATTCTAACAATCAAGAACATATGTTCAGTGGGTGGCCTTCTGTGGGTATAACTGTAGTCTTAAGCATATGAGTCTATATATAATATTTGCAGCTCAAGATAATCCAATTACCAGTATTTTTACTAATTACTACATTTTCTAATTAGTTTCAATAGCTAGAATCTCTAAACAATGTCAAATATTAATGATGAGTAAAAATAGCAATGGTACTAGTTGGTATTTATGGAGTACTCATTATGTGCTAGAGCCCTGGTGGCACAGTGATTAAGAGCTTGGCTGCTAACCAAAAGGTCAGCAGTTTGAATCCACCAGCCACTCCTTGGAAACCCTATGGGGCAGTCCTATTCTGTCCTATTGAGTCAGAATGGACTTGACGGCAACAGGTTTTGTTTTGGGTATTATGTGCTAAGGAGCCCTGGTGGCACAGCGGTTAATCGATTGGCTGCTAACTGAAAAGTCAGTGGTTCGAATTCACCAGCTGCTCTTTGGGAGGAAGATGTGGCAGTCTGCTTCTGTAAGTATTACAGCCTTGGAAACCCTGTGGAGCAGTTCTGCTCTGTCTTGTGGGTCAAAATTGATGATAACAACGGGTTTGGTTTTGGTTTTTTATGTGCTAAGCACTGTTTTTTAAGCACTGTTCTAAGCACCTAACATATATTAGCTTACTTATTGTATAGATGAAGATCCTGAAGCCCAAGTTAAATAACTCAATCAAGGTCACAGAGCTGGTGAGGGGCAAGCCAGGCCAGGCTGTCTCTGTAGCATGAGCAGGAGATTAAGCACAACTAAACTTTAGCATTTTGCTTTTTAGTATGATGCTCGATTTTAGATTTTGGTAAGTAAACTGTACTGTTAAGTTTTTTCTGTCAGTATTTTGCTCCAAGATTTTATAATACAAAATAATAGCAATGCTTAATACTTATTGAGCACCTACTATGTGAAAGTGAAGAGGATTTGAAGCACTTACTGATGTAGATCAAAGACTACAGCCTTCAGTATGGATTACACCTCAACATAAAGAAAACAAAAATTCTCACAACTGGACCAATAAGCAACATCGTGATGAACCAAGAAAAGATAGAAGTTGTCAAAGATTTCATTTACTTGGATTCATAATCAACACCCATGGAAACAGTAGTCAAGAAATCAAAAGACATATTGCATTGGGCAAATCTGCTGCAAGGGACCTCTTTGAAGTGTTAAAAGGCAAAGATGTCACCTTGAAGACTAAGGTGTGCTTGACCTAAGCCATGATGTTTTCAGTCGCC
Source organism: Loxodonta africana (assembly GCF_030014295.1). Lineage (NCBI taxonomy): Eukaryota > Metazoa > Chordata > Mammalia > Proboscidea > Elephantidae > Loxodonta > Loxodonta africana. Next base: position 28,363,980 of record NC_087352.1, on the reverse strand, counting down.
TCATATGCATGTGAAAGCTGCATGATGAATAAGGAAGACTGAAGAAGAATTGATGCCTTTGAATTGTGGTGTTGGCAAAGAATATTAAATATACCACGGACTGCCAAAAGAATGAACAAAACTGTGTTGAAAGAAGTGCAACTAGAATGGTCCTTAGAAGCAAAGATGGCGAGACTAACATACTTTGGACATGTTATTAGGAGGGATCAGTCCCTGGAGAAGGACACATGCTTGGTAAAGTAGAGGGTCAGCAGAGAAAAAGAGGAAGACCCTCAATGAGATGGATTGATACAATGGCTGTAACAGTGGGCTCAAGCATAGCAAGGATTGTGAGGATGGCACAGGACCGGGCCGTGTTTTGTTCTGTTGTACATAGGGTCGCTATGAGTTGGAACCAACTCGACGGCACCTAAGAACAACCTTTTGTGGCAGGCACTGTTCTAAATTCTTTGGTTTTGTTACCTCCATCTATTTCTTACAACATTATTTTCATTTCATGCATGAAGCAACTGATGCCCACAGAGGGTTAAGTAACACAGAGTCACACAGCTAGCAAGTTGAAAAGACAGGATTTGTCACCAAATAGCCAGCTCTGTTGATTGTGCCTTTAAACATGACACCATATACCGCCTCTCCATTTGATTGGGAGCAAGTGCTCAATTTTTGGCATTAATTGGTAAAACGTAGTTTTCTTCTTCTGTAATTTATTGATGAAATGAGTTATTTTGCCAGATTTTCTGATGCTAAATTATAAAAAAAAAATAATCGCTGTAAAATGGCATGGTAGAGGCATCTGACCTCCTCTAACTTCGCAAGGAGGAAGGCGAGTCAAGATGAACAGGCCAAGGCTGATTCCTACGAGGCAGAGGTCAGACATGCCTTCTCTCTTTGCTATCATTACCAATTCTGACACCAACCGTCCCTCCCATGGCACTCTCTACTTTTCTGCTGGGTTTGATAATTCGTTGCAATGGTCACACAGAATTCAAAGACAATACTCAGAATTATGGGATTTATTAGGGAAGTAACAGATTACAATTCAAGTTCAGAAACACTCAGGATACAGTTCTTCCATCAGGATAGCTTCTTCTCAACTGTGGCCACAGCCACACCTCTCTCTGGCCCCTCAGCCTCTGTGCTGCCCGGGCAAGTGTTACAAAACTCTTTTAGCTCTGCCAATAAGTGCCGGAGGCACCTCACTCTGCCAGTAAGCCTCAGTCCAAAGGCACTCAGCTCTAGCTCCGTAGGTAAATCTAGCTCAACCAAGTGCCTGGAGGCACCTCACTTTGCCAGCAAGCCTCCTGCCTGAAGGAGCTCAGCTTTCTTGTTCCATGGGCCGGGCTGTATCCTGCCAGTCTTCTGCCTCGCCTCCAATTCTCTGCTGCTGCTTCAGTGTTATAGCTCTCTTGGTCTCCTGGTTCCGGGAGCTTCTCAGCGAAGGGCTCTCAGGTCCAAAAGACTTGCTTCACTCATGGATCTTCTTTCTTGGTGATGGTGAGAGCTTCTTGTCCCTCCTCTGGGATGGCAAAACTGACCATTGCCTTAGTTAGGGTTCCATAGACCTTATTTGTATGGTACCACACCCACACAAGTGCCCTGAAGTTTATTTGCACTGTTAGCAAGCTATCCAATCCCTTGGTGGGCCACAATTACCTTATTTGTATAGTCCTACCCAATTACTTGAGTGGGAGTTACTAGACCAGCGCAAGAAAGGCCGTGTAAAAGTGATCGCAGTGTACTCACATTCCTGGAGTAAACCCTACTTGGTTTTACTGGATTCTGTTTAGCATTTTTGCATGTATATTTTCAAAGACTGGTCTGTAGGCCGCATTTTTTACTTTTGTGTTTCATGAGGTTTGGGGACTAAGGTTATGATTGCTTTACAAAATGAGTAATTTTTTATTTTTAAGGAGAAACTTTTGAAAGTAGAATTATGCATAATATTGTTTTACAGTTATTGTATTCTTCTTTGTCTGTGGTTATAACTTTGCATTCAGTGTTTGCTTTTTTAATTCCTTAAGGAATGATGTATTTTATTGATCTATTCAAAGATCCAATGTTTGGATTTATTTCTGCTTTCTACTGTGTTGATTTCAATTTACTTATTTCAGTTTTTAATCTGTATTAATTCTGTAAGTTGTTTAATTCTGCTCTTTTACTACTATTTTAGTAATTCACATTTTTAATCTTTCATCTTTACTAATAAAGATGTTTAAAGCTCTGCTTTTTCCTTTGATAATAACTTCACTTTTAAAATATTTTCAGGCAATTGGTTTTTTATAGTTTCTAGATAATTAATGACTGTAGTTTTGAGATTTTGTTTGGTCCAGGGATTACTTAAGGAAAAGTTGGTTAATTTCTACATAGTTTTGATTTCTAATTTTTTTGGATTATGATCAAAATGATGCGTGGAAAAGTGTAATTTTCTGAGTTTTTTTTTCCCTTGTGAAAATCCAAGGGCATCAGAAAAAAGAATATAGCCTCTATTCATAGGCTGGAACCCTTGTGGCACAGTGGTTAAGAGCTCATCTACTAATCAAAAGGTCGGCAGTTTGAATCCACCAGCCGCTCCTTAGAAAACCCTATGGGGCAGTTCTACTCTGTCCTGCAGGGTTGCTGTGAGTTGGAATCAACTTGACAGCAAAGGGTTTGGTTTAATTTTGGGTTTATTTATAGGCTGCAAAATTCTTTACGTAGCTACTAAGTCAAAGTTGTCAGTTGTCTTATTCAGATGTCCTCCACCCTTGCTGCATTAACGAGGGTAGTATGCAATGTGACAAGCCCGGAAAGTCCAGCAGTTAAGTACCATAGAAATTTATGCAGGTGTCCCTAGTTCAGGGCACTTATTGGTAGAGCTAAAAGCTTTGGAATACCTGCCTGAGCAGGGTAGATGCCAGGCTGGCCCAAGAGGCCAAGGAAGCTGAAGAGATAAGAAGCACAGGAAGAAGAGCTGTCTTGGTCTCAAAGGGTAGGGCCGCAACCTCTGGGATCTCACAGGGTGGAACCATGGCCTACCAGGTCTCACAGGGTGGGGCCATGGCCTTCTAGGTTTCAGAGAGTCAGATTTTCAACTCTGTTCCAGACTGTGGGGCTGCCTTTCACAAGTGCCAGCAGGATGGGGCCAGATCCGCTGCCCAAGGCTGAGGAGGTGGGGCTGCCAAGGGCAGAAAAATGGGAACCGCTGGGGCCAAGGGGGAAGGGTCGCCACTCAAATGGGCTAGGAGAATGGGGCCGCCCAAATGCGAGGGAGCAGAGTGGCCGTTTCAGTGGGCTTGGAAGGTGGAGCTGAAACCCAGGACCCAGGGCCTCCACCTAGAATTCAGAGAGTGTGGCCAACACCCAGAGTCTGGAGGGCAGGGCCATTGCCTAAATGGTCTCAGAGAACAGAGGATTATTTTCAAACCTTGAGAGCTAATGTAATATGTTCTGCTGACTTGCTTGGTGCCTGTTATACCTTTTTTCCCTCCAATTTCTTTCATTTGTAATGGAAATGTCTACCTTGTGCCTGTTCCACTATTGTACTTTGGAAGCAGATAGCTCATATTCTAGATTTCATAGAAGAAGAGGAATTTGCCTCAGGAGATTTTGGACTTGGAGTTGATTTAAGACTTTTGCTATGATATGCTGTGGTGAATGTGTACTACATGTGGCAAGGACATAAATTTGGGGGGGGCAAAGGGTGGAATTGCATTGCATTGGGCAAATCTGCTGCAAAAGACCTCTTTAAAATGTTAAAAAGCAAAGATGTCACTTTAAGGACTATGGTTTGCCTGACCCAAGTCATGGTGTTTTCAGTCACCTCATACGCATGTGAAAGCTAGACAATGAATAAAGAAGACCGAAGAAGAATTGATGCCTTTAAATTATGGTGTTGCAAATTTGAAAACCTAGAAGAACTGGATAAATTTCTAGAAACAGACTACATACCTAAATTAACACAGAGGTAGGACAACTAAATAAACCCATAACAAAAGAAGAGATTGAAAAGGTAATTAAAAAACTCTCAACAAAAAAAAGTCCTGGCCCTGATGGCTTCACTGGAGAGTTCTACCAAACTTTCAGAGGAGAGTTAACACCACTATTACTAAACAAGCTCCATGGCATAGAAACGGATGGAACACCCCAAACTCATTCTATGAAGCCAGCATATCCCTGATATCAAAACCAGGTAAAGACACCACAAAAAAAGAAAATTACAGACCTATATACCTCATGAACTTAGATGCAAAAATCCTCAACAAAATTCTAGCCAATAGAATTCAACAACTTATCAAAAAAGAATTCACCATGACCAAGTGGGATTCATACCAGGTATGCAGGGATGGTTCAACATTAGAAAACCAATCAATGTAATCCATCATACTAATAAAACAAAGGACAAGAACCACAGGATCTTATCAATTGAGGCAGAAAAGGCATTTGACAAAGTTCAACACCCATTCATGATAAAAACTCTCAGCAAAATAGGAATAGAAGGAAAATTCCTCAACATAATAAAGGGCATTTATACAAAGCCAGCAGCCAACATCATCCCAAATGGAGAGAGACTGAAAGCATTCTCCTTGAGATTGGGAACCAGACAAGGATGCCCTTTATCACCACTCTTATTCAACATTGTGCTGGAGGTCCTAGCCAGAAAAATTAGGCTAGATAAAGAAAGAAAGCGCATCTAGATTGGTAAGGAAGCAGTAAAAGTATCTCTTTGTGCAGATGACATGATCTTATACATAGAAACCCCTGAAGAATCCTCAAGAAAAGTACTGAAACTAATAGTAGAGTTCAGCAGAGGATCAGGATACAAGATAAGCATACAAAAAACAGTTGGATTCCTCTACACCAACAAAGAGAACATCAAAGAGGAAATCACCAAATCAATACCATTTACAGTAGCCCCCAAGAACATAAAATACTTAGGAATAAATCTAACCAGAGATGTAAAAGACCTATACAAAGAAAACTACAAGACACTAGTACAAGAAACCAAAAGAGACATACATAAGTGGAAAAACCTACCTTCCTCATGGATAGGAAGACTCAACATTGTAAAAATGTCTTCCACCAAAAGTGATTTATAGATACAATGCAATTTTGATCCAAATTTCAATGACATTTTTTAATGAGACGGAGAAAAAAATCATCATATGGAAGGCAAAGAGGCCCCGGATAAGTAAAGCATTACTGAAAAAGAAGAACAAAGTGGGAGGCCTCACACTACCTGATTTCAGAACATATTATACCGCCACAGTAGTCAAAACAGTGTGGTACTGGTAGAACAACAGACACATAGACCAACAGAACAGAATTGAAAATCCAGACATAAATCCATTCACATATGAGCAGCTGATATTTGACAAAGGCCCAAAGTCAGTTAAATGGGGAAAAGATAGTTTCTTTAACAAATGATGCTGGCATAACTGGACATCCATCTGCAAAAAAAATGAAACAAGACTCGTACCTCACACCATGCACAATAACTAACTCAAAATGGATCAAAGACCTAAATATAAAATGTAAAACGATAAAGATCACGGACGAAAAAATAGGGACAACGTTAGGAGCCCTAATACATGGCATAAACAGTATACAAAACATTACTAACAATGCACAAACACCAGAAGAGAAACTAGATAACTGGGAGCTCCTAAAAATCGAACACCTATGCTCATCCAAGGACTTCTATAAAGATTACTTACAGACTGGGAAAAACTTTTTAGCTATGACATTTCTGATCAGTGCCTGATCTCTAAAATCTACATGATACTGCAAAAACTCAACTGCAAAAAGACAAATAACCCAATTAAAAAATGGGCAAAAGATATGAATAGACACTTCACTAAAGACGACATTCAGGTAGCCAACAGATATATGAGGAAATGTTCACGATCATTAGCCATTAGAGAAACGCAGATCAAAACTACAATGAGATTTCATCTCACCCCAACAAGGCTGGCATTAATCCAAAAAACACAAAATAATAAATGTTGGAGAGGCTGTGGAGAGATTGGAACACATATACTGCTGGTGGGAATGTAAAATGGTACAACCACTTTGGAAATTGATTTGGCGCTTCCTTAAAAAGCTAGAAATAGAACTACCATTAAAAAAAAAAAAAAAGAACTACCATACGACCCAGAAATCCCACTCCTTGGAATATATCCTAGAAAAATAAGAGCCTTTACACGAACAGATATATGCACACCCGTGTTCACTGCAGCACTGTTTACAATAGCAAAAAGATGGAAGCAACCAAGGTGCCTATCAACGGAAGAATGGATAAATAAATATGGTATATTCACACAATGGAATACTATGCATCAATAAAGAACCGTGAGAAATCTGTGAAACGTTTCATAACACGGAGGAACCTGGAAGGCATTATGCTGAGTGAAATTAGTCAGTTGCAAAAGGACAAATATTGTATAAACCACTATTATAAGAACTTGAGAAATAGTTTAAACTGAGAAGAAAACGTTCTTTCATGGTTATGAGGGGAGAGGGAGGGAGGGTGGGAGAGAGGCATTCACTAATTAGATGGTAGATAAGAACTACTTTAGGTGTAGGGAAAGACAACGCACAATACAGGGGAGGTCAGCACAATTGGACTAAACCAAAAGCAAAGAAGTTTCCTGAATAAACTGAATGCTTTGAAGGCCAGTGTAGCAGGGGCAGGGGTCTGGGGACCATGGTTTCAGGGGACATCTAAGTCAATTGGCATAATAAAATCTATTAACAAAACATTCTGCATCCCACTTTGAAGAGTGGCGTCTGGGGTCTTAAACGCTAGCAAGCAGCCATCTAAGGTGCATCAGTTGGTCTCAACCCACCTGAATCAAAGGAGAATGAAGAACACCAAGGACACAAGGCAATTTATGAGCCCAAGAGACAGAAAGGGCCACATGAACCAGAGACTACATCATCCTGAGACCAGAAGAACTAGATGGTGCCAGGCTACAACCGATGACTGCCCTGACAGGGAACACAACAGAGAACCCCAGAGGGAGCAGCAGACCAGTGGAATGCAGACCCCAAATTCTCATAAAAAGACCAGACTTAATGGTCTGACTGATACTGGAATGACCCCGGTGGTCATGGCCCCCAGACCTTCTGTTGCCCCAGGACAGGAACCATTCCCGAAGCCAACTCTTCAGACAGGGATTGGACTGGACAATGGGTTGGGGAGGGATGCTGGTGAGGAGTGAGCTCCTTGGATCAGGTGGACACTTGAGACTATGTTGGCATCTCCTGCCTGGAGGGGAGATGAGAGGGTGGAGGGGGTTAGAAGCTGGAGGGAGAGAGCAGGCTGTTTCATTAGGGGGAGAGTAATTGGGAGTGTGTAGCAAGGTGTATATGGGTTTTTGTGTGAGAGACTGACTTGATTTGTAAACTTTCACTTAAAGCACAATAAAAATTATACACAAAAAATGGGCAAAGGATATGAACAGGCACTTCACCAAAGAAGACATTCAGGCAGATAACAGATACATGAGGAAATGCTCACGATCATTAGCCATTAGAGAAACGCAGATCAAAACTACAATGAGATTCCATCTCACTCCAACAAGGCTGGCATTAATCCAAAAAACACAAAATAATAAATGTTGGAGAGGCTGTGGAGAGATTGGAACACTTATATACTGCTGGTGGGAATGTAAAATGGTATAACCACTTTGGAAATTGATTTGGAAGGTAGAGCTGAAACCCAGGACCGAGGGCCTCCACCTAGAATTCAAAAAGCTAGAAATAGAAGTACCATATGATCCAGCAATCCCACTCCTTGGAATATGTCTTAGAGAAATAAGAGCCTTTACATGAACAGATATATGCACACCCGTGTTCATTGCAGCACTGTTTACAATAGCAAAAAGATGGAAGCAACCAAGGTGCCCATCAACGGATGAATGGATAAATTATGGTATATTCACACAATGGAATACTACACATTGATAAAGAACAATGATGAATCCGTAAAACATTTCGTAACATGGAGGAATCTGGAAGGCATTTTGCTGAGTGAAATTAGTCAGGTGCAAAAGGACAAATATTGTATGAGACCACTATTATAAGTACTCAAGAAATGGTTTAAACAGAAGAATATATACTTTTATTGTTATGAGGGTGGGGAAAGAGGGTGGGAGGGGGTATTCACTAATTGGACAGTAGACAAGAACTATTTTAGGTGAAAGGAAAGACAACACACAATACAGGAGAGATGAGCACAACTGGACTATACCAAAAGCAAAGAAGCTTCCTGAATAAACCGAATGCTTCAAAGGCCAGAGTTGCAGGGCTAGGGGTCTGAGGACCATGGTTTCGGGGGACATCTAAGTCAACTGGCATAAGAAAATGTATTGAGAAAATATTCTGCATCCCACTTTGGTGAGTGGCGTCTGGGGTCTTAAACGCTAGCAAGCGGCCATCTAAGATGCATCAACTGGTCTCAACCCACCTGGAGCAAAGAAGAATGAAGAACACCAAAGACACAAGGCGATTATGAGCCCAAGAGACGGAAAGGGCCACATAAATCGGAGACTACATCAACCTGAGACCAGAAGAACTGGATGATGCCCAGCTACAAACGATGACTGCCCTGACAGGGAACACAACAGAGAATCCCTGATGGAGCAGGAGAGCAGTGGGATGCAGACCTTAAATTCTCATAAAAAGACCAGACTTAATGGTCTGACCAAGATTAGAAGGACCCAGGAGGTCATGGTCCCCAGACCTTCTGTTAGCCCAAGACTGGAACCGTTCCCAAAGCCAACTCTTCAGACAGATTGGGCGCAAGTATAAGACAGAAAATGATACTGGTGAGGAATGAGCTTCTTGCCTCAAGTAGACACTTGAGAATATGTGGGCAGCTCCCGTCTGGAGGGAAGATGAGAAGGCAGAGGGCGACAGAATCTGGCTAAATGGACATGGGGAATACAGGGTGGAGAGAAGGAGTGTGCTGACTTATTAGGGGGAGAGCAACTAGTAATACATAGCAAGGTGTATATAAATTTTTGTATGAGAGACTGACTTAATTTGTAAACTTTCACTTAAAGCACAATAAAAGTAAATAAATACATTATGGTGTTGATGAACAATATTGAATATACCATGGACTGTCAGAAGTACTCCTACAGTCCGTCAGTTTGTCTTACTGTGGTGGCTTGTGTGTTGCTGTGATGTTGGAAGCTATGCCACTGGTATTTCAAATACCAGCAAGGTCACCCAATGTAGACAGGTTTCAGCTGAGCTTCCAGGCTAAGACAGACCAGGAAGAAGGACCTGGTGATCTACTTCTGAAAAAATTAGCCAGCGAAAACCTTATGAATAGCAGCAAAACATTGTCTGATATAGTGCCGGAAGATGAGCCCTTCAGGTTGAACAGAACGAGGGGATACTGTGTGGCTTTAAAATCAGGAATGGTGTGCGTCAGCGTTGTATCTTTTCACCATACTTATTTTATCTGTATGCTGAGCAAATAATCTGAGAAGCTGAACTATATGAAGAAGAATGGGGTGTGAGGATTGGACGAAGACTTGTTAACAACCTGTGATATACAGATGACACAACCTTACATGCTGAAAGTGAAGAGGACTTGAAGCACTTATTGATGAAGATGAAAGACTACAGCCTTTGGTTTGGATTACACCTTAACATGTATTAAACAAAAATGCTCACAACTGGACAAATAAGCAACATTTTGATAGAAGGAGAAAAGACTGAAGTTGTGAAGGATTTCATTTTACTTGGATCCACAATCAACACCCATGGAAGCAGCAGCAAATCTCCTGCAAAACACCTCTTTAAACTGTTTAAAAGGAAAGATGTCGCTCTGAGGACTGATGTGCAGCTGACCCAAGCCGTGATGTTTTCAATTGCATGTGAAAGCTGAACAATGAATAAAGACTGAAGAAGAATTAATGCCTTTGAATTATGATGTTGGCAAAAAATATTGAATATACCATGGACTGCCAGAAGAATGACCTAATCTGTCTTGGAAGAATTACAGACAGAATGCTTTTTAGAAGCAAGGATGGCAAGACTTTGTCTCACATACTTTGCACATTATCTGGAGAGGCCCTGGAGAAGGACATCATGCTTGGTAAAGTAGAGGGTCAGTGAAAAAGAGGAAGACCCTCAACAATATAGATGGATTCAGTCACTGTGATGATGGGCTCAAGCATAACAAAAATTGCGAGGATGGCACAGGACTGGACGGTGTTTCATTCTGTTGTATATAGGGTTGCTATGAGTTGAAACCGACTTGACAGCACCTAACAACAACAACAAAGGGTGAATGTTATGGATGGAATTGTGTCGCCCAAAATGTGTATCAGCTTGGCTAAGCCATGATTCCCAACATTGTGTGGTTGTCCACCATTTTGTGATCGGTTGTGATTATCCTAAAAGTTGTAAATCCTAACCTCTATGATGTAAATAAGGCAGGCAGGATTAGAGGCAGTTATGTTAATGAGGCAGGACTCAATCTACAGGACTAGGTTGTATCTTGAATCAGTCTCTTTTGAGACATGAAAGAGAGAATTGAGCAGAGAGGAGGCGGACCTCATACCACCAAGAAAGTAATGCCAGGAGCCGAGTGTGTCCTTTGGACCCTGGGTCCCTGTGCTGAGAAGCTCCTAGATCAGGGGAAGATTGATGACAAGGATCCTTCCGCAGAGCGACAGAGAAAGAAAGCATTCTTCAGGAGCTGGCTTCCTGAATTTGGACTTCTAGCCTCCTAGACTTTGAAAGAATAAATCTGTTTGTTAAAGCTATCCACTTGTATTTCTGTTACAGCAAGCAACACTAGATAACCCTTACACTGATGTTTTTTACAGGCTCAGTTCCATTGTTTAACTGTTAAGTTTTTGTGGGTCTTGATTGCTCAAAGCCTTGTTTCATCTTCTGTTTGGAATTGGTCACTCACTTCCCCTAGAGGCCCAGCATGGGGTTGGCCTTCCAAGTTATTGCAGGCAACAATTTTGCAAATGTTTTGCTGCCGCATAACACGGTCTCCAGTTTTCTAGTCCAAGGTATCTATTTCCTTTAAGCCCATGCCACAGGTTTTAGGTTTTTGTTAGGGCAGCATCCTGCCCCAGGTTGCCACATTCCACCTTATTGGGTATATTAATTTTCTATTCCTGCCATAATAAATTACCATAAACCTAGTGGTTTAACACAAAGTTATCATCTTACAGTTCTCTAGTTCAGAAGTCGTACATAGTTCTCACCAGGCAAAAATCAAGGGGTCAGCAGGAATGCGTTCTTTTCTGGAAGCTGTAGGCGAAAATCTGTTTCCTTGCTCATTCAGGTTGTTGGCAGAATTTATTTCCTTTTGGTTGTAGGACTGAGATACCCATTTTCTTGCTGGCTGTCACCTGAAGGATATAACTTCTAGACGCTGCCCACATTTTCCTTGGCTTTTGGTCTTCTTCCTCCATCTTCAAAGCCAGCAAAAATGAGTTAAGTCCCCCTCATGCTTTGAATCTCTCTTCATCCTCTCTAACTTCTTATGGGTAAGTAATGTTCACATTCCATTCCCTAGAACCTGTGATTACATTACTTTACACTGCAAAAGTGACTTTGCAGTTGTGATTAAGTTAAGGACCTTGAGATGGGTTTGTTATCCTGAATTATCCAGTTGGGCCCAATGTCAGCACAAAGGTCTTTACTGTATAAGGGAAAAAGGGAGGTAGGAGAATTAGAGGAGGAGATGTGATGAAAGAAGCAGCGGTTGGAGTGATGTGGCCATGAACCATGAACCAAGTAGTGTAGGCAGCCACTAGATGCTGGAAAAGGGAACTAAACAGTAGAACCTCCAGAAGGAATGCAGCCCTGCTGACAACTTGATTTTAGCTAAGAGAAACACATTTCAGACTTCTGATCTCCAAAACTGTAAGATAAATTTATTTCAAGCCATTGAGTTTGTGGTACAGAGCCCTGGTGGTGTAGTGGTTAAGAAGTCGGCTGCTAACCAAAAGGTCGGCAGTTCAAATCCACCAGGTGCTCCTTGGAAACCCTATGGAGCAGTTCTATTCTGTCCTATAGTGTGTTATGAGTTGGAATGGAACTGACTCAAAGGCACCTAACAAGTTTGTGCCAATTTGTTACAAGAGCAATTGGAAATTAGTACAGTAAGGAATGTCTTGATGCTTGGAACCAGAGCTCAACTCTTATAAAAAAAAAAAAAAATTATAGAACACTGAACAATTGATAGCGTAGAAGAACCAAATAAATGTAATGAATATGGAAAAGCATTTACAAGTAACTCTTATCACAGAGAAGTATTTCTGGAGAGAAAACTTATGAATGTAACAAATGTGGGAAAGCCTGCAGGGTGATTCAGAGCTCAACAAACATGAGAAAACCCATATAAATCCATAGGGCTTTTATTGGCTGATATTTGGAAGTAGGTCACCAGGCCTTTCTTCCTAATCTTAGTCTGGAAGCACTACTAAAACCTATTCTCCATTCGTTGACAGATGGATTTTTGGCACACATGAGGAGCATTGGCCAGTATTTCCAGGTCTCCTGCATGGAAGGTGTGAATTCTACCACTGAGCCACCACTGCTGTTACTAGATAGAAACCCCAGGTTCTTGCTTGGCATGACTCGTATTGGCCAATAAACAAGAGACTGATGTGGGAGAACAGGAGAGGCACCTTTATTTCATTGTACAAGGAGGAGTCACTTGAAGCTGCTGCTGCCAAGACTGCTCCCGAAGGGTGAGCAGACAACTTACTTTTAAGGGGTTTACAAGTACGGAGTTCATACAAGTTGGCAACATTCTTTTTATTTTATTTTTTATTGTGCTTTAAGTGAAAGTTTACAAATCAAGTCAGTCTCTCATACAAAAATTTATATACACCTTTTTTTTTCTATATACTCCTAATTGCTCTCCTCCTAATGAGACAGCATACTCCTTCCCCTCCACTCTCTCTTTTCATGTCCACTCGCCCAGCTTCTAACCCCCTCTGCCCTCTCATCTCCCCTCCAGACAGGCAATGCCAACAGTCTCATGTGTCTACTTGATCCAAGAAGCTCATTCTTCACCAGTATCACTTTCTATCCCATTGTCCAGCCCAATCCCAGTCTGGAGAGTTGGCTTTGGGAATAGTTCCTGTCTTGGGCTAACAGCAGGTCTGGGGACCATGACCTCCAGGGTCCTTCTAGTCTCAGTCAGACCATTAAGTCTGGTCTTTTTATGAGAATTTGGGGCTGCATCTCACTGCTCTCCTCCTCCCTCAGGGGTTCTCTGTTGTGTTCCCCATCAGGGCAGTCATCAGTTGTAGCCAGGCACCATCTAGTTCTTCTGGTCTCAGGCTGATGTAGTCTCTGATTTATGTGGCCCTTTCTGTCTCTTGGGCTCAAAATTACTTTGTGTCTTTGGTGTTCTTCATTTGTCTTTGCTCCAGGTGGGTTGAGACCAACTGATGCATCTCAGATGGCCACCTGCTAGCATTTAAGACCCCAGACGCCACTCTCCAAAGTGGGATGAGGATGATTTCTTAACAGATTTTATTATATCAATTGACTTAGATGTCCCCTGAAACCACGGTCCCCAAACGCCCACCCTTGCTACGCTGGCCTTCGAAGCGTTCGGTTTATTCAGGAAACTGCTTTTGGATTAGTCCAGTTGTGAAGTCAGCAACAGTCTTAATCATACTACGCAGGCACAATGGGGTTTACATATAACGTACAAGCAAAACCAGGATTCAAATGCAGAACTCAGGGGTAGGGAAGCCCAGCAAAGGAAACAGGATTTTTAATACAGCACTGCGAGCTCTGTCTCACTGCCATATATCCTGCCCTTGTTAATGCCAGACAATAGGAATATGGGTGTTGCTGTATTATGTATAGTAAAAGTACTTACCTGAATTTCACTTTTTCTCAAAAAAGTAAAATAATAAGTTACTGTATAGAAATATTTTGCTAACTATGTAAATCAAGATAAAGCTCTATAACAAAATCATAGTAAGGAATTAAAACCCATACAAGAAAATAAATATTCGTGAGTTTATACTGATATAAATAACTGATAAGTGGTAGAAAAGGACCACCTCTTCTTTAACGGCACTATCGTTGGTGTGGACCAGACCACCTGGCGGCTCAGGTAGGGAGGGTGGGGGTGGAACCCCTACCGCAGCCCGGGCTGGGGTGGGGTCGAAACCCCCTGCAAACGGCCGCGGGAGGGTGCGAGATATGGGGATCCCGACGCACCTCAAGGCGGGGGCGAAGGGTGAAGACTCCGGCTCGGCCCGGGTCAGGGTTGAGAGTTGAAAACCCGGCGTAGCCCGGGGTGGGGATGATGATCCGGGAGCCCCGGCGCCGCCCCGGGCGGGGATGAAACATCCCGGAGCCCCGGCGCAGCCCTGGGCGAGAATGAAGTTTCCCGTAGCCCCGGTGCGCGGTTTCGACCGCAGCGGAACGTTCTGCGATGCGCACATCCGGGTCCCGGCGGCGCGCGCAGGCGCACCCGCCCCAAACATGGCCGCTGTCAGTAGTCTGAGGGGAGTCTAGCCAGGCCCTTCCGGCCTTTGTGCCTCAGTTTCCCCACAGAGGGCGGCGTAGTGGGCGGCCTGCTGTGTCCCTGTTGGGACTGCAAACGTGCGCGTCCGCCGGTGGGTTTCACGTAGGCTGCGGGCGCGTCTGGCCCGCCGGCGCGGGGATCCGGCCCGGGGCGCGGCCACTCTCGCGGTTGTGGACGCGTTCCGGCCAGTGTGGACATCCCGCAGCGGGTGAGTGCGACCTGGCTCCTTCCCTCCTGTTGCTGGTGGTTCCGCCTCTACGGTGTCTGTTTTCGCCCCAACCCCCGAGCCTGCTTTTCCGTTTTGTTGGCGTCTGTGGAGTGTCCAGGCCGGGCAGCCGCGGGGCCGACGGGGAGGTCTCTCGCCTCTGTTGCTGCCGGTTGTTGGTGGTGGGCTTCTTTGTCGTCCGCTCTCGTGTTGCTCTCGTGGGCTGTGCTGTTTCCCACGAAGTCCCGCAGTTGTCACACTGACTGCCTTTTTTTTTTTTTTTTCCATCTAGCGTTTGCAAAATCAGGTCTTGTTGCTACTCCCAGTAAAAAAAAAAAAAGTAGATACTGTATTTTTCAATCTGTCTCCACCTGCTTAGGCGGCCCTTTCGCTTTCCTTTTTCATTTAATAATTTCATTTCCTTTGTCCAATTCTCTCCCACCTGAAACATTTTATAATAAAAGGTTTCCAACATAGAGGAAAGTTGAAAGACTTAGCATTTGTCGTACTTGCTGTATGTCATACTTAGCCATCCGTTATTTCATCATTTTGGGATACATTTCAAAGTAAGTTGCAGGTAACACTTGCTTCCCCCAACACATCAATATGCTTAACATGAACAGATTATTCAAAGATAATTCTGTAATTTCTTTTAGTCATTCTCATTTTTTACCCACGTTTAGGTCTTTGGTCCATCTGGGATTTATAAATGTGTGTGTAAGAATTAGAAATTGTAACTTTTTTTTCCCATCTGGAAAGGCAGTAGAATTTACACCTACTTCTGCTGATGTGTGAAGTTTCCTTTACCTCCTACCAAATTCCTGTATGGTCCTGAGACTGTTTGGGGCTGTCTGTTACTTTGAGGAGCCTTGGTGGCACAGTGGTTAAAACAGTCTACTGCTAACTTAAAGGATGGTGGTTCAAAATCAGCAGTGGCTCTGTGGGAGAAAGATGTAGCAGTCTTCTTGCATAGAGATTTACAACTTTGGAAACTCTATGGCAGTCGTTATGAGTCAGAATGAACTTGATGGCAACAGGTTTGGTTCTTACTTCACTGTGCCTGGGTGTTGCAAATGGCTAAGTGCTTGGCTACTAACAAAAAGGCTGGTGGTTCGAGTCCACCCAGAGGCACGTTGGAAGAAAGGCCTGGCAGCCTACTTCTGAAAGATCACAGCCATTGAAAAAGCCCATGGAGTCTAGTTCTACCCTGACACACATGGGATCTTATGGGTTGGAATTGACTCCATGGGCCACTCGTTTGGTTTTTGCCTCACATCAGCAGGCTGCTTAGTGACTGGAACTTCAGAAAGGTGTTGATTTTGACAGAGCAGCTCCCAGCTTCTCTTCCTTTCATTTCTTAATGAGTTGTCTTGGGTATTCTAGGAGCCAGTCTCTTCCATGTGAATTCGTAGGATCTGTGTGCCACGTGGAAACCCTGGTGGCGTAGTGGATAAGAGCTACGGCTGCTAACCAGAAGATCAGCGGTTTGAATCCTCCAGGTGTGCCTTGGAAACTCTGTGGGGGAGTTCAGCCCTCTCTTATAGGGTTGCCGTGAGTCGGAGTCAACTCGACGACAATGGGTTTTTGTCAACTCGACGACAATAATGGGTTTTTGGTTTTTTGGTGTGTCATGTTCTAGTAAAATTCCTCTGAGGGGGTTTGCATTAGGAAGGTACTGATGTTACAGGTTAGTCTGGTGAGGGTTATTGTGGCTTCAGTGTTGGACCCTCCCATCTGTGTACTGGGTCTGACTCACCACTTATTCAAGTATTCTTTGAAGTCATTAAATTTTTCCAAGTCCTCATCACGAAGAATATAGTTAGTTTTTGTTTTCTATCTTTAATGGGATTTAAATTAAAAAAAAAAATTTTTGGTTATTGGTTATTTTATGAAGGTATTGATTTTGGATATTGATAGTTATTCATTCAACAAATGTTTATTGACTACTTGCTATGTGCCAAACCTAGTACTGGGTGCCTGGGCTACAATTGTGACCAGACAGACCCAAATCACTGCCCCGGTGGCACTTATGTGACAGGACATCCATTAATCTTGATGAACTGGCTAAATATTTTTTTTTACATATAATTATATACCCCTTCTCATTATCCAGCATTTTACATTTACAACAATAGTAAAAAACTTACTGACTATTTTGCACATTAACAATGAATGTCTGGCAGTGATGAACGCTGAGGTGCAAGGCAAGACTAACACTTACCATGATGCCTGAGGTTATGTGTCAACTTGGCTGGGCCATGACTCTCAGTGGTTTGCTTTTATGTAAAGAGGTAATCTGGCAGTTCTGTAATGATATAGTCATCCTCCATTTTGTGATCTGATGTCATCATCCTCCATTTTCATGTAATGCTTATGTCACATAATGACCTGGCCTTTGGAACCTGACCATGTCAATTAGTGAGGAAAGTGCATATTTGCTTTGATGTGAAGTAAATACAACTAGATTTTTGTGGCCACCCCGCAGAGGCAGGATTGACTCTCCTACCAGAATTTTGGTTTGGATATCAAGATTGATGATGTCACACACACACACACACATACACACACACACACAGAGGGAGGGAATGAAAAGGCTTATTACTCACATAATGAAGCTTTCTGGAGAGAGCAGTGTGGTTTCCAAGCAGATCCAAAAATGGCTTGAGAGAGCAAGGAAAGAAGACTGGCTCAGCTTTTTTTTTTTTTCCTGGAATATTTTATGTGAAAGTTTACCCAGCAAATTAGATTCCCATACACAAATCGTTCTGTGACATCGGTGTCAGAACTGTGTCAGCCGTTTTGCCATTTCCACTCCGCTTGCCCTGTTTCCATCCATCCAGTTTCCCTGTCCGTCCTTGCCTTCTCGTTTTTGCTTTTTGACATTTGGTCTCATATAGTTGATTGATTAAAGTAGCACATTCCTCGTGGGTGTTACTGTTTAGTTTTTAGGCCAATCTATTATTTGGCTGAAAGGTGACCTCTGGGAGTGGCTTCAGTTCCAGGTTAAAAGGGTGTCTTAGAGCAATAGTCTCCAGGGGTTCCTTTAGTATTTATCAGTCCAGTAACTCTGGTGTTTTTTAGAAATTTGAGTTTTCTACATTTTTCTTCCATTCTAACCAGGGCCTTCTATTGTGTACCTGGTCAGAACGGTTGGTGGTGGTAGCTGTGCACCGTCTAGTTCTTCTGGTCTCAGGCAAGAAAAGACTGAGGTTTGTGTGAGCCATCAGTCCTTTGGACTGATTTCTTCCTTGAGTCTTTGGTTTCTGTCTTACATTGGGTTCTCTGGAGAAGCAAAACCAGTAAGCCATATAAATATATATACATAGAGATTTATATCAAGGAGATGGCTTATGCGATTGTAGAGGCTGAAACGTCCCAAGTCCATGTATCAGGATAGAGGCTTCTCTCAAGTCATGTAGCTGCAGGGGCTGGTGAACCCAAGATTGGCAGGTCCGGCTCTCAGGCTCTGAAGATTGATGAATTCCAAGATCTGCAGATAAGCTGATAGCTCAAGTCCCAAGAGCTAGAGCTCAGATGAATAGGAGGCAGCACAAGATCCAGAGAGAGTAAAACAGCCAGAACCTCTGCTTATATTTGGATGCAGGCCACACCCTCAAGGAAACTCCCTTTCAACTCATTGGCTACTCTCACCAGATTCAGTCATGGGAGTGATCACATATAAACACTGGAAGTCATGGTCTCAGCCAAGTTGACACACAATCTTAACCATCACACTTTCCTTCACCCTCCTTTGCTCCAGATGGGAAAAGACTAATAGCTGTATCTTAGATGGCTGCTCGCAAGCTTTTAAAACCCCAGATACTACTCACCAAACTAGGATGTGGAACATTATGAACTAAGTTAATCCAGTTCACCTAGATGTCCCACGTGACTATGGCCCTGAGCCTTCAAACCCAGCAAATCAATTCTGTGAGGTGTTCGGATATGTCTATGAAGTATCCCTAATTGCCCCTTATGGGCTTTATTGTATGTATTTGGATATATATGCAGCACATACAAACATGCATATACGTGTGCCTACAAATATAATTATGTACCTCGTTTTATCGTGCTTTGGTTTATTGTGCTTTGCAGATACTGCGTTTTTTTACAAATTGAAGGTTTGTGGCAACCCTGCATTGATTAAGTCTATTGGCACCATTTTTCCAACAGCATGTGCTCACTCCGTGTCTCAGACTTTTTCATTATTTTTATATCTGTTAGGGTATTCTGCAGTCATTGATCTTTGATGTTACTATTGTAATTATTTTGGGGTGCCACAAATCTGGCCCCCAAAGATGGCATATGAGATGGCAAACAAGCGATAAATGTGTGTGTTTTGACTGTTCCACCAACCAGCCATTTCCTCGTTTTTCTTCCTCTCCTTGGGCCTTCCTATTCTCTGAGATGTGACAGTGTTGAAATTAGGCCAATTAATGGCCTCTAAGTGTTCGAGTGGAAGGAAAACTCGCATGTCTCTCACTTTAAATCAAAAGCTAGAAATGATTAAGCTTAATGAGGAGACTGAAAGGTAGGCCTTTTGTGCCAAACAGCCAGGTTGCAAATGCAAAGGAAAAGTTCTTAAACGAAATTAAAAGTGCTGCTCCAGTGAACACATGAAAGCGAAACAGCCTTATTGCAGATACGGAGAAATCTTAGTGGCCTGGATAGGAGATCAAACCACCCACAACATTCCCTTAAGCCAAAGCCTAATCCAGAGGAAGGCCCTAACTTTTTAAAATTCTGTGAAGGGTGAGGGAGGTGAGGAAGCTACAGAAGAGAAGTTTGAAGTTAGCAGAGGTTCGTTCATGAGGTTTAAGGAAAGAAACCATTTCCATAACGTAAAAGTGCAAAGTGAAGCAACAAGTGCTTATGTGGAAATTGCAGCAAGTTATCCAGAAGATCTAGCTAAAATAATTGATGAAGGTGGCTACACCAAACAGTTTTCAGTGTAGATGAAACAGCCTTATAATGGAAGAAGATGCCATTTAGGACTTGCATAGCTAGAGTGGAAAAGTCAGTGCCCGGCTTGAAAGAGTCAGAGGACTGGCTGATTCTCTTGTTAGGGTCTAATCCTCCTCCCAGTGCAGCTGGTGACTTTAAGTTGAAGCCAGTGCTCAGTTACCATTCTGAAAATCCTAGGGCCCTTAAGAATTCTGCTGTATCTACTCTGCCTGTGCTAAACGGAACAACAAAGCCTGGAATACCACACATTTGTTTACAACATAGTTTACTGCGTATTTTAAGCCTACTTTTGAGACCTACTGCTGAGAAAGAAAGATTCCTTTTAAAAATATTACTGCTCATTGACAATGCATTTGGTCACCCAAGAGCTCTGATGGAGATGTACAGGGTTCAAGTTGTTTTCATGCCTGCTAACACAGCATCCATCCTGCAGCCTATGAATCAAGGAGTAATTTTGACTTTCAGGTCTTAATATTTAAGAAATACATTTCGTAAGGCTATAGCTGCCATATACTGATTTCTCTGATGGATCTGGGCAAAGTAAATCAAAACCCTTTAGAAAGTATTCACCATTCTAGATGCCATTAAGAACATTTGTGATTCATGGGAGGAGGTCAAAATATCAACATTAACAGGAGCTTGGAATAAGTTGATTCCAACCCTCATGGATGACTTTGAGGGGTTCAAGACTTTTGTGGAGGAAGTAACTGTAGATGTGATGGAAATAGCAAGAGAACTAGAATTAGACATGAAACCTAAAGATGAGACTGAATTGTTGTAATCTCACGATAAAACTTTGACGGATGAAGAGTTGCTTCTTACGGATGAGCAAAGGAAGTGGTTTCTTTGAGATGAAATCTACTGGTGAAGATGCTGTGAATATTGTTGAGATGACAACAAAGGATTTAAAATATTACATAAATTTAGTTGATAAAGCAGGGGCCGGGTTTGAGAGGATCGACTTCTAATTTTGAAAGAAGTTCTACTGTGTGTAAAATGCTATGAAACACCATTGTGTGCTACAGAGAAATCTTTCGTGAAGGGAAGAGTCAACTAATGTGGCAAACTTCATTGTTGTCTTATTTTAAGAAATTGCCACAGCCACCCCAACCTTCCACAACCACCACCCTGATCATCAGCCATCAACATCAAGGCAAGACGCTCTACCAGCAAAAAGATTATGACTAGCCGAAGGCTCAGATGGTTAGCGTTTTTTAGCAATAAAGTGTTTTTAATTAAGGTATGTATGTACATTGTTTTTTAGACGTAATGCTATTGAACACTTAGTAGACTACAGTATGGTGTAAACATAACTTTTACATGCACTGGGAAACCAAAAAAATCGTTTGACTTGTTTTATTGTGATACTTGCTTTATTGCGGTGGTCTGGAATGGAACCTACAGTATCTCTGAGGTATGCCTGTGTGCACGTGCATGTACTCCCATACACTTCCCGCATTCATGTAGCATACATATCTACCTCTGTAACCACTCATATATTTTTTGCTTATTGCTGTTTTGCAAGATTGTGTATGTTATAGCATTTACCATAGTGGTTGTCTTGGTTATCTAGTGCTGCTGTAACAAATGGATGGTGTCATGGATTGAATTGTGTCCCCCAAAAATATGTGTATCAACTTGTGTAAGCCATGATTCCCAGTATTGTGTGGTTGTCCTCCATTTTGTGATTGATATAATTTTCCTGTGTGTTGTAAATCCTAATCTCTGCCTGTGGTTAATGAGGCAAGATTAGATTATGTTAAAGAGGATTAGGGTGGTATCATGGATTGAATTGTGTTGCCCAAAAATATCTGTCAACTTGGCTAGGTCGTGATTCCCAGTATTGTATGATTGTCTACCATTTTGTCATCTGATATGATTTCCCTATGTGTTGTAAATTGTATCACTGTGATGTAATGAGATGGACTAGTGGCAGTTATATTGATGAGATCTACGAGATTAGATAGCATTTTAAGCCAATCTCTTTTGAGATATAAAAGAGTGAAGCAAGCAGAGAGACATGGGGCTTCATACCACCAAGAAAGGAGCATCAGGAGCAGACCACATCCTTTGAATCTGGGGTCCCTGTGCCTGAGAAGCCCCTCAACCAGGGGAAGATTGATGACCAGGACTTTCCTCCAGAGTCGACAGAGAGAGAAAGCTTTTCCCTGGAGCTGATGCTCTGAATTTGATCTTCTAGTCTACTAGACTGTGAGAGAATAAATTTATCTTTGATAAAGCCATCCATTTGTGGTATTTCCATTACAGCAGCACTAGATGATTATGACAGGTGGGATGTAACACCCTTGCTCAGGTTACATCCCTGATCCAGCGTAAAGGGAGTTTCCCTGGAGTGTGTCCTGCACCACCTTTTATTTTACAAGAGATGAAAGGGAAGTAATCAGAGAATTGGTGACCTTCTACTACCAAGAAAGCAGCACCGGGAGCAGAACGTGTCCTTTGGCCCCGGGTCCCTGTGCTGAGAAGCACCTTGACCAGGGGAGGATTGATGACAAAGACCTTCCTCCAGAGCCAACAGAGAGGGAAAGCCTTCCTCTGGAGCTGATGCCCTGAATTTGGACTTGTAGCCTACTAGACTGAGAGAATAAATTTCGCTTTGTTAAAGCCATCCATTTGTGGTATATCTGTTACAGCAGCACTAGATGATTAAGATGGATAGTTTTTACAAACAAATTTATTCTCTCACAGTTTAGGAGGCTAGAAGTCTGAATTCAGGACACTAGCTTCAGGGGAAGGCTTTCTCCTTCTGTTAGCTCAGGAAGAAGGTCCTTGTGATCAGTCTTCCCATGGTCTAGGACCTCATCACAGGTTCCCTGGGCCCTCAGAATGTCCTCCGCTCCCAGTGCTTCTTTCTTGGTGGTATGAGGTCCCTCTCCTCTCTGCTCAGTTCTCTTTTATATGTCAAAAGAGATTGACTCAAGATATAACCTAACCCTGCAGATTGAGTCCTGCCTCATTAACGTAACTGCCACTAATCCTGCCTGGTTAACATCATACAGATCAGGATTTACAACCAAGAGGATAATCATATCAGATCGCAACGTGGTGGACAGTCACACAATACTGGGAATCATGGCCTAGCCAAGTTGATACACATTTTGGGAGGGATACAATTCAATCTTTAACAGTTGTCCTTTATTCTTATGTGCTTCTCAGAGTCTTCATTTACCTTGGTTAGGTTGTGCTGACTTCCCCCATATTATGTATTGCTTTTCCCATCACTAGAGTTATCATGAGTCTACACTCTAGTAAGTGATTCTCTTACCCTTCTCCTCCCATACCTGGTAGTCATCAAAGAGCATTTCTTTCTGTGTGTATACCTACTCTTGACTCTTGATAAAGATGGTATCATGAAACATTTGTCCTTTCGTATTTCGCTTGGTTCACTCAGCACAGTGTCCTGCAGATTTATCCATGTTATGTTTCACGAGCTCTTTATTATTGCGTAGTATTCCATTATATGTATGTACCACACTTTGTTTATTCATTTATCCGTTGATGGGCACTTAGGTTGTTTCTGTCTTTTTGCTGTTGTGAATAATGCTACAGTGAACATTATTTATGCATAATGCTGTATGCATACGTCTGCTCACATCACTGCTCTTAAATCTCTGGGATATATACCTAGGAGTGGGATTGCTGGATCATAAGGTATTTCTATTTCTAGGTTTTTGAGGAAGCGCCATACCGTTTTTCATAGTGGTTGTGCTATTTCACAATCCCATCAGCAATGCATAAGAGTTCCAGTCTCCCCACAACCTTGCCAGCATTTGTTGTTTTCTGTTTTTGATCAGTGCCATTTTTTGAGGGATAAAATAGTATCTCATTGTAGTTTTGCTTTGCATCTCTCTAATGGCTAATGATTACGAGCATCTTTTCATGTGTTAGCTGCCTGAATGTCTTCTTTGGTCAAGTGTCTTTTCATGTTCTTTGCCTGTTTTTTGATTGGATGGCTTAGCTAATATTGTGAGAAGGTGATGAGGATGGGGATTGTGTGGTTTGAACTTCCTGCTAGTACCAAAAGAGAGAACACCTGGACTTTTATCAATCTACACAAATGTGGGAAAGAGGGAGGCTTGAAAGCTGTTAGCACTCAGACATTTAAAAATGGAGTCAGACTCTATCACACTGGGTAATCAGATCAGTAACTTTATCAGGACAAGGCTGAATTTATAGGCAAAAGGAGTCCTGGTAGCGCAATGGCTAAGTGCTTGGCTGCTAACCAAAAGGCTGGCGGTTCGAACCCATTCAGCAGCTCTTTGGGAGAAAGACCTGTGATCTGCTCCCATAAAGACTGCAACCTGGGAAACCCTTTGTCACACAGGGTCTCTGTGAGTCAGAATCCGTGTGATGGCACCCAGCAACGATAAAGTTGGTAGTAAGCAATTAATTTTTGTAAAACAGTGCATCATTTGAACAAATCAACTAAATGCTATCACAGGTGGCCTACAGAGATGGTGGGAATTGTGTGGATGGCGACAGTAGACTGAGATTTGGCAGACATCATATTTGGGTATCCAGGTACCATGAGTGGACTCTCTGCAGTTTTGTGGGTGATGGGGCTAATGCTTGTCATACATGAGCTTGTGGGAAATGGAATTCTACAGAAGCTCAGCATATTCCTGTAAAACGATTAGTTCCCTCATGAAGTCTTAAAGTACCAGAAATGTGACAGACTCAAGGCCCACTTTAAAAAAAAAAGAAAGCTTTATTGAGATACCACACAATTCATCCTTCTATAATGTACAATTTAGTAGTTTTTGCTATGTTCACAAAGTTGTGCAGCCATCACCATTGTCTACTTCCAGAGCATTTCATCACCTCCGAAAGAAACCTCATACCCATTAGCAGTCACCCTACATTCTCTCTCTTTCCCCCTAGCAAACATTAATCTGCTTGCTGCCTCAATGACTTTGCCTTTCCTGGGCATTTCATAACTGGAATTAATCATACAACGTGTGGCTTTCTGTGTCTGGCTTCTTTCACTTACAGTGTTTTCAAGGTTCATCTACGTCGTAGCATGTACAGCGTGTGTCACATTTTGTTTATTCATCAATTGGTGGACTTTTTTTTTGGCTTTTTTTTGCTGTTATGAATAATAATGCTGTGAATATTTGTGTACAAGCTTCTGGGTGGGTGTGTTTTCAGTTCTCTTGGGTGTATTCCCATCCACATTCTGTAAAGTGGTTTCTCATTGCGGTTTTGATCTGCATTTTCCTGGTAACTGATGATCTTGAGCATCTTTTCACGTGCTTGGTCGTCATTGTATATCATCTTCGGGGAAATCTATTCAAATCTTTTGCCCATTTTTTAATTGGGTTGTCTTTTATTGTTGAGATGTAAGTATTCTTTATATGTTTTAGATACAAGTCCCATATCAGATAAGTGATTTGCAAATATTTTTCCCATTCTGTGGGTTGTCTGTTCACTTTCTATGTGGAGTCCTTTGAAGCACAACAGCTTTTAGTTTTGATGAGGTCCTATTTATTTATTTTTATTGTTTGTGCTTTTGTTGCCATCTCTAAGACGGTTTTGCCGAATGTAAGATCAGAAGGATTTATTCCTGTTTTAAGAGCTTTATACTTTCAGCTTTATATTTAGGTCTGTGATCCATTTTGAGTCAATTTTTGTGTAATGACTACTTAAAAAAAAAGTGGTTAAAAATATACCTGACAAAACATTTGCCAATTCAACACTTTTTACGTGTATTATTCAGTGATATTGATTACATTATTCATGTTGTGCAACCATTATCACTATCCTTATCTGAATTGTAATGCAAAATTTTTATAGTCAACATTTTGCAATGGGTTAAGTGGATACAGACCAGGGTGGTTAAATAGGAACAAAGGAAGAGAGAGGGTACCTTGGTGGAAAGCAGCACTTACTAGGTCAGGCAGCCCAGGAGGTCCAGATGACCTGGGTCTCATCCACAGCTGGGAGGATCACTTACTACCTGTGTTCTGACTTGGAACAGTGTCAGGACGATTTATCACAGAAAACAGTTCTCTAGTCCCTAGTCTTGGCCTGTGGTGGGACAGCGCTCAGTGTATAGAAGCCTTGGAGACCACCTTCTCTGATGGTGATGGGGAATAGAAGGACTACCGGGGACAGCAACAGCAATATTGGAGTCCGGGTCAGAGGAAGAACAGAGAGAAAAAAAAAAACAACCATAAGATAGATGAACAACATTAATATGGACTTTTTTATGATATAGTTTTTGTATCATTCTTTTGTAAAAGTTTTTTATATATTCTAGACACTAGTTCTCCTTCTGGATGTGATTTGAAAATATTTTCTCCCACTTGGCTTTCCACTTCTGTGATGGCATTTGTCTTATTTTAATAAAAGGAGTATCTATTATCGAATTTTTATTCAAAGCACAAATGCCTTCTACATTTGTTTGCCAACCATGCCCTCCCTCTGCGAGGTATTTTCCCCAAGTGCCTGTGCCAGTTTTTTCACATGTTGCTCTAAAAAAGTGGCATAGCGCGCTTATGAAAATACCTCACAGGGGAGGGCACGGTTGGCAAGAAAAGGAGAAGGTGCATTATTTGCACAAAAATACGGTGTAGATGCCCCTCAAGACGTGTTCCCCTCTTTGACCTTAGACAGTTGCAATCATGGCTTTGGTAGGTGTCTTAGTCATCTAGTGCTGCTATAACGAAAGTACCACAAGTAGATGGCGTTAACAAAGAGAAATTTATTTTCTCACAGTTAGTAGGCTAGAAGTCCAAATTTAGGGCATCAGATCCAGGGAAGCCTTTCTCTCTCTGTCAGCCTTCTCATCATTCTTCTACCAGACTAGGAGCTTCTCCATGGAGGGACCCTGGGTCCAAAGGACGTACTCTGCTTCCGGCACTGCTTTCTTGGTGGTATGAGGTCCCTACCTCTGCTTGCTTCCCTTTTCTTTTGTCTCTTGTAAGATCAAAGGTGGTGCAGGCCACATTCCAGGAGAACTCCTTTCATACTGGATCAGGGATGTGACCTGAGCAAGGGTGTTACATCCCACCCTAATCCTCTTTAACCACAGGCAGAGATTGTGATTTATAACACATAGGAGAATCACAAAATGGAGGACAACCACACAATACTGGGAACCATGGCCTAACCAAGTTGACACATGTTTTTGGGGGAAACGATTCAATCCATGACAGTAGGCGTCCTACCAGATTGGTTTATGTTTTCATTTCCAGGTGTATATACACATATATCCTATTTTATACTTTCTATTTAGCCTGTCTTTTCTGTGATCTGGTTTTACTACGTTTCTCTCCCTCTACAGCAAGGTGTTTTCACCTTGGCACTATTGATATTTTGAGGCCAGATAATTCTTCGTGGTGGGGTCTTCCCTGTGCATTGCAGGATGCTTAGCAACATCCCTTGCTTCTACCCATCAGATCCCAGTAGTTCCCTTTCCCCATCAGTTGTGACAACTAAAAAATGTTCCCAGACATTGCCAAGTGCCCCTGGAGGTAAAACTGTCCTGGTTTAGAACCATTGTTCTCCAGGCTTGGAAGTTATACACTTTACGTTAGTTCCTTTATACCCGACTTGACCAGGTCTGACACCAATTATAAACAATCTAAAGACTTTGGAACACTTGGTTTTGTTATCCCTTTCGCATCTCACAGGCCATTGCTGTCCAGTATTTTAGCCCTCCCTAATCACCTTAATGAGTCATTGTTACTGCTGTATCTTATACACTCAGTGTTGGGTTGATTTACATACACGTTCATCATTTCTTTTTCTCTCTGTGCCCTCCTTCTGTGCTTGGTTTCTTGCCTGAAGAACAAACTTTTCTAATTTTTTTGATGACTAGTATTGTTGGAGGTAAACTCTCCTTTTAGTTTTCTGAAACTGTCTTTATCTTGCACTTACTTTTGAAGTGTAGTGTATCTGACAGCTTTTCCTGTCAGCACTTTGAAATTAATCTTCTATTACCTTTGGGTTCCTATTTTTGCTATCAAATGGTCCGTCATGATAATTTTCATTCCTTTGCCAGTGGTCTGTATTCTCCTTGCAGTCCTTCAAGATCATTGCCTTAAGTATGAATTCATGTTCATTTATCCTGCTTGGGATCCATGCTGAGTCTGAGATATCTACAAGTGGGGTTTTTAGGTAGTAGAGTGTGTCCATTTTATGTTTCAACATTGTTGACATTGAATCGATTTTCGAATCATGGCGACCCCATGTGACAGAGTAGAATTGCTCCATAGGGTTTACAAGGCTGTAATCTTTACAGAAGCAGATCGTCAGGTCTCTTATTCCATAGAGCTGCTGGGTGGATTTCAATAACTGCTACCAAATTACTCTGCTGAGCAGCCTGACGTTTTACACGCCCACCAAATATATTCCTACAGGACATTCCCAGGCTTTATTTTATTGCTTGTTTTATTTTTACTCATATGAAATGTATATAGTTGGTGTTCTTAAAGTTGCAGTTTGTATTCACTTGAATGATGGTGAGCATGAGCAGATTTTCATGTTTTTAGGTTGTTTTAATTTTCTTTTCATGAATTAATTGCCTTTTTGTGTCCTTCATCCGTCCATCCATCCTTCCTTCCTTCCTTCTTTCTTCTTCAGTGTGTATGTGTTTGTGTGTGCGTGCCGTTCTGTAGGAAATTCTTTGTAGATCCCAGGCAGTAATACTTTAATATATTATAGTATTTTCTCTTCATCTGCCACCTGTATTTTGACTGTTACTGTATCTTTTAATGTATGGGAATTTTAAATCTTTATATCAAATATATTCATCCTTGTCTTTATGGTTTTGCTTATTAAGCCTTCTTGATCATGGTCTGCCTCACTCATGAAGATATCCTGCGTAATTTAAACTTTGATTTATGTTTAGGTCCTTATCCAACTGTAATTTAAAAGAATATATTTTCCGAGATAAGGCCGGTCTTGACGCCAATTATTGAGAAGTTTATGCTTTTGATTGAAGTGTCACCTTTAACATATATCAGTTCACCATATTTTAGATTTTTTATTTTATTCCGTTTATATCTTTATGCTTTTCTGTTCCAGGGCCATGTTGTGTTCTGTGTTAATGTAACCTTACACTATGTCTTGATGTCTAGTAGGGAAAGTGCCCTATTTGTTCCATTTCAGAACTGTCTTGGCTGGTACTGCATGTTCATTCTGCTATGTGGATTCTAGAATCTGTTGTCAGGTACATCAGGAAATCATTTGGAGGCCTTCGAGTTGCCTAGATTTCATAGATTAATTAAATCTTATGTGGAATCCATGCACATGCTCCAACTCACCAGTTATTTAGGTTTTTCTTTATGTTCTTCACCTGATCTGATGCTATCCTATTGTTCCTATGCATCTTAGGTGTTATCTTTCAGACTTATCTCCTTGAAATGGCTGTTTATCACACCATTCTGTCCAGGAGAATGCTAGAATTTCCTAGTCCAGTGGGCTGTTAACATTCTGAGTATCAAATCCCTTGGGAGATCCGGGTATTCTGATTTGAGGGAGCAGGTCACAGGAATGAATGACCCTTTTTGACAAGTAGCAGATGTATTTCTGGTGGGGAGGTTCCTGGGCTCTTCTGTGAAAAACACTACCTTGACTCTGTTACATGACTTCTCTATTAGGGTCTTCCCCTAGAGGAGGAATTGCCACTCTGACCACAAAGCTGGGGCGAGTGCTGCGTGTTCAGCACCATCATAAGCACATTGTGAAATTGGGGCTTTAGAAATATGGACTGCTTGTCATTATGGACAGTGGGTGACAGGGACAAGAACATGACAACTGAGATGGTGTTCCAGCATGAGTGATCATGCCCGGTGATGATCTTCCAAGGCTCAGGCAAATCCTTTTGTTGATATGTTCCACCAATACCATTCCTCCCACTTGGTCTCTGGTTCCCCTCTCTGGGCCAGATAATTTAGCTGGACTATACTCAAAATTTTTTTTTATACTCAGTCTCGAGCAGTGTGAAAATGCTGCATGGCTCTGTGTGAACCTGTTCTTTATTCTATCCACTTTACTTTACCTTTCCATCATAAAAATATGAATTCGAAAAAAAAAAAACAACGCATATCCACCTGCCTGGCCCCATCTTCATTTTCCATTCCTCTTCAAGTACTTGCCCCATTACTTAACTCTTTTTTTTTAACCCTTTCTTTTCAGCCTGGAATACGAGACTGGACATGACAGCTCAGAATATTCCTGAGGAAGAAGAACTATCCTGTGACATGGAAATGGAGGGATTTAGAAGAGAGGGTTCCCATTTCTTTCCTGTAGGCGACTCTTGGGACTGCAAGAACCAGGAGGAGCATTTGAGGCAAATGGCTTTAACTCAAGATAAACTAGGGACTCAGGAAGCCATCTGTGAGTATCCGGGATTCAGGGCACATCTGAGTATAGGCTCAGACTTTCTGCCATCTCAGAGAATTCCCACAGCAAATGGTTTCCATGTACATGACTCAGATGTTACAGGTTTGGATTGTAACCCAGCCTATGCAGCTAAGAGAACTGGTGAAAGTGAGGCCTGTGAAAAAGTCTTCAGCCAGTCCATTGACATTATTCAATTTGGAAGAAACCAAACGAGAGAGAGACCCTGTAAACACCCTGAAAGTGTTCCATCTTTCAACCATTTTAACCCCCTTGGTGAACAAAAAATAGTGAAAAGAAGCAAGAAACTCTATGAAGGTAAGGACTTTGGGGACATCTTTGCCCTGAGTTCGTCTCTAAATGAAAACAGGAGGAGCCACCCTGGAGAGAAACCGTATAAATGTACTGAATGTGGCAGATGCTTCAAACGGAACTCTTCTCTTGTTTTGCATCACCGAACTCACACTGGAGAGAAACCTTATACTTGTAATGAGTGTGGAAAGTCCTTCTCCAAGAACTACAACCTGATTGTGCATCAAAGGATCCATACAGGAGAGAAACCCTATAAATGCAATAAATGTGGGAAAGCCTTCAGTGATGGGTCAGCTTTGACACAGCATCAGAGAATTCATACTGGGGAGAAACCTTACGAATGTCTAGAATGTGGAAAAACCTTCAACCGAAATTCATCCCTTATCTTACATCAAAGAACTCACACAGGGGAAAAACCGTATAGATGTAATGAATGTGGGAAACCCTTCACCGACATTTCCCACCTCACCGTGCATCTCAGAATCCATACAGGTGAGAAGCCCTATGAATGTAGCAAATGTGGAAAGGCCTTCCGAGATGGTTCATACCTCACCCAGCATGAGAGGACTCACAGTGGAGAGAAGCCTTTTGAATGTGCAGAGTGTGGGAAATCCTTCAACCGCAACTCTCATCTCATTGTGCATCAGAAAATCCATTCTGGGGAGAAACCATATGAATGTAAAGAGTGTGGAAAAACGTTCATCGAGAGTGCTTACCTCATCAGGCACCAGAGGATTCATACTGGTGAGAAGCCCTATGGCTGTAACCAGTGTCAGAAACTTTTCAGGAACATTGCTGGCCTCATCCGCCACCAGAGGACTCATACTGGCGAGAAGCCCTATGAGTGTAATCAGTGTGGCAAAGCTTTCAGGGATAGTTCCTGTCTGACCAAGCATCAGAGGATTCACACTAAGGAGACCCCATACCAATGTCCAGAATGTGGGAAGTCCTTCAAGCAGAACTCTCACCTGGCAGTACACCAGAGACTTCATAGCAGGGAGACTCCAAGCCAGTGTCCTCAGTGTGGGAAAATGTTTAGGAGGAGCTCGTCCCTCATCCGACATCAAAGAACACATCTTGGAGAGAAACCCGTAGAAATATAACAAACTTTTCTGGCTCACTGTGAGAAATCTGTGTAAATGAGGCACATTTTCAGATGTGACTTCTTCTTGGTCAGTAGAAGAGAAATTTTTAATCTCTCCAGTGAATTGATGAACATGAGACATTCCTTAGCCACATTGTTAAATCTATAATTAGGGAAATCCTGGTGAGAACACAGGATGGTAATAAATGTGGAAAAGAGTTTCAGGGATGATTCAGCCTGTACCAAACGTGATAGCACATACACTGGAATAAAACCTGTGAACATAAGGAAGATACTTCGCCAGAGGCACCTGCCCACTTCTCCTTCAGTGTGATTAAAGTGAAAAGAACCTGTGAAATGTGTTCAGTAAGTAATCAGTATGATGAGTCAGGGAGTTACCACCTTATTGTATATAAGCAAACTCTTAACTAGAATCAAACATTGTAAGTGTAGTCAGTGAAAGATGCTTTTAGCAAGAGCTCATACCGTCCTTTGTGTATCAGCAAAGGCATACTGATGAGAGAGCCTATATAGTGCTCTACCCCACAGTAACCACAGAAACCCTGTTTGAATGTTATTTCTGAACAAAATGCCTGCCTATTATATGGTGCTGCAGAGTGCTGAGGAGTCATTACAGAAGGGGCAACTGGTTGAGGAAGTTGCTTGTGAATGACCACTGAAGTCATTCCTTTTAAGAAAAGGCTAAAACAGACTCCTATTAAAATGGGAAAGGCAGCTGCTGAGAAATGTAATGTGTTCCTTTAGTTGAAACAAAAAAAAATTCAGTCATTATGTTTACATTATCACTCCCTGTTGTTGTTCACTTAGGACACTTCCAACTTGTTTCCCGCAGCCCCTCTGAACCATAAGTTTAAAGAGTTGTTGCCGTGTTGAAAATGCTTATACTATGGCAGGCAACAAAAAGCACTTACAAAATAAAGGTTCACTGTCATTCCAGGGATGTAAAGATACATGAATATATGGATGTAGATTGGTAGTAGACAACGGAGACATGAACATGATGGCTTTTTTTGGTGACTGGAATTGTGTATGGTTTTGTCCTCTATTATACATCATACAGTGTTGCTATAATAATTTGATAATAAATAAAAATAAGTAAAGCCAAAAAGAGGTGAAATTTGTGTTTCTTTGGATCTCCTTGGCCAGTTGGGCTAGATCAGGGCCACAGGGCAGCTGTCAGCACAGATGGGGCCATCAGGACAGAATCAGGAAATCCAGTGGCTCGGGGCATGAGAATCATTTCCTTCTTTGGGACTTGGATTATCAGGGGGCATCATTGTGTAGGAGAGGATGGGTCTTAGTGAATGAGGAACAAGAGGCTGCTTCAAGTTTTCAGGTGACCTCTGGACATCCCTACTGAAACAGTGCAGCACCAGCCACATGAAAGCTGGTCAGCTAGTTGACAGTCCTAAAGCCCTCTGGGTGGCTCCCCTTGGAATTCCACTTCGCCTTTTATCCCCTGTGTTTTCAGACATCTATGGAGGGAGGCTTGAAGTGAAGTCCTCTGGGCTAATTAAGGCTTTGAGTTGCATGAGTTAGAAATTAGCTGTCTTGGGGCCTCCATGTGGGTGCTTTCCCTGACAGGAAGAACTCATCAGATGAGTCCAAAACAGGAGAAACAAGGGTGACCATAGCCCTACCTGCCTTTGGTGCATCCTGTCCTTGTAGTCCTTGAATGTGTGGGCAAACTTTTTGTGACAATTGATTTCAGGTCCATACCTATAGGCTTTTTTTTTTTTCTTTCCCCTGTGAGGATGGTCCTTTCATCAGGTTTTCAGAGGGTGGGTAAGAAACATTGACTCAATATTTGTTGGAGTTGGAGTAGAGTTCTGAGATTCTGGCTTCTCAAGAGGGAACAGTCTTGGAAAGGTACCACACCTAACCCACAGCCTTTCAGTGCTTGGCATGGGGTCTCCCCAGGCAGTGTTAATGACCTGACAGTCCGTTAGATTTGCAAGCTAGGAAGAGGTTGGGAGAAGGAAGAGAGGGGAGAGGGGAAGAGAGGAGAAAAGAAGGAAGAGGAGGAAAACGGGAAGAAACATTAAAGGAAGAGAGGAAGGAATGAGGCAGCAGTACCTACAAATATCCTTGGCTGTAAACCAGTTTTCTGGGTCTTTTGCACACTTAGTCCAGTCTCATCCTTGACACCCTCAGTCTTATATTCAACTATCTTGTGCCCTGATTTCTTTACCAAATACTTCTTCCTCTGACCCGGAGGGTAGACAGGACTCTGCATTGAATTTTACTCAAGGTTTCAGGAACTTAACAGAATAAAGCCATTTTCTGTGCATGCAGTCATGCTCTAATGCCTCTCTAAACAAAGGTAAGGAAGACAAGTCACAGGACTGGAGTGAGTGAGGTCCCTGGTGTCAGCAGCACAACAATTATGTGTTTCTAACTTTTTTTTTTAACCTGATGTCTCCATGGTGCTGAGATTCTGAGGTCCTGACCGACAGGGACCAGTGGAGGGGGGTTTTAAGGTGGCCACACCTGTCTCTCAGATGTGCCTCCTCTTGTGTTTGGTGTTTTGGGTATGGCCTGCGTGGCACACAGTTCCTGGATTGGGTCCATGGGAGCTATGTCACAGAGGAGAGGGAAAGCAGCCAGCACTGGGGTCCAGAAGAGGGTTGACAACTCCAGAGACAGAGCGGGGGGGGGGGGAGGGGAAATAGGAAAGAACTGAAGAGAAAACTGCCCTGCGGTAACATTTGGAGGAAATAAAGGATCTCCACCCATTTGAAGGTGGTGATCTCCAGGTGAGAGATGCATGTGGGTGGAAGGCTGGTGGGGACCTTCACTGAACCATCAGATAGGGACATTCACAAAGTTGTGCACCCACCATCACTATCTAACTCTGAAATATTTTCATTGCTTCCAAAAGAGGCCCCATGCCCCTTAGTTGCCTCTCTCCATACCCTTCTCCCCCAGGTCCTGACAACCACAAATCTACTTTGTATAGATTTGCCTATTTTGGACATCGCATATAAATGAAATCATACCGTGTGTGACCCCTGTGTCTGGTTTCATTTACTTAGCGTGTTTTCAAGGTTCATGCATGAGAGATGAAATCCAAATAGGTAATAAGTGCATGAAAAGGTGCTCAGTTTCATTACTCACTGGGGAAAACAATGTGAGGTACTACTTCATCCCATCAAAATAGCTAATATGAAAGAAAAGGAACCACATAGTACCAAGTGTTGGCAAGGATGTGGAGCAGC
The DNA here is from genome assembly GCF_030014295.1 of Loxodonta africana. Lineage (NCBI taxonomy): Eukaryota > Metazoa > Chordata > Mammalia > Proboscidea > Elephantidae > Loxodonta > Loxodonta africana. The sequence goes on along the minus strand of NC_087352.1, from coordinate 28,329,289 downwards.
TGGAACTCTCAAACATCACTGGGGTGGCGTGTGTGTAAACCGGTCCTATCTGCTAAAGCTGAACATATACAGTTACAGCGCTAGGCATTCACCCAACAGAAATGCAGACGTGCTCACCAAAAGACACGTACATGAATACTCATTGCAACTCCATTTGTAACACCACCAAATTGGAAACAGCCCAAATGTCCATCAACAAGAAGAAAGAATACATGGTGGAGTATTCAGGCAGTGGAGTATTATACAGCCATGTAAAAGAATGAACTGGAGTCCCAGGGTGGTGCAAACAGTTAAGCACTCAATTATTCAAAAGATTGCTGGTTTGAGCCCACCCAGCGGCACTCCAGAAGACAGACCTGGTGATCTGCTGCTTAGAGTTCACAGCCTTGAAAAAGCTACAGAGCACAGTTCTGACACACATGGATCATCATGAGTCAGAATTGACTAGCTGGCAACTAACAACAACCACCCAGAGGAAGGAGTCCCTGAGCAGCACAATCAGGTGCTCAACTAGTACCTCAAAAGTTGTGGATTCAAGCACACCCAGAGACTGCTCAAAAGACAGGCCTGGCAATCTGCTTCTGAAAGTTCATGGCCTTGAAAAACCTATGGAGCACAGTTCTTTTCTGATATACATGGCTGGCCATGAGTCAGAATCGACTAACCAGCAACTAAAAACAACCCAGAGGAAAGAGTGCCTGGACAGTGCAGTTGGTTAGGTGCTTAACCAGAGATTACCGGTTCAGACACACCCAGAGTCAGCTCAAAAGACAGGCCTTGCAGTCTGCTTCTGAAAGATCACAGCCTTGAAAACCCTATAGAGCAGTTTTACTCTGCACACATGGAGTCACCACAAGTCAGAATCAACTCAGAGCTAACAACAGCAAAAGAATGGACAAGGCCACCAGAGCAACCTGGATGACAGTCACAGGAAGGCTCTGGACACAGCAGGTGCTGTGTGGTTCTGTGTGTTGTCCATGGTGGTACCAGGCAGAGCTATGGGGACTCTGGGAGGAGTGGGACACCAGGGGCTTCTGAGGCTGGGCATTTTTGGAGGACATGGGGTGCTCGTGTGTCCTCCGGGCACTTTTCTGGTAGATCTCAGAGGAGAATGAAGAAGGAAGCCACAGTGTTGGAGGTTGCACATGGAAGCACAGTGTGCTGGTCACAGGGTGGTGGTGGGCTGCGCTCTGCACCTGCCCTTGAAGCTCAGCCCTTACCCCAACGTCAGTTCTGTCCCTGATGACGTCTAGCCCTGCCTGTAGCATCTCAAGGGAAGCCTCATCTGGGGCCCAGCTTGCTCATGTGTGGAGCTGGGTGGCACACTGATGTGAATGCGCTGGCGACAGGAGATGAGTTGTGTCTCTCAAGGCTTCTTGGGCCTGTTTCCCCCAGGTGGCTGAGGTGCGGCTTGGGCCTGGGGGCAGGGGTGACAGGGGTGACAGGGGGTCCAGGGCAGCTGGGATTGGGTGCTGGTTCCACCTCAGCCATACTTCTTGTCAGAGAGGACTTGGAGGTTCTGCTTGGGGTTGAGGGGGATAGGGCTGGGGATGTGGAGCCCTGCCTAGTCTTTGTCCTTCTGATAGCAAGGCCCAGCTGAGGTATTACAATGTCTCAGCTGAACTGCAAACTCAACATACAGTTTCTATTCTGCCCTGATTAGAACCAGTTTGAACCTCAGGTCATCTAAAAGTCTCATTAGCATAGTGAATCCCTGCCCAAGAAAAGAATTGGACACCATTTTCTCTACATGCTAAGAAAAAGTTGTGTAAATAACTTTACTGTGCCTGTGTGCCATGACAACCTATGTAACCCCTGATATTTGTATGAACTTCCATGTTTAAAACTGTATAAAAAACTGAACTTCCAACAGATCAGGGAGCAGAATTTGAGAAACATCCTCTCTGCTCTTTGCTCGTGCACCTGCAACAAACATGCTTCCTCTCTCCTCACTTGGTGTGCTTGATTGACTCTAAAAGCAGCACCAGGCGGGACCTATTTTGGCAACAAATTCTGGCATCCCAGATGGGCCTAGCACCAACTCCCAGCTCCTGAGTTCTCCTGCCGACAGATTCCGACTGCTTCTCCCAGCATGCACCGGCTGAATTCTCCAGGGGAGATGCGTCTCAGTCCTTGAGGTCGGAACTGATCTTAGACCTTTGGCGGCAAGCAAAGCGAGGAAGAGATAACAGTGTCGAGTGCCCCAGGAAGAGGAAGAAGAGTCCCTTGGTGAGTACAGAAATAAGTTTTATTGTTCAGAAGATGGATAGACTATAGATCTAGTGGTGCTTTGCCGGTGAAGGTTAGGTCAAACACTTTCATATTGAATAGATATCTGTGTCTCCAGGTTTGGTACCATGGGAAATAACTCAAGTATTCTGGTTTTAGTCCTCTAGGGTCTATTTTAAAGAATTGGTCCTATTTCGTGTCTGACTGAATGAACATGTCTAAAATGAAGTTTTTATGTAATACTGCTTGGCCCCAGTACCAACTAGGGAACTGTGAGCAATGGCTTGAGAATAGATCCTTAAATTATAACTGCATTTTACAGCTTGATTTACTTTGTAGTAGAACAGAAAAGTGGGATGAGAAAATGTATATAGAGGGTTTCATGTCCCTATGGCAAAATAAGAATTTACAAAAACAGTGTCAGATTATGGTTCGGATTGAGTCAAAACCACCTGTCTTGTCTCATCCTCTGGAAGAGGACCCCTTGGTGGCAGGAGTTTCACGACCTCCACCTTTTCCTGTAAACCTCTCACCAGCCCCAGTGGCCTCAGGTGACGGTATATTTTCCCTGCTGTACACTCAGAGTGACACTCATTTTGGTCCGGGAGCCCCCAGACCCTCGGCAGGGCTATATCCCTTAAGGCAGCTCCACACACTGGGTGGCAGTGAGGATAGAGCTGCTGGATCTCCAGCTTTAGTTTGGGTACACAGCCCTTTTACAACCTCTGATTTGTTCAGTTGGAAAAACAACTTGCCTGCCTATAGAGAAGTCCGAAGTGAATGCGTGACCTTTTTGCCTGTTTTTAAAACCCATCACCTAACTTGGGCAGACTGTCAGGTGCTGTGTGATATTCTATGTACTCCAAAAGAGAGAATGGTTTTTGAGAAAGCTAGGAAAGGAGCCAACAGGGTTCACCAGCAGAACACCAGTGATCATTTTGGGGCAGACCAGGCAGTTCGTATTGTCAAGCTGGGTTGGAATCCAAACACCCCAGTGGGGCAGACTAGATTGTCATTTTCGTGATTGTCTCCTAGCAGGGTTAAAAAAATGGAGCTCCTAAACAGAAATATCTAAACAAAGTTTATGAAGTTAAACAAAGACCAGAGGAAGACCCCTCTGTGTTTCTTGAGAGAATTTTCAGTGTGTTTAGACAATTTACAGGTTTAGACCCAGAAACGCCAGATTAATATGATTTTCATCGGTCAAAGTGCCCCTGACATTAGAAGGAAGCTACAAAAAGTGGAAGGAATTGTGGGAATGGGAATTTCTCAGTTGGTAGAAATAGCATTTAAAGTCTAATCCAACTGAGAACACATTCTAGAGAAGATGGAAAAACAGAGAGTAAAGCATCAAGCTGCAATGCTTGCAGCTGCTTTTCAACCAAGGGGAGGGCTGCATCTGTGCCTGCCTGGGAAATTTTCTCCCAGACCTGAGCCTTGCCTCAGGCTAGAGAAGAATCAGTGTGCGTGATGTAAGCAAGAAGGACATTGGAAGAGAGAATGCCCAAACCAGCAGAGGCCCCAAAAGGGGCTTGAGAAAGTTATGACTCAACAAAAGGTAGGAGAGGAGTTGGACTGAGGGGGACCGGGGACTGATTGTGTTCTAGTTTCCCCTGAGGAACCCCTGGTTAAAGTATAAGTCAGGGGAGAAAGGATTGACTTTTTATTAGATACTGGAGCTACCCATTCTGTAATCAAATTTAAAGGAAACTTTGTCAAAGAAATCAATACCTGGGATGGGAGTAACTGGGAAGAAAGTTACAAGGAGTTTTATTCAACCCATGGAATGAGTAGAGAGCAGCTCAGCATTGACTCACTTGTTCTTCTGTACACCTGAATGCCCTGTTCCCCTGTTAGGATGAGACTTGCTCTTTAAACTACAAGCACAAATACATTTCCAGAATGGGAAGTTATACTTGATTGTGCCCAGAGACCATGGGTGGAAGTTACAAGCCCATCTATTGGCCTTAACATCATCAGCCAAAGTAGTACCATCAAACAGTGAAGATGTTGTCCCCTGGGTGTGGGCCAAAGGACGACCAGGATGAGCAAAGAATACCATCCCTGTGAAGGCAGAGCTTTTGTCAAATACCATTTCACCCCAAGTTAGGCAATACGTGCTCTGGATGAAGGTGATATTGGGCCTTCAACCTCTCATACAACTATATTTAAAATTTGGGTTAATATGCCCGTGCCAGTTGACATACAACACTCCAATTCTACTAGTTAAAAAACCCCATTCCAGTGAATACTGGTTTGTGCAGGATGTCAGAGCGGTCAGTCAAGTAGTGGTAACCGTGCATCCTGTGGTTCCAAACTTTTACACCCTTCTAGCTACTTTACCAGTAGATTATGCCTGGTTTACAGTTTTAGACTTAAAAAGATGCTTTCTTTTGCATGATGGTAGAACAAAAAAGCCAGAAAATCTTTGCTTTTGAATGGGAAGGCCCCAAAAGGGGAGACAAACAGCAATATTGCTGGACAGTATTACCACAGGGGTTTAAGAATAGCCCTCCCCTGTTTGACACTGCATTAGCAAAGACTTGAGACAATTAGAATTAAAAAACAGGGTATTTCTGCAGTGTGTCGATGACTTGTTTCTTGTTAGCAGAACCAAACGTGAGTCAGATGACAACGCCATCATAACCTTCAACTTCTTGGCAAAGCTGGCTACAAGGTATCTAGAGCAAAAGCTCAGGTATCACAAGCTGAGGTCACCTACCTGGGGTTCAGGCTTTCTCAGGGAAAAAGAGAATTACTCCCAGACAGGAAAGAGGCTATCTGCAGAATTTCTGCCCCACTCCCACCCCCACCCAGAAAATAGCCAGGAGTTCCTAGGAATGGCTGCATGTTGCAGAATTTGGATCCCCAATTTTGGACTAGTAGCAAAACCCCTGTATAAAGCTACAGAAGAAAAGAACTCTGACCAAGTACATTGGGACAGACAAATAAGAAAGCATTTTCAGTACTTGTAAAGAAAAACTGATTTCTGCTTCAGCATTAGGACTCCTTGTCATGGATTGAATGATGTCCCCCCAAAAATGTATGTATCGGTTGGGCTGGGCCATGATTCCTGGTATTGTGTGATTTTCCTGTATGTCATAAATCATGCCTCTATGATGTTAATGAAGGAGGATGGGTGGCAGTTGTGTTAGTGAGGCAGGACTCAACCTACAGGATTGAATTGTGTCTTGAAGCAGTCTTTTGAGATATAAAAGACAGAAGCAAGCAGAGAGACAGCAGACTTCATACCACCAAGAAAGAAGCACCAGAAGCAGAGCACATCCTTTGGACTTGGGGTCCCTGTGTAAAGAAGCTCCTAGTCTGGGGGAACACTGATGAGAAGGCTGACAGAGAGAATGTCTTCCCCTGGGGCTGATGTCTTGAATTTGGATTTTTAGCCTACTTGACTGTGAGGAAATAAATTTCTCTTTGTTAAAGCCATCCACTTGTGATATTTCTGTTATGGGAGCACTAAATGACTAAGACACTTCCCATCTTAGCTAAGCCATTTGAACTCTGTACATGAGGTGCAAGGAATTGCTGCAGGAGTCCTCACCCAGAAATTAGGGGAGTGGTGGCAACCCATTGCTTATTTTTCAAAAGCCCTGGACATGTTCACTTTGGGCTGGCCTGCTTGCATGCGTGCCGTAGCAGCCATGGTCCTTATTATAAAAGATCCTGAAAAGCTGAGCCTTGGGCAGCCAACAACTTTTATCGTTCCCCATTCAGTATTTGCAGTTCTGGAACAAAACGGAGCTCGTTGGATGACAACTTGGCAAATGGCTCAGTATCAAGGTACCTTAACTAGATGATCCAGCCATCACTCTTCAGTAGATCGCCACCTTAAATCCTGCAACATTATTGCCTCAACTATCTATTCTTGGGTTAGAGCACAACTGCCTACAAGTCATAGACGAGGTTTACTCCTCGATCTAAGTGATGAACCTCTCCCAAACCCAGATCTTGAAATCTTCACAGATGGGTGCAGCTTCATGGATAATGGAAAGATCTGTGCAGGATATGCAGTTGTTACCCTGTGGGAAACACTAGAAGCACAACCCCTTTCTAAGGGAGCATCTGCTCAAAACACAGAGTTTATTGCCATGAAAAGGGCCTTAAAATTAGCAAAAGCCAAAACTGTTAACATTTTTATAGACTCAAAATATGGTTTTGAAGTTTTACACACCCATGGAACCCTGTGGAAAGAAAGAGGATTCTTACAGTGGCATGACAAGAAATCAAGTATGCCGCTGAGGTTCTTCAAATTTTAAAAGCCGTTTGGCTACCCTGAAAGGAAACGGTCACCCATTACTGGGGCCATCAGAAAGATGATTCAGATTAATAAAAGGAAACCGGAGGGCCGATGAGGGTGCCAAGACCATGGGAAAACAAGACGCCTTGCCTGCAGTTGTGGCACTCCTTATCACCCAGATGGCCATTCCAGAAGAAGGATCCAGGATGCTCTGAAGAAGATTGCCACCTGACTGAAGAATGGGGAACCACACAAGAAGTGAAGAAATGGAAATGTACTCCACAAGGAAGGGTACTAGTTCTAGAACAGTTGCTGTACCTTGTCCTACGATGAGCCCATACCTCATGACATTACGGACACTTAAGTGTGTACAAATGGGTTAGGCAACACATTTTGAGTAAGAAAATTCACTTTAGAATAAACAAAGTTATTAAAGGTGTCCAAAACGTGCCAAAAGTAACCCTAAGACACATCCTCCTCCCCTGATCCTTGGAGTCCAGTACCAATGACCATCTCCAGGGGAGGACTGGCAAGTAGACTTCACGGAGATGTCTTGTACTATTGGGAGTTATGAGTACCTTTTAGTGTTTGTGGACATCTTTTCTAATTGAGTTGAGGCCTTTCCATGTCGAACTGAGAAGGCAAAAGAAGTTGTTAAGTACCTGATTTATGAGATTATTCCCAGGTTTGGACTACCTGCCTCACAGGGCAGTGATAACGGACCACATTTTATAGTCGAAGTAACAAATAGGTCATGTGTTTTTTGGATATGAAATGAAACTTCTCCTTTTGGAGACCGCAGTCAAGCAGAAAGGTTGAGAAATTAATCAACCCCTTAAAAGACATATTGTCAAGGATTGTCAAGAAGCTAGACTAACATGGACACAAACACTTCCTGTAGCTTTGCTTAGGGTTAGGGCAGTCCCCAGAAGCAAACTCAAATTAAGCTCAATTTGAGCTTATCTTTGGGAGGTGTCTTCTGAAAAACCTGGGCCTGATGAATGGTGAATAACTTACTGTAACAAGAGCATACCCCTGAAGTGACAGTCCTCCTCCAACTGGGAGACTGGGTCCTGTTGCAGATGTGGAAGGATGAGCCCCTCTAATCCAAGTGGAAAGGACCCTTCGAAGTTCTTCTCATTACATATATGGCTGTAAAACTAAAAGGAGAAAAGCCTTGGATCCATCACATCCCACTGAAGACTGCACCTGTACCAGACTCCAGCTCTTCAACAACACCCCAAGGAGACAACTGGAACTGCGAGCACCTTCAAAATCTGAAACTCCTATTTAAGAAACGATGAAGCTCTTAATTATTTTTCTGTTATTCCACCCCAGCTGAGGGCTAATTTATTAAAGGTTCAACAGTAATAAAAACATTTGGATTTACTTGGCTCAGCAAGTCCTAAATACTTCAGAGTTTTGTTTGACTGGAGGAATAAGCATAGAAGAAATTTTCACTTCATGCTTGGTAGGAATCAGCACCCCAGTACAGCTTCTAAAAAAACTACACCTTATTCAGAGACATCAATAAATCCGTAGATTTCTTAGATAAGTATCACTGGGGTCATGCAAGTTATCTTAAAGAAAAAGGAATGTGCTCCCTACTTGTGAAAATAGCCACAGCTTCTGAACTCTGTGCCTCCTTTGTCAGCTGCTCTGAACATCGTAAATATCACCAAGCACAAAAGTCCTATGAATGTCAGTAATATAACCCAAGTTAATAATATATAGCCCATCCTATAGGACAGAGTAGAACTGTCCCATATGGTTTCCAAGGAGTGTGTGGTGGATTTGAACTGCCCATCTTTTGGTTAGCAGCCGTAGCTCTTAACTCTTGGATAACTCAGCTGGTAGAGTGGAGGGCTATAGTTAATCCCAAAGCAAGAGACATCCTTAGGTCACTGGTTTGACTCTAGCTTGAAGGAGACATTTGGAAACTCTGGCAGCATAGTGGTTAAGTGCTACAGCTGCTAACCAAAAGGCTGGCAGTTCAAGTCCTCCAGGCACTCCTTGGAAACTGCATGGGTAGTTCTACTCTGTCCTATAGGGTCGTTATGAGTTGGAATCTACTGAGGGCAATGGGGTTGGGTGTTTTTTTTGTTTTTTTTTTAGCTCAAGTTAGCTTTGCCCATGGTCACATTAAATTGCCCACGGGATGGTTCCTGTCATGTGGAATCAAACCCTACTCGTATATACCTGCTAATACAACTGGGGGACCTTGCTCTGTAGGAAGATTACTGCCATCTTTCCGCCACCCCTGAGGGTAGTGAAACAACCAAAAGGTCTAGAAAGGCCTGCTACGTTGGCCTAGACCAAAGATGTAATAGAGAAACAACCTTAATAAGCAAAGCAGAATACTCATCTCTTGCCGCTTCATTAATCGGAGTACCAGCACTTGTAGCTTGTAACTCCCAGAGCATTAATGCTATAGCTTGTGCAGGTGTTAAAGGCTTAAATGTCACTTCCCAAGCAATAAGTGCCTTAAGCCAAGAATTACAAGTGAGAGAATCTGTATTAGAAAACTGTGCAGGCATTGATTATGTATTATTAAGACAACCTTGAGCGTAAAGAGTTCAAAGGTATGTGCTGTTTTAATTTAACTGACAATGCTCAGCTAATAGAAGAAAAAGTACAGCAAATCCAAGAAGTAGTTTCAAATATAAAGCAAGACTCAGAATTTGACGTTGATTTAGATTGGTTAACCTCATAAAAACCAAAAATCAAACCCACTGTCGTCAAGTTGATTGCGACTTATAGCAACCCTATAGGGCAGGGTAGAACTGCCCCATAGGATTTCCAAAGAGCGCCTGGTAGATTGAACTGCTGACTTTTGTGGTAGCACCTGTAGCTCTTAAGCAGTATGCCACCAGGGCTTCTGGTTAACTTGCCTGATTTTAATTGGCTTAAGCGGTTCTTCATAGGCTTTATTTTCCTCACTATAATAGGTCTTTGGTTGCTGTTTCATGCAGTACGTCCCTGTCTGTTTGTCCTGATGCAGACCAAGAAAATTAAATATACTAGCCTATACCCAATATGGAGCCCTGGTGGCACAGTGGTTAAGAGTTACAGCTGCTAACCAAAAAGGTTGGCAGTTCAAATTCACTAGCTGCTCTTTGGAAACCCTGTGAAGCATTTTTTCCTCTGGCCTGTAGGGTCGCTATGAGTCAAAATTGACTCGACGGCAGCGGGTTTGGATTTGGTATAGCCAGTATGTTCCTAATGGTAAAAAAGATGCAACCTGATTCTGGGGTCTTCTATAGTCATCAAATATGGTCTATTAAAATGACCATATTCTGAAGACGAAGGAGGGATTGATAACAAGGCTCAGCTGAACAACAGAGTTAACACAGTTTCTGTTCTGCCCTGATTAGAACCAGCTTGAGCCTCAGGTCATCCAAAAGTCTCGTTGTTGTTGTTGTTACGTGCCGTCGAGTCGGTTCCAACTCATAGCGACCCTATGCACAACAGAATGAAACACTGCCCGGTCCTGACCCATCCTTCCAGTCGTTGTTATGCTTGAGCTCATTGTTGCAGCCACCGTGTCAATGCACCTTGTTGAGTGTCTTCCTCTTTTCCGCTGACCCTGTACTCTGCCAAGCATGATGTCCTTCTCCAGGGACTGATCCATCCTGACAACATGTCCAAAGTATGTAAGACACAGTCTCTCCGTCCTTGCCTCTAAGGAGCATTCTGGCCGCACTTCTTCCAAGACAGATTTGTTCGTTCTTTTGGCAGTGCATAGTATATTCAATATTCTTCGCCAACACCACAATTCAAAGGCGTCAATTCTTCTTCGGTCTTCCTTATTCATTGTCCAGTTTTCACATGCATGTGATGCAGTTGAAAATACCATGGCTTGGGTCAAGTGCACCTTAGTCTTCAGGGTGACATCTTTGCTCTTCAACACTTTGAAGAGGTCCTTTGCAGCAGATTTGCCCAATGCAATGCATTGCTGATGTCAGATGGATCCTGGCTGAAAGCAGAGAATTCCAGAAGGATGTTTACCTGTGTTTTATTGACTATGCAAAGGCATTCGACTGTGTGGATCATAACAAACTATGGATAACACTGCGAAGAATGGGAATTCCAGAACACTTAATTGTGCTCATGAGGAACCTTTACATAGATCAACAGGCAGTTGTTCGGACAGAACAAGGGGATACTGATTGGTTTAAAGTCAGGAAAGCTGTGCGTCAGGGCTGTATTCTTTCACCATAGCTATTTAATCTGTATGCTGAACAAATAATACGAGAAGCTGGGCTATATGAAGAACGGGGCATCAGGATTGGAGGAAGACTCATTAACAACCTGCGTTATGCAGAAGACACAACCTTGCTTGCTGAAAGTGAAGAGGACTTGAAGCACTAATGAAGATCAAAGATCAGAGCCTTCAGTATGGATTACACCTCAACATAAAGAAAACAAAAATCCTCACAACTGGACCAATGAGCAATATCATGATAAACTGAGAAAAGATTGAAGTTGTCAAGGATTTCATTTTACTTGGATCCACAATCAACAGCCGTGGAAGCAGCAGTCAAGAAATCAAAAGACACATTGCAAAAGTCTCATTAGCATAGGAAAATCCCTGCCCAAGGAAAGAAGAGTTGGATGCCGTTTTCTCTACATGCTTAGAAAAAGGTATGTAAAAAACTCTATAGTACCTGCGTGCCTTGACAGCCTACACGGCCCCTGATACTTGTATGAACTTCCTTGTTTAAAATTATAAAAAACTGAGCTTCCCACGGATCGGGAATCAGAATTTGAGAAACATTTTCTCTGCTCCTTGCCCATGCACCTGCAATAAGCACTCTTCCTCTCTCTTCTCCTTCGTGTGCTTGATTGACTCTGAAAGCTGCACCTAGCAGGACTTTGGAAACACTCCCGGCTGGCCGGGGACTCCGTACTCTACTCTCCCCTTCCCTCTTGGCGCATAGCTTCCTCTTCTTCCTGCTAGTTTTGGACCCTCCTCCCTTGCTTTCCCCGGGGGTACAGACCCTTCTCCCTACCCCCTTCCTCCTCTCCTCCTTTTGAGGAGCTGGCCTGACTCTCCTCCCTGATGATTTCAGACCCTCCCTTCACCTTGAGGTTCCTCTCACCTGCCCACTGGGGCAGGATCCCCTTCACTCCTTTTTCTGTCATATGCCTACCTCTTCCCTTTTCCTTCACTCCCCAAGGGGTGCAGACCTCCTTACTCTCTTCCTTGAAGGGTACAGGCAACTCTCTGTCCTTATGAGGTGTTTTTCCCCTCCCTGCACTTTTGGGGGTGTTTATGAATGCTTCCTTCCCCTCCGTTGTTGTTGTTAGTTGCGGTGGAGAAGACACAAGGATTTGTTAGTAGTTCAGCACTTAGCCATTTGTGATAATGACCCACTGAATTCTTTCTCCCAGACCTCCTCCCCTCCTGCTGGGACTAGGTCTTCCCTCTCCCCTGCCCACCCCAGACCAGGCAGCATGAACTGGGGGTTTCCTTCCCCATAGGCCCCAGGTTCATGAGGCCCCTCCCCCTACAAGGAGACTCAGATTTTAGGATCCTCTGCTGAGTCTCTGGTCTGCCTCAAACCCGGTCCTCCTGAAGCAGGCAGTCGTGAAGGGCTTATTAAGGGTAATTAACCATCTGGTAATAATTGTTTTTCAGAAAAGTCTACTCTTGTTACATTTTTGTTACAACTTTTACAACAATTCATGATTGGTCGAATCCCTAGGTTTCTTGTCTTCTGGCAGGAGGCCGAGGCACAGGTGCACTGACTCCAAATCTATCTGCTATGTGACCTTCCTAGGGTGGGTGGCAGTAGCAAGCCGTCGCCATTTTTTCAGGGCTGTGTGCAATATTTTTAGAGCCATGCACAAAAACTCATTCACTAAAATTATGCAGACTGGGCATACACCACAAGACTGAAGATCCTCCTCTCACTGTTCATGCATATTTATGTTACTCCCTATAAAAAGAGCAAATCTGCCCTGGTTCAGCGACCTGGCAGCCTTAGGTCATGAGACCCTGCCTGTCTCTCATTTTGCAAACTGCGAATAAACCTTTCTTTTCATCCAACCCTGTGTCTGGCTGACTTCAATTCACTAGTCTGCTTAACAAACTATTAGTTGATGGCTTCATTCAGCAGCCCAGATGGGACTCAGCGGAGACTATGGCTTGGGGTAAGTTAGGTCCTGAAACCTTCTCGGAAGGGTGCCCTTGACCCTCCATTGGGTCAGGAGGACTCATTGGGTGACACCAACTCCGGACCGGACAACCCATAAGTTGCCCGTTGAAGAACAGAAACGTTCCAACAGCACTGTGAAACAGGTACCTATTTTAAGTTTCATCTTGGAGTAGCTACTAGGTGGTGGATTGAGTCCTCGATAACAGGTGTTATTAAGCCTTGTGGTGATTTCACTGTGTCCTGGGGATGAGTCCCCACTTGCATGAGGGCACAGGTCTCTATCTTGTCTCTTTTCTTGGCACCTGCATGTTTTCTGGTTGGGATTCTGGTTAATGTGTCCTGGGGCTGAGTCCCCACCTGCATGAGGACACAGCCCTTGATCCTTGCACCCGGAGGATAACCTGGGGAGACTGTTGCTGTGTCCTGGGGCTGAGTCCCCACCTGCATGAGGGCACAGGTCTCCATCTGGTCTTTTGTCTCGAAGCTTGCATGTTTTTTTGGTTGAGATCAGGTTACGGGGCCTGGCTAATTGTCTTAGTGTCTTGGGCCCGCCTGTTCGTCTCATGTGTTAGCTAGGAAAACTTGACTGGCTCGAGTCCAAGACCCTCCCTGTACAGGATGGTTTTGTCTTTCTCTTCTGAAGAGTGTACTGAAACATTTCTTCTAATTTTAGATACTGAGTCTTGTATAAGACACTAACTTAGTTGGAACGAAATACACTCCTTACAAATATTAGCTTTAGAAGGTTTGGTACTCGAGTTGTGCCGCCTGAGATTACTTATCAGGGTAACCAAGTTCTGCACCTCCATATAGAAGGGATATGATGTATAAACAAGATGGGCGCTGGTCAGCCCACCCCGAGACCACCCTCCTTAGAAAGCATCTTGACCCATTGAGATTTTTTTTTTAAACTGGTGACACCAGGAGGAAGCGTTTGAGGTTCCTCTGTGGCACAGCTTGGCCTCGATATAACTTAGAAGATCAGGAGAAGTGGCCGGCTGAGGAAAGTTTGGATTATAATACCGTTTTACAGGTAGATTTGTAAGAAAACTCGTAAGTGGGATGAGGTACCTTATGTTCAAGTGTTCATGACTCTGTATTATAATCAGAGATTAAAACAATACGAATTAATGGTTCAGGTTAATCAGAAGTCTAAACAAGTTCTTGAGGCAGAAGAGTCTGAGGTTGTGGCAGGACTGCCACCCCCATATAATCCTATTTAACCTCAGATTCCCCCAGTGATTCCCGTGGACCCTGGCCCCGGGGCATTGGGAACGGCCCTTGTTGATCCTGGGATCTCAGGAACAGGAATGGTCTCCCCACCTCACACCTGCGGTGGTGCTACATTTGGCCAGGGACAGTCCGTTTCCTCAACTAGCCAGAGTATTGACAAAGAAGGTGATCCAAAAGTGGGCCAGTTACCTTTAAGAGAGGCACTGGCTGGAACAGGATTGGAGAATTAGGAACACTTTAGTGCATATCTCCTTCACTGCTTAAGATTTGTTTAATTGGAAAAATAATCCCCCAACCTACCATCAGGATCCTCAAAAGATGCACGTTTTCCTCCATTTTTAATACCCCATCAGCGCACTTGGGCATACTGCCAGTCCCTGGTAGAAGTTCTTTTCTCTTTCAAAGAGAGGAGAATGGTCTTGGAAAAGGCTCGACAGTTTGCTGATAAAGAACATAATGAAGACCTCCAAAGTCCTGACAAAGTGCCAGCCAATAACGCAGTCCCTGGAGTTGATCTAGAGTGAGACTACAATTTGGAAGAGGGCATGAGTAGGCTGAGGCATTATAGAAAGTGCTTACTAGAAGGCCTTAAAACTGGGGCACAAAAACAGAAAAACCTTTAAAAATTTTATGAAGTATTTCAGGGAACCTAAAGAAAACCCCTCCAAGTTTCTCAAGAATTTTTCAGGCCTCCTGGAGACTCACTGGCATAGATCCTAAAGCTACTGAGAGTCAATAAATGGGTAATATCATCTTCATAGGACACACCAAAACCAAACCAAACCCAGTGATTCTGACTCATAGCGACGCTATAGGACAGAGTAGAACTGCCCCATAGAGTTCCCAAGGAGCGCCTGGCAGATTCGAACTGCTGACCCTTTGGTTAGCAGCCGTAGCACTTAACCACAACGCGACCGGGGTTTCCTCATAGGACAAAGCTCTACAGATATCTGCAAAAAACTCCAGAAATTGGATGGAGGACCAGGTATGCCTATTTCTCAGTTAGTTGAAATAGCCTTTAAAGTTTTTAATAATAGGGACCAGGAACAAGAGCCGAAGGAGACTTGCCAACCAAGATAGCAGGCTACCCTGCTGGCAGCAGCTTTGACCGGGAAACCATTCCCCTCACAACATCAGCCAGAATCAAGAGAATGGAAAAAACCTGCCAGCGGAACTTTGGCCCCCTGAAGGGACCAGTGCGCCTACTGTCAGAAAGGGAGACTGAAAAAATGAATGCCCCAAACGAGGCCGGCCGGCAAAACATATTTTGAGTGACTCCCAACCATGAAGGGGCCTGGGGCTTCCCACAAACTGGATCCAAGTGGGAGAGACTGTCGTTACCATCTCCCCTGAAGAGCCCTGGGTTAACCTAACAATAGAAAAAAGGCCAATACAGTTCCTCTTGGACACAGAGGCCACCCACTTGGTTTTAAATGATCCTCTTACCTTACCCTTGAGCTCCACAAGGACTCCAATTGTCAGTGTGTCAGGAAAAGTAAATTATAAAAACTTTTTAAAGCTGGCTGTATGCACGACTGGGAACTCCACTGTCACTCATCAATTCCTGTACACAGCAGAGTGCCCGACCCCCTTGAATTTGCTCTCCAGATTAGGGGCCAATATTTCCTTTCACGGAACTGAAAACCCAGTCATCCAAATCAAGGCTCCAGCCTAGGAAGGCTGGTAGTCACAAGCAGTTCTCCTGCCCCAAAGGATAGAAGACTCCTCTCAAATGCAGGAACACATACTACAAACAGTAGACCCCATTGTATGGGGATACAAACAGTATCCCCAGCCCTGGTGGTAAACTAAAGGATGGGGTTGAGACTCCTAGTCTAAAGAAGTATCCCATGAGAAGAGAGGCTCAAGCGGGACTTCAGAAACTGGTAACCTGATTCTTGAAAATGGGACTGCTTTGACCATGCCAGTCAGAATACAACACACTCATCCTGCTGGTAAAGAAACCCAATGGAGAATACAAGATGGTACAGGACCTGAGAGCTATCAACCAAATCATAAGTGATATCCACCCTGTTGATCCGAACCCCTATACCTTGCTAGCTGTAATACCTAGAGACTGTAACTACCTCTCTGTGCTTGATTTAAAAGAGCATTTTTCTACGTCCCCAATGCCCAAGAATCTCAGGCACTGTTCGCCCTTGAGTGGAAAGACTACAACACAGGACACAAGTCCCAGTTAGCTTGGACTGTAGCTCCCCAGCCCAGCCATCTTTGGGGAAGCACTCAGTTGGGATCTCCAGGGGCTCAAATTAGAGGAGGACATCCTGCTTCAATATGTCGACAGTCTCATTGCCAATGAAGGGCATAAGGCCTCCGACCAAAATACCATTAAGAGTTTGAATCTCCTGGCCCAACTGAGATGTAAAGTCTTGAAAGAAAAAGCCCAGATATCCCAGCTACAAGTCCATTATTTGGAATTCCTCATATCACAAGAAGCTGGGACCCTGTCACCCACTCGTAAAGAGGTTGTTGGTGCTACCCAGGAACCATCCAACAGACAGGAACTTAGGGGACTTTTGGGTATGGCTGGGTTTTGCAGAATCTGGATTCTGAACTTTAGACTGATAGCAAAACCCCTTTATGAAGCTCCAAAAGGAGGGGATAGATACCCATTCATCTGGTCTCCTAGCTGTCAATAGGCCTTTAAGAAAATAAAGCCTGCATTATTAAAGGCCCCCACTTGAGGCCTCCATGACTTGGAAAAGCCTTTTCATCTCTACACCCATGAATGCAAAGGGATGGCCCTGAGAGTCATTACCCAGAGTCGGGCCTCACCAGGGACGTGTAAGATACTTCTCCAAGCAATTGGACTTGTCTGCACAGGGATGGCGCTGGAGCCTTGGGCCCATACCTGGCTGTCTCTGGCAGCCAGACCCAGTGCAAAGCAAGAGTTAAAACAGCGGGGGGATAAAAAAGAATAAAAAGACTTTCCAGATAGCTTGTGTTGAGCAACCTTGAAGAGACCTCAAAGGCCCTCTCTAGAATTCTCTGATAGCTGCCGCCAAGATAACTGAGCAACAACATAGTTGCAGCTACAATAACAAGGGGGAAACTAAAATAAAAGGGCCCGCTTCCATGTTCCTAGGCAGCGGGCTGGACACATGTTTGTGCTTAGTGTGGTGGAGGCGGGCTCCACAAATGACTGAGGGCTCTGCCAACTTTTCCCAGATTTTCTTTAAAAAATAATTAAGACTAAAGATTGAGCCCGGGTCCCTCTGTCACCAGGGAGGGCCAAAGGCCTTATGTTACAATTAAAGTTCAATGAGGTAAACTTTGGGGTCTGAGGTCACTATCGTTAAGACATTTGCCCTAGCCTGACTATGGATGAATCTTTTTGGGGCCTCTACAGATCCTTATTATATGTACTGATGATGTTGATGTATTAAGGCACACCTTTATAGACTTTTGCCTCCAAGTCCTGATGAAAATTGCTACAGTTAGGGTCATTTTTAGAGGGGCACGTGGAAACTGTGACATGGGCTATAGCTAATAGCCTGGCCTTTCAATCTGGCCACTGATAACACCCGGACTGACATATAAAGCAAGGATGTCTTATGGAGATGAGACATCTGGACAAAAAACAAACAAATCAGCTCTGCATCTGAGAAACTTTTGTTACTTGTGTGGAGAGTCATCAGAAAAGCCCCTATGCTGAGAGTAGAAAACAACCAACGAACAGACCGGTCTTACCAGCTGACTACAGAAGCTGAAGCATTGTCTACTCCAGAACAAAGAGATGTGCAACAGACTATCTCCTGGGATTTAAGAGAGGATGGTCCATAGAGATTTCCACACCATCCTAGACTGGGCCTACGCTCAGGGACTGCCACTGTTGAAAATGCCAGACAACACAAAAAACCTGACCTGCCTACAAGACCCTGGCCAAGGCTAAAACCTGTGGAGGTACTGATTCCCGAGCCAACAGGCCAGGGTGTTCTAGACAGGTAAATCATATCAGGGCCTTTTATCCTATACAGAAGTTTTCACTGGATCTTAAATGAACTCTTCACATTCTTTATCACCTCAATCCATAGAGCCCGTTGAGCACTTCAATGGACAAGTTTAAATGGCTGATGGAAGGGGACAAGACAACCCCAGCCTGAACCATGCATCTCAGGCAAGCAGTCTGGGGTCTCAATGCAACAGTTCCCTGCAAGGACATTTCTTATTTGTGTTGTATGTTTGATCTAACTGTCTATTCTATAAAATGTGTTTCTTTGGTATACAATTGTTCCTGACAAAAGATCTGTGTTCACACAGAGGTCACTGCCTGAAGACTAGGACAGACAGCCTGGGTGGCTATACCCGGGCAAGCCTCATCTCAAGTGCCATGAGACAAATATGGGAGGCATTGGATGCTTATCATTTTGTACTCGACTTGGCTAATGCTTTCTTTAGCATCCTTGTACACCCAGACAGCCAAGACCAGTTTGCTTTCAGTTGAGAGGCGAGAGAGTGGACCTTCACCGTTCTCCCACAAAGGTACCTGCATAGCTCCACCAAATGCCATGACATGGTTGCTGCTGACCTCAAGAGGTAGATTCCCCCTACCGAGGTGGCCATATTCCACTATAATGATGTCATACTGACCTCTGACTCGTTTGCTTCTTTGCAGACTGCAGCTGGTGAGGTAGTCACACCTCTAGTCACAGGGATGGGCGATGAACGAGAAAACAGGGGCCTGGCTTGTCAGTCAAGTACTTGGGTGTTATCTGGTTGGGTAAGATGCGAGTGATGCCTGAAGCGGTGATAAGGTCCAAACCTACCCCTGCCCAGAAACTGAAGCAACCGCAGACATTTGTCGGGCTCCTAGTGTACTGGTGCCCATTCATACACCCATGTAGCCCATACTCTAGAGCCCCTATATAGATTAGTAAAGAAAAGAATTCAGAAAGAAAGAAACAAAAAGATTGAGTGAGAAACTGATACCAGGGGCTAGAGGAGAAGAAAATTAGTGAGAGAGAGACAGGAAGAGAAGAAGATTAGAGAGGAGAGAAAAGGTGAGACTGGGGAGAGTTCTAAAAAGTAAGGGTATAAAAAGAAGAGAGAGCCCATAAGAGAAGAGAGACACAGAAAATGTAAAGGAACAGTGTGAGATTGCAAAACAAAAGAGGGGGAGGCCAAGATATTTGGTGGGCATTGCTGGAGGCACTCCCCTCTATTACTTGGTTTCTACCCTTTCTGGGCCCTCTAGTTCTACTTCTGATTTTTAGACCTTGTCCCCACAAGGTTCTGATAAAGTTCGTGTCGTCTAGGTTGCAACAATTCCAAGATGATACGGGGTTTCCAGCTCATTCCTGATAGTGAGGTCGCCAGCCCTTAGAGGTCTTTAGAACAGACAGAAATTTTTACTCGGTTAGACAGGCCAGTGCCCCTTAATGGCTTAAAAAGGTTACAGAAGAATGACCTTAGCCCTTTTTCCCTTTAAGATCAAAGGGACCAGTGTTAGACAAGGGAATGAAGCAAGCAGTCATGAAAGGGTTATTAACCATCTCATAATAGTTGCTACATATTTGTTACAACTTTTACAACACTTCACCATGATTGGTTGAATCCTGAGGTTTCTTGTCTTCTGGCAGGAGGCCGAGACCAAATCTACCTGCTCTATGACCTTCCTGGGGTGGTGGTAGCAAGCCATCGCCATTTTTTCAGGGTCGTGAGCAGTATTTTTAGAGCCATGCACAGCCATTCTCTAAAATTACGCGGACTGCGCACGTATCACAAGAGTGAAGATCCTCCTCTTACTGTTCATGCATATGTATGTCACTCCCTATAAAAAGAGCAAACAAAAAAAAAAATGCAAATCTTCCCTGGTTTAGGGACCCGGCAGCCTTAGGTCATGAGACCCTGCCTGTCTCCCATTTTGCAAACTGTGAATAAACCTTTCTGTTCTTCCAACCCTGTGTCTGGCTGACTTCAATTTGCTAGTCTGCTTAACAAAAGCCTATTAGTTGATGGCTCCACTCCTCTGGCACAGTCCTCAGAGCCAACCGTAATGTTTCTCTTTTCCCTGCCCCCGACATTCTCTCTGACGGAAAATCCCTTTCCCACCTCTAAGATATTTCCAGAATCCAGTCACTTCACCTCATTTCTCCTTGGTGTAGGCAAAGGAATTAAATCACTTTGAACTTGGATTAATTGCGAGCTACTGGGAACAGCTAGAGGGCCAGATGGTTCCAGAGCTGGCCCCAAGGGAACTGTGGAGTGGTGTGAACAGTCCTGCCCTGTCCAGAAGGAGTCCTGGAGATTAAGTGCTTGACTGCTAACCGGGGTTTGAACCCATCCAGCTGCTCCGTGAGAGAAAAGATCGGGTGATATGCCAATGTAGAGATTACAGCCTAGAAAACTGTATTGGAGGCAGTTCTGTTCTGCCCTGTAGGGGTGACTGTACGGCACCTGACAACAAAAACTACCTGCCCAGGTCCCAGTTCTTAAAGCCGGACACCTTCCTGTTCTCTTCTCCATCAGAACCTGTTGTTAGGTGCCGTCCAGTCGCTCCCGACTCATAGCGACACTGTACAACAGAATGAAACACTGCCCGGTCCTGCACCATCCTCACAATTGTTACGCTTGAGCTCATTGTTGCAGCCACTGTGTCAGTCCATCTCATTGAAGGTCTTCCTCTTTTTTGCTGATGATGTTACCAAACAAGATGTCCTTCTGTGGGGCCTGATCCTTCTGGTAACATGTCCAAAGTATGTGAGACATAGTCTTGCGAACCTTGCTTCTAAAGAGCATTCTGGTTGTACTTCTTCCAAGACAGATTTGTTCATTCTTTTGGCAGTCCAGGGTATACTCAGTATTCTTTGCCAACAACACAATTCAAAGGTGTCAATTCTTTGGTCTTTAGTCATTATCCAGTTTTTGGATGCATGAGGCAATTGAAAACACTGTGGCTTGGGTCAGGTGCGCCTTAGTCTTCAAGGTCACATCTTTGCTTTTTAACACTTTAAAGAAGCCTTTTGCAGCAGATTCGCCCAGTGCAATGCGTCTTTTGATTTCTTGACTGCTGCTTCCATGGGTGTTGGTTGTGGATCCAAGTAAAATGAAATCGTTGACAACTTCAATCTGTTCTTCATTTATCATATGTTGCTTATTAGCCCAGTTGTGAGAATTTTTGTTTTCTTTATGTTGAGATGTCATCCATACTGTAGGCTGTGGTCTTTGGTCTTCATCAGGAAGTGCTTCAAGTCCTCTTCACTTTCAGCAAGCAAGGTTGTGTCATCTGCGTAACACAGGTTGTTAATGAGTCTTCCTCCAATCCTGACGCCCCGTTCTTCATATAGTCGAGCTTCTCAGATTATTTGCTCAGCATACAGATTGAATAGGTATAGCAAAAGGATACAGCCCTGACACACATCTTTCCTGACTTTAAACCACTCAGTACCCTCCTGTTCTGTTCAAACAACTGCCTCTTGGTCTGTGTACAGGTTCCTCACGAGCACGATTAAGTGTCTGGAATTCTCATTCTTTGCATTGTTATCCATAATTTGTTATGATCCACGTAATCAAATGCCTTTGCATAGTCATTAAAGCGTAGATAAACATCTTTTTGGTATTCTCTTCTTTCAGCCAGAACCTACCTGATAACAGCAGTGATATCCCTTGTTCCATGTCCTTATCTGAATCCAGCTTTAATTTCTGGCATCAAAACCTACTATCCAGAAAATACAAGGCAGCATTTTCCGGGGGTTGTAACTCTGGTTTTCTTACCGATCCCAGCTGGCATCATATTTTTCCCCTTGTGGTTGTGTGCCATAGAGTCAATTCCAACTCAAAGCGACCCTATAGGGCAGAGTAGAAATGCCCTATAGGGTTTCCAGTGAGTGGCAAGTGGATTCAAACTGCTGACCTTTTGGTTAGAAGTCTGAGCTCTTAACCACTTTGCCACCAGAGCTCCATTTTTTTCCCCCCATAGAATGCCTATAACCATCTCCTAAACACATTTTGAGCATGGTATGTTCTTCCATTTATGTAGGTCCCTCTTGGTTTCTTCAAGTAGTGTTTTGTAGTTTTGTATTTATAGGTCTTTTATGTCCTGATTTCCCAAACCCTTTTGAGAAAGCTGTTATAAACTCATTCTTACCAGGGTGTTAATGAATGCTTATCCTTGATGTAGTACCTCTTCCAAGACGCATTTACATTTCCCACTTACTTTCTATTTTGAAAAATTTCCAAAATACTATAGCAGAAGGGTTGAAACAATAGTATAATGGACAGCCACCACCCACTACCTAGATTCAGCGATTAATATTTTGCTATATGTCATGGATTGAATTATGTCCTCCCCAAAATGTACTTATCAACTTGGCTAGGCCATGATTCCCAGTGTTCTGTGGTTGTTCTCCATTTTGTGATTGTAATTTTATGTTAAGAGGATTAAGGTGGAATTGTAACACCACCCTTACTCAGGCCACATATCTGATCCAGTGTAAAGGGAATTTCCCTGGGATGTGGCCTGCACCGCCTTTTATCTCTCGAGATAAAAGGAAAGGGAAGCAAGTAGAGAGTTGGGAACCTTGTGCCACCAAGAAAGCCACACGGGGAGCAAAGCGCATCATTTAGACCTGAGGGTCCTGCGCTGAGATGCTCCCAGACCAATGGAAGACTAATGAGAAGGACATTCCTCCAGAGCTGACAGAGAGAGATAGCCTTCCCCTGGAGCTGGCGCCCTGAATTTGGACTTGGAGGCTACTAGACTTTGAGAAAATAAATTTCTGTTTGTTAAATCCATCCACTTACGGTATTTCTGTTATAGTAGCAATAGATGACTAAGACACCATATTTGGTTTATATACGCATAACATAATATGGCTGCATATTATAATATATATATATAATTGTCATGGTTAAGATTGTGTGTCAGCTTGGTTGGGCAATGATTCTCAGTGTTTATATGTGATCACCCCCATGATGGGATCTGCTATGAGTAGCCATTCAGTTGAAAGGGGGTTTCCTTGGGCATGTGGCCTGCATCTGAATATAACTGGACATTCTGGCTTTTGCCTGTCCTGAATCCTGCAGCTGCATCCTGTTCATCTGACCTCCAGTTCTTGAGACTTTAGCACTAGCTTACCTGCCAATTTTGGGATTTGTCGATATTCACAGCCTGTGAGCCAGAGCCCTGCTCTCTGATGTGCCAATCTTGGGTTCGACAGCCAAACCCTATGCAAATCAAGAGAAGCCTTTATCTTGATCTACGAACTTGAGACGTCCCAGCCTCTATAATCACATGACCAGTTTCCTTGATATAAATCTCTCTCTGTATATTTATTTAGTTTATTGGTTTTGCTTCTCTAGAGAACCCAGCCTAAGACATTTGGTACTGAGACTGGTTCTAGAGAAACAGAATTGTAGGGATGAGTTTTCTAAATTGGTTCTCAATCTAGTTAGTCTTAAAGATGTTGCTGACTCTGCTTCCAGCCGTAAAGAGGGCACTGCTAATCCATGGCATGTGGTGGGAATAGAAATACACGAAATATCACCACCAATAAACCCAAAACCAGTGCCGTTGAGTCAATTCCAACTGATAGTGATCCTATAAGACAGAGTAGAACTGTCCCATAGAGTTTCCAAGGAGTGCCTGGTGGATTCAAACTGTTGACCCTTTAGTTAGCAGCCGTAGCACTTAACCACTATGCAGCCAGGGTTTGCTCACCACCAATAGATCATGTATTTGTGAAAGGTGATTCTCTGGGTGAACACATGTGTGATTTCTTTATACTATTTTGTCAGAAAGAGAAGTATAAGGAAGCTGGTTGGCTGGTCCTACTTTTGCTTGACAAAGTGGTAAAGAAAGAGATGCACTTGGGGCTTCAGAGTCAAAGGTCAAGTGACCATAAATGACCTCAAAGTTTCCACTTGCGCTTTGAAACAAAGCCTTATTTCTTGTACTAACAGAGCTGATACTGCTGAAAACCAAACCTAGAGTCTTACTGTAAGAGTGGCAGAATTACAACACCAACCCAACTGTCAACCTCGAGAGGTCTCTGAAGTTAAAGTGAGGGCATTGATTGGGAAAAAAGTGAGATCCTGACACTTGGGGTGGGGATATATGAGCAGATAATCAGGAAGCTGGAGATACTGAGCCCCTAAATTCTGTTGAATCACTCCTGCCAACAGAACCACTCCATCTGAAGAGATTACTTCATGTTTGTCTGCTACACCACCTGCCCAGAAAGCCATTAGCCCCTCCACTCGCATCTAATGAGGTTAGCCCTAGCCCAGCTGCCTCTAAAGAGCCTTGCCCGAGTCATTGCTTGGGGCAACACCTGAGGCAGATGGTTTACAAGACAATGGTGAATGTTCTCAAAACAATTCCACAGTACCAATTCTGGCTTGTAGACCTAAAAGTAGACATAAGCCCCAGTGAGCCCCAAATGGTGAAGTACAGAGTGATCCAGGAGGATGTATGCTACTTGCCAAAAGAACTGCTTGAGTTTTCTAATATGTACAAACAGAAACCTGGGGAATATGTGTGGGAATGGCCATTAAGGGTATGGGATAATGGTGCAAGGGACATAAAGATGGATCAGTCTGAGTTTACTGATATGGGTCCACTAAGCCCAGATTCCTCATTCAGTGTTTCAGCTCGAGAAGATAGGAAGGGATCTAATAGTTTATTTGGTTGGGTTGCTGAAGCATGGATTGTGTGGTGACCTACACTAAATCAAGTTGAAGTACCAGACCTGCCTTGTTATACTGTGGAAGAAGGTATTCAAAGGCTTAGGGAAATTGTCAGACTGGAGTGGATTTATCAGGTTAGACCCACAGACCCACATGTGGAATCCCCAGAGAACATTAAGGAGAGAGATCAGGCAAAACACAGACTGAGTGAATGAACACACAACAGAAGAACTTAAGAAGGGTATACAAGAGCATAATGACAAATTTAACAGTCCTCAAGAATCCATAGAGAGACAGCAAACAGAGACCCAAAAGATTAACAATAAAATGTTAGAATTAGATGATAGAAAGCCATAGGCAATGGAAGTCAGAATTTGTGAGGTTGAAGATAAAACACTTCACACAAATTTATCTGAAGAAAAATCAGGTAAAAGAATTTTATAAAAGATGAAGAAACCTTAAGAATTATGCGGAACTCTTAACAAGAAGAGTAACCTTCGAGTCATTGGAGTACCACAACAGGAGGAGGATAACAGAAAATACAGAGAGAATTGTTGAAGATTTGTTGGCAGAAAACAAAACTTCCCTGATATCATGGAAGATGAGAAGTTACCTATCCAAGGAGCTCATTGAACCCCACACAGGGTAGATCCCAAAAGAAAGTCACCAAGTCATAATCAAACTTGCCAAAACTAAAGATAAAGACAGAATTTTAAGATTAGCTAGGGATAAACAAAAAGTCCCCTACAAAGGGGAGCCAATAAGACTAAGCTCAGACTACTCAGAAGAAACCATGCAGGCAAGAAGGCAGTGAGATGACATATATAAAGCCTTGAAGTAAAAAAATTGTCAGCTGAGAATTATATATCCCACAAAACTGTCTCTCAAATATAATGGAGAAATTAGGGCATTTCCAGATAAACAGAAGTTAAAAGAATTCATAAAAACCAAACCAGAATTACTAACGGGAGTCCTCCACTTAGAAGATCAATAACATCAGATAACAACCCAGGACTAGAACATAGGACAGACCAACCAGATATCAACCCAGATAGGGAAGTCACAAAAATAAAGCTAAAACACTGAAAGTAGGGAAACAGAGATGTCAATAGGTAAAAGATGACAATATTAAAACAACAAAAGGGGGACTAAATAATGTCATAGAACTTTCATATGGAGAGGAAGTCAAGGCAATATGAAGAAATAAAAGATTGGTTTAAACTTAGAAAAATAGAGGTAAATATTAATATAACCACAAAGAAAACTAATAGTCCTACATATCGAAGTAAAAAGGAAGAAAAACATACTCAGCAAATACAAAATCAACAACAATGAAAAAAATGAAAAGAAAATACAGAAAGAATAACGACTTAGCACAGAAAATTAAGTGGAACAAAGAAACTGTCAACAACACACACAAAATACGTCAAAATGACTCATACATACCTACCAATAATTACACTGAAAGTAAATAAAATGCACCAATAAAGGGAGAGTAGCAGAATGGATTAAAAAACACCATCTGCCTATATGCTGCCTACAGGAGACACGCCTTAGATTCAAAGACACAAAGTAAAACTCAAAGAATGGAAAAAACATATCAAGGAAACAATCAAAAAAGAGCAGGAGTGGCAATATTAATCTCTGACAAAATAGACTTTAAAGCAAAATCTACAAAGGATAACGAAGTTCACTATATAATGAATAAAGAGTCAGTACACCAGGAGGACATAACCATAATACATATTTATGCACCCAACGACAGGGCTCCAAAATACATAAAAACTCTAGAAGCATTGAAAAGAGAAACGGCTCCACAATAATAGTAGGAGACTTCAGCACACCACTTTTGGTGAAGGTCAGAACATCCAGAAAGAGGCTTAGTAGAGACATGGAAGATCTAAATGCCAGAATCAACTAACTTGATCTCATAGACATCTACAGAACGCTCCAACGGCAGCCAAAAATACTTTCTTTTCCAACGCACAAGGAACATTCTCCAGGCCACAGAGTAAGCCTTAATAGAATCCAGCACATTGAAATATTACAAAGCATCTTTTCTGACCATAAATCTGTAAAAGTGGAAATCAATAATAGGAAAAGCAAGGCAAAAAAAAAAAAAAAAAAATCAAATACGTGGTAACTGAACAACACCTTGCTGAAAAACTACTGGGTTATACATGAAATTAAGGACAGAATAAAGAAATTCACAGAATCAAATGAGAATGAAAACACATCCTACCAGGATGTTTGGAATACAGCAAAAGCAGTGCTCAGAGCTCAATTTATAGCAATAAATGCACACATACAAAAAGAAGAAAGAGCCAAATCAAAACATTAACCCTACAACTCGAACAAATAGTTAGCAGCAAAACAAGCCCATGGGCACCAGAAGAAAGGAAATAATAAAACTTAGAGCAGAAATAAATGAGATAGAGAATAGAAAACCAATTGAAAGAGTTAACAAAACTAAAAACTGGTTCTTTGAAAAGATGAAAATCAGTCAACCACTGGTCAAACTGACAAAAGAAAAACAGGAGAGGAACCAAATAACCCAAATAAGAAGTGAGATGGGTGATATCACAGCAGACCCAACTGAAATTAAAAGAACCATAACAGAATACTATAAAAAATTGTAGTCCAACAAATTTGAAAACCTAGAGGAAATGGACAAATTTCTAGAAACACACTACCTACCTAAACTAACACAAACCATGGTAGAACAACTAAATAAACCTATAACAAAAGAAGAGATTGAAGAGATCATTAAAAAAAACTCCCAACAACAACAAAAAAGCCCTGGCCCTAATGGGTTCACTGGAGAATTTTACCAAGCTTTCAAAGAGCTTAGACCAATACTACTGAAGGTATTTCACAGCATAGAAAATGATAGAATACTCACAAACTCATTCTGTGAAGCCAGCATAACCCTGATACCAAAACCAGGTAAAGTTACCACAAAAAAAGAAAATTACAGACAAATATCCCTCATGAACATAGACGCAAAAATCCTAGGCAATAAAATTCTAGGCAATAGAATTCAACAACATATCAAAAAAATAATTCACCATGGCCAAGTAGGATTCATACCAGGTATGCAGCAATGGTTCAGCAGTAGAAAAACAATCAGTGTAATCCATCAAATAGATAAAACTAAAGGTAACCACATAATTTTATCAATTGATGCAGAAAAGGCATTTGATAAAGTCCAACACCCATTCATGATAAAAACCCTCAGCAAAATAGCAAAAAAAAAATAGAGGGGAAATTCCTCAACATAATAAAGGGCATTTATACAAAGCCAATGGCCAACATCATTCTAAATAGAGAGAGTCTGAAAGTATTCCCTTGAGAATGGGAATTATACAAGGATGCCTTTTATCACCACTCTTATTCAACATTGTGCTGGAGGTCATAGCCAGAGCAATAAGGGAAGGAGAAAAAAAAAAAAAAAGGCATCCAAATTGGTTAAGGAAGAAGTAAAGGTATCCTTATTTGCAGATGATATGATCGTATACACAGAAAACCCCAAAGAATCCACAAGAAAACTACTGGAACTAATAGAAGATTTCATCAACGTATCAGAATACAAGATAAACAGAAAACTCCGTTGGATTCTCCTACACCAACAAAGAGAACTTTGAAGAGGAAATTACCAAATCAATAAGATGTACAATAGCCCCCAAGAAGATAAAATACTTAGGAATAAATCTAACCGGAGACATAAAAGAGCTATACAAAGAAAACTACAAGACGCTACTGCAGGAAACCAAGAGAGACCTACATAAGTGGAAAAACGTACCTTGCTCATGAATAGGAAGACTTGACATTGTAAAAATGTCTGTTCTACCTAAAGTGATCTACAGATACAGTGCAATCCTGATTCAAATTCCAATGACATTTTTTAACAAGATGGAGAAACCACCAACTTCATATGGAAAGGGAAGAGACCCCGGATAAGTAAAGTATTACTGAAGAAAAAAAAACAAAGTGGGAGCCCTCACACTACCTGATTTTAGAATGTATTATATCGCCGTGATAGTCAAAACAGCCTGGTGCTGGTACAACAGACACAGACCAATGAAACACGATAGAGAATCAGACATAAATTCACCTATGAGCAGCTGATATTTGACAAAGGCTCAAAGTCCATTTAATGGGGAAAAAACAGTCGCTTTAACAAATAATGCTAGCGTAACTGGATATCCACCTGCCAAAAATGAAACAAGACCCATACCTCACACCATGTACAAAAACCAACTCAAAATGTATCAAAGACCTAAATATAAAATCTAAAATGATAAAGATCATGGAAGAAAAAATAGGGACAATGCTAGAAGCCCTAATACATGGAATAAACAGAGTACAAAACATAACTAACAATGCTCAAACACCAGGAGAGAAACTAGATAACTGGGAGCTCCTAAAAATCAAATACTTGATGCTCATCAAAAGACCTCACCAAAAGAGTAAGAAGACAACCTGAAGACTGGAAAAAAAGTTTCGACTATGACATATCTGATCAGGGTCTAGTGTCTAAAATCTACCAGATACTGCAAAAACTCAACAACAAAAAGACAAATAACTCAGTTAAAAAGTGGGCAAAGGATAGGGAAAGGCACTTAACCAAAGAAGACATTCAGGCGGCTAACAGACACATGAGGAAATGTTCACCATCATTAGCCATTAGAGAAATGCAGATCAAATCTACTGTCTCACCCCAACGAGGCTAGCACTAATCCAAAAAAAAAAAAAAAACACAAAATAATAAATGTTGGAGAGGTTGTGGAGAGACTGGAACACTTACACACTGCTGGTGGGAATGTAAAATGGTACAACCACTTTGGAAATCAATTTATTGCTTCCTTTAAAAGCTAGAAATAGAAGTACTATACGATCCAGCAATCCCATTCCTTGGAATATATCCTGGAGAAATAAGAGCTGTCACATGAATAGGCACATCCACATTCGTGTTCATTGCAGCACTGTTCACAATAGCAAAAAGGTGGAAACAGCCTAGGTACCCTTCAACAGATGAATGTATGAACAAATTATGGTATATTCACACAGTGGAATATTATGCAATGATAAAGAACAATGATGAATCCTTGAAACATCTCACAACATGGATGAATCAGGAAGGCATTATGCTGAGTGAAATGAGTCAGTTGTAAAAGGACAAATACTGTAAGAACTGAACATTTAAACAAGAAGAAAACATTCTTTGATAGGGTGAGGAGGGAGGAAGAGGAGAATTCACTAACTAGATAGTAGACAAGAATTATCTTGGGTGAATGGAAGGACAACACACAACACAGAGGAAGTCAGCACAACTGGACTAAACCAAAAGAAAAGAAGTTTCCTCAATACAACCAAACACTTTGAGGGAGAGAGTAGCTGGGTCTGGTGTCTGGGGACCATGGTTTCAGAGGACAGTTAAGTCAATTGGCATAACGGTGTTTCTTAAGAAAATGTTCTGCATCCATTTTACTGAGTGACATCAGGGGTCTTAAAAGCTAGCAAGTGGGCATGTAAGATGCATTAATTGGTCACAACCCACCTGGAGCAAAGGAGAATGAGGAATACCAAAGATACAAGGAATATATGAGCTCAAGAGACAGAAAAAAGAAAAAATAAATAAACCACAGACTCCATCAGCCTGAGACCAGAACAACTAGATGCTGCCCAGCTACCACCAATGACTGCCCTGACAGGGAACACAACAGAGAGTCCCTGATGAAGCAGGAAAAAAGTGGGGTGCAGAACTCAAATTCTAGTAAAAAGACTAGACTTAACGGTCTGACTGAAACTAGAGGAACCACAGAAGACCTAGCCCCTGGACTCTCTGTTCACCTAGCACTAAAACCATTCCCGAAGCTAACTCTTCAGACAAAGATTAAAAAAAACAACAACAAAAACCAAACCCACTGCCGTCGAGTCGATTCCGACTCATAGCAACCCTATAGGACAGAGTAGAACTGCCCCATATGGTTTTCAAGGAGGGCCTGGCGAATTTGAATTGCCAACCTCTTGGTTAGCAGCTGTAGCACTTAACCACTACGCCACCAGGGTTTCCAGACAAAGATTAGATTGGACTGTGCCCAGTGCCGTCGACTCGATTCCAACTCAGAGTGACCCTATGATTGTGTTGGACTGTATGACATAAAATGATACCTGTGAAGAATGTACTTATTAGTTCAAGTAGATATATGAGACTAAATGTGCAGCTTCTGTCAGGAGGCAGGATGAGAAGGCAGAAAGGGACAGGAGCTTGTTGAATGGACATGGGAAACCTGGGGTGGAAAGGGGGAGGGTGCCGTCACATTATAGAGATTGCAACTAGGGTCACATAACAGTGTGTATAAATTTTTGTGTGAGAAATTAGCTTGAGCTGTAAACTTTTATGTAAAGCACACACGAAAAAATCATGTGAATAAAGGGACAACACACAGTACAGGGGAAGTCAGCACAACTGGACTAAACCAAAAGCTAAGAAGTTTCCTGAACACAAACACTTCGAGGGACAGAATAGCTGGGGTGCGGGGCTGGGAACCATGGTTTCAAGGGACAACTAGGTCAATTTGCATAACAAAGTTTATTAAGAAAACGTTTTGCATCCCCACTTTGGTGAGTGGTGTCTAGGGTTTTAAAAGCCTGTGAGCAGCCATCTAAGATGCATCAATTGGTCTCAATCCCACCTGGAGCAAAGGAGAATAAAGAACACCAAAGACAAGGGAAATATCAGCCCAGGACACAAAAGGGCCACATACACCAGAGACTCCTTCGACTTGAGACTAGAAGAACTAGATGGTGCCCCGTTATCACCAATGACCTCCATGACAGGAAATACAACAGAGAATTCCTGACGGAGGAGGAGTAAAGTGGAGTGAAGAACTCAAATTCACGTAATAAGACCAGACTTAATGGTCTGGCTGAGACTAGAAGATCCCCAGAAGACATGGCCCCTGGACTCTGTTAACCCAGAACTAAAACCATTCCTGAAGCCAACTCTTCAGACAAAAATTAGACTGGAGTATAAAACATGAAATAACACTCATGAAGAGTGTGCATCTTAGTTCAAGTAGGTACACGGGACTAAATGGGCAGCTTCTGTCAGGAGGTGGGATGACAAGGCAGAAAGGGAAAGAGTTGGTTGAATGGACATGGGAAACCCGGGTTCGAAAGGGGGAGTGTGCTGTCAAATTATAGGAATTGCAACTAGGGTCACATAACAATAAGTATATAAATTTTTGTTTGAGAAATTAACTTGAGGTGTAAACTTTCACCTAAAGCATAATAAATAATAAAGACTTATGCTTGGAGGGACTTATCTGTATTAATTTGTGTACTTGCAGTTTATTCAGTCTCGTTGCCATGTGGTATTCCATCTTGTGAATTAACCGCAATTTATTCATCTGCTCTCCCGTTGGTGGACGCTTTGCTAGTGTCCAGTATTGGGCTGTTTTGAACAGTGTTGCTGTGGATGTTTGTAGTCGTTTCTCTTGTTCGTGTACCTATGAGTGGAATTGCTGTGGAGTTCCTGGGTTGTGCAAGTGGTAAAGTGCTAGACTTCTAGTGAAAGTTTGGTGGTTTGAGCCCACCTAGAGGCCCCTCAGAAGACGGGCCTGATGATCTGTTTCCAGAAGGTCACAGCCTTGAAAACCCTATGGAGGAGTTCTACTCTGCACACCTGAGGTTGTCATGAGTCAGAATCAACTCAGCATCAACTAACAGTAACTACAGGGTAGTCATGTGGTCAGTTTTAGTAGATACCATTCTTGCCATTTTCTTTCTCTAAGGCTTCAAACATCTATTCCCCCCACCTTTTTTTTTTTGATGCCTGCCTGGGAAACTGAAGTCAAAATGGAAGCACCAGGTCAAGATATTTTTGAGGAAGAGCCATTGATTTTGTCAAAGTGGAAAGACTCACCAGGGATTATTCCTCTTTATCCACATTAGGAGAAATTGGGAGAACACGAGGACCACATAGAAATGCACCATGAAGACTTGGGGGAGCATTTGAGTTGAGGGGCATTCACCTAAGACACCTCAGAGGGTCAGGTGAAAGGCTGTGGTCATTATGGATCTGGGGAAAGTGTGAGTGTCTGCTTAGTCCTTTGTCCATCTCTGAGAGGTCCTGCAATGAAAGGTTTCTGTGAGCCTGACTCAGATGTTAAACGTTCCAGTCGTGTGTGTAATTGTTGGGAAAGCTGTGTAGGTAATACGCTTGATGAAAATGACTGTAAGCCAGTCGTCAGCTGGGCTGGTCCCCCTGATCACTGTGGTGAATATCTAACAGGAAATGAGCCCTCTGAATGTACTGAAAGTGATAGCTCCTTCAACCATTCTGCTGCCCTTAGTGAGCAGCATGTCATCCCCAGAGAAAGGCAACCACACAGAGGGGAGGGGTATGAGGAGATGTTTGATCAGGGCACATGCTCCAGTGAGCAGAAGAAAACCCCAGAGACAAATACTATGCAGTGAATGTGGACATTCTTTAAGATGGAAATCTCACTTCATCAGGTACTAGAGGATTCATACAGGAGAGAGGCCTTATTCCTGTAACGGCTGTGAGAAATGCTTCTCCAGGAACTATAACCTGATTGTGCATCACAGAATCCATACAGGAGAGAACCCCTATACGGGCAATGAATGTATGAAAGCCTTCAGTGCTGGCTCCTCCTTTGTCAGGCACGAGAGGACTCACAGAGTCAGAAGCCCTGTGAATGTGACCTGTGTGGGAAGTCCTCCAGCTGCCACTGTTGCCTAATTTGCACCACAGAACTCATACAGGAAAAAATTCGTTTAAATGTAACAAGTGTGGAAAAAGTCCTTCCCAATGTCTCCCACCTTATTGCCAATCTGAGAATTCACAGAGCAAAGAACCCTCTGTATGTGCTGAGTGCGGAAAGGCCTTCACTGATGGCTCATATCTTACTGACCATGGCAGAGTTCACACTGGAGAGAAACCCTGTAAGAGTGTGAAAAATCCTTCAACTTAGAATGGTCATCTCGTTGTGCATAAAAAGATACCATTCTGGAGAGAAACCTTACGAATACAAAGAGCGTTCGAAAATATTCATCAGGAGCTCTTATCTCATCAGGCACCAGAAGATTCGAACTGGCGAGAAGCCCTATGACTGTAACCAGTGTCAGAAACATGGTCGGCCTCATCCGGTATCAGAGGACTCATACTGTCGAGAAGCCCTATGAGTGTAATCAGTATGGCAGAGCTTTCCGAGATAGCTCCTTCCTGACCCAGCATTAGAGAGAATATGCTCAAGTCTTCCTACCAGTGTATCGAATGTGGTAAAGGTTTTCAACGAAGCTGTGCTGTTTTAGATACTAGAGTTGACACACCTGACAGACATCTGTGGGGGTGCAGTGAACTTGACAATGGCTGTGTCGGCCCTTCTCAGTATCAGAGACTTCTTACTGAATATTTGAAAATAATGTAACTCATTTCTTACTCCTGGGAACAGAAACCCTGAATCGTCATATCATTACAAGATTGAATTCTGCCATGTTGCTAAACTTACTGGAGAGAAACCTTAGAAATATAACAAATGTGTTAAAAACCTTCAGGAATTATTCAGCCTTTGCTAAATATGACATAATGCCCCACAGTGAATCCTTTTGAATGCTGGTGACAGAGTTGAAAGAGGGGAATTGGGTGACTGCTAGAGACTGACTTTTCACTGTGTTTCTTTCTGATGTCATATTTATTTAGCAACTATTTTTTGTAAAAACAAAACCTATGATTGTAATGAATGCAAAAAGTAACTGTAAGTCTTTGCATGAGGAAACTTGGTGAATGTAAAGAGTTTGAAGTTTTGGTAAGAACTCTTGCCTTATTGCGCAAAGAGAAAGCATTTTGGAATTAACCAATATAGAGTGATAATATAGAAAAATGCTTTAAGAAGATGCGCTTCTTAGTGTGATAAGAAGCCTCATACTATGGACAGACAGTGAAATATAATCTACGGGGGAAACTTTCCTAAGGTCCCTGTTGTTGTTAGGTGCTGTCCTGTCGGTTCTTACACATAGTGACCCTATGTTCCACAGAACAAAACACTGCCCGGTCCTGCACCATCCTTAAAATCGTTATGTTTGAGCTCATTGTTGCAGCCACCGTGTCAGTCCATCTCGTTGAGGGTCTTCCTCTTTTCTGCCGACCCTGTACTTTACCAAGCATGATGTCCTTCTCCAGGGACTGATCCCTCCTGACAACATGTCCAAAGTATTTAAGACGCAGTCTTGCCATCCTTGCTTCTAAGGACTATTCTGGTTGTACCTCTTCCAAGACAGATCTGTTCATTCTTTTGGCAGTCCATGGTATATTTAATATTCTTCAACACCACAATTCAAAGGCGTCAATTCTTCGGTCTTCCTTAGTCATTGTCCAGCTTTCAAGTGCTTATGATGCGATTGAAAATACCATGACCTGCATCAGGTGCACCTTAGTCTTCAAGGTGACATCTTAGTTTTTCAACACTTTAAAGAGATCCTTTGCAGCAGATTTGCCCAACACAATGAGTCTTTTAATTTCTTGACTGCTGTTTCCGTGGCTGTTGATAGTGGATCCAAGTAAAATGAAATCCTTGACAACTTCAGTCTTTTCTCCATTTATCATGATGTGGCTTATTGGTCCATTTGTGAGAACGTTTGTTTTCTTTATGTTGAGGTGTAATCCATACTGAAGGCTGTGGTCTTTGAACTTCATTAGTAAGTGCTTCAAGTCCTCTTCGCTTTCAGGAAGCAAGGTTGTGTCATCTGCATAACGCAGGTTGTTAATGAGTCTTCCTCCAATCTTGATGCCCCGTTCTTGATATAGTTGATCTTCTTGGATTATTTGCTCAGCGTACAGATTGAATGGGTATGGTGAAAGGATACAACCCTAACGCACAGCTTCCCTCAGTTTAAACCGTTCAGTATCCCCTTGTTCTGTCCGAACAACTGCCTCTTGATCTATGTACGGATTCCTCATGAGCACAGTTAAGCATTCTGGAATTTCTATTGTTTGCAATACTATCCATAATTTGTTATGATCCACACAGTCAAATGCCTTTGTGTAGTCAATAAGACACAGGTAAACATCCTTCTGGTATTCTGTGCTTTTGGCCAGGATCCATCTGACATCAGCAATGATATCCCTCATTGCACATCCTCTTCTGAATCTGGCCTCAATTTCTGGCAGTTCCCTGTCGATATACCTTCAGCAAAATTTTGCATGCCTGTGATATTAACGATATTGTTTGATAATTTCCACATTCGGTTGGATCATCTTTCTTGGGAATAGGCATAAATATGGATCTCTTCCAGTTGGTTGGCCATGTAGCTGTCTTCCAAGTTTCTTGGCATACACGAGTGAGCACTTCCAGCGCTGCATCTGCTGGTTGAAACATTTCAATTGATGTTCCGTCAATTCCTGGAACATTGTTTTTTGCCAATGCCTTCAGTGCAGCTTGGACTTCTTCCTTGAGTACCATTGGTTCCTGATCATATGCTACATCTTGAAATGGTTGAACGGCAACTAATTCTTTTTGGCATAATGACTCTGTATTCCTTCCATCTTCTTTTGATGCTTCCTGTGTTGTTTAGTATTTTCCCCGTAGACTCCTTCACTATTGGAGCTCGAGGCTTGATTTTTTTCTTCAGTTCTTTCAGCTTGAGGAATGATGAACGTGTTCTTCCCTTTTCGTTTTCTATCTCCAGCTCTTTGCACATGTCATTATAATACTTTACTTTGTCTTCTCGAGATGCCCTTTGTAATCTGTTCATCTCTTTTACTTCATCATTTCTTCCTTTTGCTTTAGCTGCTCAACATCAGAGAACAAGTTTCGGAGTCTCACCTGACATCCATCTTGGTCTTTTCTTTTTTTTTTTTTTCCCATCTTTTCCATGTCCTCTTGCTTTCTTCAGGTGTGATGTCCTAGATGTCATTCCACAACTTGTCTGGTATTTGGTCATTAGTGTTCAAGGCATCAAATCTATTCTTGAGATCGTCTCTAAATTCAGGTGGGATATACTCAAGGTCGTATTTTGGCTCTCATGGACTTCCTCTGATTTTCTTCAGTTTCAGCTTGAACTTGCATATGAGCAGCTGGTGGTCTGTTTCACAGTTGGCCCCTGGCCTTTTTCTGACTGATGATATTTAGCTTTTCCACTGTCTATTTGCACAGATGTAGTCGATTTGATTCCTGTATATTCCATCTAGCAAGGTCCATGTGTATAGTCACTGGTTATGTTGTTGAAAAAAGGTATTTGCAGTGAAGAAGTTGTTGGTCTTGCAGAATTCTATCATTCAGCCTCCCCCATGTGTCTGTCAGTTTGTTGTACTATGGGGGCTTGCGTGTTGCTGTGATGTTGGAAGATATGCCACCGGTATTTAGATACCAGCAGGGCCACCCATGGAGGACAGGTTGCAGCTGAGCTTCCAGACTAAGACTAGAAGAAGGACCCGACAGTCTACTTCCTAAATAATTAGCCAGTGAAAACCTTATGAATAGCTGCGGAACATAGATACAGTGCCAGAAGATGAGCCCCTCAGGTTGGAGGGCACTCAGAAGGTGACTGGGGAAGAGCTGCCTCCTTAAAGTATAGTTGACCTTAATGACATAGATATAGTAAAGCTTTCGGGACCTTCGTTTGCTGATGTGGCATGACTCAAAATGAGAAGAAACAGCTGCAGACATCCATTAATAATCGGAACCTGGAATGTACAAAGTATGAATCTAGGAAAATTGGAAATCATCAAAACTGAAGTGGAATGCATAAACCTGTATATTCTAGGCATTAAAGAGCTGAAATGGACTGGTATTGGCTATTCTAAATCAGATATCATATATTCTACTATACCGGGAATGACAACTTGAAGAATTGTGTTGGATTCATCGTTAAAAAGAACATTTCAAGATCTGTCCTGAAGGACAATGCTGTCAGTGATAGGATAATATCCATACGCCTACAAGGAAGACCAGTTAATATGACTATCATTCAAATTTATGTACCAACCTCTAGGGCCAAAGATGAAGAAATTGAAGATTTTTATCAGCTTCTGCAGTCTGAAATTGATCGAACATGCAATCAGGATGCATTGATAGTTACTGGTGATTGGAATGGGAAAGTTGGAAACGAAGAAGTATTATTGGTTGGAAAATATGGCCTTGGTGATAGAAACAATGCCGGAGGTCAAATGATAAGGTCTGTATGTGGTGCAAACAGTGAAACATTTGGCTACTAACCTAAAGGTTGGCAATTTCAACTAGCCCAGCAGTACCATGGAAAGGCTTGTCGATCTGCTTTGGTAAAGATTATAGCCAAGAAAATCCTTTGGAACAGTATACTCTATCACATGAGTTAACTCGACAGCAACAGATTTGGTTTTTTTGTTTGTTTGTTTCGGGAAAGTTTCCAGTTGTAGATCTGACTTATAAAGCACTGCTATATGATAGAAATATGATGCGATCCACATATTTAATGTAAATTTTCTAATGGACACATTAAAAAAGTAAAAAGAAACAATTGAAATAAACGTCAATAGTGTATTTTACCCTCTATCCCCAAATGTTATCATTTAAACATATAGCACTTGCCATATTTCATGTGGCTTTGTAATTGCACGTCTCTTGGCTACTGTATTGGGCATAATAGTGCAAATGCATCAGAGAATGAGTTCTGGAGAGAAACCCCTTATAAGACTTTTGTTTTGTTACAAATCCATTAGATTTTAACACATTTCTAGAAAACATTTGTGTTAATCCTGACATAGAACCTCCAGGACTTACAGTATTTAATTTATTCTAAGACACATTCTTTTCATATTGTAACATCCCTGAAATCTGCTTAATCGATGGCATATCATAATTTAATTGAAAACTTCCATTCTTAGTTGTTGTTGTTATGTGCTGTCAAGTCAGTTTGGATTCATAGTGACCCCATGTGACAGTAGAACTGTCCCTAGGATTTCCTAGGCTGTAATCTTTATGGGAGCAGATCACCAGGTCTTTCTCCCATGGAGCCACTGAGTCGGTTCAAACCACCAACATTTTGGTTGCACCACTAGGGCTCACATTCTTAGTAGCAGATAAAATAAAGGTGCATTTTACCATCACTGTGCCTTAGATTTGATGAAATAATACTAATATCAGAACGAGCAATTGAATGAGACTAATGAGATTATTCAACTTGAGGAGGGACTGGAACTATCAAGGAAAAGGCTGTTGCTGAGATGTTAACAACATTGACCTTTCTGTTGGAACAAAAGATAGTGAGTGTGTGCCGCTGTTTGATTTCGTCCCTCCTATATTGCTGGATGCTAAGTGTTATGTTTTCTTTCTTGTAGTTTGTATCACCTGTAATACTTACGGAGATTTTACTGTAAGATTGAAAATGTTCATAATGTGGAAGGAAGTAAAACAGCACAGAGGAGCACACAGGCTCCTTATTACAAGCCATTTAAATAGGCAAAAATTCCTGCCCTCATTAAGTTTCTCTTAGAGCTTATATACTGAGATATATTTATGACCATTATCAGACATGTGTGCATGCATGTGTGTGTGTGTGCACGCATTTTGGACCTTTTATTTATAAAACATTGTGCCTGACACTTAATACCAAACCCATTGCTGTTGAGTCAATTCTGACTCATAGTGACCCTATAAAACAAAGTAGAACTGCCCCCAGGGGGTTTCCAATGCTCTAATCTTTACAGAAGCAGACTGCCACATTTTTCTGCCACAGAGCAAGTGGTGGGTTCAAACTGCCAACCTTTCGGTTAGCACCAATGTGCTTAACCACTGTGCCACCAGAGCTCCTTCTGACAATTAATAGGTGCTCATTTAAATGATGGACCCTTGGCTGTTCAGAAGGCACGTACAGGAAGCCCATTCCCAGTTAAAATAAAATGATGTGTGAAATTGCACAAAAACATTGGACCAGGACCATGAGAATGTTAGGTAACGTCACGGTTCAAAATACATATTTTGTCTTCAGTCAGACTTGGGTTTAGTTATGGGTCTGCCTCTTACTGTGCAATATTAGGTAACTACTTAACCTCTCTGTCTCTTAGAGCCTCATTTATAAAATGTGGATAATCCGTACCTCATATTGTTAGGTGGGATGAAGTATGTAGAGTGCCTGGGACATGGCAATATTCAGAATGGATTAGTTGCTCTTGCTGTCGCTCCTCCTGCTGCTGCAATTGCTCCTGCTTTTGTTGTTGACGATGTTGATGATGCTATTTTTGATGCTGATGACATTTTCTTTGTTGATGATCTGTTCTTGATGATGATTTTTTGTCAGTGATTATGTTGAAGGTGCTCTTGTCCTCTGGCTCAGGAGGCTGAAAGGGAAGGGAAGCGGTCTTCCCTAGCCTCTCTTGATTGTCAGAACCCATCATAAGTAGTTTACAGATGACATTGCTTCTCAAACTCTAGTGTACATCGTTGGATGAGGAGGATAGAGAAGCCGGTGGTCTGGAGTCCTCCTGAAATGGACAGAGTTGAAGGAGCTAGCCAAGAGAGAGGACTGGGGTCAACAGGGGTAGAAGCTCCAGGTAGAGATTTAGGAGGTGGATTATGGAAGCTGGGTTATGTTTGAACGCCTGAGGCAAGTGGAGGCGGAGCTTCCAGCACTGATAAGATGACATCTCAGTGGGTTGGCCATTGAGCATGTGTACCCACAGAATAATGGCAGGTCTTGGGTTGTGGAGAAAGACGAAGCTCCATGCCCAGTAGATTGTGGTCTGTGCCCTTCAGACAGTGGTTGGAAGGGCCTCTTCCCGCTTGGGCTTCAAGCTCTGGACTTAGAGCCACAAGATCTTCTGTCCCACCCCATGCCTTCTTCCTCTTGCCCAGGTCTTTTTCCTTTTCTTTATTTCAAATTCTGTTGTTGTTGAACATACATACAACAAAACATACACCAATTTCACCATTTCTACATGTACAAGTCAGTGGCATTGATTACATTCTTCAAGTTGTGCAGCCATTCTCATTTTTGTTTTTCGGCTTCTTTGCCCCCGATTAACATAAATTCACTGCTCCCTAAGATTCTTGTCTAATCTTTCAGCTTGCTATTGTCCTTTTGATCCTGTATAGGTAGCTCTTAAAAGAGCATAATACTTAATCGCCCAGGACTTCTTGAAGGATCTGATCTGCTCCAGTAACTGAACCAAAGTCAGATGACGAATGCTGCTCCTATGGAAACCGAGCCTCACTCATTCAGTTCAGTCCAGTGTAGAGCTAGACTTCCCATTGAGATGTGACCTTCCTGGGGTCACATGAAGAGTGAGGCATCATTGAGTTGAATGAGGTTGGACTTGTTTGGCTGTTGCCCCACATGGCCAGGGACCAGCTCTGCAGGGCCTCACACGCAGCCCATCCTCTCTCAAGTGCTGCAGGCCCTTTTGTTCCCACAGGCTGTCCCCAACCAACCAAAAACCAAACCCAGTGCCGTTGAGTTGATTCCAACTCATAGTCCCAGAATATCATCAACAGTATGACTGCTAAACCATTTGTCTGCCTGGCCCCACCAGGCTATAGAATATTCTACTCCACCCACCAAGTACCAGTGAGGGCCACCATGTTCATTCTGACGGTGGGAGAATCACTGCCAGGTCCTCCATTGAATTCTCTTGCTGAAGGGCAGCAAGTTCTGTGTCCTCAATTCCTCAGCCAGAGCTGGTGAGGCTGAGGGTCCTGATGCTGGCCCCTCTCTTGGGAATTTATGTCCTTTGACTCAAGGACTTTGGGCAGTCAGCTCTCAGTGCTGGAGTCATGAGAACAGATCACCTTGGAGGCTGAGGCTGTCATTCCGTATGCTCCTTCCTTCCATGGGAAAAGAATAAAACACAAACAGAGGGAAGAGAGAGGGGTCAGGTGTCCTTATAGAAAGAGGGAGCAGCTGAGAGAGATGCAGAGTGGAGAGCTGGCATTTTCCAGCCCACTTGAGGCCAGCCTGCACTTACCCTGCAAGATGCCCTGATAGTGCCTTGGTTCTCTGTTGTTGTTGTTGTTAGGTGCCGTCGAGTCGGTTTCGACTCATAGCAACCCTATGCACAACAGAACGAAACACTGCCCGGTCCTGAGCCATCCTTAAAATCGTTGTTATGCTTGAGATCATTGTTGCAGCCACTGTGTCAATCCACCTCGTTGAGGGTCTTCCTCTTTTTCCCTGACCCTGTACTCTGCCAAGCATGATGTCCTTCTCCAGGGACTGATCCCTCCTGACAACATGTCCAAAGTATGTAAGATGCAGTCTGGCCATCCTTGCCTCTAAGGAGCATTCTGGCCGTACTTCGTCATAGACAGATTTGTTTGTTCTTTTGGCAGTGCATGGTATATTGAATATTCTTCATCAACACCACAATTCAAAGGCGTCAACTCTTCTTCAGTCTTCCTTATTCATTGTCCAGCTTTCACATGCATATGATGCGATTGGAAATACCATGCCTTGGGTCAGGCGCACCTTAGTCTTCAAGATGACATCTTTGCTCTTCAACACTTTAAAGAAGTCCTTTTCAGCAGATTTACCCAATGCAATGTGTCTTTTGATTTCTTGACTGCTGCTTCCACGGCTGTTGATTGCGGATCCAAGTAAAATGAAATCCTTGACAACTTCAGTCTTTTCTCCGTTTATCATGATGTTGCTCATTGGTCCAGTTGTGAGGATTTTTATTTTCTTTATGTTGAGGTGTAATCCATACTGAAGGCTGTGGTCTTTGAATTTCATTAGTAAGTGCTTCAAGTCCTCTTCGCTTTCAGCAAGCAAGGTTGTGTCTTCTGCATAATGCAGGTTGTTAATGAGTCTTCCTCCAAACCTGATGCCCTGTTCTTCTTCATATAGTCCAGCTTCTCAGATTATTTGTTCAGCATACAGATTGAATAGGTGTGGTGAAAGAATACAACCCTGACGCACAGCTTTCCTGACTTTAAACTGATCAGTATCCCCTCGTTCTGTCCGAACAACTGCCTCTTGATCTATGTAAAGGTTCTTCATGAGCACAATTAAGTGTTCGGGAATTCCCATTCTTCGCAGTGCTGCTATAACAGAAGTACGACCACAAGTTGATGGCTTTAACAAACTAATTTTCTCACAGTTTGAGAGATTAGAAGTTGAAATTCAGGGTGCTGGCTGTAGGGAAAGCCTTTCTGTCTCTGTCAGCTCTGGGGTAAGGGCCTCGTCTTTTTTGAGCTTTTCCTTCTGGGCAGTGTTCACGTGGCTTGGCATCTCTCTTCCCCCATCTCTGCTTCCTCACTTGCTTGTTTAATCTCTTTTATATCTCAAAAGAGATTTATTTAAGACACACCCTACACTAATACTGCCTCAGTAACACAGCAAAAACCCATTCCCAAATGGGATTACAACCACAGGGATAGGATTTACAACACATTTTGGGAGGATACAATTCAGTCCGTAACAGACAGCTATCATATTCTTCTGTTTTGCTCAGGCTCATTCAGATGTGTTCTTGTCACTTGTCATCTGAGAGAGCCTTTACTAAAGTAAAATCCAAATAATTTTACTTTAATTGAAAAAATAATCATTGCATGTGGTAAAGAGTTAAATAGGAGGAAAAGAATGAAAAAAGAGCCTCATTCTTACCCAAAGCCCCCAAGTAAGTACCCCTTCTCAGAGACCATGGTTGTCGATGTTTTCTTGTATATTTTTTCAGAGATACTGGGGGTTGGGGGGGGGGAGTCAGGTTGACACATAGAGTATAATGTTGTGGGTCCTGCCTTGACTGTTCTCTTTACATTGTGTCCTGGAAGTCATTCCATGTTTGCACATGTATGTCCACCTCATTCTTTTTAATGACCTCATAATATTCAGCTGTATGGACCAATCAACAACGTATAGATTGGTATTACAAACAAGTGCTTGATACTATAAATGCTGCAAATTACAGCCTTAAGACATCTTGCACACATATGCAAGTATACCTGGGTATACTTGGATAAATTTGTGGCAGTGGAATTTCTGGGTCAAGTGTGTATGCATTTAAAGTTTTGAGAGATACTGCCAAATTGTCATCTAAAGAGGTTGAACAACTATATAGTCTAAACAGCAGTGCTAGTTTTCCAACATGCTTCTTAACATGCAGGACTGTTAAAACTTTCCTAATCCAATATATGAAATGTAGTACATTGCCTTAATTTGTGTTAAATTTTTTATAAAGAAAGTTCAGCATCTTTACATAGAATTTTATAAGCCATATGTATTGCTTTTTGTAGATTTTAACTCCCTAGTTATGTACTTGGATTATTCCCTCTTGGATTGTTGGGGTTTTTATCTTTGTTGATTTGTAAGGGCGCTTTATGTATTAAGGACATTCACCTATTGCCTGTCATATATCTGCAAATATTTTCCCATCAATTTTTTTTTTTACTTTGCTTATGGGAATTTATTTTTCTATGAAAAAAAATGTTTTTAATGAAGCCAAATTTACCACTTTTTTTCCTTTATGGTTTCTGGGTTTTTTTTTTTTTCACTTATTTAGAAAGGCTTTTCCTGAACAAAGCTTTTAGTTGTCCTGTTTTCTTCAAATCTTTATTATGGTTTCATTTTTACATTCAAATCTTAGATCTGTCTGGAATTTATTTTGCTATAAATAGTGAAGTGTGGTAATCCCACTCTCTCCTGCCCCCACATGGATGGTCATTTGTCTCAAGAGCATTTATTGAACAATTCCTCTTTTCCTCAATGGATTGAAATTCTGTCTTTACTGGAAGCCACATTCCATTGTGTATTTTAATCTGTTTCTGGGTTCTGGTCCATTGATATATTTCTTTGTTCCTATGTCAGATATCATAGTGTGCTTAAAATAGTGGCTTTATAGTATGTACAAGATCTACCCATAACACAAGTCACACATGAATTTATTTTTAACTATAAAGA
The DNA here is from genome assembly GCF_030014295.1 of Loxodonta africana. Classification (NCBI taxonomy): domain Eukaryota; kingdom Metazoa; phylum Chordata; class Mammalia; order Proboscidea; family Elephantidae; genus Loxodonta; species Loxodonta africana. Next base: position 28,284,868 of record NC_087352.1, on the reverse strand, counting down.
AGTATATGTTGTTGTTAGGTGCTTTCGAGTTGGTTCCAACTCATAGCGACCCTATGTCCAACAGAACCAAACACTTTCCAGGCCTACCACATCTGCACAATTGTTACTATATTTGAGGCCATTTTTACAGCCGCTGTGTCAGTCCATCTCGTTGAAGGACTTCCTCTTTTTTGCTGACCCTCTACTTTACCAAGCATGTAAAGTAGTAAAGTAGTATATACAACAAAAAATTATATGCTGCCTTTAACTTGATACCCTGCCCATACTTAACTGTGTTAGTAGCATCCTGTGAACTTTTTCAGAAAACTTCCTCTATGCACTTACATACATATATACCTTTGTAGAGAGACAGTGCAGCCTAGGGGTTAGGAGCAAGGACTCTGGGGCTGGACCACCAGGGCTTATGTCCTGTCTCTGCCACTTTATAGTTGTAGGACCTTGGGTTACTTACTGAATCACTCTTTGCCTCAGTTTCCTCATCTGATAAGTGGGGATAGTATTACCTCATAGGGTTGCTGTGAGGATTAGAGTTAATATATGTAAAGTCCTTAAAACAGTGTCTAACACTGCTATGTAAGTGCTATCTAAATGCTGTAGAATTAATTGCTGCTATTATTTTTATGCAAGTATATACATTTATATGAGATTATAGGGGCTGTGTGCATTTTTAAATAATCATTTTGTACTCTTCCTTGCAGTATAAATGTGTTTATATTTTTCAAGTGTTACGTATATAAGAAATCAAACGATGCCAAAAGTTTATAAGGGAAATGGCAGGACTCACAGATTTTCAGGCTTCCTAGACAGTAATCGGAAACCGTGGTGGTATAGTGGTTAAGTGCTACAGCTTCTAACCAAAAGGTCGGCAGTTCAGATCCATCAGGCACTCCTCGGAGACTCTATGGGGCAGTTCTCTTCTGCCCTCTAGGGTCGCTATGAGTCGGAATTAACTCAACTGCAACTGGTAGGTAGGTGTTGTTGTTGTTAGGTGCCGTCGAGTTGGTTCCAACTCAACGAACCTATGCACAACAGTACGAGACACTGCCTGGTCCTGAGCCATCCTTACAATCATTGTTATGCTTGAGCTCGTTGTTGCAGCCACTGTGTCAGTCCACCTCGTTGAGGGTCTTCCTCTTTTTCCCTGACCCTGTACTCTGCCAAGCATGATGTCCTTCTCCAGGGACTGATCCCTCCTGACATGTCCAAAGTATGTAAGATGCAGTCTGGCCATCCTTGCCTCTAATGAGCATTCTGGCTGCCCTTCTTCTAAGACAGATTTGGTCGTTTTTCTGGCAGTCCATGGTATATTTAATATTCTTTGCCAGCACCACAATTCAAAGGCGTCAACTCTTCTTCAGTCTTCCTTATTCATTGTCCAGCTTTCACATGCATATGATACGATTGGAAATACCATGCCTTGGGTCAGGTGCACCTCAGTCTTCAAGATGACATCTTTGCTCTTCAACACTTTAAAGAGGTCCTTTGCAGCAGATTTACCCAATGCAACGCATCTTTTGATTTTTTGACTGCTGCTTCCATGGCTGTTGATTGTGGATCCAAGTAAAATGAAATCCTTGACAACTTCAGTCTTTTCTCCGTTTATCATGATGTTGCTCATTGGTCCAGTTGTGAGGATTTTTGTTTTCTTTATGTTGAGGTGTAATCCATACTGAAGGCTGTGGTCTTTGAACTTCATTAGTAAGTGCTTCAAGTCCTCTTCGCTTTCAGCAAGCAAGGTTGTGTCTTCTGCATAATGCAGGTTGTTAATGAGTCTTCCTCCAAACCTGATGCCCCATTCTTCTTCTTCTAATCCAGCTTCTCGTATTATTTGCTGAACATACAGATTGAATAGGTATGGTGAAAGAATACAACCCTGATGCATATACCTTTCCTGACTTTGAACTAACCTGTATCCCCTTGTTCTGTCCGAACAACTGCCTCTTGATCTATGTACAGCTTCCTCATGAGCACAATTAAGTGTTCTGGAATTCCCATTCTTCACAATGTTATCCACAATTTGTTATGATCCACACAGTAGGTAGGTAGGTAAACAGTAATCAAGATAATTGGTATTGGCAAAAACACAGATCAATGCAACAGAATCCATAAATAGACCCACACAAATATGGTCAATTGATTTTTGACAAAAGGGAAAAGGAAATTCAGTGGAGAAAGGATAGTTTTTCCTATAAATAATGCCGGAACAATGATTCCATAGGTAAAAAAATGAACCTCGACCTATATCTCATACTAAAATGAACTCAAAATGGATCACAGACTTAAAACATGAAAAATGAAAAACTATTAAACTCTTTGGGTCAGGCAAAGAATCAGTTCTCTAAATCTCCCCTTCTTTCTGTCTCCGTGTCCCTTTCTCTGCCTGATGGCCTCTCCTTGTCTCTGTCCCTATCTTTCTTTGTGTCTTTGTCTTTAATATCATCATTTTTTTTTTTTTAAACAGAGTCTCTTTGTTTTCACGTCTCCCTTTCTCAGGATCTCCGTGATTTCCCTTCTCTTAGCCTTCTCTGTCTCTCCATCTCTGGGTCTCAGTCTCTTTCTTTTTTCTGTCTTTTTTTCTGCCCATTTCCGAGTTTTCCTATCTTTATGCTTCTGTGTGTCTAGGTCCTCTCTGTCTCTCCTCTTTTCACCTCAATGTCTCTCCCTTCCTCTGTGTCTCTCCCGTCTGAGTCTTCCTGTCTCTTGGACTCCCCGTCTGTCTCTTCCTCTCTGGGTATACGCATCTCTCCCCGTCTGTATCCTTCCCTTTCTGTGTCTCTCCTTTTGTCTCTCGTTTCTGGTTGTCAAAGGAATTGTTTAATCCGCTTATTTACCCATCTCCATGGCGTCGAAAGTGACGCAGGCGCAAGGGGATGTCGGAAGCCGAAAGAGGAGATCACTCTGATTGGCTGTCAACTTCTCTTTGCCCCGCCCTGGCCCTGTGGCATTCTGGGGGTCGTAGTCTCGTTTGTGGGACCAGCGGGCACGCGCAATGTGGCCGGCCGCCATCACGCCCCTTCAGGTTTCTGGCGGCAGGACCAGCCTCGGGGTACCGCGCAGCAGGTGCGTCGGCCGGCGGGTTCGGGCGCTGCGATGTTATTTTTCTGAGCAGGTCTTACGTGTCAGACCCGTGTGTACTGCGCAGCTGCGTCCCCGGATGACCCTGTGGGGAAGGAGAGGAGAGGGGCTTGGAGCGAACCTCTGTGGGGGAGTTGCCTGGGCGTCCCCAGGGGATGGGGCCTCCGCGGGTGTAGGTCCAGGAGGAGCTGACGTGTAGCGAGGGCACTGAGAACCCTATGGGAGGGGGTGTGGTGAGAGGGGAACTTCAGGGGTTGGGTCTCCCGCCTCGGCTGTGAGTCCGGGAGGGGGAAGGGCTGAAAACCCCTTGGGCGTGGTGGGGCCGGGAGTGCGCCCCAGGGCCTGGGGCCTCCTCACGGTGTGAGTCCGAGGGGCTTACAGCGCCCTTGTAGGAGTGGAAGAGCCTTGGAGAGGGAGGGCTTGAGAGTCCCTGGGTGAGATAAAGGGGGGGAGGGACCAGAGCCCAGGATGTCTCCAGGGGATAGGATCCTCCCTATTGTGGCTGGGAGGGAGTTAGGGTAACCCTGTGAGGGCGGGGGTAGGGGTGTCAGGGGCCGAGGAACCCCGGGGTAGAGGAGGAGCCAGGGCCACCCTCTTTTGGATGTCTGGGAGTGGGTTGAGGGTGCCCTACTACAGACTGCGGAGAGATGAGGGGATTAAGAGAGTATCAAGAAGGAAAGAGACTTAAAACACAAGTGTAGGGACAGAGGTATCCAGAGGGGCTGTTGAGAGTGAGGTCGCCTGGGCCACTGGGTCCAGGAATTCCACTTCTCCATTTATCCTTCAAATATATCACAAACGTGACCCCAAGTTTAGGGAGTGAAGGTCTGTAATGGCCAAAAAAAAAAAAAAGCACAATCAGCATACCCCTTGACAGAGAACTGTTTAACTTTTTGGTAGTAGTGGGGAACCCTGCATCCTTAAAAACAGTTTATGCCGTCAACAAATACTGAGCCAGGTATTGTGCAGAACACAGGACCTGCTTGTGGGAAAGCTGCGCTCTCCTGGGGTTCACATTCCAGTGGATGGGGCAGTCAGTAACCAAAACCAAAACCAAACCCAGTGCGGTCGAGTCGATTCCGACTCACAGTGACCCTATAGGACATAGTAGAACTGCCCCATAGAGCTTCTAAGGAGCGCCTGGCAAATTTGAACTGCCGACCCTTTGGTTAGCAGCCATAGCACTTAACCACTAGTCCACCAGGGTTTCTGGGTGTTGGGGGGCAGTCAGTAGAGGAGTAAAATTCTGAGGGAGTGAGATGGAGGGGGTGAGAGCATGCAGAGAGTGTGAGGGAAGGCATCTCTCAGTGGTTACTTTAGAGTCCAGACCTGTAGGAAGTGAGAAAAGAGTGATGGGGGGGGTGGTGGGGAGGGTGGGGATGGGGCCAGGAGAGGAGGGAGTGAGGGAGATGGTGATAATGATGCTGGTAGTGGTGATGGTAGTGGTGGTGATGGTGGTGGTAGTGGTGATGACACTGGTGATGGTGGTGATGGTAGTGGTGATGGCGATGATGATGGTGATACTGGCAATGATGGTGCTGGTAGTGATGATGATGATGGTGTGGTATGGTTTTTCTTTTCCTTGAGGGAAATGGGACCCTGCATAGAATGTCTTCTGAGGGCACTTAGCGTTCTGCACTTACCTCTAAACCCTGCTTTTCTAGCGACAGGGGAGAGGGGAGCAGTCAACACTGAGCCTCTGCCACATTTTTTTTTAACAGCTCTAAAGAGATATAGGAGCCCTGGTGGCACAGTGGTTAAAAGCTCAGCTGCTAACCAAAAGATCAGTTGTTCAAATCCACCAGCTGTTCCTTGGAAACCCTATGGGGCAGTTCTACTCTATCCTGTAGGGTCACTGTGAGTCAGAATTGACTCAATGGCAATGAGTTTTTTGGTTTTCTTAAGATATAATTTGTTTTTGTTGTTGTTAAGTGCTGTTGGGTTGGTTCCAACTCATAGTGACCCTGTGTAGAACGGAACGAAACACTGCCCGGTCCTGTTCCATCCTCACAGTTGGTGCTGTGTTTGAGCCCATTGTTGCAGCAGCTTTGTCAGTCCATCTCCTTGAGGGTCTTCCTCTTTTTCGCTGATTGTCTAGTAAGCATGATGTCCTTCTCCAGAGACTGGTCCCTTCTGATAACACGTCCAAAGTATGTGCGACGAAGTTTCTCCATCCTCACTTCTAAGGAGCATTCTGGCTGTACTTCTTTAATACAGATTTGTTCGCTCTTCCGACAGTCCATGGTATATTCAGTATTCTTCAACAACATGATAATTCAAAGGCATTAATTCTTCTAATTCTTCTTCAGTCTTCCTTATTCATTGTTTAGCTTTCACATGCATATGAGGTGATTGAAAATACCATGGCTTGGGTCAGGTGCACCTCAGACATATCCTTTAATACCATAAAATAACCTATTTAAAGTGTACAACTCATTGGTTTTTAGTATATTCACAGAGTTGTGCAACCATCATCACAGTTCATTTTATGTTTTTTTCACCCCCCATAGAAAGTCTGTATCCATTAGCAGTCACCCCTCCCGCCCTCCCTCAGTCCTTGGCACTACTAATTTACTTTCTGTGAATTTGCCTGTTCTGGATATTTCATATAAATGGAATCAAGGCAATAATCAATCCCACTTGGTCCTGACATTCTCCCCACCCCCCAGCCACGAGATGCTTGTGTTATGTCCTTGGGGAGAAATTTCAGAGCAGACCCAACTTCATCCAGGAAAAGATCAGCAATGCCTTGTTCCCACATTAGCTCACTCGTCAAAGTTTTCTCTATAGAAGTAGAATTGCTGAGAAAACGTTCCAGCTGCAGCTGTGGTCACACACAGATTTCCTTGAATTCCTCAAGGTAGTGCTTGGAACAAAATATGGTTCGCTTCTGTGATTCAGCCAAGTGGAGCAGCTCGGGCTGTGTCTGGGTTCATCTTCCTATTTGTACCTCCTCAGAAAGGTGTCTAGGGTCCCTCCCTCCCACCTGAGTCAGTGGATTTTCCGGCTCCGAAGTGAGAGGTGCAGATCGAGGTGGGCCCTGAGAGGAGTTGGACACAGCTCTGAGTCTATGTCCCTGTGTGTTTATAGCTGTTGAGAACATCATAGACACAAGGTCAGCTGCAGCTGGGTTGTGTTGTTTGGCTTGCTCAGTGTTTGCCGATAATTACAAGAGATTTCACATAAATGTCCTGAATTCTGGTTTCTCTTGAATGATGTGTCTGCTCTCCTGTTAGTCAGGAATCTACTGGCGAGACTTGACTGAGGCCTGAGCTCTCCCATTTGCCACAGTCGCCTTCGTGCCCTACTGTACCCCACTCCTTATGTCTCCTGTCTGGTTCTGTGGACAGATCTTTGTGCAGTCCAGGTCTATGCCATTTCCAGAAATTGAAGGAGGCAGTGTCCACCAATCTGCAGAGTGGACTGCCCACTCCTCACTTAAAAAAATTAAACATTTTATTACAGATTTTTAGCTGTTTTAATGGGAGGAACAATCCAGATACCTAGCTCCTCCATAGTATTTTAAACTGAGGTCCCCACAATATATTCTTTGTTAAACAAACCTTATATGTCTGGTATAAACCCAAACATATCATGGTATGTTGCATACGTCATATGCTGTGGGGATGGGTTTACTAGTATTTGCTTTCCAGGGCTGCAGTAATAAATTACCGCAAACTGGGTGGCTTGAAACAACAGAAATTTATTCTTTCACAGTTCTTTAGGCCAGAAATCTGAAATCCAGATGTTGGCAGGGATCTGCATGGGATCAAATTGACAAGCAACTCGAAAGATCAGCTAGGAAACTTAGAGGGCAGTGAGTTCATGTTAATGGGGAGGAACAATTCGAAAAAGGAGGGCGAGAATGGTTGCACAACTTCAAGAGTGTAATCAACGTCGCTGAACTGTACGTGTAGAAGTTGTTGGATTGGTATACATTCTGTGTATATTTTCAACAACAACAAAATAAATTATTTAAAAAAAAAAGATGTTTTCAGGGCCATGCTTCCTCTGAAGACTCTAGGGAAGAATCCTTCCTTGTCTCTTCCAGCTTCTGGTGGTGGTTGGTTGTCCTTGGTATTTCTTGGGTTCCTTGGTTTGTAGGCACAATAGCATTTTCTAGTGCAGGCTCGGAAAGATGCCACCTTTGGAGAAGGTGTCTGCCACCTCCAGGAGCTCCCGAACTCTCCTGGAACTACCAGGCCTGGCAGCCAGTGACCTGGAGGAACCCAAGCCCTTCCCAGAGCAGGCCCCAGCCAACCTGGAGTTTTCCTGCCTGCACTTCCGGAATTTTGTCTACCAGGAGGCAACAGGGCCCCACAAGGCCCTGGCCCAGCTGCATGAGCTGTGCCGGGAGTGGTTGTGGCCCAAGACCCACACCAAGGAGCAGATGCTGGAGCTGCTGGTGCTGGAACAGTTCCTGGGTGTCCTGCCTGAGAAGGTCCAGCCCTGGGTGGTGGCACAGTGTCCCGAGAGCTGCAAGGAGGCAGCTTCCCTGGTGGAGGACCTCACCAGGATCCTGGGGGAGCCAGGTGAGGCTGTCATCCTAGAGGAGAGAATGCTTTAGAAGAAACAACGGGCGAGGGGCGGGAGTGTTCTCAAAGAATTGGGATCGACAGAGAATGGTTTGCTGGAGAGAGTTCATTTCTCTCACATATAAAAGGCACGGAGGTGAGCAGCCCCAAACTGGATGAGCTGCAACTTCAGCAGGGTTCCAGACCCCCTCCCCCTCCCCTGTGGTATGCCCCCTGTGGTTTGCCCCCTGTGGTTGTCTTATGGGCCAGGATGACTTCTTGGGCTCCTGCCCTCACGTCTGCCTTCCATGTATGAGGAAGTAGTAGGAACAGGGAAAGGTGGTCTAGGGCATGGGCTAGCCCCTTAAGAACTGGCTAAATGTTCTGGGCACCTTTCCACTCCCACAGTATAGGGAGAAGGGAAACACTGGGACTGGGTGGGCACCTGGTGGTCTTCACCACATCTGAGGGCTTGTCCTGTGGGCCGAGGTCCTTTGGGCTAGCTGTGTGGTTGTTAGCATGTGGCCCAGGGTGACTGCTTGTCTAAGTTATCTAGTGCTGCTGTAACAGATACTACAAGTAGGTGGCTTTAACAAACAGAAATTTATTTTCCCACAGTTCAGGAGGCTAGAAGTCCAAATTCAGGGTACTGGATCTAGGGGAAGGCTTTCTATCTGTGTCAGGTCTAGAGAAAGGTCTTGTCTCTTCTGAGCTTCAGCTCCTAGGTGATCTTCATGTGGCTTGCCATGTGTCTTCCCCCATCTCTGCTTCCTTCCCTTGCTTGTTTAATCTCTTATATCTCAAAAGAGATTGATTTAAGACACAGCTTACACTAATCCTGTCTCATTAACATAACAAAGACAACCCATTCTCAAATTGGATTATAACCACAGCATAGAGGTTAGAATTTATAACACATATTTTTGGGGGACTCAGTTCAGTCCATAACACTGTGGATGTTGTCCAGTTTCCCCAGGCTTGTGCTCAACTTTGAGGGAGGGGCTGGGTAGGAAGATGTTGTACAGTGCTGTCTGCCATTACCAGGTAGGCCTGTGAGTGCCAGCAAAGACCCAGAACCCAGCAAGACCTGGGCACCCCCTGAGACCCATGAGTGACCAGCCGGCTTGCGAGGCTGGGTGTGGTGGTGGTAGGGAGTCTGCTTGGGTCAGGGTGGGTGGGTGACCCTGTGTCAGCGTGGACGCTGGGAGGAGGGGAGGCTGTGGAGCCTTTCAAGTCTGTGCTGTAAATTTAGACTTCTTGTAGGCTCTGTAGAACTTGCAAAAGTACTCTTTTTTATTAAATTCCATTTCGGATATTACTCGTATCACACGTGTTTACTGCAAGCAGTGAAAAACATTGATATAGGAAGAAAAAGGTATGTGATAATTTTCCTACTCTTTCACCCCCTCCCTAAAATAAACCCAAGTGGCATGGTCTGGGGTGTGTCTTCATCTTTCGCACACCGCCCCCTCACACACACACCCCTGCCTGTGCAGAGGATTTGTGGCTGGTTTCCATGGGAGCCTGATCCACATGTTCCTGGCCACTCACGGTTCTCACAGAGCAGTCCCTCATGGGCCCCACTCCAGGCCAGTGGAGGGAGATCCAGTGCTGTTTCATTCCACAGCTGTGTGGCGTTCTATGTGTTCAGCCATTTGTTGTCGGCTTAGAATTGGAATTCACTTCCATTATGGTTTCTGCCCTTCAAAGAAAGCTACAGTAAAACATCCTGTATATGGGAGCTTTGTGTAGGTTGGGTTCCTCAGGGTGGGACCACTGGACAAAGGACGTTTGAATTTAACATTTCACACACAACAGAAATTTCCACATGGTTTTCCAAAAGTTTTGTAGCACTTTTCGGTGCCATTGTAATGAGCATGCCTATTGCCCTGCATCTGTGCCAGCATTATTTGTTGTTGCTTTTTAAAAGCTTCTCACTAATCTCATGGGTGAAAAAATGCTATCTCTTTCATGGTTTTAGTTCACATTGCTGGGGCCACCAGTAGGCTTGAGCTTCTTTTTGTTTTCTTCTTGGCCGCTCTGTAAATCCAGGTCAAATGCTGTGTCGATTGAGCTTGGGACGTCAGACTCAGGTTCCTAGGTCTTCCCAGCTCCAAGGACTCTTTGTTCTCTCTCTGGGGCTATCAAGGGAGGCTGTGAGGGCCTCCCTAACTGGTTGGGGGTGTCCAGCTGATGGAGAACTAGTCGATCCAGCTTTGCTGTCCCTTCTTCCCAGCCTGGTCCACGTTGGACACTACGCTTCCAGAACAGGGCAGCATCAGTGAGCAGAAGCCTGAAGAGGCCGAGCCGAAGGTAGGTAGGGCCCGTTGTGTGTTCTTGGTGTGTGGAGGTCACTACTGGCCCTGGGCTGGGCTGACCTTGTCTGATCAGTGGACGGGACCTGTCTACGAAGAGGAGGGCCTCTCCCTGAGGAGGAGGCTCTGTCCCAAGGAGGAAGGCCTGTCCTCAAGGAGGCTCTGTCCTGAGGAGGAAGGCCTGTCCCTGAGGAGAGGACCTGTCCTTGAGAAGGAGGGCCTGCCCCTGAGGAGAAGGCTCTGTCCCACCTGGTTTGCCAGTATCTCCCCTCCCTCCCTCATTGATATGATGCCCAAGGACTGGTGTCCTGGGGGTGGGCATCCAGGTGTCACATTTTCCCAAAAAGCTGAGGGATAAGGCTGGCCTAGAGCAGGTAGAGGTGAGTGGCAGGGATTGGGAGGCCAGGGTAATTAGGGGAGGTACCATGCCTTCCTACCACCCTTGTCCACCCCCTTGCTGCAGCCCCCACTTCCAGCCCAGCTTGTGGTGATGACCCCCTCCCAACCCCTCCTCTCCCAGTGTGTCTGGTGCAGCCGTTTCTTCCAGAGGCTCTGTCACCATCAGCCACAGCTCCCTTCCCCACCGTTCCTGCTCGTCTGCTGCTCCCCCCAACTCCCGTCTCCCAAGTCCTTCTTCCACACGGCCAGGGCTTTCCCATGGATCGGAATACGATTAAACTCCTTGTCGAGGGGCCCTGCCTTCTGGGCAGCCCAGTCCCCTTGAGGCTCTCCACTCTTAGTTCTGTTCCCACTGCTCTGAAGGCTCGTTGCCTGAACCTTCTGGCCCTGCTGCAATGTCACCACAGGGCTGCCCTTCGCCCAGACACACAGCCCAGCTTTATCTTCTCGTGGCCTCCTCTGTGATGTCCATCTGTCTCTCTCTCCTGAGGGCAGGGAGCATGACTAATGTGGCGTCCTGTTCTTACACAGTGCGAGGCTTAGGAGATACTTGGAGGGGTGAAGGAAACTTTTGGATCCTCTACAGCAGTGGTTTTCAACCTGTGGTGGGTTTTGCCCCCCAGAGGATATTTGGCAATGTCTGGAGACATTTCTGAACATCACAGTGAGGCGGAGGGGTGCTACTGGCATCTAGTGGGTGAAGGCCAGGGATGCCGCTAAATATCCTACAATGCACAGGATGGCTCTACTGTGAAGACTTTTTTGTCCAAAATGCCCATGGTGCCAAACCCGAGAAGCACAACTCTGTGGTGTTACCGCAAGGGCTGGCTTCCAGGTAAATGGAGCCTTTTGGCAAAACCTGCCAGTTGGAGGCTTCCGTGTGATGTATGGTGATAGGAAAACACCAGGACAGTGCTGCTGTGGTCATTGGTACCACTGCTGAGTCCACCCCTTCCTCTGGATGGGAAAACCAAAAAACTAGATGGGAGGCCTTCCTTAACAGGACCAGAGGCCTGGCTCACCAGGGCCGTGCTGCCATTTCAGAAGCTGAAGTTGTTTCCAAACATGCCTCCTGCACCTGGGGGAGTGGGCCTCCTCGGACCCCATGGAGGAGAACCTGAGGAGCTACACAAAGCTGCTGCTGAGCGGTAAGACAGCAGGAACCATCCCCTCCCCCACCCCGCATGTTCTCACAGCCCTCCACCCTCTTTTAACACTGTTGGCTCGAGGGTGGTAGTTTCTGACGCCCCCAGGGCGCTTTGGTTGGGACACACAGGGTTTTAACAGTATTGGAACTTGAACACATTGGTTGAGGTCTGTACCTTTCTTGGTCTGTGCATTTGAGTTCTGCCCAGGCCCTGAGGTGTTTGCATTTGCAGCCCCTGCATGTAGGGCCTGAAGCTCCCAAATTTTGAAAGGCCTCCTGGCCCAGAGGCAGGAGGTGAGATGTGGCCAATGAAGGGCCTTATTCCTCTGTGCGGAAAGTAGGTGATGCCACATTCTTGCCCCAGAAACTCTCTATGGTAGGGAGCCCCTAGAAAGCTTGTTATAGTTTCATTTTATTTTCTTTAACTTTGCCTTTCCCCAGTGTCATGCACTCCCTAGCCTTGCCCAGGTGGGCCCTCCTCCTGTGCCTGTTCTCCCCACTTGCCCCCAGAACCCCAGCTCACTGGGGGCTCTGACAGGAGAGGCAGCTTTGGTGGGTGTCTGAATGTGGAGAAAATGACCAGGCTGGAATCCTGGCACTGGCAGCCCACAGAACATGAGGCAGTTTGGCTGGTTTCTGTTGTGGTTTCAAGGCGTTTTTTAGTTTTTGGCATTTTGACCCCACACAGAGTATCAGCTTTCCCAGCCTGATGGTGTCTCCAGGTTGGAGATAGAAGAACTTCCGCTGGTGGAAGGAGCAATGCAAGGACTAGCCTCTCAGGTGAGGTTGGGCTAGTGCTGGTCAGGGGCTGGGGTTGGGGATTGCGCTGGCTGAGGGGGGCTCCCCATAGCTCCACCAGCCTCAGCAAAGACCTCAACTTTGACCTCACTCATTGTCTTCCTGCCATTTGTCCCTATAGTCCCTCTCCAACCCCTTTCAAAGGAGAAGGCAGGGAATTTAGTTATTTCAGCTATCTCTTGCTACATAACAAACATCCCCACCACTTTGTCACTTAAAACAACAGGAATGTTAATTATCACGATCCTATGGGTTGCCCTGGTGGTATAGTGGTTAAGTGCTATGGCTGCGCTGCTAACCAAAGGGTTGGCAGTTCAAATCTGCCAGGTGCTCCTTGGAAATTCTGTGGGGGCAGTTCTACTCTGTCCTTTAGGGTCGCTATGAGTCGAAATTGACTCAAAACCAGTGAGTTTATGGGTTGCCTGAGTTCAGATGGGCAACTGTTCTGTGTTATCTAGTGGCTGCTGGGGCCACTCACATGGCCACAAGTCATCTGGGTGTCTGGACAACCATGCCTGGCATCTAAGGCTGGCTGTTGGCTGGGGTGCTTTGGTTCCGCTCTACATTGCCTCTCCAAGTGGCTAGCTTGGGCCTCCTCATAGGATGGCAGAGGGAGCATTCCAGGAGAGTTAGTACTGCTGTGCAGGTGCTTATCAAATCTCTGCTTGTATCATGCATGCTAATGTCCCATTGGCCATGGCAGGTCACACAGCCAAGCAAGCGTGTATGTGTGGGTATTTGGGGCAGGGAGTGACTACCCAAGGGCTTGAATCCCAAGAGACATGGTTCATTGGGGGCCACCTCCCCATTCTCGTGGTCACCATCCTGCATGCCTGGCATCTGTTGCAGCCACTTTAGTTCTCTCACTTATGTGACGGTTTCCTTCTCCGAGCCCTGGAACTGGGGACCGCTCATATTTTGATCTCATTTCAGGCAGGAGGAGGCAGGAAAGCAGAGAGAGCATGTGTGAGGACTACCATGTGGGTGAGACGACGATGGAGAGGTTCACAAGGGAAGATTTTGTTTACCCCTCATCAGGCACTGCCTGGGAGGAGGAACAGCTGCAGAAGGTTCCAGATCCCCAGGAGGGGGAGCCAAGCCTTGTCATCGCAGTCCACAGGCAGTCATCCAGAAACCAGCTCAGGACAGGGGCACAGCTAGGGAGAGCCTAACCGTGGCCACAAACCCAGCTACTCCGCACCAAGGACTCAGAAGAAGGAGGCCCCACCTGGAAAGTGTGGGTGGGCAGGGCCTTGCATGTGACTGCAGTCTGAGCAACCACCAGCAATGCCATGTGAGAGAGGAGCTTGCTGTAGGTGGTCATGGCCTGCAGTCCCTGAGTGGGCAGGCCTGGGGTGCCACCACTGCAGGGAGCCATGCAACTGCAGAGCCAAGGGTGGCCCGAGGGAAGCAGTGAGTGTGGGGAGGCCTTCACGTGGATCTCACACTTTGTCGAACATCACAGGAGCTACACTGGCAGGAAGTGCTACGCATGCCAGGGCTGCTTGAAGACCTTCCACTTCAGCCTGGTGCTGGCTGAGCACCAGAAGTTCCATGAGAAGGAAAAAGGTTATGCACTGGGGAGTGCCTCAGGCCCCCATCCCACTGCATACGGATCCCATACTGGTGGGAGTATCGGTAGGCTCCCAGAGAGTATGGAAGGTGATGCTGTCCCTCATACAATCTGAGGGGTGGAGAGCATTGCAGGGACGAGCACTCTGCTCTTAAGTCTCCTTGAGAAGGACGCCTCTTCCTGACTGCACTTCCTGAATGCTGTTGGGATCCTTTAAAACCTTTCGTTGGCTTTCTGTGGTGTCTGTGTAAATACAAAGCTGTTCATTTTCTGAAGGAGCCGGTGTGCCTGAAGCACCTATCCTGCCGGGCCCACAGGAAGCCCTGGCTGCTCTGCAAATGTGCCTGCAGCAGATACATTGGTGTAAACCATTGGGTGTGAAAAGACTCCCCTTGTTTTTGCAGCCATTTTAGCGCCCCCATGCAGTGGGAACACTTTACATTATGGAAACTGTAGAGCTGCTTTAAAAGTGTATGATCTGCCCACTGTCTTGAAGTTAACCTTGCCTTGTCTCCTCCTGTTTGAGCGTCCCAGGGCCGTTGTTAAACAGAAATCTCGACAGCCCTTTTGGCCTATTTGCAGCTACATCATGTCAAGTTGACTTCTGAATCCTTAAAAGCAGAAGCTTGCCTATTTAACTCATGTTTTATCTGTGTGTGTATAAAGATTACAGAAACACTTGGAGCCTTGTAATGCAGGGTTTTCAAACTGGGTCTCAGCCTGTTAGTGAATTGTGATGTCAAATTAGTGGGTGGCCACCAGCATTACAAAGCAATGAAATAGAAATAGGTCAGAACGTATTATATATGTTGTAAAGGCAAGTATTATTTTGTGAAACTTTTCAGCCATATATCTAAATATGGGAACAGGGTTGCAATGTAACATGTATTCTTACAGTTTGAAAACACTAATAAAGCAGTGTGTCTGCTTGGACACAGGGAAACTAAACTCCTTGGGCTACATAATGTAATCATTTGACTTTGACAGTTAATCTCAGATTACAGTACTGTTTCCATTACCTGAGCATAAACTTAATTGCTCTCTTTAGACACAAAAGCCGGTGCCTCTTTCTGTCGCTGTGTTTGAGTAGGCAATCTACTGTGACAACCCTCAAATCACAGAGGCTTACTACAATAAAAGATTGATTTCTTCACTTGCATTGCAGTCCAATATATTGTGTATGTTGTTGCTTGTTTGTCGGTGGGAGATGCACTGCTTCATGTGGTGATTCAGGACTCCAGGCTCCGTCCCTGTTGCAGCTCTGCTCCCCACTGGACCCTTGGGGAAGTTTGCACTTGCTCTTCACTGCTCAGCCGGGAGACAGCACGTCACTTCCACTCACATTTCCTCCTCACACTGGTTCAGAAGAACAAACAAGGTTTGTGGGGCTGGTACACAGAGGTCTCAGGTAGACTAAGACTAGAAGGTGGGCAGATGCCTCATCAGGTAGGACTTTGTCTACCAGTGAGAATTTTCTCTTCATTTGATAAATGGTGGGAGGCCACTGGAAGCTTTGAGTTGGGAGTAACCCAATCATATATACATTAGAAAGTCTTTTGTCTCAGAGAATAGTTCTAACTCCTATTGCTGCATAACAAGCAGCCCCCAAACCAAATGGCATGAAATACCATTTTGTTTTGCCCAAAATTTGGAAAAGGCTTGTTTCTACTCCATGGTGTCTAAGCTTCAGCTGGGAAGACTTGAAGGCTGAGGTACCTTGAAAGCTGGGGGGCTGGAATCATCTGACGGCCTGTTCAACACTCCCATGTCTGGTGAGTCTGGGAAGACTCAAGGACTAGGACTGCTGACTAGAGCCTCTGTGGCTCAAGGATCCTCACTGCACAGCAGAAGTCCTCATATCAGACTTCTTACACGGCCTCTCAAAGCTCCAAGCACAAGTATTCAGTGAACAAGCCAGAAGCTGTATGGCCTTTTCTCATTTAGCTTCACAAGTCTTCCCCATTCTTTAGTCTAACCTGATGTTAGGACATGCATTCTTCCCATCCTTCCTTGTTGATATTTTACTTTTGTGCCAATGATGAAAGCCCTATCAGCAACTGCCCCAAGTAGGCCAGACCCTCTAGTTGGGAATGCATTTGCCCCTGCAGTTTTCCTCACATCCTGGGTGTAACTCCCTCAGGTTCTCTCCATTGGTCAACTGCCACCAGGGAAGGGAGTCTTATCTTTTTCCCCTGGTTTAGGGTAGAAGTGACACTGTGGGCATTTTTCTGTGGGTCTGAACTCACTCTTGCATTCCTATTAATAACATCACAGGGGGCCAGAAGGAGGTAAGTGGATAAAGCAGAAGCCTGCACCATTCAGTTTCTTGATGATGATGATGGCCTAGCAATTTCAAAGGACTGTAAAAGAGGATGAATCCATTGGTATGCAGTTGGCTTCCATTTTTACTGAACTGTATACCTTCTCACTGAAGGAGCCTTAATATCCTTTTCAAGGGTAATGTTGTGTAAGAATATTCCTAGACATCCTGAAATATGCACAACCAGCATTACACTTTCTATGCAGGGGTAGAAGCCTGTCTTGCCATATAAAGAATCTGATCTCTCCAGCACACCTGTCTGGTTTCCTTAAGGACAAGAAGCTACCCAAGAGTAGAAGCACAGGAAAAGCAGGATAGATGTAGTAGATGGGGGACAAAGCTTATCAAAGGACCAAGGCTGCTGAGCTGCACCACCCAGTGTGGTGGCCACCAGCTACACGAGGCTGTTAAGCACTTGAAATATGGCTATAGCAAACTGAAATGTGCTGCAAGCGTAAAGTAACACTAGATTTTGAAGACACAGTACACATTAAGAATGCAAAATGTCTCATTTATAGTTTATATTACATGTTGAAATGGTAACATTTGGGATATATAAGGATGGATATTAATCTTACCTGTTTCTTTTCAAAATGTGACTAGAATATTGAAAATTACTGCTTGTATGTTTCTACTGAACAGTGCTGCTATGCGTGATTTACCAATTTTCTTAAGTAGCATTTAACTGACTCTGAAATTAATCCCCCCACAGCACACCAAGGAACAGCATTGAACAAGTATTTGCAACATAGTACCCTAAAGAAAAATGTCAAATTAATTGGAAACAAATCCCAGCATTTTGATTAGAAAAATCAAATTGACAATCAAAACTCATAGCTGATGATCAAAAACAGCCAGTGCAATTTAACTATGGGTTCTAATGAGGGTGGCAAATCACCATGTAAAGGTCATGGTTGGCAGGAATGAGGGGAGGAATGTAGGGACAGACTGGTATTGCAGGTATTGGTGTGTATGTATATATACGCATATGTACACATATCTTTGTATGTAGAGTCGTGGTTCAGTTAAATACTATGTTATGCCTTCAAGTTAAACTGTAGGATGAAGAACTGATGAAAAAAGTTCAAGATAAGATTAAGTTGTAGATTTTCAAAACAGATAAATCTTGAAAAACAAAATAAGAAAAACAAAAACATGTAAGGTGCTATTTGCCCATGAGATGGTGACTTAAAAAAGGAAAAATCCTCCCTTTTTTATAAAACAGTAATATCTGTGCTTTAAATGCCCATGCATTTTGCAGAGTAATTCATAGTGAGAACAGAGCAGCAAATGCTGTCTCACAATATGTGAAATTCCATGGAAGCGGCTGTACATTTCAAGTCTTCCCATATAAAACTTTTCAATAACATTGCATATAAAGATTAATTTATTACAAAATAATGCAGTGAGAACTAACTTCAAATCTGCGTACAGTACACTGATACATGGAATTCAAACCTGTGAGACTGGTTGCCATGTATGCTGATCAAAAAATTTATATACAAATAGTTTTGTACTGAGACACTTGAGTATCCGTGATGATTCCATAAAGATGTCACTCTTGGTTCTGGAACACATCCAACCATATTGATTTATGGAAGAATCAGTATCAAATTGCATCAGTCATAACTTGCACTTTCCCAACCTAAGGACATGATATGCAATAATGATAAATTCTGGCTTAATTTTTTTTTGAAAGGCATTTGTTGGGTTTCTCACAACTTTGAAATCTCTGGTTTGGAATATGGCAAATCCTTGGACAGAAGCCATCCCCAGATCTACCACATTTGTTCTGTTCTCTCTTTTGTAGATTCTATTTTTTTATCATGTAGCATTAGTGAGCACTCATGGTTGAAGGCTCTCAACATTGATCATCTCCACATTTACCTACTGTCTGATCTGATACCCGGGGATGGATGACCTAGGGCTTGGCATTCCCACAATCATTCCCATCAGTGTGTACTCTCTGAGGGTGACTGTGGTGAATTGTGTGTGAAGGTTCTGGTATTAAAGTTTGTGTTGTTTCTCACCAGTGTGAGTGGATCAAATTCAGTAGAGGATGAACTATGGCTTAAGACTTTCCCATATCCCACAGGGTGGGTCTACCCAGTATGAGTTCTCTGGTGCTTGGTAAGGGAGGAGCTGTGTGTGAAGGCTTTCCCACAGTCCCTGCACTCATACGGCTTCTCTCCTGTGTGAATCCTCCGGTGCTGAGTGAGGTGCGTGCTCTGCCTGAAGGACTTTCCACAATCCTGACATTCGTAGGGCTTTTCCCCAGTGTGTGTCCTTTCGTGCTGGCTGAGTGATGAGCTGTGACTGAAGGATTTCCCACATTCATTGCATCCATAGGGCTTTTCCTTGGTGTGAATCCTCTGATGTTCTATGAGAAGGGAGCTCTGGCTGAAGGCTCTGCCACACTCATTACATTCATAGGGCTTCTCTCCTGTGTGGATCCTCTGATGCTGGATGAGGGGGGCGAGCTGGCTGAAGGCTCTACTGCATTCGTTACATTCGTAGGGCTTCTCCCCAGTGTGGATTCGCTGATGTTTAGTTAGGGATGAGCTGTGGCTGAAGGCCTTCCCACAGTCATTACACTCGTAGGGTTTCTCCCCGGTGTGGATTCTCTGGTGTTGAGTGAGATGCGTGCTCTGCCGGAAGGCCTTTCCACACTGGCTGCACTCGTAGGGCTTCTCTCCTGTGTGTGTCCTTTCGTGCTGGCTGAGTGATGAGCTGTGACTGAATGTTTTCCCACACTCATTGCATCCATAGGGCTTTTCTCCTGTGTGGATCCTCCGATGCTCAGTCAGGAGCGTGCTCTGGCTGAAGGCTTTTCCGCATTCGTTGCACTCATAGGGCTTCTCTCCTGTGTGGGTCCTCTGATGCTGAATCAGTGGTGTGATCTGAGTGAAGGCTTTGCCACACTCATGGCACTCGTAGGGTTTCTCCCCAGTATGGATTCGCTGGTGTTTGGTCAAGGATGAGCTGTGGCTAAAGGCCTTGCCACACTCTCCACACTGATAGGGCTTCTCTCCAGTGTGGATTCGCAGGTGCTGGGTGAGGTGGATACTTTGCCGGAAGGCTTTCCCACATTCGCTGCACTCATAGGGCTTCTCACCCGTGTGAGTTCGCTCATGTTGGCTGAAGGAGGACCTAAAACTGAAGGATTTCCCACATTCGCTACACTCGTAGGGCTTCTCGCCTGTATGAGTTCTCTGGTGCTGGATTAGTGGAGCGATTTGGTTGAAGGTTCTCCCACACTGATTGCATTTGTAGGGTTTCTCACCAGTGTGGATTCTCTGGTGTTTGGTAAGTGCTGAGCTGTTTCGGAAGCCTTTTCCACATTCATGACATTCATATGGTCTCTCTCCCGTGTGCGTCCGGTGGTGTTCGATGAGTGCTGAGCTGTGACTAAAGGCCTTTCCACATTCCTGACATTCATAGGGTTTCTCTTTTGCATAGGTTTTCTGGTGAGCATTTGAGTCTGGTTTCTGTCTCTTTCCATGTGTTCCCCACATATGGGAGTCTTGTCTTTCAGGAGTCATTGGTTGATCAGGGGTCACTGGTTGAGTTGGGAGATTGGGGCTCAGACTCAGGTTTTCTCCAAACCTATTCCCATGCTGCGGCTCCTGGGTGAGTATCTTTACAGGTGTGAAGGCCACCTGCACCACACAGCTGCTGGGCTGTCATGACTCCACTCCCTGTGGCCCTTGGCATCTTCACCCCTGGAGGACCAAAGACAATCCCATAGGAGTCTTTCTACCAGGACATCATCAGACAGTTCTTCAGAGATGCCTTGCCACAGAGTTGACGGTTTTGTTTCAGGTCTAGTTTCCAAGTCTGAAAGAAATAAAAAGTGGAAATGTTCCTTAGTGCCTGTTGTGGGGACAAAAAGAGTTTGTGGGGGAGGAGAGGAAGATGAATAAAACTGATGATTTTGAAAGGTTCAAGAACAAGTGGCTTTGATCGCTTTAAAATATGGCTTTGCAAACCAGGGAAAAGAATAGGAGAAGGAGGGAAAAAGCAGAGAATAATGGGAGGGAAATGGGTATAAGGGGTACAGATGGAGTTTGCTAGAGGATCACAGACAAAGAGGCTGAGGAGACAGCATTCAGGGAAAATGTGGACAGATGTGCCAGGCTTGGAAGAAGCAGAGTGACGATCATGCCCTGGCTAAACCAGCCTTCACAAGGCCAGGTGGTGACAAGTGCAAAAGATGCCACATGGAAAAGGACCACCCAGCCCAGCCCTCTGGTCACCAAGATCTGTTCTTTCTTGGAGGCATCTCACTGTTCTACCATCACGCCCTAGATGTAAAGAAACCCACTGGCTCCTCCAAAATTGAAATTAGCTGAAGTGTCCATCATAGAATGGATAAATAACCTGTGGTGGATTTTGTCTATCCCACTAACTGGGAACACCCCTGAGGGGAGGGACTTCTGTACACTTTAGTTGACGATGTATACCCTGCCCACAGCAGAAACTCAACGTATGCTTGATCTAATGACTAGATGTATTACCCCCTCCTCCCTCCCAGCAAGTCTGCCTTTTTGCTCTGGTACCCAGCTCGCCCTAGGCAGCCACAGTCTCAGTGCAGGCTGCCCCTACTGCACTCCAGATTGGCCTCCAGGTGGGTGTGGGCACTTTTCCAGCACTATGTTATACTCCAACGAAAAGGTTAATGGCTCACTCATAGATGTCCAAGCCTTAATCCCTGGAAACGTGAATATATTACCTTACATGGTGAGGAGGAATTAAGGTTCCTAATCGGCTGACATTAAGGCACGGAGATTATCTTGTATTATCTAGGTGGGCCCAATGCAAACAGAAACCTATTGCCATGAGTCAATTCCAACTCATAGTGATCCCATAGGGTATCCAAGATGGTAAATCTCTATGGAAACAGACTACCACATCTTTCTCCTGCGAAGCCGCTGGTGTTCCGGACGGCTGCCAAAGGTCCTTAAATGTGGAAGAGGAAGACAGGAGAGAGAGTCAGGGTGATGAGATGTGAGAAAGACTTGCTCGGCCATTGCTGACTTTAAAGATGGAGGAGTGAGCCATGAGCCAAGGAATGACGGTGGCTGCTAAAAGCTGGAAAAGGCAAAGAGAGAGATTTCCCCCCTAGAACCTCCAGAAAAGAATGTTGCCCTGCCAATTTGATTATAGCCCAATGAAACCCATTTTAATCTTCTGACCTCCAGAACTGTGAAATAGTTAACTGGTATTGTTTATGCCACAAAGTTTGTGGCAATCTGTTACAGCAGGAGTTTTGTTGTTGTTCCTGTTATTAGGTGCCGTCATAGTGTTTCTTCGGCTGTAATCTTTATGGCAGCAGATCGCCAGGTCTTTCTCCCATGGAGCTGCTAGGTGGGTTAGAACCGTCAGTCTTTTGGTTAGCAGCCAAGCACTTAACCACTGCGCCACCGGGCCTCTTTACTGAAGTAATAAGGAACTAATAAACTGGGTAAGGGCTGGAGGGCCAGGGCTGGTTACTATCTGTAGCTTGGGGCATGGCTTTGTGGCCCCCATCCTCAGCTGTTGTCTCTGTTATGTTCATAAGACAGAGAGTGTAGGCTGTATCTTGAGTCAATCTCTTTTGAGATATAAAAGAGATTAAATGCAAGATGACAAGGAGCGATGGGGGAAAAGGGATGCCAAGCCACATGAAGATTGCCCAGGAGCAGAAGCTCAAAGAGACAAGGCCTTTTCTGCAGACCCAACACAGACAGAGAGCCTTCCCCTGGAGCCAGCATGCTGAATTTGAATTTTTAGCCTTCTAAACTGTGAGACAATAAATTTGTTTGTTAAAGCCACTCACCTATGGTATTTCTGCTATAGCAGCACTAGATAACTAAGACAGGCCCTTTACTGTGGAAGAGGCAGGCAGAAAAGTCAGAGTCAGAGTGATGCTGTGTGACAAGGACTTGACTGGTCACTACTGGCTTTGAAGATAAAAGCAGGCCATAAGTAAAAAAATGCAGGTGGCCTCTAGAAGCTGGAAAAGGAAACACATTCTCCCTTAGAGCCTCCAGAAGGAATGCAGCTCTGCTGAAACCTTGATTTTACCCAGTGAGACCCATGTCAGACTTCTGACCTCCAGAACTGTAAAATAATGAATTTGTGTGTTTACTGTATGATTCCATTTGTTTAAAGTTCAAGAACAGAAAAAAGTAATCGATGCTAAAAATCAAAATTGAAGTTAACACTGGGCATAGGGATAATGATGGGAGAGGGCACAAGTGAGCCTTCTGGGGAGTTGAAAATGTAATTTGTGTGATTTTAAGCCACTAAGTTTGTGCTAATTTGTGGCAGCAGCAATAGGAAACTAAACATTGAGCAATCAAAATTCATGACTTGTGTATGAGAAAACCCATTGCAAGGCACTTAAAGGACCCGTGACAACAGAATAAATATTTGGAACATAAATGACAAGAAAATCACTAGGGGCCACCATACCTAAAGAACTCCAACAAATCAGTAAGTGCAAGAACCAAGACTAAAAATCCAAGCCCTTCAAAGAAGAGGATGGGTTATCAGACTTGTGCAACCTGTTTCCCACCTCCAATGACCAGGGAATGACTGTGAAGCTCCACTGTCTTGCCCATCAGATTGAAACCTTTTTAAAGGGCTGGTGAGTGGTATGGAAACAGGCATCTACTGTGGGGGTGAAACTTTTTCAGCCTTCTTGCAGAGTACTTTGAACTGAAATTTGTGAATATGCACACAAGATACTGGTTGAAAACACAAAGAAGCCACCTGGCAGCACTCTGAGATGTGGGGTGAACAAGGACTGTTACTGCAATGCCAGCTGGAATTCTGATCACAGGCACTTATTACTTTTGTAGTTAAAATTCTTTTTAATGCATACACTTGATTGTCCAGTGATTTCATTCTTCCCTGTCCCCCACCTCACAGAGAAGCTTGTGCCCTGCCAAACCATGCAAATGTAACAAGGACAACTGGTAAGAGCCCGATGCCTACCAGTAGAGGAGCAGCTAGAAATAAGTCAGGTTCACCCACACCATGGAGAATTTTGCTGCCCAGTACAAGATGGGGTAAGAGGCTCTGGGGGTGTGGTGGTTAAGTGCTTGGTGGTTCAGACTCACCAGCTGCTCTGGAAGAAAAGATCTGGTGATCTGCTTCTGTAAAGATAACAGACTTGGAAACCCTACAGGGCAGTTCTACCCTGTCCTACAGGGTCACTATGAGTTGGAACCGACTTAACGGCATACAACAACAAGATGAGGTTGAATGATACACAGTCAGAGAACAATCTTCTTGATGTCCTGGTTGAAAAAAACCCAACTTGTGGGACATCTGTAGATACACAGGAATATTTATGTAAAACAGAACAAAATTCTATTCGTATAGGTTAAAAAAAAATTGTTCACAAACACAGGAAAATAGAGCACATGGAAGTGAAAACACAGGTAGGTTTTGGAGGGAGGCCTCGGAGGAGGACATTCTAAGTGCAGCTTGACATCTTCACAATGACAATACTGTTACGTGTGTCATGTGGCCTTTTAAAAAATACATTAATAAACTCTTCAATCTTGGGGCTGGGTAGATTAAGGCTGGCAACACAAGAAATCACTATGGAAGACAGCAGGTATTTTGACACAACCTAAAACTTTACATTTTTGTACATTAAAAAGAAATTCAAATCAAACACAGAGATGGCACCTGCTCCGTGCTGAGCACCAGGCTGAGAGATTTACACTGTCACTGGCTTAATCCTCAAAAATGACCCTGCTGTGGGGCCTTTAAGCACCTAAATTCACCCAATTAAGGGAGCTGCCCCAAATCACCTGCTGAGGAAAAGGCTGGACCAGGATTCAAACTTGGGCCATATGGGTCCTGCGCCAACCTACTGGCCACACAACTACACTGCCTCCCTGAAAAACAGGACATGGGCGTAGCGGTTGAGATTCTGGGCCTTGGGAGCAGTTCAGCTCGGACATCCCATCTGGTTCTTCCTTGGACAAAGGGCTTCTGAGATGCCACAGTGGGCTCAGGAAAGGCCAGAACTGTGCTACCTGTGCCACAGGGAGACAGTAATAGACAAGGGTCTGAGGGAGCCATGGTGGACTGAGAACCTCTCACATCTTAGCCAGAGCATCCATAGGTACCCACACACCACTCCTGCAAATCTGTTGTTGTTGTTGAGTGCTGTTGAGTTGATAGCAATCCTATATGACATAGCAGAACTGCCCCATAAGGTATCCTAGGCTGTAATCTATAGGGTTGCTATGCATTGGAACTGATTTGATGGCAACGGGTTAATCTTTACGGGGTACAGATTGCCAGATCTTTCTCTATGAAGCCACTGGGTGGGTCTGAATCACCAACCTTTCAGTTAGCAGCCAAGCTCTTAACCTTGTGCCACCAGAGCTCCTTCCTGTAAATCTGCATTCCACACAAATCATGATTAAAAAGGAGGGGGCTGAAGCAAAAAGATGAAAAGTGGTGGTGGGAACGTGGAAAATGAAACTGGGCCTGGGGATGGGGGAAGGGAGATCTCCGAGCAGCAGAGCCTAAGGGACTGATTCCACACCTTACTATTTTCAGACAATTAAACATTGGGGTACAAACAGTCACACAGTTAAAGGCTAAGGATAGGTCCTGGAGAGTGGACGTGGATCATGAGGTGTTCCCCGTTATTATACTTTCATGTGTTTTCTGACGTTCCCACAAGAGGATGGTTTCTTTCATAATCACATCAGGACCCTGTGATTTTCTTCAAGGCTCGTGACGATCAGGGTCGAACACAGATTTCACTCTCAGAGGGATTTTCATTTTCACAAAAACCGAGCTCGGAGAGGGATTTTCATTTTCACAAAAACCGAGCTTGGAGGATGGCTGGGGGTGGGGTCTGAGTCCCAGTACACATCTCTTAAACACCCTGTGTCTTAGTTTCCTCATTTGTAAGATGAAGGAACCCCTCAGAGGGCTGTCGTGAGAGGGGAATGGTCAATTCATATGAAATATGTGACCAACACCCAGTTCCCTTTGGGTGCCACTCTTAGGATGGGGATCCTGGGGTCCTCAGGGATGTTTCATTTTCTTTAAACCATTTTTCCTATCTCCTCCACATCTTCTAGATTCTACAGGTCTCATTCAGTAGTTATTTATCCAGTCCTCCTGAGCAGCTTGCCCTTGACTACTACCTAAAGGTCGACAGTTCGAACCCACCCAGCAGCACTGTGGAAAAAAGACCTGGCGATCTGCTTCAGTAAAAATTACAGCCAAGAAAACCGTACAGAGCACTTCTACTCTGTAACACATGGAGTCGCCATGAGTCGGAGTCAACTCGACGGCAATGAGTTTGGTTTTGTTTTTTTTTTTGCTGTGCATACATCATCATCAGGTGCTGCAGATGCCACAGGGACCAAAGACATAGGTGCCTGGCCTGTGGCACCCAGGGAGCTGACAAATACTAAAATTCCAGGAGAAAATGGGAGGAATGCTGCTGCAGTGGCTATACAAAGACCCAGGAAAAGCTATGCAGGTAGTAGGGCTGGCACATGCAAAAGTCCTGAGGTGGGAAGGAGAGGCCCAGGAACACTGAGAAAAAGGGTGTGACCAGAGCAGAGCAGGGGCAGGAGGGGGGAGCTACGGCCAGCCAGGCCTTTGCTATGTGGGCCACTCTTCCAGGAATGTTCGTCCCATAGGAGCCGTGAGCCCTACGAATCCCACCTACTGCTCTTTGCCTGATAATCTGAGTTTTACCATCATTCACTGTTTCAGAATCTCACACCACCATGATCCATGATGAGGTGTGAGCTCCGCGACGAGGACTGGGATATCTGACTCTCCAGTTGTCAATTCACGCCTTATGGTTTAGGGCACAGAAGACCTTCAACAAACACCTACCAAACAAGTCAGTCCTGAGTAGTAAAATCTACATCATTCTTAAAAAAGAAAAAAACTTGAAAAAAGAGCCAACCAGAAACCTCAAGGTACTGAGCAGCTCTGAGGGTGGCTGAGGATCCACAAAATATGGGTCCTATCCTGGTGGGTCTGCCCAGCAAGGGAGGGAACTGCAGTGGGCAAAGCTGGTGATGAGCTCTGTGGGGGCCAGCTGGAGAGGCAGTGGCTGCCCCAAAAAAGGCAGCAGAGAAAATACCAGATGATACCACCACCAACTGCGAACGTGCCTCAGGTCTCACCCACATCACACAAGACCACGGTGGTCGCTGTGGGTTCCCAGCATACAGAAGGTGCTTAGTGAATGGGTGGAAGGATGAACACGCCAGGCCTGGCAATGTCATATGCCACCCTGTTTGATTTCCCACACTGGCCCCATGAAGTGAGGACGATGAGGAAACGGAAGCAGAGAAGGGAGCTGTGTGCCTGAGGCCATGCAGCTAAAAGTTACCTCAGGACACCTGGCTTTGGCTTGGTCTGCCCGACCCCTGAGGCCCCCAGCCTCCAACACGCAGTGGGATAACAAGTGACATACCTGGGAACCCCAGAAGGGGAGGTGGCCCTGCCTGAGAGGAGCCCTGATCCAGGATTTCCTGGAGGTGCAGAACAGTGTGGCCCTCAGGGCCTTCCTGCTGCTTGGGCCACAAAAGCCAGAACCTTTTCCTGGGTAGGTCCCTCGTGCTGGCCCTGGAGACCCTGTTCTACTACAAACATGGGCTTGCTATTCATGGGAAGTACCTGGCCTGGTTCTGCCTCAGGGCCTTCAGTCATGCTGTTCCCTCTACCTGAAACATTTTTCTCATGGGCCTTGACCTTGCTCCCTCCCTTCCTGCAAGTCTCTGTTCACTGGTGACTTCCTTAGAGGCGCCTCCCTGGTTTAATGCCCAGCCCTCATGCTCACCCCTTCCAGGCCTTGCTTCCCTGCGCAGCACTGCACATTCTAATATGGTGCACTGTTTACATCCTCATACGGAACACAGCTCTGTGGGGATGGGGATTTCTGCCCATTTGTCTGCTCTCCCTAAAGCTTGGAACAGTGCCTGGAAAGGCACCCAGCTCCCTGAGCAGGTGACCAGTACGTGTTTGCTGAGTGACTGGGTGAAAAGTGTGAGCTGGTAGTGTGGACCTGGAGTCCTGTTTTGAGAAAGTCCCTGATGTATCACTTCAGCAGGATCGACATGCAACACCTGTGAGGGCAGCGTGGGGTAGGCAGGGGTTCTAGGAGGACCCCTCTGAGGAGGTGATGCTTGAGATCTGGAGAGGGCAAGGAGCTGGCTGAGTGTACTCCTGGCAAGGGCTACATTGAGGGCAAAGGCTCTGAGGTGGGAACTAGCCTGGCAGGATCCCAGGTCACTGCTTGCAGAAGGGTCCTGGGAGGCTGAGCATGAGGGCAGTGGCGCACTCACCAGGGCACTGGTGGCCAGGAGCCCAGCGGTCATTCCATCCTTCTCTGGCCTCTTACAGGAACAGCTCTGGCTCCTCTGTGAGGGGAAGGGATGTGAGTGGCTGGGCTGGCTTCTGTGCTGCCCCAGAGCTCCCCTGTGGGTAAGAGAAGGAGTCACTGCTGTCCAGAGCTCAGCACTCAGGCCAGATCCACCCTCAGTGAAACCTCAGGTCAGTGTTCTCCGAGCACCTCCTGTGTGCCTGGCACTGTTCCAGGTGCTATAACAGGATGATCTTGCATTCTCCTACCTCATTCCACATACAGGGAAAGTGAGGCCCAGGTATAGGAGGGCCACGTCCTCAGTCGCTCAGCCAATTCCCAGGGTGATGACTATTTCTGTTATCACGATGGAAAATCAAATGGCCCTGGGATCCCTGGGCACTACATGGATGCCTTAAAGTGTCCAACCAGCAGAGCCATTATGGGAAGCGTCCTTGTGGTCCAAGAGGTTTGTGATCAGCTGCTACCGAAAGGCTGGCTGTTGAACTCACCTACCAGCTCTGTAGAAGAAAAGGCCTGGTCAACTGCTTCTGTAAAGATTGCTATTGTTGGGGCTGTTGAATTGATTTTTGACTCACAGCAACCCCATGTGACAGAGTAGAACTGCCCCATAGCATTTTCTAGGCTGTAATCTTTACGGGAACAGATTGTCGGGTCTTTCTTCTGCAGAGCTGCTGGGTGGATTCGAACCGTAAACCTTTTGGTTTGCAGCTGAGTGCTTAACCACTGCACCACCAGGGCTCTTTTCTGTAATGATTACAGTCAAGAAAACCCTATGGAGCAGTTCTACTCTGTAACACACAGGGGCTGCCATAAGCTGGAATCAACCCGACAGCAGCTAATAACAAAGCACATAAAGGGCTGAAAATGAGCCTGGCAGCACCAGATGGATGGTTAATGATAGTGATGAGAGAAAAGCCTCTGGCTTCAGTGAGCATCTATTTAGTGCCTACCACACACAGGGCCATTTCCGGTGGTTTATAAGCTCATTCCTGGCTGATTCCCCACACTGAAGCTCTCAGGCCAAAGGTGGGACATATTTCCTTGTTTTCTCCCTGTACCTTCCTCCTGATGACCCTGCCTACAAGACCCCCACTCATCCCTATCCATCCCTGACCCTGTTGTCTTCACTGCAGTTTCCAGGATGGGGAGTGATCTTGTTATGTGTTTATGGGTTTCCTGTTCTGTCTCCCCCAACTTCACTGTGGGCTGTAGGTGGTGGAGGTGATGTTAGCTTCTCCACTGAGGTTCCTGGGCCCAAAGTGAGGGCCTGACACCCAAAACATACCAAATAGATGTTTGCTAAAACCCTGGTGGCATAGTGGTTAAGTGCTATGGCTGCCAACCAAAAGGCAGGCATTTCAAATCCACCAGATGCTCCTTGGAAAGCCTATGGGGGCAGTTCTACTCTGAGCTATAGGGTCGCTATGAATCGAAATTGGCTCGATGGCAATGGGTTGGGTTTGGTTTGAAAACTAATGGCGGAGCTTGGACGATGCCTAGCACACACTGGGTACTCGTAAGAGTTTAATAAAGTCTGTATCCTGGGCCCAAGCTGGCTGAGATCTAAATCTTGGGCATCTGGCCTCTTCACACTTCATCCTTCAGAACCAGTACGCCTAAATAAGGTGCAGGCCCCGGAGATGACCCCCGGTGTCCTCACCTGCCCTTGCCCACCAAACCCATGGGTTTCACCAAGGAATACAGGTAAGGCTGGCTCCAGCATCCGAAGAGTCGGGCCAGCTCGTTCGTCCTTCCTGATCCCGAGATCAGGAGCCCCGACTCCTTCCGTCAAAACCAGAAGCCCCCATTCCCTCCTCTCGGCCCCTGAAACCCCCCGAACAGGGCCCCACCCTCTCCATCCCCGTTGAGACTCACCCCAGGCCCAAAGCAACAAAAGACCCTCGAGTAGGACCTGCGCAGTCGAGTACACCTCCCGGGCAGACGCTTGCTCCCCGCCATGCTCAGCCTCCCTCAACCGCGCCGAGCCGGAACACCCCACTTACCCGCCGCCAGGCAGGACAATGGCCTCGGCCGTCACCTGCCGAGTCTGCGGCTGCGCAGACGGGCGCCGAACTACAACTCCCAGAGGGCCGCGCGCTCCCTTCCGATTGTCCCGCACTTGCCCCGCCCCCGCCTGGGGCTCTGGGGCCGAGGCCGCAGGGCTCGGGGTTCTTGTGCCGGCCAGAAGCCTCCCGCCAGGCTCAGCCTCCTCTTCTCAATGGAACTGATTTCACTTGCCAGACGGCACGACCAAGGCCACCGCCCCCACAGCGCCGCATGTGTGGGGCGCTGAACTACAAATCCCAGAGAGCTGAGCGCGTGCTTCCGATTGTTCCCGTGTTCTCCCCTGCCCGGCGCGCTGCGGAAAAGGTGGCAGGGTTCCGGGTCTCAGCAAGGCTCTACGGACCCCCCCCCAGCTCAGCCTTCTTTTCTCGCATTAACCTCTCCCAGGCCTCACTCACTAGTCCTAGCATAGGACGAAGGCCGCGTCTGCCACCGGTCGAGGATGCGCCTGCGCAAACCGGCTTCGAATTACAACCCCCAGAGGGACGCGCGGGCCTCGGGTGCCCCTGCTCCGCCGTCCAATAGCCAGAGCAGTGGTTCGAGTCGTGGCGCAGTGGGTTATGTCACCTCGTAAATATTTACTGCCTGCCCTTCGCGCGTGGGTCCCTAAGAACAACGCCCCCGCGCTAGTGGGCTGACCTTTTGGTGGGAGCAAGCGGGTGACTGGGGGACTAATTTAGACAGGGTGGGCCTGGAGAGTCAGGGATATTGAGCAGAGACTATGGGAAGATCTTGGGGGAAGTCTTCCAGGCATGGGACTCAGTGCAGCAGGTGGGAAAGACGGTGTGTTTGAGGAATGGTAGGTTCCTTGGTCGGTGCAAATGGTGAAGTGCTCCGCTACTAACGGTAAGGTTGGAGGTTAGAACCCACTCAGAGGTGCTTGGAAGACAGGCCTGGCGATCTGCTTCCAAAAGGTCACAGCCTTAAAAAACTCTATGGAGCAGCTCTATTTTGCACACATGGGGCACTAACAACAAAGGAGGCCAGTAAGGAAGCTACTGGGAGTGTCCAGGTGAGTCTCTGGAACAAATGTACCACTTTCATATTGGAGACCACACCATAAACTTTATTGTAAAATACACTAGTGTTTGAAGAAAGAAAGAAAAACACAGAAATTGCTAAAACAAAACATTCACCAAGATCCCAGGAACACAAGCACAAGAGCCAGTTTGCACTGTCCCACATTGACCCAGCCTTACACATTTCCCATGGGTGTATTGATTATGTGGTTATAAAAAACATCCCAAGAGACACTTCAAGATTTTGTAACTGCTTTGCACATTGCTATGTAATTGTCTAAACTGTGCATTTGAAGAGCAGCATAATATTCAAAGCTAATGTGCTGTCACTGATTCCGTTCGTCATTTGCTTAACATTCACTGAGGCCTGGGAGCCGCTAGGCCTGGGGTACAGCAGCGGCTAAGCAATGAGCGGAAAGGATCTCAGAAAACCCATGCTGAGCCAAGTGTGTTTGCTCTTTTGAGAAAAGAAATGTGCTTCCAATCATTCAGGGCTCATGTGCTGGATTTGAAGCTGAGAAGATTCAAGACAAGGGCATTTTTTTCTTTGATAGAAACTACTATTCTCCAACTCTGAAAACAGCAGAGAAGACGTTAAGAATTCTCATGTTAGGAAACACCTTGCTGGTTACCTTCTCTTTACACACACATATACCCTTGAAAGAATTTGGCCAGTTCACATGTGAATAAAACACTGTTTAGATTAATTCCATAAGCCTTAAAACAATGGTTATCATGAAAACATAAGCCTTAAAACAGTAGCCTTAGAACTGTGGTTATCACTTTGTTCAAAAACAGAACAAGCTGATGTAAACAAAGCAAGTGTAAGCTTATTGGCTTTTTTAAAAACACACCCTATACATTCAAAGGGAGCCCTGGTGGCACAGTGGTTAAGCATTCAGCTGCCAACCAAAAGGTTGGCAGTTCAAATCCACCAGCCATTCTTTAGAAACCATACGGGGCAGTTCTACTCTGAACTGTAAGGTTGCTATGAGTCGTAATCAACTTGACAGCAACGGTTTTTTTTTTTTTTTTAAATACATTCAAAGATTGTAAAACCTGTTTGTGATTGTCATGTTTGCAAAAGCCAGCCTGGTCTTCTCTCTACTGCAATAAAATGGCTTTAAAATATACACAAATGTTACTCCTCTCAATTCTCTCACCAGCAAACTCAAGAAAATTCTTTTTCCTGTTACTTTTCTTCCATAAAATGTGTACTTTTTTCTTTCCCTGATTTACTGTTTAAGGTTCAAAAAGTATGAACATGCTTATGACTCATAATGAAATCCATTGCCCAAAGGGTTAGGGCAGAGTCCTGGTGATGGGCTGTCAGGTGGTGCCAACTAGACTGGCCTGCCCTTGATAATGGGCCCAGCCTGGCACTCAAAGATGCCTTCTTCAGCTTTGAGACTTGCCCCTCTGTATCATTTCTCTGGTTTTTCCCAACCAGGGTTCCTAAATTTAAATGCCTCCTGGGGCTGGATCCCCCAAGTAGCAGGTGTTACTTGGCTGCAGCCAAGTGGTGCTGTGTGGAGGGGGAGGCCAACATTCCAAGTCTGGATTTCTCAAAAGAAACCAGATATCTGTGTTGGTGTGTGAAATCTTTTTTAAAAAGCTGACACGTTTAAAAAATACTCTACCAGCCAAAATAAGATGAGTTGAAGGCCACTCCTGTGCTTCCCTCACTATGGCTGGAGTCTCACTCTCACTAGCCCTCTCCCTGCCAGACTATGGTATAACTACCAGCTGGGCCCTGCTCAGCCCCAGTCTTGGCTTCCCATGTCTCCTCTCTCAGTTCAGCCCATTCCCTGGATGCCAGCCTTCCCTGTACTGCTGGAGCACCAGGGTCGGCTGTTTATGGCCCATGACAGGACCCTACCGTGAGTAGCTGCACTGCAAACCAGCGTAGCATTCAATCAATTCTATATTCACATCATGGACAGCACAACCACATTACACTGCATTTTTGTTTTAAAAAAGTTAATTTGTTCAACATACACATTTAAAATATACTGCAACATTTACAGCCCCATGGTTACATTTTTTTTCTTTTTATAATGTCAGCAGCCACAAAGCCTAGGAGTGCCCAGCCCTGCTCTGACCCCAGAGGCCCTGGCTGGGGCATGGAGGGAGGTGACCTGCACAGCTCTGGTTTTCTGGAATGTGAGTTGATGAGGGATTGAGCTTCATCACAGCATCCAGCACACAGCAGGTGCTCTGTGACAAGGGCAAGAAGGACAGATCAGGAGGTTGGGAAGTGTCATACTCGGGAGAGTGGGGAGTCAGGGTCTTGCAGGAGATGGAAGCAAAGGAAGGCGCAGGGCAAGCTGAGGCTGCTGGGCTTCAGGACCACCACAGGGTGGTGGGGCGAGCATAAAGAGAAGAGAGGGGCTGGTGCCCTATCTCAGTACAGCTTGGGCAGGGTCTTAGGTTTGGGGAACCTGGGCAAAGAACTCAATTTGGTGGCTTTGATGAACCAGGACAGCTGTCATAATTCTGAGGAGTGACTCTCCAGGCCCAGCATCCTGGGCCACGTCCTTGCTCAGCTAAGGCAGAGTGCGTGTGGATGGGTGGAGAGTGTGTGCATGACCTTTCATGGTGCAGTGGACCTGCCTTCTTATAAGTCCAAGTAGGGCTTCCCTGGCTGGTAACTCCACCCCTACAACAGTGTCTTAGCAGGGGCTGCAGTCTACTTACTCATTTGTTCACCGCTCATCTGTTCACCACTCATCCATTCACAGGCCTTGAGGCCTGCTCCGTGCTGGGCGCTGGTAAAATGCTACAATGAGACTATTCTAGACTGTTGCAACGGGATGGACTGTGGGAGGCCCAGGGTGGGAATTGGTGTGGAGACAGGGAGGGGCAGAGCCGGTTAAGGATCCCAGCCTCTACTCCACAGGTGCCGGGGGCTACGGAAACGCTGGGCAGGGGAGGGACATGATGGATTCCACCTGCAGGGATTATGTCATTTCAGTGTCAGTGTTTTAGAAGGATTCGGCCAGCTGCAGGCCGGGTATGGAAGGGTGGGACAAGGGCCAGAGGTAGAGCTCTCTCAGAGGTGGCTACAGACCACCAGGAGAGAGAAAGGAATGCTGGGACTGTGCAGTGCGAAGTGATCTGAGAGGAGTCGGGAGGCAGATCTCCAGGGTGTGTTATCACTGCCCAAGGTGTCATTGAGAGCCCTTCTGGGTACTCGTCTCAGGGCTTGGAAGGGGGGAGCCCTCTGGGGTAAGAGGGAAAACCAGATGGGAAGGAGCTGGTTTTCTTTTGCATGAAGGGAGGATGAGTTGTTTGGACAAGCTGAACTGAAGGGCTGAGGAACATCAGGTGGATGTCTCCCGAGGGCAGCAGGCTTATAGAGATGTGGGTAAGGGGGCTGTGAGTACTAGGATGGTCAGGGGGGCCACAGCAGGTGAAGGGCTGTCCCAGGGCGGGTATGGTGGGGCCTGTAACAGGTGCTGTGGATGATGGTACCCACTCTCATTCAGTACTGGCACAACCAACAGATCTAGGAACCTGCCTCCAGTTTATGAAGATTGACATTAAAATTGCACGGACTGAACCCCCAAGCCCTGACAAGCGGGGACACTCCAGCTGCCCTGTTGTCTTAGGCAGGCCTGTCAGTCATGCCTGCTGTACCTGATGGTGTGCTTCGGAGAGTAACGGTAGACTCTGGGGGCAAGACCCAACCTTCCAACCTGAGCTCTGTGGACGAAGCTCCTTCAGCGCAGGACCAGAAAGAAGGTGGCCTAGGACGGGAGCTGGGCGCCTGCAGGCAATTAAGGCACGGGGTAGAGCAAGGAAAGGCTGGGATGCTGGGAACCTGGCAAGCAAGGTCTGAGACCCAACCGGAGCGTGTTCTTTGAGCAGGCAAGCTCGACGAATGACGACAAAGGTTGCGGAAGGTCAGGGGACAGAGGCCACGAGTGTGGACAGCTTGGTCAAGAAGCAGTGATAGCCGGAAGCGGGGCCGTCAAAAGACTTCTGTAATTGAAAGGCGATTTACGAATGATTTAAAGGAGAAGATCTCTGATGACATGGATTCACAGTCAACCCAACACTCTATTTCCAAGTGAAGTTAAAAAAAAAAAAGATAAAAACTTTTAAGGCTTTCCTTTGAAGGAGGGTGAGTGTCCTCTATGAACAGCTGGGGGTGGATGAAAAGTCAAGTCAAGTTGGAAGTAGCGCCCCTGCTGGCGGGAGCATAACAGGGCAGGCTGGGATGGAGGCGCCCCCTGTCTATCAACCAGGATATGTGGCCCCAGTCTCGGAGATACTTGGCTTTCCAAGGCACACGAGAAAGCCAGACTTTTATGTGAAACCTTGCATGATTTCTAAAGTGTTGGCAGCTGTCCCAAAAACTAATTAAATAAATATATCCCTCTGTGAGGCAAACAAAACATGTGTGCAGGTCAGTTTAAAAAAAAAAAAAAATCTGCTTAAAATCCTTGGAGACCGAAAGCAGGTTAGTGGTTGTCAGAGGCTAGGCGGAGCAGGGCGTGACTGATGATCCGTATGGTTTCCTTTCAGGGCGATGAAAAAATTCTGGAACTATATCACGGTGATGGTTGCACAACACTGTAGATGTACTTAATGCCACTGAATCGTACATTTTAAAATGGTTAAAATGGTAAATTTTGTTATGTGTATTTTACCACAATAAAAAAACAAAACAAAAAACCCCTACTCATCAGGTTCCAATAGGGCTGGGCTGGGAGAGGGTGGCAAAGGGCGAATCACATCCTCAGGTGCTGGCTTCCTCACTGGCGTCCATATGGACAGTGAAATGAGACCCCAGTAGCAGAACCTGCCGCCAGGAAAGTGCTCATAGAGAAACTTGCTTTCTCTGGGAAACGCTTCTGAAATACATAACGCTAATGATTTTTTTTTTTTTTTTAATGAAGCTACTCTTTCTTCTGTTGTTGGGTGCCTTCCAGTCAATTCTAACTCACAGCGACCCTGAGTGACAGAGTAGAGCTGCCCCATAAGGTTTTCTACGCTGTAATTTTTACGGTAGCAGATCGCCAGGTCTTTCTCCCACGGAGCCGCCTGTTGCGTTCTAACTGCCAACCTTTCAGTTAGCAGCCAAAGCTTAACCATTACACCACCCGGGATCCTTCTCCTTCTTCCTAATCCATTGCAAAACAAAGTGGGCTGGATTTACTGCTGAGCTAAGAGCTGGGGTCAGGAATTGCTATCGCCTGTTGAACTCAGAGAAAGTTGGTGAAGCCTGCTGAGCCGTTTTCTGGGATAATTTCTCAAACAACTGCATACAACAATGTCCTTCCAAAATGTGTCCGTTCCATGAGTGGAAGAGGCGTCAGTGTGGGCTGAGGGGTCTCCCCCATCTGCTGGGTCCCATCATCAGTACCCCAGGAGGTATTCAAGGCCTGGTGACTGAGGCCGCCTAGGGACCTAGGATGGGTCCTCTCTCAAGGTTCATGGGTAACAGCCACAAGCAGGTGGTGTCGGTTATGGGGCTGCGTGCAGCTTCTGGTGGTTGATGAGGTGGGCCATCCAGGGGAAGGTCTTGCCACACACGCTGCCCTCAAAGGGCCGCTCTGGGCTGTGACTGGCTGGGGACCGCATCCCGTAGTGGGAGGGATCTGCACACCGGTTGCCTGGCTGGCCAGAGGCTTTGCTGGGAGACTTCCGGGCCTTGGCCCTGCGCCCCTCCCCCGGGTGGGCTTTTTTCCTGGGCGGCTCCAGCCTACGGATCTTGCGGTGCTCGGCCAGTACGGAGGCGTGCAGGAAGCCCTTGCGGCACTCGGGGCACGGGAAGGGCACCTCTCTGTTGTGACCCTTCTGGTGCTCAATGAAGTGGGTGACCCAGGGAGAGACCTCGCCGCACTCGGCACATTCCAAGGGCTGCCCGCTGAGGGGCGCCCTCGGGGCTCGAGCGCCCCCTGTGGCCGTGGTCTCCTCAGCGGCCCCTGTAGTGGTCTTCTCAGCACAGGTTCCGGTGCGTGTGAGGAATGACAGGCGTGTGGCTGCAGCCTGGCCACTCTCCTCACTGCCCCTCTCTCTTCAGAGGACTGCTTCTCTGAGGGCCTGTGACTAAACTCGGCGGGGCCAAGAGCAGGGGGTTCGGGCGGAGGGGCCCCGCCAGAACAGGCCCTGGCAGCGCGGAGCTCTTGGGGGCAGCGAAGATGGGCTGGTGTGATGGCTGTGCAGAGTCCTGGGCCCGCCTGGGGAGTGAATGCCCGTTCCTCAGGGGCCTGTCCTCCACTCGCCAGCAGTCAAGGCGTGTTCCAGACACTGGGCTTCAGAGGGAAGTAGACAGGGGAAGCTAGGGAGAGGGAAGGAGAAGGGTTAATTGGGCCAGGGGCTTGAGGCCACTCCCTGGGAGTCTCCTTGGGCCACTCCCTGAGGGATGCTAGGGTCCCATGCTCCTGGGGCAGAGAAAAGCAGAAGCTGGCTGAGCCAAGCCCAAGCTCCTTCTTCTACTCTATACTCGTCCTCAGTCCTTTCTTTTTTAAGATAATTGGGCACGTAATGCAGTAATAAGGAGCTCTGGTGGCACAAAGGTTAAGTGCTTGTCTGCTAACTAGAAAGTTGGCAGTTTAAACCCATTCAGTAGTTCTACAGGAGAAGGACCCGGCAATCTGCTTTCTTAAAGGTTATAGCCAAGAAAACCCTATCGAGCAGTTCTACTCTGTAACACATGGGATTGCTATCAGTTGGAATCAACTAGACGGCACCCAACAACACTGCAACACTATTCACAGGAGTGAAAAGGTGGAAACAACAGAAATGGATAAATAAAATGTGTTCTGTACATACAATGGATTACTACTCAGCCATAAAGAGGAATGAAGTCCTGATGCATGCTACAACATGAAGGGACCTAGAAAACATCATGCTGAATGAAACAAGTCAGTCGCAAAAGAACAAATACTGTATGAGCTCACTTCTATGAAATAAGCAAACATATACCCAGTAATAGAAACCAAAATTAGTGGTTACCAGGGGTGGGAGGGAGGGGGAAAGAGGGAGTTTTTTCTTAGGGGGCAGTGAGTGTATGTTAAAGGTGGTGGAGTGATTTGGAAAAGTTAGTGAGAATGGCTGCACAACTTGAAGAATGTAATCAGTGTCACTGAATTATACATGTAGAAATTGTGGAGTTGCTACATGTTTTGTTGTATACATTTTCACAACAATAAAAAAAAAATAAGGGGATGTGGGATGGGGCAGACCCCACAGCACTGGGCCCCCGCTGTGCACCTGTGTTGGCCCCCCTGGGGACCTCTTGCTCCAGCATCCTTAGTCTGTCTGCCTTCCTGAAGGCCAGCCCATTCGTGCTGGGAGGCTGAGGCTGTGGCCCTGGAAGGAAGAAGGTGAGTGGTTGCACAGGGTGTGGGAGTGGAAGGTTCCCCCATGAGCCCCAACCTCTCCGTCATGACAGTTGATGTGCACAACTTCTGGGGGTGGCGTGGGCTCACCACCCAAGCAGCCAACTCCACCCATCAGCAATGTGTGTGGCTGGGGGACAGAGGGGTGGCTAACAGCCAGGCCAAAACTCCATGTCCAAACTCCATCTCCAGCCCAGAGAGTCACCACAGAGCCCAGACACTTACCCATGGCACCTGAGATGCCAAGGAACTCGACCCTCACCTTGGTGTGCAGACTCCACTGGGCGAGCTCCAGCCACTGGTCCCCCTGGCGGAGCCCCATAGCTGCCACCTCCTGAGCCAGCTCAGATGCCTGCAATGGCACACATGGGTCTGCTCAGAATGCCCCCAGATGCTGTCCCCTTTCCAGAACAGCAGAGGGTCAAGGTCACCAGGAACACATGTTCCTGGAGGGCTGTTTCCAGAACTGGCGACGTGATTTGAGGACCTCGAAAAAACCAAACCCATTGCTGTCGAGTAGATTCTGACTCAGCAACCCTAAAGGAAGAAGTAGAACTGCCCCACAGGGTTTCCAAGAAGTGGCTGGTGGATTTGAACAGCTGACCTTTTGGTTAGCAGCTGAGTTCTTAATAACCACTTCGCCACCAGGGCACCATATTCAAATAGGGAGGCTATCTTGATTCCAGAAAAAGCAAATGGCTCAGAGAAGCTGGGTACAATGTGCTTATAAAGAGAAGAAAACCAAAAACCAAACCCATTGCCATCGATTTGATTCCAATTCATAGCGACCCAACAGGACAGGGTGGAACTACCCTGTAGGATTTCCAAAGAGTGACTGGTAGATTTGAACTGCCAACCTTTTGGTTAGCAGCCGAGCTCTTAACCACTGCATCACCAAGGCTCTGATAAAGAGATGGGGAAGGAGTAATATAGAAGATCAACCATTTGGCTAATCTTAACATGACTGATTGAAACTTGCCCTCCCCTTTTGCTGAGATCAACTGATATCAATTTACTTCTGGTCTGTTGTTGTTCTTAGGTGCCACTGAGGTGATTCTAACTCATAGCGACCTGCACCATTCTCACAGTCACTGTTATGCTTGAGCCCATTGTTGAAGCCACTGTATCAATCCACTGTGTCAATCCATCTTGTTGAGGGTCTACCTCTTTTTTGCTGACCCTCTACCAAGCACGATGTCCTTCTCCAGGGACTGATTCCTCCTGATAACATGTCCAAAGTGTGTGAGATGAAGTCTTGCCATCCCTACTTCTAATGAACATTCTAGCTCTACTTCTTCCAAAACAGATTTGTTTGTTCTTCTGGCTGTCCAGGGTATATTCAATATTCTTTGCCAACACTATAATTCAAAGGCATCAATTCTTCTTTGGTCTTTCTTATTCATTGTCCAGCTTTCACATGCACGTGAAGCGACTGAAAGTCAGGTGAGCCTTAGTCCTTAAGTGACATCTCTGCTTTTGAACACTCTGAAGAGGTCTTTTGCAGCATATTTGCCAATGCAATGCATCGTTTGATTTCTTGATTGCTGCTTCCATGGGTGTTGATTGTGGACGCAATTAAAATGAAATCCTTGACAACTTCAATCTTTTCTCCATGTATCGTGATGTTGCTTATTGGTCCAGTTGTAAGGATTTCTGTTTTCTTTATGTTGCAGTAGAATCCATACTGAAGGCTGTGGTCTTTGATCTTCATCAGTAAATGCTTCAAGTCCTCTTTGCTTTCAGCCAGCAAGGTTGTGCATCTGCATATCACAGGTTGTTAATGAGTTTCCCTCCATGTTCTTCTTCATATAGTCCAGCCTACCAAATGGAAATCCCAGGTTCTTGCTCAGCATGACTCATATCAGCCAATAAATGAGAGACAGAGGTGGGAGAACAGGAAAGCCACTTTTATTTCATTGTACAAGGAAAAGGAGTCAGTTGGAGCTGCTGCCGCCAAGACTACTCACCAAGGGTGGGCAGGCAAGTTACTTTTTTTTTTTTTATTAACTTTTATTGAGCTTCAAGTGAACGTTTACAAATCAAGTCAGTCTGTCACATATAAGTTTACATACATCTTACTTCGTACTCCCACTTGCTCTCTCCCTAATGAGTCAGCCCTTCCAGTCTCTCCTTTCGTGACAATGTTGCCAGCTTCCCACTCTCTCTATCCTCCCATCCCCCCTCCAGACAGGAGATGCCAACACAATCTCAAGTGTCCACCTGATATAATTAGCTCACTCTTCATCAGCATCTCTCTCCCACCCACTGTCCAGTCCCTTTCATGTCTGATGAGTTGTCTTCGGGGATGGTTCCTGTCCTGTGCCAACAGAAGGTCTGGGGATCATGGCCGCCGGGATTCCTCTAGTCTCAGTCAGACCATTAAGTATGGTCTTTTTATGAGAATTTGAGGCAAGTTACTTTTAAAGGGGTTTACAAGTAGGGAGTCATACAAGTTACATCAGCAACTTTCTTAATCACATTACTCAGGTACAATGGGGTTTACATATAACCTCCAAGCAAAAGCAGGATTCAAATGCAAAGCTGGTGTGGGGATGGGGGAGCCCAGCAAAGGAAACAAGTTTTCAATACACACTGTAGGGGAGGAAGCCAGGTAAAGAATATAGCACTCTGGGGGCTCTGTCTCACAGCTTCTTGGATTATTTGCTCAGCATACATGCTGAATAAGTATGGTGAAAGAATACAACCCTGATGCACACCTTTCTTAACTTTGAACCATACAGTATCCTGTTGTTCTATTAGAACAACTGCCTCTTGGTCTATGTACAGGTTCCTTATGAGCACAATTAAGTGTTCTGGAATTCTCATTCTTTGCAATGTTATCCATAATTTGTTAAGATCCACACAGTAGAATGCCTTTGTATAGTCAATAATAAATAAACTTCTTTCTGGTATTCTCTGCTTTCAGCCATGATCCACCTGGTGTCAACAATGAAATCCCTTGGTTCACATCCTCTTCTGAATTCAGCTTGACTTTCTGGTCTGGTTGCCAATAATTTGGCCTTCCATCTACCTGCAGCCATGAGGTTTTTTGAGATTGAAATTAAGAAGTAATGGTTTGATAACTCCTTTTCTAGTAGAATAAGACAATTTTACATTGCTATAGAGCAGTTTTTGGCAGGCTTTTGGAGTTGGGTCAGGTTTTTCATGGTTAATATTTGTTTTCAAGGATTAAAAAAAAACTAAAATCAAAGATGTCTGTTACTGCTTTTCCTATTCAACACAAGGCTGTAAATCTTTACGGAAGCAGACTGCTACAAATTTCTTCTGCAGAGAACCACTGACCTTTCTGTTAGCAGCTGAGTGATTTAACTACTGTGCCTCTAAGGCAACTATGTCCTACAAAGTTGTTATGAGTCAGAATCAACTCTATGGCAATGGGTTTGGTCTGGTTTTTGGGTGCAAAATGGAAATGGCAGCTCCTGGGTCCAAATTCATGGACAATTTCAAGATGGCAGCAGTGGAGCCTTAAACTGAGAGCGGGCCTTTTCCAGCTTCTAGAGGCTGTCCCCTCCCCTCCCCAATTCCTTGGCTGGTGGCCCCTAATTCCACCTTTTTTGGGGGGGGGTGAGTTTAAATTTCTTTTTTACATTTTAAAATTTTATTTTATTTTTTATAGTGGTGAAAATATACACACCAAAACATTTGCCAACACAACATCCTTCCTCCTTCTTAAAGTCCATCACTCCAATCTCTGCTTTCATCATTACTTCACCTTCTTTTCTGTAGTCTTATCTCTGGGCCTTTGCACATGCAGTTCTCACTGCCAGGGACGTCCTCCAGGGCTCCACAGGATTTGCCAGAAGGGGATTACCTCAGAACAGGTGAGATCTTCATCAGGGGTCTCAGGGAGCCCGAGTTCTTATGTGAATGAGAAACTCTCAGGACTCCTCAGCACCTGGTCACAGGCTATGTATGAGGTCTAGGAATTCACCACCTGGATGGCACCTGGCAAAGGACTAGAGCAGGGTTGGGGTGTAGGGGGACCAACTCACAATCTTACAGCTCACAGTGGGTGCCTGCCTGCCCCACCTCCCTGAAGACGATGTGGTCTGTGAAGCCAGTGGCAACTCATGGCGTCATGAATTCCACAGTTGTAAGGACAGTGGCACCTTCTGTGGGCATGACCTTGTGACCTCTCCAACTCCAGACATGTGTCTCTAAGGACAACAGTGCTTCCCATGTTTCCTGCCTTCCTTGCCCAGCTTTGAGCACCAGTAGGTTTTCAGATTTGTGGGATGAGTGAATGACAGGCAACAAGGCAGGGGTTTCTCAGAGTCTGGAGGGCACATGTCTCTGCATGGGTGTCACTGAAGAACAGTGCTCACAACCTGGGGTTATAGGGCATGGAGTCGGGGCCCCTGGACTCACCTGGGCTGGGTCTCTCTGGGACTGGGCCCTAGGCAACCTCATGCTGTTCCTGTCTTCCTCCTCACCAGTGCCCCTGTCCTGGTGACCGTCGGAGTCCAGAGATACCACAACTGGGTGGGAGGAACAAATGGTGAGGGAGACAGCTGTGATCCAGAGCCCCCGATTTTCCAGACCCCCTCCATGGGGAGGATGACACTTCCAGAGAGCAGCCCTCCAGCCCTCCAGGGAGGCAGGAGCAACAGAAGTGATGCCACCCTGTTGTTCCAACAAGCTTTGAAATGTGGCCCCACTCCCCCTGCTAAAGATCTTCCTGTGGGGTCTCTCCCAAGGCTGCTGGGCATGAACCTGTGGTGACAGCTGGGGAAGTGGAGGATAGGTCCCTTCTCACTTAACACTCCATGCCCATATGTGTCCCAAGAGACCCCAAAACATGGAGGACACCCACAAGGACACTCACTACAGTACCGGCTAACAGGGAAAGCCTGGACACAACCCCTTGTCTCCCAACTGGAGGGTGTTTAAATGCATGCTGGAATATTCTAGCAGTGGAATGACATCACACAGTGAAGATGGGTGAAACAGGGTCCCATGGATCCACTGCAAAACACTAATGTCAAGGGAGAAGCAAGAACAGATGATATGTACAAAAGGAAACTGCTTATAGAAGGTTTTAGGACAAGAGAGCTAGAACGGTGTACTGTCATAATCCAAGAATAAGAGGAAAACGTACAAATATACACGTGCAATGAAAAATTCAGTGCAGTTGCCACCTCCAGGGGTGGGAGAGGGAAGCTATAGGTCCGGGAGATGTGCACTAGGAGTGTTCTATTTCTCAAAAAAAATCCAAAGCAAGCCTTTTGGGAGGTTAAGTTCCCACAGGGCTGGGTGACAGGTACATGAGTGTTCATTATAATATTCCCTAAACTGTTTTGTAGGCTTTAAATTGCCATAATAAAAAGCAAACAGCTGCTTTGGAAGACAGTTTTGCAGTTTCTCAAAAAGTTAAACCTATGACCCACAAATTCTGCTCCTATGTAAATGCTCAAGAGAATTGAAAACATATGTTCATTCAAAAACTTGTTTATAAATGTTTATTGCAACATTGTTCATAATGGTCAAACAGGGGAAATAACCCAAATGCCCATTAATTGATGAATGGATAAACAAAATGTGGCACGGTATATCCATGCAATGGGATTTTATTAAATTATCATATTATAATATCTATAATGTTATATTTGCTTACAATGAACGTAATGCAGTGTGATGAATCACTTTTATATGGCCTTTCTCTCCATGGTCTTGTAACTCCTATCAACGTGATTGGGTGGGACTACACAATAAGGTAATTGTGGCTCCCCACAAGAGGATTGGTCAGTTTTGCCATCCCACTAGGCTTAAAATGAGCTATCCCAGAGGCAGGAGGAGAGGATCTCACCACCACCAAGGAAGAAGAACCAGGAACAGAGACATCCTTTGGACCTGGGATCCCTGTGCTAAGATCCTCCTGGACCCAGGAAACAGAGAGAGCTGTAATACTGGAAATGGTGAGAAGGTGAGAAGCAGTGGCAGAGAAACAACAGCAGCAGAATCAGGAGACTGTCAAGAGACTGGCAGTAAATGGTGTGGTGGACTTCCCAGCCCACGGAGTGAGAAAGATGAGTGCCTTCGAGGAGGAGGCTTGCTGGAGGAGTAGGGTACCCCTGGGTACTAGGTGAAGTTAGGTTTGCCAACCCACGGAGTTAGAGCA
Organism: Loxodonta africana; assembly: GCF_030014295.1. Classification (NCBI taxonomy): domain Eukaryota; kingdom Metazoa; phylum Chordata; class Mammalia; order Proboscidea; family Elephantidae; genus Loxodonta; species Loxodonta africana. The sequence continues at coordinate 28,240,779 of NC_087352.1, read as the reverse complement.
GAGTACCTTCGGGCTGAGGCTTACTGGCAGAGTGGGGTGCCTCGGGGTACTTATCAGCTGAGCCAGAAGAGCTCTGTAACACTTGCCTAAGCAGGGCAGAGTCCAAGGGGCCAGAGGTGTGCCTGCTGAGAAGAGGTTGTCCTGGTGGAAGAACTGTATCCTGAGCATTCCCGAACCTGAATTGTAACCTGTTACTTCCCTAATAAACCCCACAAGCATGAGTATGGACTGAGTTCTGAATGGCCATTGCAATAAATTATCAAACTCAGCAGAGAAGCAGAGAATGCCACGGGAAGGATGGTCAGTGTCAGGATTTGTAAAGATGGTGGAGAAAGGAGGCATGTCTGACCTCTGCATTGTAGGAATTAGCCTTGAGCTGTTGATCTTGATTCTCCTTTCCTTTGTGAAGTTGGAGGAAGTCAGATGAAGCTCTCCCCCACCCCACAACCATACTTATAGTTGGTGTCAGGAGTGGAGTTCATTGCCATGGCTCCAAACTCATGGAAGCATGGAACTTTGTAACAGAATGGATGAAGGAACTTGGGAAGTGAAACTTTTGATTCTTAAGTGGTTATTTTGGTTGTTATTACCCATAATGGCTAAAAGCTATGCTGCAGCTGAGGGGAGAAAAGTCCCACCTGGAGTGGCCTGGGGCAAAAGTCAGGACAGATAAGCAAGATGATTGACAGGGGGCCAGGGTCTATTGGTTCCACCCAGCCAGAGGCCCATATGAACGGAAAGATAGTCAAGAGATGGAGATGAGAGGCAGGGCCAAGATGGCGGAGTAGTCAGACACTTCCAGTGATCCCTCTTACAACAAAGACCCAAAAAAACAAGTGAAACAATTATATATATGACAAGCTAGGAGCCCTGAATATCAAAGGCAAGGTTAGAAAAGGACTGAGTAGCAGGGGGAGGGAGAGATGGTTCAGAAGCAGCGAGGAGTTGCCGGACCTCACTTGGTGGTAACCCTCAGGCACAATCCCCTGGAGCGACCACAGTGGGATTGCTGGTAGTGTTCTGGACGTGGTTTCCTCAGGGAGAGACAGCGAGCCGCACAGCCTACTCATACCTCCAGAACAAGAGAAGAACAGCACTCTCAGCAAAAGCTAAGTACTTGTATTTATTTTACCAGTCCTCAAGCTGGCTTCATTTGCTGTTGATTTCCCTGGGCCTGACATAGGTCCTGCTGCGTGTTCTGAGCCATTCTCCCAGCCTTGGAGAAGGAATAAATTGACAATTGGGGGAAAAGATAATTTGCCAATTCCACTAAGCTGGGGAGCTCAGGAGAGAAGCGGCTTCTGTCTAGGCACAAACAGTCCGTGGATTTTGAATACTTTTCACCCCAGTATTGACCTGTGTGGGCCCATTTCAGGAGACTAGGCCCTTGTTGGCAGACTGCAACTGTTTCAGCTGTGTGGTGGAGAGGTGGGTTTTTGATGTTTGACACTGCCTTGCCTATTAAACAGGGCCCTCACCTGCCCACATCAGGGGCCTAAGGACTGGTGGCTCCACCCACATCACCTAGCCACCCGCAATAGGGGTCCAAGGATAAGTGGTACCTCCTAGCCTTACAACAAAAAGCATTTGGTGCCCATGGTCCAGCTGCAGAGTCCATCCACCTGTGTGCTGTAGGGAATAGGTACGTGCTTTCCTCGCAGACACTCAGGGGATGGTTGTCAGCCCCCTGCTTGGTTCAGAGCATGACCCCTGCTGCAACCAGATACCTGTACCTACACCAATCACCCCTACTCCTCCAAGACTGTAGGACAGAGCCTGTACCACACACTTGATGACCGACTACATGGACACCTGAGCTGAATCCATACAAGAAAAGTGAATGGACTCCTAGGCTCATATACCTGGTAACAGCTCTAGCCATCTGGTGACAGGATCTTAGAGCTTCAAAGGTGAAAATAATCAGGATATCTTACTCAAGCAGCCTATTTGGACATATCAAAACAAAACAGAACAAAGCAAGAATCTACGATACAGTAAGCAAATATAAAATAATACAATAACTTATAGATGGCTTGGAGACAACAGTCAATATCAAATTACATAAAGAAGCAGACCATGATCGCTTCAACAAGCTCTCAAAATAAAGAATCAAGGAATCTTCTGGATGAAGTTGTATTCCTGGAATTACCAGATGTAGAAAAAAAAAAAAAAAACCCAAACCCACTGCCTTCGAGTTGATTCCTACTCATAGAGGCCCTATAGGACAGAATTGAACTGCCCCATAGAGTTTCCAAGGAGCACCTGGTGGATTTGAACTGCTGACCTCTTGGTTAGCAGCCATAGCACTTAACCACTACACCACCAGGGTTTCCAGACGTAGAATACAAAAGATTAATATACAGAACTCTTCAAGACATCAGAAATGAGATCAGACAAAATGCAGAAAAAGCCAAGGAACACAAAGATAAAGCAGTTGAAGAAATTAAAAAGGTCATTCAAGAACATAATGAAAAATTTAATAGGTTGCAAGAATCCATAAAGAGACAGCAATCAGAAATTCAGAAGATTAACAATAAAATTACAGAATTAGTCAACTCAGTAGAAAGTCAGATAAAGAGTAGAGATGAACCTGAAATGTTTTAAAAAGGGTAATGTATTTAGCGGAAACCCTGGTTTTGTGTTTTTTTTTATTTAGGGGAAACCCTGGTGGCGTAGTAGCTAAGTGCTACGGCTGCTAACCAAAGGGCCGGCAGTTCGAATCCATCAGGCGCTCCTTGGAAGCTCTATGGGGTGGTTCTACCCTGTCCTATAGGGTCGCTATGAGTCGGAATCAACTCGATGGCACTGGGTTTGGTTTTTTGGTTAATGTATTTAGGATTATGTGTTTAACTGAATGTATTAGGGATATTGAATGTTTCTCCAACCTAGTACTGTAAAACAGACTAGAATGTGTGATAGGAATGAATATTGGGTATTACAGATATCAGAGAGAGTGTAATCCGCCTTCAGCCAATACTTTATCGGATATGCAAAAAGTGAAATTAGGATCTGCTTGATGAAACAGGCTTTTTGTCTCATGTCAGCAGCCCAGTGTATAGAGCAGGTGGGTTTAGGTTGAAAATCTGAGCCGCACCCAGATTTTGCATTTGAAAAGACATGCAGTGTACCGGGAACTACTGACAGAACAAAAGATTTGCATTTGAAGGACCTTCAGGGGAGAGCTGCTTTTTGCATTTCCAGCAAGCTGTTTGCCTTTGCGTGCATCTGGGCAGAAAAAGTCAGTGCCCATCAGAAAAATTCCCTTCCAGGACTTGCAGTTTAAGGGAACCTGCAAGTACCCAGCTTGGTTTGCTCGCTTGTGGTGACCACGTGGGTCCACTCATGAGTGGAAGTGGGGAAAGCACAGCAATGAAGAGTCTGAGTTTGGACATGTTTCATTGGCATCGTTGATCTAGTCCACAGGGCCTAAGGATGAGAGAGAGAAGAAAGGCTGGCTGGTCAGAAGCACAGGGAGTTGTGTGGACTTCTCAGTTTATGGGTGGAGCCTGTTGACCTAGCCCCAGGGGGCTAGGAATGAGAGAGAGGGAAGGGGCTACCCATTGTGACCTAGCTTGGATGGCCGGGGATGAACTGACCAGAACTGACCAGAATGAAGAGAAAGATGTTTGACACCATTAGCTGATTGATGCAATTTGATGGGTTGCTCTGGACTGGACTTTGTTTATGGTTGAAGATGCTCAAAGTTTCAACTGGAACAAAAGATTCTTCAAGACCAAGGAACATGCTTGTTTCCTCAGCACTGGTTTGATAGGGATGGGCAATTTAAACAGTGACTATCTAAAACGGAGGAAGATAAAGACATGAAGTAGCTGGCTGACATGCTTTCATGTGTGTGCTTACATTCAAAATGAGAGGGACAAGGGAGGATCCCCACTTTTGTTTCCTCTTTTCCTGGTAGATCTCCGGAAGAGAGGGTAGGGGAAGATGCTGGTAGGATTATATGATTGAGCTGTGAATATGACTGTTAACAGGGTTAATTGTGATTGTAAAATCTGTAATTATAGATGTTGTAACTGTGAAAGAGTGGACTAAGGCACATGCGGGACTGTAGTACAGTGGCCAAACTTAAAATCCCTTAAAGGCTTTGCTATCCTGATACCTTAGGAGGCTCAGACCAAGGGAATAATCTCTCAGTTAAATTTTATCGGATACCAGGAAGAATGAAGCCGAGATGACTTTTGGCGAACCTGACTAAATCAGGTGGACATGAGCAGCAGACCGGAATGACTGGTACTAAGTAACCTCACCCTGAGGGCTCTTTGTCCTATTGAAGGGCTAATTGTTAGTGACTGTTTTGGACTGGTAAAATGATTGGGAGGAGGAAGTTAGCCTCCACCAAGTGCCCAGAGGCACCCTACTCCTCCAGCAAGCCTCCGGAGCCTGAAGGCACTCATCTTTCTCACTCAGTCAGCTGGGAAGCCCACCACACCATCTCCTGCCAGTCTCCTGGTTCTGCTGCTGTTGTTTCTCTGCCACTGCTTCTTGCCAAGGCTGACTGGCAGAGTGGGGTGTCTTGGAGTATTTATCAGCAGAGCTAAAAGTGCTTTTTAACACTTGCCTGTGCAGGGCAGAGGCCGAGGGGCCACAGAGAGGCGTGCTTGCAAGCACAGGTGAGAAGAGGTTGTCCTGATGGAAGATCTGTATCCTGAGCATTCCTGAACCTGAACTGTTACCTGTTCCTTCCCTAATAAGCCCCGTAAATGTGAGTATGGTCTGAGATCTGTGTGGCCACTGCAACAAATTATCGAACTCAGCAGAGAAATAGACAATGCCCTGGGAGGGATGCTGAGTGTCAGAATTGGGAAAGACGATGGGGAGAGGAAGCATGTCTGACCTCCACAGAGTAGGAATCAGCCTTGGGCTGTTGATCTTGATTCTCCGTCCCCCTTGTAAAAATGGAGGAGGTCAGGTGATGCCCCTGTTATGCCATTTTTGTACATAATTAACATAATATATTAATATGTTATATTATTATTATAGCCATAAGATGAATGAAGTATTGATGCATGCTGCTACATAGATGAACCTTGAAAACGTTGCTGCTGTTGTTAGTTGCCATCGAGTCTATTCCAACTCACAAAATGTGGCCTTTTGAGTCTGGCTTCTTTCATTGAACATAATGTTTTCAAAGGAATCCTTGGGTGGTGTAAGCAGTTAAGCACTCAACTACTAGCCTAAAGTATGGTGGTTTTGACACAGCCAGAGGCACCTCAGAAGACAGGCCTGGCAATCCGCTTCTGAAAGGTCATAGTTTTGAAAACCCTAAGCAGCAGTTCTACTCATGCATGCCACATTTCGTGGATTCCATTGACGTGAAATGCCCAGGTTTGGTAAATCCGTAGAGACAGACAGTAGATTAGTGGTTGTCAGGGGCTGGGCGAAGGGAGGAATGGGGAGTGTCTGCTAATGGGTATGAAGTTGGGGTTTCTTTTGGGGATGGTGAAAATGTTCTGGAATTAGGCTGTGGTGTGGTTATGGTTGCATAACTGTGGATATACTAAAAACTACTGACTTGAATTGTATAGCATGTGAATTATATTTCAATAAGACTATTATTAAAAAAAAAAAAAGCAAACAGAAATAATCTGATGTAGTGATGTCACCAAAAATAGCACAATAGGGAGCTCCAACGTTCCGATGCCTCTACTAAAGCAATGACAAAATGGTCAGAACTAACTTCTTCTAATGAAAAACTTACACAGTCAGAGAAGTGTTTAATGAATAAAGAAGCTACTAAATTTTGGTGAATTCTCAATGGAATCCAGAATTTCTGGAGCCATTGAGGCTGCATGAACCCTTAAAATATTGCCCTGAAATAATATTTAAACTTTAAACCTCAAACCAAAACTTTTCTTGGAAGTCCACTTTGAACCAAACAACTAAACCAAACCAAACTCATCGCTGTCAAGTTGATTCTGACTCACAGCCACCCCTTGGGTGCAGAGTAGAATGGTGCTCCACAGGGTCTTCAAGGCTGTGACCTTTCTGAGGCACCTCTGAGCGGGTTCGAGCTGCCAACCTTTCAGCTAATAGTTGATTATGATTATAATTAACATAATATGTTATGCTATATTATTATATTATTATTATAGCCATAAAAAAGAATGAAGTATTGATGTTACCACACAGATGAACCACCAGGGACCCCCATTTGGCCTAACTTAATATTGTTAATATGGTGGTTAGGATTGAATTGTGTCCTCCCAAAATGTGTTATATACCCTAACCCCTATACTTATGGTTATAATCCCATTTGGGAATGGGTTTTCTTTGTTATGTTAATGAGACGGTATTAGTGTAGGGTACGTTTTAAGTCAATCTCTTTTGAGATATAAAAAGAGTAGATTAAGCTCAACCAAGCAAGGAGAGATGGGGGAAGATAGATGCCATGCCACATGAAGATTACGAAGGAGCTGAGGAACGCTGGGCCTACAGATACTGAGAAGAGACAAGGAACTTCCCTCTGAGCCGACAGAGAGAAAAAACCTTCCCCTAGAGCCGGCATCCTGAATTCAGACTTCTAGCCTCCTAAACTGTAAGAAAACAAATTTCTGTTTGTTAGAGCCACCCACTTTTGGTATTTCTGTTATAGCAGCACTAGAGAACTAAGACAGATGGCAATACTACCCAAGGGCCACCTGCAGGAAAGACGTGGGGCTCTCATCTGGTCTGAACCCAAACCCCAGCTCCTACTTCCTCCTGGAGCCACTTGCCTTTGGGGGTCAGCCAGTCCCTGGGGACCACCGAGCCTGTGGCTTCTTACCTTCCTGCTGGAACATCTGCATGAGGTCTTCCACCAGGCTGGTGGCCTCCCTGCAGGTTTGGGGGCCCTGTGACTGCACCCAGGACCTCATCTTGCAGGTCAGCGAGCTCAGGAACTGCTCCAGCACCAGCAGTTCCAGGATCTGCTCCTTGGAGCAAGTATCGAGCCACAGCCACAGGTGGCAGAGTGTCCAGAGCTGGCTCAGTGCCTGCTGCAGCCCAGTCACCGTGCAATACTTGAACTGCCGGAAGCATAAGTGCCAGGCTTCTGCATCCCCAGGGCTGGCAGGCCGCACTGCCCCATCCTTCTCACTTGGTGCTGGGGTCTGGGTGCTCCTGCAAGAGGCAAAGCCTCTCGCCAGTGGAAGCATCTCTCTGGCCACAGGGCATGTGGCCTCGATGGCTCTGAACAAGCACAGGCAGCAGTCAGGGGCCTGCAGAGAGGGGCCAGTGCAGAGAGACCACATCACAAGGTGGGTAACCTTGCTCTAGAACCTCTCAGTACCCTACGTTTTTGCCCCCCCGCCAAGGCCCCCAGGGACTGAGCCAGGCCCTGTCCACATCACTCCCATCTAACCCGGCCATGGACAAGCCAGTGGCCACCGCATGGCCTTTGCACTTGCTTTTCATTCCAGCTCAGATGTCACCACTGCAGGAAGAGCTTCCTCTACGTGGCCGCTTGATTGTCATCCTTGTCCCTCCACCCTCATAGTGCACCCATCTCTTCTGAACACATTTTATTTCATTACTCGTTTAGTATCTCCTCCTCCTCAGTTCATCACTGAACAAACATTTATGAGGAGCTGGGGACAATATGGAGCCCTGGTGGCACAGCAGTGAAATGTTTGTTGGCTAAGCAAAAGGATGGCAGTTTGAATCCACCAGCTGCTCCTTGGAAACCCTAGGGAGAAGTTCTACTCTGTCCTGTAGGGTTGCTATGAGTTGGAATTGACTCGACAGCAACGAGTTTGGCTTTTTTAAAGGGGGGACAATATGGACATTGTTCTCAAAGAATTGCGATTGTGGTTTTTAACCTGATATTACCCAAGGGCTATGCCGTGACATGTGGAGTAGCAACGCTTACCCATGGAACTTTCTGTATAGGTAACAATGTGCTCCATCTGCACTGCCCCATCCGAGCACTTGAATGAGGAGCTGGATTTTCAATTTTACTTAATTTGAAAATAGCCACTCGTGCCATGTAAGGGGCAATGCAATAGAGGCCTCCTGCCCCCTGCCCCTGGGGTATTATTGCTGCTGTCTTCCTTGCCTCATGTGCCAAGTTGGGGCTGATGATGGGAGCAGCAAGGAGGGCAAGGAGGGGCTGGAGGAAAGAGACTTTAAAAGCAGAGGGGAAGCTAGAAGGGCAAGGAAAAATAACCTTTTGTATATTTTCCAAGCTTCCTATGGTGAATATATCACAACCGAACGAAATACGACAAGTTATAAACATAAAATGAGCAGGGATTTTACTACATGCTTATATCCTGTGCTGACAGGGTGGGGTCATTCACTGGTGAGAATATAAGCTGGCACAGAAGCACTGGGTATTGTTAGGTGCCGTCGAGCTGGTTGTTGACTCATAGTGACCCCATGTGACAGAGCAGAACTGCCCTGTAGGGTTTTTCCTGCAGAGGCAATGTATGGGTTCAAACCGCCAGCCTTTTGGTTTGTAGCTGAGTGCTTAACTGTTGCACCACTAGGGCTCCTTAGAAGCACTGGAGCAGCTTGTATACAAAAAACCTTCTGGACGCTGAGAAATTTAGCCAAAATGCAGACAAAGATTTAGGCACCAAAATTTACTATGAAAGGTCCTAATTTACTACGAAAGTACCTAACAGTCAAACCTGGTGGGGTCAATTACTTCCTATTATGTCATGGAGTATTATCCAACTGTTCAAAATAGTGTTAATCCCATTCACACACTCAAGGCAGTGGTGAGGTGCAGGGGAGGAAGCAGGGTGCGGGACAATATATGAGAGTTCTGCAAAGGGGTGCCAGAAAAGAAGCCCCAGGGTTGCAAGCCAAGTGCCTGGTGCTCTTCATACTTCTGTCAATCTCCCCCAAATTGTATAATGACCACGTGTAACCTTTATCAACAGAAAAAAAAAAAAAACAGAAAATTTTTAGGAAGGACTTTTAACAATATGGGAAAATGCTTATAACAGGTGAAGAGTGGAGGATTGCACGTGAGTTTTCCTTCCTGATGCTTTGGCTCATGTTTTCTACAGTTACCAGGTATGGGTTTTATAATCCGAAAGAAAGGAGAGTTGTTTCAGGCAGAAAGGCCTACTCATGAGGGGGGTGTGTTCTGTAGCCTGTGAGTCTGCTTTCCCCCACCTGCACATTGGGGATTACAAGCAAAAATACTCTTGTGCTTTACACTTTCATTTATATGTATTTTTGGAAAAAGAAAAAAAAGCATGTTTTGTAGTTTCATAGGTTGGAGCAGTCCCCTCTGCTCTGGGGTCCCAGAGCTTACATTCCCTGTCTGGTGCTCAGGGAAATGTTCTCTGGAGCTGTAGCCCCTCAGCACTTCTTTGGGAGGCCTGGGACAGCTCCTAGGGTCCATGTGGTAGCTGAAGTCCTTTTGGGAGGTCCTGGGCTGATATAGCAGTTCTACTCTGTCCTATAGGGTCACTATGAGTCAGAATCGACTCCATGAAACAGGTTTGGTTTTGGTTTGATGGTGCAGTGGCTAAAGTGCTTGGCTGCTAACCAAAAGGTTGGCAGTACAAACTCACCAGCCACTCCAACTGTAAAGATTTACAGCTTTAGAAACCTTATGGAAGAGTTCTACTCTGTTTATAGGGTCACTATGAGTTGGAATCGACTCCATTACAGTGTTTTTTTTCTTTTTTTCCTAGGCTGATACGAGGAGTTCTGGGCCCATGTGGAGGTTCTGGGCCAATGTGAGGGGTCCTAGGCTGATATAAGTGGTGCTGGGCTGATGTGGGGAATCCTAGGTTGATGTGGGGGTCCCAGGCCAATGTGTTTGGTCCTGGACCGATGTGGAGTGGGTCTGAGGTCTATATAGAATAGGTTCTGGGGCACACGTAGTATTTGTTGCAGTGGTCCAGGGATACAGGAGATCCACTTTGGGGGGTACCTGGGTTTGGAAACTTGGTGGGTAGTGGTTAAGTGCTATGGCTGCTAACCAAATGGTCAGCCGTTGGAATCCACCAGGCATTCCTTGGAAACTTTATGGGGTAGCTCTACTTTGTCCTATAGGGTTGCTATAAGTCAGAATCGACTCAACAGTAATTAGTTTGGTTTGGTTTTTTGGTTGAATGTCATGTAAAGGGCTCAAAGCTAGGTGGAAGGGCTGGTCTACCTGGAGTAGGCACTAGGGTCTGTGGCAGAGACCTCAAGTTCTATGAAGGAAAGGGGGACCCCTGAGGGCTTGGTAACTGACAGCCAAACCACCTAATAGATGATCAAGAGATAGTCGTTGAATAAATAAATGAGTGTGGGGGAAGAATGGGGGAGTGGAGGTTTGTGGGAGAAAAGGATTGAGCAGGGTTTGCTCACTAAGGAAGCGACAGATAAATGAGTTGGGGAGGTGGGAGATGGGCGAGTGGGCCCAGGGGCTGCAGAGCGGGTGGGAGAAGGGCTGCTGGGGCCGGTTGGAGAGGGATCTGAACGGACAGACCAGCGGGGGCTTTCTACCTCAAGCCGGTGGGGGGTTGCCAAATGGCCCTCGGCCCACTCCCAACATCGACCTCAGCACTCCCTGTACTTTAAGACTCCCCGCATCCGTCAGGGTCCCATGTCAGGAACTCCTCTCTCCCCTCAGGGTCCCGCGAAGGACCTCGGGATGCCGACCCGGGCGCCGCCAGCCTCGGGCAGCGACCACGGCCCAGGGCCTTATTCATCTCCACACGCGTTCTCTACCGTGAGCCCCAGACCGCCCTTGCCGACGTGACGCCCGTCATCCGCCCCTGGGTTCCTCCCTGGAACTGCCAGGCCAACAGGCGCACTGACTGCCAGAAGTACTGACTGCGGACAGACTAAAGCGCACGCAGGGTCTGCTTGGGCCCTCAGTCACGGCGCCACCTTGGCATGTGCAATCACCCGGTAGCTGCCTGATGGACTGCGACTTCCGGAACCCCGCGCTCCATGGGCTGTTGCCTTCGGCCTGTTGGGGAGCACTGGCCCACCGCCCCACCCAGGAGCCCCGGGATACCCTAGTGGGGGTGGGATCATGACAAACACAGCTGCCCCAACCAATAAAAGCTGCCTGAATTAGGTCGTCTCGCTCCAGAGATTTCTTAGCATTACCCTGGAATTGGGATTTGGTCACCATGGCAACTGTCCAGGCTTTTCTGGGAGCGCAGCAAGAATTGGGTGGAGGATGGGACTTCCTGTGCTGCACAGTCCCAATGACAGCTTTAGCTCCCTCTGCTTTACTTCTTTGGTTATACTGAATACTAAGTTAAGTACTAATAGTATATTTTAGTATAAGAATGTTCCAACAGCATATTTGGGACATGTTGCTGTTGGTAGGTGCGGTGGAGTGGGTTCAGATTCATAGTGACCCTGTGTACAACAGAATGAAACGCTGCCTGGCTCTGCACCATCCTTTCAATCACTGTTATGTTTGAGCCCATAGGTTTGAATTTCTCTCCAGTGTATACCTAAAAGTGGAATTTATGGACCATATGGTAATTCTGGAAACCCTGGTGGCTTAGCAGTTAAGAGCTACAGCTGCTACCAAAAGGTCAACAGTTCAAATCCACCTGGCGCTCCTTGGAAACCATATGGGGCAGTTCTACTCTGTCTTGTTCTACTCTTGTCTCTGCTATGAGTTGGAATCGACTCGACAGCAACAGGTTTGGTTTTTGGTTTTATGGTAATTCTGGAGCCTGGTGATACAGTGCTTAAGAGCTTAGGTGCTAAATGAAAGGTCGCCAGTTGGAACCCACCAACCACTCTATAGGAGAGAGATGTGGCACTCTGCTTCTGTAAAGGTTATACCCTTGGAAACCCTATGGAGCAGTTCTACTCTGTCAAACAGGGTCATGATGGAGTTGGAATCAATTCGACTGCGACGGGTTTTTTTTATGGTAATTCTATGTTTAATTTGTGAGGGATTGCCAGAATGTTTTCCAAAGTGGCTGCACTATTTTATATTTCTACTCTCCATGGATTGGGGTTCCAAATTTTACACATTTTCACAAAAACCTGTTATTATCAAGGTTTAATTTATTTATTTAATTATAGCCTAATAAATAAGCATTTTTCAAATTTTTTTAATTGTGAAAAGCTTCAACAATACATAAAAACAGTCAATGACTATCTTGTACTCCCCATCTTGATCTAACATTCGTTATTGTTTTGCTGAAACTGCTTTATTTCTCTCTTGTTCTGTCTTTGAAGCCCCTTTGAATCCGTAGGAAAACAATGAGCCCAGACTCTGTGGCCCTAATGTCTTCAGCCAGGACTGGCTTTGAGACCTTGTGGCAATGGCCTTAAAGACTCCTGCCATGGAGCTCCTCACTCTGCCTGTCCTGCCGAGCCTAGAATCTATTCCTCAGGTGGGCCGGGGTGTTCCACTCAGGCCTCAGCAGGATGATGTAGCACTTGGGCAGGAAGGTACCGCACAGCAGCCCCGCGGTGGAGGCCAGGATGGAGAAAATCTCCACAGCCACGGTGGCCTTGCCGTGGGCACTGTGGTAGAGGGGCAGGAAGGCCACCCAGATGCTGCAAAAGAGCAGCATGCTGAAGGTGAGGAACTTGGTCTTGTTGAAGGCATCAGGAAGATCCCTGGCAAAGAAGGCCACTGAGAAGGTGCCCCCAGCCAGGAGGCCCAAGTAGCCCAGCACATAGGAGAAGGCGGCTCTGGAGCCCTCATGGCACTGGACAATGACGTGGCTGGGCTCGGAGGCCATGTCCCTGTGCGGGAATGGTGGGGAGGTACCCAGCCAGATCCCACAGAGAATTACTTGGACCAAGGAGGCTACAAGGATGACAGAGGTGGAAATGCCAGGTCCCAGGCACACCCACACCCTGCCCCCTGGCCTGGTGACCCTGAAGGCCAGGGCCACAGTGAGTTTTAGCCAGGACGGAAGAGACGGCCATGGTGAACACGACGGCAAAAGTGGTCTGGCGGAGGAGGCAGGTGGCAACGGTGGGACGGCCAAGGAAGAGCAAGGGGCAGATGGCACAAAGAGCAAGAGAGGCCAGGGAGCGTGTAGCTGAGAGCCCTGTTGTTGGCCCTGACGACAGGTGTGTCCTGGTATTTCAGGAATACCACCAGGACCAACAATGCCAGGGTAGCTAGTGTGAGTGCTGCTGAGGTCAGCATGAGCCTCAGGGGCTCATCAAAGGCCAGGAAATTCTCAGTCCTGGGGAGGCAGTGGTCTCTGGCATGGCTGGAGTACTGGTCCATAGGGCAGAGAAGACACCACTTCATGTCTATTGGAGACACAGAACCCACCTCTATAATGTGATCTTAATACCATCAGCTACATGGAGGGAGGAGCCCTATGTGGCAGCAGTCTCATGAACATTGCATTTGTATTATTTATGAGTTGTTAGTAGCTACCAGAGCTGAATGGGCCACACTAGAGCCTGAGGCATGAGGAAATATGTGTGTCCCTGTATACATGATTTTATGTTATTATTATTTTTTAAATTTCATTTTGATGAAAATACACATAACAAGACATATGCCACCTCAGTGATTTCTACCTGTACAGTTCAGCAACATTGATTATATTCTTCAAGTAGTGCTATCTTTTTCCAAATCATCCCACCATCATTAACATAAACTCAATACCCGCTAATCAAAAACTATACCTTTCCCGTTTGTCTTAAGCCGAGTTCTCAAGAGAAGCAAAACCAGTAATGTGTGTAAACATATACATAGAGAGAGATTTATATCAAGGAAACAGGCTATGAGGTTGTACAAGCTAGAACATCCCAAGTCTGTGGATCAGGATAGAGGCTTCTCCTAATGCATGTAGCTGCAGGAGCTAGTGAACCCAAGATCGGCAGGTTGGAGAGCAGGGCTCTTGCTCATAGGCTGTGAAGATCAATGAATCCAAAGTTCAGCAGGTAAGCTACTAGCTCAAGTCCCAAGAAGCAGAGGTCGGATGAACTGGGGCCAACTGCAAGATCCAGAGCGAGGAAAAAGCCCAGAGCGTCTGTATATATTCAGATACAGGCCATATGCCCAAGGAAACTCCCTTTCAACTGATTGGCTACTCATAGCAGATCCCATCATGGCAGTGATCACGTATAAGCACTGAGATTCATGGCCCAGCCAAGCTGACACACAATCTTAACCATCACATCCTCCCTCTCACCTTTGGTAACCAACAATAATCTTTGCTTTTTTCTATGTATTTGCTTGTTTCATACAAGTGAGATCATGCAATATTTGTCCTTTGTGTGCTTTTCATTTTAATGGCTAATTTTCCCAAATAGTAGTAGTAGCTATTCTTATTAGAAAATCTCACCAATTCTGTCACCCTTCGTTTTTTGGATTACAAGAGATACCACCACACTCCTGACAGAAAAGACTGAAATGAAAAATCCTAACAACTTCAGGACTGGTGAAGATAGGGACTGTGCTATGCTGAATAATGGCTCCCAAAGATGTCTGTGTCCTAGTTCCTGGAACCTGTGAACATGTTATGTTACATGGCAAAAGGGATATGGCAGATAGAATTAAGGTTGCTAATGAGCAGAACTTAAAATTGGATATACCCTGGATAACCTGCGTGGCCCAGAGTAATCACATGAGCCCTTAAAAGTGGAATGGGCATGTCTTCGTTCTCTAGTGCTGGTACAACAGAAATACCACAAGTGGATGGCTTTAACAAACAGAAATTTATTTTCTCAGTTCAGGAAGCTAGAAAAGCAAATTCAGAGCACTGGCTCTAGGGGAAGGTTTTCTCTCTCTGTTGGCTCTGGGAAAAGGTTCTTGTCTCTTTAGCTTCTGTTTCCTGGTTGCTTGGCGATCTCCCTGTGGCTTGGCCTGTACCTTGCCCCATCTCTGCTTGCTCACTTGCTTGTTTAATCTTTTATATCTCAAAAGGGATTGACTCAAGACACACCCTACACTAATCCCGCCTCATTAACATAACAAAGAAAACCCATTCCCAAACGGGATTATAACTATAGGCATATAGGTTAGGATTAATACACATATTTTTGGGAGTCACAATTCAATCCATAGATGGGCAGAAAAAAAGAAAATGTTCATTAGTGGATGAAAGGATAAACAATGTAGCATATTCAGGCAATGGAATACTACTCAGCCATAAAGAGAAATGAAGTTCTGATGAATGGCACAACATGGATGAACCTTAAAAACATCATGCTGAGTGAAATAAACCAATCGAAAAAAAAATTGCTGTATAATCTCACAGGACAAAAGAAAATATATAGAAACCAAAGATTACTACTGGTTGCCAAGGGGTGGGAAGGAGGGGTAAAGGGGAAGCTTTTGATTAGAGGCATTGAATTTATGTCACTGGTGGCAGAAATATTTGGAAAAAGACGGTGATAATGTGGGACAACAAGAAAAATGTAATGAAAGTCATTAAATTGCAAATGTGGAAGTTGTGCCAGCAAAAGTTTTGGCTTGATTATTTTCACAAAAATTTAAAAACAAAACAGAAGTTTGCCTAAGCGCAATTCTTAGAATGACTTCCTGGCCAGCCCCCTTCAGCTCTATGTCAGGTCCCACACCTGAAGCCCTGAGGCCACAGTGACCCCCTGGATTGGGATTTTGAGATGCTCGGGGTGCCTTTGATGGCCTCTGAGATTCAGACTCTAGGAGCCCTCACCTGTCTGGTTTGCAAATTGCCCCTCGGGGCAGGGTCTGCACTCGAAACAAGAGTTGGGGGCACCCTGTTGGGGGATCTGGCTGAAGTCTGGAGTGCAACTGGTGCTGCAAACAGAGCAAGGGACCTGAGGACAGAGAAGCAGAGGCGTCACCAGTGACCAAGCTGGAACACAGTCCGTCCTGACCCAGAGTGGTCGTGCCAGTTTGCTTCCACACACAGGAAGAGGAGGCCTCTTTGGGAAACAATCTCAGTGATATCAGAGGAGAAAGAATGGATATGACCAACAGAAGTATGTTGTTGTTGTTGCGGGCTGTTGAGTCAATTCTGACTTAGGGCAAGCCCAAGTGACAGAGTAGAACTTCCCGACAGGATTTCCTGGTTGTAATGTTTATGGAGCCCTTGGGTTGGCTCCAACAGCCAAACTTTTGGTTAGCAGTTGAGCATTTAACCATATTGCCACTAGGGCTCCTTCCACACAAGTATAAAAGAGATAAGCCTTGGGAGGACACCGCCTGGCTCCCCCAGTCTTCTTGGCTCCCCTCAGCCCCTCACTGGGTGTGGGAAAGCTTAGTAACATGGCGTCAAAGAGTACTTGTCCTGTCTCTCTGAGGCTCCTACATTGAGACCTGCAAGGGTTGCTACTTTCATACCCCTGTTGTAAACCCTCCTGTCTTGCAGGAGTTGCAAAGGGATGTTTTTGCCTTCCTCAGCCCACCTCCCACCTCTAGGCAGTCATGGAGAGGGAGCCTGGGGACGAGAATGCCTTTGAGAGAAGTGTGGGAGGCTGGGTTTCCTCTACCCGCAGAGGAGAGCAGAGTGCCCTCCCCAGTTCAATCTAATTGAAAGGGACTTCAAAAGGATCCCCTGAAAGCTTGGTCTGTGTGCCCTGGATTTGAGGAGTCCAGAGACAGGAGCCAGACTCTAAAGGCCAACACAACTATAGGTACCTCCCGGAACACAGGAAGGCACAGTTGCTGTGGAGGAGCCTGAACCTCTATTCAGGTGGCCATAGGGCAGTGTAGGGGTTCCTCTGAGCCAGAATGGAAAGCTGGACAAAGATGTTCCAAGACTGCAACTACATTTGTTAATAAATAAAATGAAAACACCTGTCCTGCCCACCTACAAGGTGCTCTGTGGGAACACATTTGGTGAAGTGTAATACTGTCCTCCCTGGTAAATCGTCACCTCCTCACTCAACAGGTCTTTGAATATGAACGTGAAGAAAAATGCTGTAGTGGTAACTCCCAGTGCAGACTCTACTTCCATTTCTGTGGCCCTGACAGTTTCATTTCTGATAGTGAGTAAATGCCTTTTCTCCCCTCAGGGAAGGTCTAGAGGCTCAATAGAATGGCTGAGGTACGAGTGGCCCAATTTAGAGCCCCACCCTTTTCATCAGTTCAAGAGGGGCTTGGACCATTGGCCTCTGAGTTCCTCTCTGATTCTAATACCCCAGGACTGGGGTCACCCATGCACCCAGGTGACTCACCTGCGGCTCTTCCTTTGTCCAGTGGATGGTCACTCTGTCCCCTGAAGAGGATCTATGGTCAGTGGTGCCGATGTGGACAAAGTGGAATAAGTCCTCAGGGGTTTTCTGCCCTTGGAGAATGTCAAATTCTGTAACTATATCTCCATTGGCATCAAAAATGATATCTTTCCCATCAGGGGTCTTGAAATGCACCTTCCTGAGGTGATGCAGAATCTGAAGGAAGGAAAGATGATGTCATTGATGGGCTGAGGCTGCCCCTGGGGTCTGTCCAAAATGGCTTAAGGCACAGGAGACTCAGGGCCCATGAAAATGAATACTTTAGGGGGCCCATGAAAAAAAATTTTTTTTAACTTCTTTTATAAGCAGAAGAAAAAATGAATAAAGTAGTATATTTGAATGTATGTTAATGAATCTAGCTGGGATTATATCTGTTTTGTATCAAGACAGTGGTAAAGTAGAGCGTTTTATATTTTTTAATGGAAAAAGTGATGCCCAGTTAAATTTGAATGTCAAATAAATTAATTTTTTTTTAGGTGTACATATAGCCTATGCAATGCTTTGGATATTCTTATAGTAAAAAGTTATTTGTAGTTTATTTGAAATTAAAATTTTGGACACATATTCAAAAAAAGTGTTCACTATTTATCTGATCAGTAGTTGGAAAATATGGCCTTGGTGATAGAAATGACCCCAGAGATTGAATGATAGAATTTTGCCAGACCAACAACTTCGTCTTTGCAAATACCTTTTTTCAACAGCATAAATGGCGACTACACACATGGACCTTGCCAAATGGAATACACAGAAATTAAATCACATACATCCGTGGAAAAGAGACAACAGAAAAGCTCAATATCATCAGTCAGAACACGGGAAGGCGAAAACTGCAGAAGAGATCATCAATTGCTCAAATGCAAGTCCAAGTTGAAGCTGAAGAAAATCAAAACGAGTCCATGAGAGCCAAAAGACGACACTGAGTATACCCCACCTGAATTCAGAGACCATCTGAAGAATAAATTTCATGCATTGAACACTAATGACCGAAGACCAGATGAGTTGTGGAATGACATCAAGGAGATCATTAATGAAGAAAGCAAGAGACCATTAAAAAGACAGGAAAGAAAGAAAAGACCAAAATGGATGTCAGAAAAGACTCTGAAACTTGCTCCTTAACATGGAGTAGCTAAAGTGATTGGAAGAAATGATGAAGTAAAAGAGCTGAACAGAAGATTTCAAAGTTCAGCTAGAGAAGGCAAAGTATTATAAGAAAATGTGCAAAGTTCTGGAGTTGGAAAACCAAAAGGGAATGACACACTCAGCATTTTCAAGCTGAAAGGACTGAAGAAAAAAATTCAAGCCTTGAGTTGCAATATTGAAGAATTCTATGGGGAAATTATTAAATGATCCAGGAAGCATCAAAAGAAGATGGACGGGATACACAGAGCCACTGTACCAAAAAGAATTGGTCAACTTTCAACCATTTCAGGAGGCAGCATGTGATCAAGAACCAATGGTACTGAAGGAAGAAATCCAGGCTGCACTGAAAGCACTGGTGAAAAACAAGGCTCCAGGAATTGATGGAATACCAACTGAGACGTCTCAACAAACGGATGAAACGCTGGAGGTGTTACTCATCTATTGTCTATGCTGAAAATTTGAAAGACAGCTACCTGGCAAACTGACTGGAAGAGATCCATATTTGTGCCCATTCCTAAGAAAGGTGATCCAACAGAATGTGGAAATTATCAAACAATATCATTAATATCACACATTAGTAAACTTTTCCTGAAGATCATTCAAAAGTGGTTGCAGCAGTACATCGACAAAGAATTGCCAGAAAGTCAGCCTGGATTCAGAAGAGAACGTGGAAGGAAGAATATCATTGCTGATGTCAGATGGATCCTCGTTGAAAGAAGAGAATACCAGAAAAATGTTTACCTATATTTTACTGACTATGCAAAGGGATTCTACTGTGCAGATCATAACAAATTAAGGATAACATTGTGAAGAGCGGGAATTTCAGAATACTTAATTATGCTCATGTGAAACTTGTTCACAGACGAAGAGGTGGTCATTCGAACAGACCAAGGAAAGATGTGCATCAGAATTGAATCCTTTCACGATACTTATTTGATCTGTGTGCTGAGCAAAGCAAATAAACTGAGAGACAGGACTGTATGAAAAAGAACTGGGCATCAGGATCAGAGGAAGACTCATTAATAACCTGTGATATGTAGATGACACAACGTTGCTTGCTGAAAGTGAAAAGGACTTGAAGCACTTACTGAAGAGGATTAAAGACTACAGCCTTCGGTATGGATTACACCTCAACATAAAGAAAACGAAAATCCTCTCAACTGGACCAATGCACAACATCATGATAAACAGAGAAGAGATTCAAGTAGTCAAGGATTTTATTTTACTTGGATCCAGAATCAGTGGCCATGGAAACAGCAGTCAAAAAAATCAAACTACGCATTGGCATTGGACAGGGCAAATCTACTGCAAAAGATCTGTTTAAAGTGTTAAAAAGCAAAGATGTCACTTTAAGGACTAAGGTGTGCCTGACTCGAGCTATGGCATTTTCCATGGCCTCCTATGCATGTGAAAGCTGGACAGTGAATAAGGAAGACCAAAGAAGAACTGAGGCCTTTGAATGATGGTGTTGGTGAGGAATATTGAATATACCATGGACTGCCAGAAGAAGGAAGAATTCTGTCTAGGAAGAAGTACAGCCAGAACGCTCCTTAGAAGCAAGGAATGTCAGACTTTATCTCACATACTTTGGACATGTTCAGGAGGGACTAGTACCTGGAAAAAACCCTGTGCCTGGAGAAGGACATTATGCCCTATTGGTGTAGTGGTTAAGAGCTTTGCTGCTCACCAGAAGGTCAGCAGTGCAAATCCACCAGTTGCTTCTTGGCAACCTTTTGGGGCAGTTCTACTCTGTCCTATGGGGTTGCTGTGAGTCAGAACTGACTCAACCGCTCCTAAAAACAACAATGTAGAGGGTCTGTGAAAAAGAGGAAGAAGCTCAACAAGATGGATTGACACAGGGATGATGCACGGCTGGGCAGTATTTCGTTCTGCTGTACACAGGGTTACTGTGAGTGAGAAGTGACTTGATGGCACGTAACAACAACATTTATTTGAAATTCAAATTTGGGATGGCTTTATACCCAAAATTTAGGAAGCCCTGGTGGTGCAATGGTTAAAGCGATTGACTGGTAACCAAGAGTCAGTGGTTTGAAACCACCAGTGGCTCCGAGATAGAAAGATGTGGTAGTCGTCGTCCATAAAGATTTACAGCTTTGGAAACCCTATGGGGTTGTGATGAGTCAGAATTGACTTGATGGCAGTGGGTTACACTAAAAAATTATCCACTGTTTATCTGAAATTCAAATTTGTGGCAGACATATCAAAAATTATTTGCTATTTATCTGAAATTCAGGTTTAACTGGGCACCCTGTCTTTGCTAAATAAAATAACTGTAAATAGAAGTGACTTGTCTGAGGTCATACAGTTAGAGTGGACTCCTCCTCCTGCGCTCTTTCTAACATGCCTCTCAGCTGTAAACATAAAGTATTCTCGATGAAGAGCCCTATCTGTGTTCTACCTCTGTGTCTGGTACAGAGGGAGCGCCCACTCCCTTGCTCTTCCCTGAATCATCCACACTTTTCCCTCTTACTGCCAGGGCTGAAAGCGTCGAGAGTCTACACATCGCCCATCATCATGCTCACAGGTGATCAGGTCCTGCAGAGCGTGGGCAACACAGTAGACTGCTGGGTATGTGGGGTGCAAGTTACTCACATTCTGGAAAGGGTACTTGTGGCCTGTTAGACTCTCATTCCCTGAGCAGAATCGGACCCCTCCTGCAGCTGTACTGTTCTCTGCTGGCCCTGGGCTCCTGTAGGGCCATGTCCATCCAAAGGTGACCTCCCAGAACCTCTGGGTGAGTATGTCTTCTGGTGTCCAGGCAGGGTGTAGGTGAGCGAGGAATTCCAGGAAGCCGGGGACCTGGCGGTGGTGCAGCAGCTTAAGGCCGAAGGAGCTCTGTAGGACCTGGGAGATGCCTGGGATTGCCAGGGCCAGCATGCTGTGCAGTGTGTCCTGGCTGACCCATATCCGGCCCACAACCCCACTTCCCAACAGCCCCTGCAGAACAAGTTGGAAATTTTTATTACTCAGGAAGACCAGAATGGCCTTTGCAGTGCAGGCTTTCATTCTGTGGACGATGGCACGGGTCTTCTCCAGGGACTCTTGGGAAGGGACATGGAGGTTGAACTCAATACATACGTGGGCCTGAACCAGTTCCTGGGTCGCTAGAGCACTGCCCTGCTGGCCATAGTTATCATCCTGGGCCAGAATGCCCACTCAGGAGTGTCCGAAGTGGAGCACCAGCTGGGCCACCATGTGGGAGCTCGTGAGGTCACTGGCCACTGTCCGCATGAAGGACGGGAACTGGGTCTTGTCGCTGAGGCCAGCCAGAGTGGAAGCGTAGCTGACCTGGGTAGGAAGGGGCCCAGGCAATAAGGATAAGAGGTGAGTATGAGGATGGACCCTGGAGTGGAAGCTGAATCATGGTTTAATTGTCTGGTTTAAATGAGAGAAGGAAGGTAGCAAGAACAGAGCTAGGGGACAACTCTTCCCACTTTGCCTGGGACTTTCCTTGCTTTAGCACTGAGAGTACTGAATCCCAAGAACACCCTCAGTCCTGGGCAATGGGGATGATTGGTCACTGTTATGGATTGAATTGTGTTCCCCAGAATATGTATTGACATTCCTAACCTCTATGCCTGTGGCGGAGCCCCGGTGGTGCAGTGGTTAAGAGTTTGCCTGCTAACCAAAGGTTGGCAGTTTGAATCCACCAGCCACTCCTTGGAAACCCTATGGGGCAGTTCTACTCTCAGGTGGAATCGACTTGACAGCAATGAGTTTGGTTTTGATTTTCTATGCCTGTGGTTATAACCTTATTTGAGAATGGGTAATGTTATGTTAATAAGGCAGGATTAGAGTAGTGTGTATCTTGAGTCGATCTCTTGGGATATAAAAGAGATTACACAAGCATGTAAAAAGTAGTGATGGGGGAAGACAGATGCCAAGCCACATGCAGACTGCCCAGGAACAGAAGCTCAGAAGAGACAAAGATCTTCCTCAGGGGCTGACAGTGAGGGAAAGCCTTCCCCTAGAGCCAGCACCCTGAATTCGGACTTCTAGCCTTCTATACTGTGAGAAAATTAATTTCTGTTTGTTAAAGCCACCGATTTGTGGTATTTCTGTTATAGCAGCACTAGATGACTAAGACAGTCACCCTATTGGAACAGAGCCTGATACATGATCATCTCTCAAGAAACATTAGCAGTTGCTGTTATATTGCCAGCTCCCTGAGTAGTGCAAACAGCTGTGCTTGGCTACTAACCTAAAGGTTGGCAGTTCAAACCCACCCAGCAGTGCCTCAGAAGAAAGGTCTGGTGATCTGGTTTTGTAAAGATTATAGCCAAGAAAACCCTATGGAGAAGTTCTACTCTTTTACATATTGGGCCACCATGAATTGGAATTAACTAGACAGCAACAGGTTTGGTTTGATTATTTTTTCGTTATATTGCATAGTCCAAAGAGCCTTTGCAGGCCGTGGGTGGTACAAATGGTGGAGCCCTGAATTACTAATCCAGAAGTTGATGGTTCAAACCCATCTACAGGCTCCTCAGAAGGAAGGCCTGGAGATCTGCTTTCAAAAGGTGACAGCATTGAAAACACTATGGAGCAGTTCTACTCTGCACACATGGGGTCACCATGAGTTGGAGTCAATACTGAACCACAACTACCACCACCACCAAATTGCTTTCAAAGTTAATGTGGTCATAGATCCCCTGAGACCTTTTTAAAGTGCTGATGCTGATTCATGAGGTGGCTGGTGTGGCCCCGGAGTCTTGGTTTCCAACCTTCTCCCAGGTGACACCTGTACTTCTGGACCTTGGTCTGCACTTTGATTAGCGAGGTCCCACTCCACTAGAGACACAAGGGAATCATGTAGGTAACATTAAAAAATACTGATGTTTTAACCTACTTCACCATCCTATTGTTCCCTCACTAATGAGATTGAGAAACTTTTGGCATGTGTGCATTCTCTCCTTGCATGAGATTATATTTTCAAATTTTTGAAACTGTTGCTCTGATAGTTATGGAGGCTCCACCAAGATGCCCAGGTGGCCTAACTTGCTCTTGCGTGTGTCACGGGCTGGTTAAGCCCCAAAACAACCCATCAGTAAAATGGAAATGATCGCACATCTACTTTATAGGGTTCTTATAAGAATGTGATGAGCTAATGGATGTACCGTGCTTAGAGTAATGCTCAGCTTGCAGAAAAGAGCCAAGGGGTGTAAGCTCTTACTGCTTTCCCTTGTGATGAAAAGCCGAGAGTTCAGACCCAGAAAAAAGGGATATAGCTCCAATTTCACAGCCCAGCTTTGTGCTCATTGCACTTATTCTAAGGTTTTCTTGTATGTGCGGTGAGTGATAATCAATGGCCCATTAACCACTTAGACACAATGATTCCTTTGTAACAATATAACTTCAAGTTTAAAAAAAAAGGATTTAAATAGAAACTCTCATGCACTGGAACTCTTATATACATGCTGGTGGGAATGTAAATGGTGCAGCTGTTTTTTTTTTTTTTTTTATTAACTTTTATTGAGCTTCAAGTGAACATTTACAAATCAAGTCAGTCTGTCACATGTAAGTTTATATACACCTTACTCCGTACTCCCACTTGCTCTCCCCCTAATGAGTCAGTCCTTCCAGTCTCTCCTTTCGTGACAATTTTGCCAGCTTCCAACTCTCTCTATCCTCCCATCCCCCCTCCAGACAGGAGATGCCAACACAGTCTCAAGTGACCACTTGATATAATTAGCTCACTCTTCATCAGCATCTCTCACCTACCCACTGTCCAGTCCCTTTCATGTCTGATGAGTTGTCTTCGGGGATGGTTCCTGTCCTCTGCCAACAGAAGGTTTGGGGACCATGACCGCCGGGATTCCTCTAGTCTCAGTCAGACCATTAAGTATGGTCTTTTTATAAGAATTTGGGGTCTGCATCCCACTGATCTCCTGCTCCCTCAGGGGTTCTCTGTTGCGCTCCCTGTCAGGGCAGTCGTCAATTGTGGCCGGGCACCAACTAGTTCTTCTGGTCTCAGGATGATGTAGGTCTCTGGTTCATGTGGCCCTTTCTGTCTCTTGGGCTCTTAGTTGTCCTGTGACCTTGGTGTTCTTCATTCTCCTTTGCTCCAGGTGCGTCGAGACCAATTGATGCATCTTAGATGGCCGCTTGTTAGCATTTAAGACCCCAGATGCCACATTTCAAAGTGGGATGCAGAATGTTTTCATAATAGAATTATTTTGCCAATTGACTTAGAAGTCCCCTTAAACCATGGTCCCCAAACCCCCGCCCTTGCTCCGCTGACCTTTGAAGCATTCATTTTATCCCGGAAACTTCTTTGCTTTTGGTCCAGTCCAGTTGAGCTGACCTTCCATGTATTGAGTATTGTCCTTCCTTTCACCTAAAGCAGTTCTTATCTACTAATTAATCAGTAAAAAACCCTCTCCCACCCTCCCTCTCTCCCCGCCTCGTAACCACAAAAGTATGTGTTCTTCTCAGTTTATACTATTTCTCAAGATCTTATAATAGTGGTCTTATACAATATTTGTCCTTTTGCCTCTGACTAATTTCGCTCAGCATAATGCCTTCCAGGTTCCTCCATGTTATGAAATGTTTCAGAGATTCGTCACTGTTCTTTATCCATGCGTAGTATTCCATTGTGTGAATATACCACAATTTATTTATCCATTCATCCGTTGATGGACACCTTGGTTGCTTCCAGCTTTTTGCTATTGTGAACAGAGCTGCAATAAACATGGGTGTGCATATATCTGTTTGTGTGAAGCCTCTTGTATCTCTAGGGTATATTCCGAGGAGTGGGATTTCTGGGTTGTAGGGTAGTTCTATTTCTAACTGTTTAAGATAATGCCAGATAGATTTCCAAAGTGGTTGTACCATTTTACATTCCCACCAGCAGTGTATAAGAGTTCCAATCTCTCCGCAGCCTCTCCAACATGTATTATTTTGTGTTTTTTGGATTAATGCCAGCCTTGTTGGAGTGAGATGGAATCTCGTCGTGGTTTTAATTTGCATTTCTCTAATAGCTAATGATGGAGAGCATTTTCTTATGTATCTGTTAGCTGCCTGAATGTCTTCTTTAGTGAAGTGTGTGTTCATATCCTTTGCCCACTTCTTGATTGGGTTGTTTGTCTTTTTGTGGTTGAGTTTTGACAGAATCATATAGATTTTAGAGATCAGGCGCTGGTCAGAGATGTCATAGCTGAAAATTCTTTCCCAGTCTGTAGGTGGTCTTTTTACTCTTTTGGTGAAGTCTTTATATGAGCATAGGTGTTTGATTTTTAGGAGCTCCCAGTTATCTGGTTTCTCTTCGTCATTTCTGGTAATGTTTTGTATTCTGTTTATGCCTTGTATTAGGGCTCCTAAAGTTGTCCCTATTTTTTCTTCCATGATCTTTATCATTTTAGTCTTTATGTTTAGGTCTTTGATCCACTTGGAGTTAGTTCTTGTGCTTGGTGTGAGGTATGGGTCCTGTTTCATTTTTTTGCAAATGGATATCCAGTTACGCCAGCACCATTTGTTAAAAAGACTATCTTTTCCCCAATTAACTGACTCTGAGCCTTTGTCAAATATCAGCTGCTCGTATGTGGATGGATTTATATCTGGGTTCTCAATTCTGTTCCACTGGTCTATGTGCCTGTTTTTGTACCAATACCAGGCTGTTTTGACTACTGTGGCTGTATAACAGGTTCTGAAATCAGGTAGAGTGAGGCCTCCCACTTTCTTCTTCTTTTTCAGTAATGCTTTGCTTATCCGAGGTTTCTTTCCCTTCCATATGAAGTTGGTGATTTGTTTCTCTATCCCCTTAAAATATGACATTGGAATTCGGATCGGAAGTGCATTGTATGTATAGATGGCTTTTGGTAGAATAGACATTTTTACTATGTTAAGTCTTCCTATCCATGAGCAAGGTAGGTTTTTCCACTTAAGTATGTCCTTTTGAATTTCTTGTAGTAGAGCTTTGTAGTTTTCTTTGTGTAGGTCTTTTACATCCTTGGTAAGATTTATTCCTAAGTATTTTATCTTCTTGGGGGCTACTCTGAATGGTATTGATTTGGTTATTTCCTCTTCGATGTTCTTTTTGTTGATGTAGAGGAATCCAAGTGATTTTTTATGTTTATCTTATAACCTGAGACTCTGCCAAACTCTTCTATTAGTTTCAGTAGTTTTCTGGTGGATTCGTTGGGGTTTTCTGTGTATAAGATCATGTCATCTGCAAATAGAGATAATTTTACTTCCTCTTTGCCAATCTGGATGCCCTTTATTTCTTTTTCTAGCCTAATTGCACTGGCTAGGACTTCTAGCACAATGTTGAATAAGAGTGGTGATAAAGGGCATCCTTGTCTGGTTCTCGTTCTCAAGGGAAATGCTTTCAGGTTCTCTCCATTTAGAGTGATGTTGGCTGTTGGCTTTGCATAGATGCCCTTTATTATGTTGAGGAATTTTCCTTCAATTCCTATTTTGGTGAGAGTTTTTATCATAAATGGGTGTTGGACTTTGTCAAGTGCCTTTTTGGCATCAATTGATAGAATCATGTGGTTTTTGTCTTTTATTTATGTGGTGGATTACATTAATGATTTTTCTAATATTAAACCAGCCTTGCATAAAAAAAATTTTTTTTTTTTTTATCCTTGCATAAAAAATCCCACTTGGTCGTGGTGAATTATTTTTTTGATATGTTGTTGAATTCTATTGGCTAGAATTTTGTTGAGGATTTTTGCATCTATGTTCATGAGGGATATAGGTCTGTAATTTTCTTTTTTTGTAATGTCTTTACCTGGTTTTGGTATCAGGGAGATGGTGGCTTCATAGATTGAGTTGGGTGGTATTCCGTCATTTTCTATGCTTTGAAATACCTTTAGTAGTAGTGGTGTTAACTCTTCTCTGAAGGTTTGGTAGAACTCTGCAGTGAAGCCGTCCGGGCCAGGGCTTTTTTTTGTTGGGAGTTTTTTGATTACCGTTTCAATCTCTTCTTTTGTTATGGGTCTATTTAGTTGTTCTACTTCTGTATGTGTTAGTTTAGGTAGGTAGTGTGTTTCTAGGAATTCATACATTTCTTCTAGGTTTGCAAATTTGTTAGAGTACAATTTTTCATAATAATCTGATATGATTCTTTTAATTTCAGTTGGGTCTGTTGTGATGTGGCCCATGTGGTTTCTTATTCGGGTTATTTGTTTCCTTTCCTGTATTTCTTTAGTCAGTGTAGCCAATGGTTTATCAATTTTGTTAATTTTTTCAAAGAACCAGCTTTTGGGTTTGTTAATTCTTTCAATTGTTTTTCTGTTCTCTAATTCATTTAGTTGAGCTCTAATTTTTATTATTTGTTTTCTTCTGCTGCCTGATGGATTCTTTTGTTGCTCACTTTCTATTTGTTCAAGTTGTAGGGACAGTTCTCTGATTTTGGCTCTTTCTTCTTTTTGTATGTGTGCATTTATCAATATAAATTGGCCTCTGAGCTCTGCTTTTGCTGTGCCCCAGAGGTTTTGATAGGAAGTATTTTCATTCTCGTTGCATTCTATGAATTTCCTTATTCCCTCCTTGATGTCTTCTATAACCCAGTCTTTTTTGAGCAGGGTATTGTTCATTTTCCAAGTATTTGATTTCTTTTCCCTAGTTCTTCTGTTATTGATTTCTAGTTTTATTGCCTTGTGGTCTGAGAAGATGCTTTGTAATGTTTCGGTGTTCTGGATTCTGCAAAGGTTTGTTTTATGACCTAATATGTGGTCTATTCTAGAGAACGTTCCATGTGCGCTAGAAAAAAAGTATACTTTGCAGCACTTGGGTGGAGAGTTCTGTATAAGTCAATGAGGTCAAGTTGGTTGATTGTTGTAATTAGGTCTTCCGTGTCTCTACTGAGCTTCTTACTGGATGTCCTGTCCTTCTCCGAAAGTGGTGTGTTGAAGTCTCCTACTATAATTGTGGAGGTGTCTATCTCACTTTTCAGTTCTGTTAAAATTTGATTTATGTATCTTGCAGCCCTGTCATTGGGTGCATAAATATTTAATATGGTTATATCTTCCTGATCAATTGTCCCTTTTATCATTATGTAGTGTCCTTCTTTATCCTTTGTGGTGGATTTAAGTCTAAAGTCCATTTTGTCAGAAATTAATATTGCTACTCCTCTTCTTTTTTGCTTATTGTTCGCTTGATATATTTTTTTCCATCCTTTGAGTTTTAGTTTGTTTGTGTCTCTAAGTCTAAGGTGTGTCTCTTGTAGGCAGCATACAGACGGATCGTGTTTCTTTATCCAGTCCGAGACTCTCTGTCTCTTTATTGGTGCATTAGTCCATTTACATTCAGCATAATTATAGATAAATAAGTGTTTAGTGTTGTCATTTTGATGCCTTTTTATGTGTGTTGTTGACAATTTCATTTTTCCACTTACTTTTTCGTGCTGAGACGTTTTTCTTAGTAAATTGTGAGATCCTCATTTTCATAGTGTTTGACTTTATGTTTGTTGAGTTGTTATGTTTTTCTTGGCTTTTATCTTGAGTTATGCAGTTGTTATACCTCTTTGTGGTTACCTTAATATTTACCCCTATTTTTCTAAGTAAAAACCTAACTTGTATTGTCCTATATCGCCTTGTATCACTCTCCATATGGCAGTTCTATGCCACCTGTATTTAGTCCCTCTTTTTGATTATTGTGATCTTTTATGTATTGACTTCAATGATTCCCTGTTATGAGCATTTTCTTTTAATTAATCTTAATTTGTTTTTGTGATTTCCCTATTTGAGTTGATATCAGGATGTTCTGTTTTGTGACCTTGTGTTGTGCTGGTATCTGATATTATTGGTTTTCTGACCAAACAATTTCCTTTAGTATTTTTTGTAGCTTTAGTTTGGTTTTTCCAAATTCTCTAAACTTGTGTTTATCTGTAAATATCTTAATTTCACCTTCATATTTCAGAGAGAGTTTTGCTGGATATATGATCCTTGGCTGGCAGTTTTTCTCCTTCAGTGCTCTGTATATGTCATCCCATTGCCTTCTTGCCTGCATGGTTTCTGCTGAGTAGTCTGAACTTATTCTTATTGATTCTCCCTTGAAGGAGACCTTTCTTTTCTCCCTGGCTGCTTTTAAAATTTTCTCTTTATCTTTGGTTTTGGCAAGTTTGATGATAATATGTCTTGGTGTTTTTCTTTTTGGATCAATCTTAAATGGGGTTCGATGAGCATCTTGGATAGATATCCTTTCGTCTTTCATGATGTCAGGGAAGGTTTCTGTCAGCAGATCTTCAACTATTTTCTCTGTGTTTTCTGTCCTCCCTCCCTGTTCTGGGACTCCAATCACATGCAAGTTATCTTTCTTGACAGAGTCCCACATGATTCTTAGGGTTTCTTCATTTTTTTAAATTCTTTTATCTGATTTTTTTTCAGCTATGTTGGTGTTAATTCCCTGGTCCTCCAGATTTCCCAGTCTGCATTCTAATTGCTCGAGTCGTGCAGCTGTTTTTGAAAACATCTGGCAGTTCGTCAAAAGGTAAAGCATAGAGTTACCATGTGACCTGGCAATTTCACTCCTAGGCACATACCCAAGAGAAAAGAAAGCCCACGTTCAAAAAAACCTTGCACGTGAATGTCCATGGTAGCATTGTTCATAATAGCCCAAACTTGGAATGTGTCAATCAGGCTATGAATGTATACATAGAACATAGTGTATCCATACAATGAAATATTATTTGTTGGTAAAAAGAAATGAAGTACTGACACATGTTGCCACATGGAGGAAACTTGAACACACTAGGCCAAGTGAAGGATGCCAGACACTAAAGGCCCTGTATTACTGCATTGGTATAAAATGTTCAAAATAGGCAAATCTGTATAGACCGAAAGTAGATTAGTAGTTTGCTGGGAGTTGGGAGGGTCAGGAAGACTGGGGCATGACAGCTAATGGGCACAGAGTTCCTTTTTGGAGCGAGGAAAACATGGAATTAGATTGTACTGGAAGTTCTGAATTAGATTGTAGTGATGGTTGCACAGCTCTGTGAATATACTAAAAACCGTTGTGCTCTATACTTCCACAGGGTGAATTATATGGCCTGTGAACTATATCTCAATAAAGCTCTCAAAAACATAGGAATGCAAGGAGAAAGGGTAGCACTTGGAGAGACAACCATCATGGGAATGGCCCCAAACATCTGAACTTTGGGAAACACTTCAGGGTACAGTGAGGCTGGTTGACCTTGAGCCCGGCTGCCTGGGTTGAAATCCTGGCTCCAGCCCCTCCTGGCTGGGTGAGCTTGAACCCACCATTCACTTTCTCTAAACATGTTTCTTTATCGGAACAATGGAAATTGTGGTTTCCTCATGACAAGGCATGGCAAGGAGTGAGAATATTGTCAGGCATGCAAAGTATTACCAGGGAACCTGGCCCTGTGGAATCAGGGTCTCAATATCACCATCACTGGTGGCATTACCATCATTATTGTTAGTGAGGGAAAAAGGCTTTGGCAAAGGAGACTCACCTGGGGGAATTTGTGGAGCCCCAGCAACCTGGCCAAGGGGATGGACACGGCAGACCGTGTGTCTCTGACCAGGGCAACTCGGGGAGGGCTGGCCTGACACGTGTAGTTGGGGATGGGTTCCTCCTGGCCCGTGAGGAAGGCCATGGCCTCGTGGAGGGCTCCAGACACCAAGTCCCCGGAGTTCCAGATGGAGAAGCCCAGTGTGAGGTTGGGCAGCAGGCGGGAGTCTCTGTTGATCTCCTCAGTGGCAAAGACCAAGCCCTGGGACACCAGGTAGCCCCATATGTTAAGGCTGAGGGAAAGAGACGTCCCTGTTCAGCTTTTGCTACTAGTGCAGGAGGTGATAAATGTGAAATCTTTTCTTCCTTTTTCAGATTCGCTGGTCTTATGGGTTGAATTGTGTCCCCCCAAAATGTGTGTCGACTTGGTTAGGCCATGATTCCCAGTACTGTGTGATTATCTATCATTTTGTCATCTGTTGTGATTTTCCTATGTGTTGTAAACCCTGCCTCTATGATGATGTTAATGACCCAGGATCAGAGGCAGTTATGTTAATGAGACAGGACTCAATCTACAAGATTAGGTTGTATCTTTTGTCAATCTCCTGAGATATAAAAGACAGAAGTGAACAGAAAGACAGGGACCTCATACCACCAAAAAAGTAGTGCCAGGAGCAGAGTGTATCCTTTGGACCCAGGGTCCCTGCACCGAGAAGCTCCTAGACCAGGACATGGATCTTCCTCCAGAGTCAACAGAGAGAGAGAAAGCCTTCCCCTGGGGCTGGCATCCGGAATTCAGACTTCTAGCCTACCAGACTGTGAGAGAATAAACTTCTGCTTGGTAAAGCCATCCACTGGTGGTATTTCTGTTATAGCAGCACGAGATAACTAAGGCAACAGGAAACACGACTTTGGCAAAGGAGCCCTGACTGCCCAATGGTTAAGCACTCGACTGCTAATCAAAACATTGACAGTTGGAACCCACCCTGTGCCTCCACAGGAGAAAGGCCTGGTGATCTGCTCCAGTGAAGTTCAAAGCCTAGGAAACCCTATGGGGCAGTTTTATTCTGTCATATGGAATTGCTATGAGTTGGAATCGACTGGATGGCACATAACAACAAGGGCTTAGACGTATTCACAAAGACGCCGCACAGACAATAACCCTGTCTCTTCTGCCCTTCATCACATATACAAAACATTTTTACTGACACTTATCTTTAATCTGTGCAGGTGCTCCAATTTTCTAAGTTGACTCTCCTTCTGATAAATTTAAGTTTTAACTGCTACATATATTTTGCCTCTGCCTGACTTGATAGAATCATAAAATGAATGACCAGCTTCAACTTCAAAGTAAAACGGGAAAAAGAATAAAAATGATTTGTTCTGTTTCATTTCTCCTTATTTTCTGTTACGAAAAAATCCTAGCCTGTCTTTTGGGGGAGAAATTTTCCTAGTTACAGGGAAGTTGCTGCCCATTCGTAGATCCGTAAACCAAATGAAATTTCAAATTATAACATAGCACAGATTTTCTTTTTTTTGACGGAAGAGAACAGAATGTTGTCAGTGATTCCTAGGTATATATCTAGGGGAATGGAGAAAAATGTCCACATAGAAACTTTTATGTGAATGTTCAGACCAGCGTTATTTATAATCATCAGAAAGGACTGCAAAGACTATCAGGAAACCCACACAGAAAAGGGTGCCGTGGACAGAAGGGAATCCTGGGGCTGACTAGTTCTTGAAGAGATTTGTTCACTCAACAAACATTTTTTGGAGACTACCATGTGCCTGGTACTGTTATAGGCACTGAGGGTCTGGCACTGAACAAGAGGGAAGAGCATTCTGGGTCTACAGTGTGGGGACAACACTGGTGACAATTAATTAGCCCATGTTTAAACAGAGACAAATACGAGCAAGAAAACACAGAATAGGAGATGAGGTCAGGTAGGGACCAAGGGATGGACAGATGAGCAATCTGACAAACAGGATAAACCCTGACCATCCAGTTGGGATTCTGAGAAACAGCAAGTGTCTGAGGTTTTAGAGAAAGACCTCTGAAGGTGCCCCCAGTCTTCAGAGACTCCCAACCTACTACCCTAGCAGCCAGTTACTTTGAGGATGCCAAGGCAGCTGGTGGAGAAGTAAACTTGAGCAGGGAGACTTCATCAAAGTAGAAGATGGCGAAGGTGCCTCCAACCACCACATCCCCAGGCTGTTCAAAGCAGAGCCTCTTCCCTGCTGATCCCCAGCTTGTTGGCTTAGAAAGTGACACCCCAGAGAAGGACTCCATGATGGCAAGGAGCAGGGAGTACAGCCACATGCCTGAGAAGGTGGCTGAGTAGCACCTGCAGGTGGCACCTGCATTCGCCATATTTGCCATGCCTCAAGAAGACTGGGCTTTTATCTGGGAGTTCACCCTTCACTCCTGCGCCTGGGGCCATGGACACATCTGGACTCTACCCAGCCTCAGAGGAAACCAAGGCAACCAGAGTTTGGGAGGAACAGGGGTGGTGGGGCCAGGACTGAGCAGCCACTACATCCCAGGGCCATTAAAGGTTTCATCTCTTGCCATTTGACCCCTTTTCCTGCCCCTAGGCCATAGCTAACAGCTCTGAGGCCTCATCTGTTGTCTTCAGGGAGGGGTTGGATTGGTCCTCAGAGGCTCCTCAAGCCTAGAAGCAGCTGTGCTCAAGTCTCCTGGTCAAGGTGTTTAGAGAGAGGCCCTGTGTGGGGATAAGTGGTAAGGAGTTTCCTGACCCACTCCTGCCACGACTAACAGTGTATAGAGATGGAGAATATCCCTAGAGCTGCAGGTGTCCATGGGCAGGCACCTCCCATGTTAGGGACACCATTTTCACTGAATGGAAAGCCCCAAGCAGAGACAATGCATTTTCAACTCCAGAAGGTGGCTCGAGGATTAGCACAGTTATTTGTCAGGAAGGCTAGTTCCAGGTATGAGAAAGGGCTGGGCTGTGCAGTTTCACAGAGGAAGCAATGTTGGGGTTCACAACCCAAGACATGTGACTGTCACAAGCTGTGTAAGAAGTAAACATGCTCAACATCATTAGCCATCCCGAAAAAGTAAATGAAAGCCACAATGGGGGACCACTTCATACCCACTAGGATGGCTATAAGAAAGTATTAACAAATGTTGGCCAGTAAGTGGAGAATCATGAACCCCCGTAAACTGCTGGTGGGAATGTAAAATGGTGCAACCGCTGTGCAAAACAACTTGATGGTTACTCTAAAGTTAAACATCGAGTTACTACATGCCTCAGGAGTTCCAGTCCTAGGTATACACCCAAGGGAAATGAAAATGTATGTTTACACAAAAAAGTATATATGAACACTCATAGCAGCATTATTCATAATAGCCAAAAAGTGGAAACAACTCAAATGCCTATCAATGAATGAATGGGTAAATAAATTGTGGTATAGTCAAATGAATATTATTTAGCTATAAACGAATGAGGTACTAATACATGCTGCAACATGCATGAACCTTGAAAACATTGTGTTAAATGAAGTCAGTCACAAAAAGCCATTATGGCTTTTTGTGACTGACTTCATTTAGCACAATAAGGATTCTGTTTTGGGCAAAATAAACAAATCCATAGAAACAGAAAGTAATTATTGCCAGTGTCTGTGGGAGAGGAGAATGGATACGAGGTTTGTTTTTGGGGGTGGTGAAAATGTTCTAGATGTAAACCACGATTGTGTTTGCATAAATCTCTGAGTATACTAAGAATTGTATACTTTTAGAGAGCAAATTTTATAGTATGTGAAGCCTATCTCAATAACACTGTTATGAAAGGAAAAATAAGAAGTAAAGACAAAGCAAATTGAATTAAAGATGAACATTCTAGAGCTTACCATGTTGGAGGAGACATCTGCACTGGAGGAATGATCTCCAGTAGGACTAGCCACCAAGGAGGCACCCATGAGGCTTGCTAATTGTCTGCTTGCCTATTTCTGCTGCCTCTGTTAGTATCTGGGGACAACACGTCTGTCCACCCCAGAGGAAGCAATGGGGTCCAGGGAGATGATTAGTTTGTATGCAGAAGGCATTAGTTACAATTCAGAAATTTTACACTACGTTAAGGTTACTCAACCTCAGCACTATGATCATTTTGAAATGGATAAGTCTTTGTCATGAGGAACTATAGAATGTCTTATATGCCAGTTAAAATCATCATCGCCACCACCACCATCATCATTATTACCATGAGAATCAGAATCATGACCACCACTATCACCATCACCATCATCACCACCGTCATCGTTGTCATTACCACCCTGATCATAATCATAATCACCACTGTCATCATCACCACCACCACTACTGTCATTCACACCATCATCATCATATTATTGCCATAACTGGTCCAACAGTGCTCTCATTTCTAATTTTCCAATGTTGTAACGTTGCAAAAAACACCTTCACACTTAACACACATACTTTTTGTATGTTTTTTCCATGAACCATTCTAGAAAAGGTCTTAGGAGAGTCACAAATGGCCTAATTAACAACTCAGAGGGAAAAGCAACACAGGAACCAACAGAACTGCTTTACAAGTAAAACTCGATACTTATGTCATAGTGATTTTTTTTTTCTTCACCATTAGCCCTAAATTAACAAAGGGTATAGCTTTAGAAGATAATTCAAAAATGGTTGTAGAAGTACACCGATAGGGAACTGCCAGAAATTCAAGTCAGATTCAGAAGAGGTCATGAGACAAGGGATATCATCGCTGATGTCAAATGGATCTTGGCTGAAAGCAGAGAATACCAGAAAGATGTTTACCTGTGTTTTATTGACTATGCAAAAGCATTCGACTGTGTGGATCATAACAAATTACGAATAACATTGTGAAGAATGGGAATTCTGGAACACTTACTTGTGCTCTTGAGGAACCTGTACATAGACCAATAGACAACTGTTTGAACAGACAAGAGGATACTGCATGGTTTAAAATCAGGAAAGGTGTGTGTTAGGGTTGTATCCTTTCACCATATTTATTCGATCTGTATGCTGAGCAAATAATCTGAGAAAACGGACTATGTGAAGAAGAACAGGACATCAAGGTTTGGAGGAAGGCTCATTTACAACCTGCAATATGCAGGTGACAAAACCTTGCTCGCTAAAAGTGAAGAGGACATGAAGCACTTACTGATGAAGATCAAAGACCACAGCCTTCAGTATGGATTACATCTCAACACAAAGAAAACAAAAATCCTTAGAACTGGATCAATAAGTAATATCATGATAAAGGGTGAAAATACTGAAGTTGGTCAAGGATTTCATTTTCCTTGGATCCATGATCAATGTCCACGGAAGCAGCAGTTGAGTAATCAAACGACATGCTGCATTGGGCAAACACACTTCAAATGAACTCTTTACAGTGTTGAACAGCAATGATGTCACTTGGAGGACTAAGGTGTGCCCAACTCAAGCCACGGTGTTTTCAATTGCCTTATATACATGCAAAGCTGGACAGTGAATAAGGAAGAGAGAAGAAGAATTGATGGCTTTGAATTATGGTGAAGAATATTGAATACACCATGGTCTGCCAGAAGAACGAACAAATCTGTCTTGGAAGATGTATAACCACCATGCTCCTTAGAAGCAAGGATAGTGAGACCTTGTCTCAAGTACTTTGGGCATATTATCAGGAGGGATCAGTCCTTGGAGAAGGACATCATGCTTGGTTAAGTAGAGGGTCAGTGAAAAAGAGGAAGAATATCAACTAGACAGATTGACACAGTGGCACAACAATGGGCTGAAACATAGTGATAATTGATTGTGAGGATGGCACAGGACCAAACAGTGTTTTGTTCTGTTGTAGATACAAGGTAGCTATTAGTCAGAACCTCCTTGATGGCACCTAACAACAGTACCATTGTCAACAACAACAATAACAAGAACATACCTTTAGAGATATTAACTTTTGATGGGGAGGGACGGTGGGCTGAACCCAGGCGCTGAAGGCAGCAGTCAGGTCAAGGAGTTCACCAGGATAAACTCTGATGCCTTCTAGACAGTTATCGCACCAAAGGGCTCTCCAAGAAGAAATGTCGTCACCAGGAAGACCCAGGTCTCCAAGGTTCCAGGATGGTTCATAAATCATCCTGTAGTAAGGAGTGGTATCAGCCAGAGAAACTCAGAGATGTAATTTCCAGAAAGATTTTGGTTTCTCATATTGTTCTTAGACCACTCTGGTATTGGGCTTTTCTGTCCTAACAGAGAATCAGGCTGAAAAAAAAAAAGCTTCTTCACTTTAAGAAGATGCTTGGTTCAGAGCAGTGTGAAAGCTGCCAGGCCTAGGCCTGGGAATTGGGAGGCAAAGGACATGGTGGGGACAATCCACTTAGGCGCGACTATAACTTACTTCCAGCCCACGTCTGTGTGAGCAAGTTCAAGCTCACCAGTGCTGAATGTTCTGAGCTGGGGGACAAGTCAGATATCCAAATTCTCTAATTCAGGTTCTTAACTGAAGACAGTTTTACTCCCCAAAGGACACTTGGCCATGTCTGGAGACATCTTTGATTATCAAAACTGGGGCAGTGGTGGGCCAGGAATGCTGCTAAACATTCTAGAGCTGCTTGTGTCAAGGACTTATCTAGTCCAAAATGTCAATAGTGCTAAAGTTGAGAAACGCTGATCTAATGTTAAATTTCCCAGTTTGTAAGTAATGCCTTCTATAAGTAATGCCCAAACCAATTATTTCCGTGGGCCTCTTTTGTTACATCTGAGGTGGAGGGACACGTGGTCTCCAGATACTAACAGGGGCATCAGGGCAGGTGAGCAGGCAATTAACCAGCCTCATGTGTGCCCCCTTGGCAGCCCCCTCATTCTTCAACTGCAAATGTTTTCTCCAACATGATAAGTTCTGGAATGTTCTGCTTTAATTCAATTGTCTTCTCTTTACTTCTTATGGAAACCCTGGTGGCACAGTGGTTCAGTGCTAGGGCTGCTAAGCAAAAGGTCAGCAATTCGAATCCACCAGGCACTCCTTGAAAACTCCAGGGGGCAGTTTTACTGTGTCCTGTACGGTTGCTATGAGTCGGAATTGATTCGACGACAACAGGTTTTTTGGTTTTGTTTTTACGTCTTCTTTTTTCAATGACAGTTTTACTGAGATATATTTAATACACATAAAATTCACCCTTTTACACCAGACTTAATGGTCTGACTGAGACTGCAAGGACCCTGGTGGTCATGGCCCCCAGATCTTCTGTTGGCCCAGGACAGGAACCATTCCCAAAGCCAGCTCGTCAGACATGGAATGGACTGGACAGTGGGTTGGAGAGGGATACTGGTGAGGAAGGAGCTACTTGGATCAGGTGGACACTTGAGACTATGTTGGCATCTCCTGCCTGGAGAGGAGATGGTAGGGTAAAGGGAGTTAGAAGCTGGCAAAATAGACACGAAAAGAGAGAGTAGAAGGAGGGACTGGGCTGTTTCATTGGGCAGAGAGTAATTGGGAGTATGTAGCAAAGTGTATTTTCGTTTTTATGTGAGAGACTGACTTGATTTGTAAACTTTCACTTAAAGCACAATAAAAACTATATAAAAAAATTCACCCTTTTAAAGTGCAAAATTCTTAGTATATTCATAGGGCTGTGCAACTATCGTTAGTAGGCAGTTACAGAAAGAAACCCTATACCCATTAGCAGTCACATGGATGGTCACTGACTCTTTTTATATATTGCTGAAAAATTTCACAGTTAAAAAAGTTTGAAAAAGACTTATCAAGGCTTAGTGAAGACAAAAACAACAGATAATAAGTTTCGGTGATGACCTGTAAAAGTGGTAACCCTCATCCAGGGCTGGTGGAATGTAAAATGGTGCAACAACTTTGAAAACAGTCTGGCAGTTTCTCAAAAGTTAAATCTAGAGTTAGGAGTCACAATCAAATCATCAGCAATGGGTTTTGTTTGTTTGTTTTTATTTAGAGTTACCATATGGGTCAGCAATTTCACTTTTAGGTATATATAAAAAAAAAAAAATAAGAGAAATGGAAACCTATGTCCACACAATACCTTATACACATATTGCCCCATATGATTTTCTAGGCTGAAATCTTTAATTGGAGCAGATTGCCAGGTCTTTTGTCCTGCAGAGCGGCTGGCTATACAGAAACAAAAACTTATTTGTGATTACCAGGTGTGGGAGAGAGGGGGAATGAGGGCGTTTTGGCTTAGGAGGCATTGAGTGTATGTTAATGGTGGTGGAGTGGTTTGGAAGAAGTTAGTGAGAATGGTTGCTCAACTTGAAGAATGCGGTCAGTGTCACTGAATTATAGATGTAGAACTTACTGAATTGGTGGATGTCTTGTTCTGTATGCTTTCGCCACAATAGAAAAGAAAAGTTCTAAAGTACTAGCACATTTACCATAAGTCATTTTTAGTATAAGCATGTCCCTTAGTATAAGTATGTCCCAGAATAAGATTGCCAGATTTTCAAATAAAAGTACAGACTCCCAGTTAAATTTGAATTTCAGATAAACAACAAACTTTTTTAGTATGTGTCTCATATTTAGTGTATTTTTAATGCTTTTTATGTAAACATATTTAATAAAAGTATTATTTCATATATCTCTAATATAACCAATAGTATATCTGGGACATACTTATACTTCTTATACTGCATAGTAATACTAAATAGTAATAGTGTATTTTTGTATGCATATGTCCCAATAGCATGTTTGGGACACTCGTACTGAATACTAATACCAAACGAAGTACTATAGTATATTTTAGTATAAGTGTGTCCCAGTAGCAGATTTGGGAGATACTTGTACTAAAATATTATTTATTGTTTAACTTAAATTGAGATTGAGGTGAAATAATGTGTCAAGGAAGTGCCAGTTCCCTGGGACTGAGCTTCAGGGTGTCTTGAGCTGCCAGTGCTGAGATGGGGAGGTGGGAGGCTGTGAGAGTGTGGGGAAAGGTAAGGAAAAAGATGAGTACCCCACTTCCAGGGCCCGGGATTGAGTGCCATTCATCCACTGGACAGCTGTTTATTGAGCGCTTTTGTGTACCAGGCACTGTTCCAGGTACCGAGAGTGCGGGCTACTCCAGCAAGACTGGTGTGATTTTGACCCTCGGGAGCCCACAGTCTAGTGGGAAAATACAAGTAAACAAATCAATTGGTTCCTTACAGGAAGTATAAATGCTTTAAGAAAATAAAACTAGGTATGGAAATGGGAAGTCTCAGGAGCGGCCCAGAGGGTCTACCTTAGTTTCGTACTAGGGGTCTCATTTTCCACAGCTTACTGGTTCCTGGAGTGGCACGTATGAGCGCCCACTGTGTGAAAAGGCCACATGTGGGAAACTAAAATGAGGGTGCTAAAGCTGTGCTATTCTCCTTCTTGTAAATTGGGCACTTGTAATGATACAGGTACCCTGATACCTTGGTCTTGGTTTTAGTAGCTGAAATTGGCCTGGCCTTCTGGGGTAGCAAAGACCCATTTGTTTGTTCATAACTGTGACTCAGCCAGGGAATTGTCCTTGAGAGACTGTTCATATAGTTCATCTCTAGAGTCATCATGAAAGAGGCCGGCACAGACCACTTGAATTCTGGATACACAGGAGCCAGCCCTGCACTAGACAGAGAGCTCTAATCTTCCTGTAAGCAGTAGACATCTTTGCCCTGAGTGAAATCTTACTCAAAACCTCAATTTTACAAAGAAATCAGACAAAGAAGAACTGTGCAGTTTCAAGGGGCTGGGAGGAAGAGAATAAGGAGAGTGACTGCTAATGGGTACAGGGTTTCTTTTTGGGGTGATGAAAACGTTCAGGAATTAGATATTAGTGATCAATGCACAACACTGTGAGAAACCAGGACTGTGCCAACTAATTCTGTAGTGAGATCCTTAATGACAGACAAAGTAAATTAACCTTTAAAAGGTTTTTAGAGTGGCATTGGTCGCATAATCATCCCTCCATGGCTGTAGGTTAATATTATCTTCATTATCAGTACCACCACCACCATCATCATTACCATCATGATCAGAATCATAATCATCACCATCATCATCATCACCATCATCACAACCATCATCAGCACCACAATTATCATCACAACCATCTTATCATAATAATACCCACCACCATCTTCATCACCACCAGCATCGTCATGAGCATCACATCATTGCAGTAGTTGCTCCAACAGTGCACTCATTTTCAAGTTTTTGCCATTATAAACGTTGCAATAAACATCTTCAGACAGAACATGCATATTTTACATTTAGTTTTTCCATGAACCCCTCTAGATAAAGGTCTTGAGAGACTTAAAAATGGCCTAATTAACAACACTGAGGAAAATAAAACAAACACAAATAAAAAAAGCCCTCAAGAATCAAAAGAACTTGTTTAAAAACTTAACCAGGGACTTTTATAGCAAGAATTTTTTTCCTTCACCATTAATCTGAAATTAGCAGTGGTATATCCTTAGAGATGTTGTCTTTTTAATTGACAGTGAAAGTGGCATAGTGGGATCCAGAATTCTCTTCTTCCTCATGGGCTGAATCAGGCACTGAAGGCAGCCGTCAGGGCAAGGAACTCACCAGGGTAAATAGCCTCTGATGCCCTCTGGACTGTTATCACCCCAAAACGGCTTTCCAGGAAGAAATGACACCACCAGGAAGACCCAGGTCTTCAAGGTTTCAGTGTTGTTCATAAATCATCCTGTAGTGAGGAGTTGGATCCTCCAGATAAACTCGAAGAACAAATTTTCACAAAGATTTTCATTTCTCCCATTTTTATTAGACCTCTCTGTTGTTGGGCTTTTCTGTCTCAGTAGAGAATCAGGTAAAAAAAAAAAAAAAAAAAAAATTCTTCGCTTTAAGAAGTTGCTTGATTCAGAGCAGTTTGAGGGCTATCAGGCCCAGGCCCCACTGTGGTACAGGAGCAGGAAGGCCATCCAGGAGCTGCAGAAGAGCAGCATGCTGAAGGTGAGGAACTTGGTCTCATTGAAAGCAACAGGATGTGGTGAGCCAAATAGCACAGTCCACTAAGGGGGAACTACGAATCAGTCCCAGTCCACGTCTGTCTGAGCAGGTTCTAACCCAGTGGTGCCAAAACATACACCACTCCGACAATTTCTAAATATGTCATTCAGTGACACTGATTACATTCTTCAAGTTGTACAACCATTCTCACTAACCTTTCCCAAATTATTCCACCACCATTAACATACATTCAATACCGCCTAAAGCAGAAACTCCCTATTTCTCCTTCCCTCCCGCTCCTGTTGTTGTTAGGTGCCATGGAGTCAGTTCCAACTCATTGTGACCCTATGCACCACAGAACGAAACAGTGCCCGGTCTTGTGCTGTCCTTACAATTGTTATGCTTGAGCTCATTGTTGCAGCCACTGTGTCAATCCACCTTGTTGAGGGTCTTCCTCTTTTCCACTGACCCTGTACTCTGCCAAGCATGATGTCCTTCTCCAGGGACTGATCCCTCCTGACAACATGTCCAAGGTATGTAAGATGCAGTCTCACCATTCTTGCTTCTAAGGAGCATTCTGGTTGCACTTCTTCTAAGACGGATTTGTTTGTTCCTTTGGCAGTCCATGGTATATTCAATATTCTTCACCAACACCACAATTCAAAGGCATCAGTTCTTCTTCGGTCTTCCTTATTCATTGTACAGCTTTCACATGCATATGATGCGATTGAAAATACCATGTCTTGGGTCAGGTGCACCTTAGTCTTCAAGGTGACATCTTTGCTCTTCAACACTTTGAAGAGGTCCTTTGCAGCAGATTTACCCAATGCAATGCGTCTTTTGCTTTCTTGACTGCTGCTTCCATGGCTGTTGATTGTGGATGCAAGTAAAATGAAATCCTTGACAACTTCAGTCTTTTCTCCGTTTATCATGATGTTGCTCACTGGTCCAGTTGTGAGGATTTTTGTTTTCTTTATGTTGAGGTGCAATCCATACTGAAGGCTGTGGTCTTTGATCTTCATTAGTAAGTGCTTCCAGTCCTTTTCACATTCAGCAAGCAAGTTTGTGTCTTCTGTATAACGAAGGTTGTTTATAATTCTTCCTCCAATCCTGATGCCCCGTTCTTCATATATCCAGTTTCTTGTATTATTTGCTCAGCATACAGATTGAATAGGTATCTTAAAAGAATACAACCCTGACACACACCTTTCCTGACTTTAAGCCAATCAGTATCCCATTTTTCTGTCCAAACAACTGCCTCTTGATCTTTGTAAAGGTTCCTCATGAGCACAATTAAGTGTTCTGGAATTCCCATTCTTCGCAATGTTATCCATAAATTTGTTATGATCCATCCACACAATCGAATGCCTTTGCATAGTCAATAAAACACAGGTAAATATCCTTCTGGTATTCTATGCTTTGAGCCAGGATCCATCTGACATTAGCGATGATATCTCTGGTTCCACGTCCTCTGCTGAAACCGGCCTGAATTTGTGGCAGTTCCCTGTCGATATACTGCTGCAGCTGTTTTTGAGTGATCATCAGCAAAATTTTGCTTGCGTGTGATATTAATGATATTGTTCTATAATTTCCACATCCGGTTGGATCACCTTTCTTGGGAATAGGCATAAAAAGTCAGTTGGCCAGGAATCTGTCTTCCATATTTCTTGGCATAGACGAGTGAGTACCTCCAGCGCTGCATCTGTTTGTTGAAGCATCTCAATTGATATTCCATCAATTTCTGCAGCCTTATTTTTCACCAATGCATTCAGAGCAGCTTGGACTTCTTCCTTCAGTACCTGATCGTATGCCACCTCTTGAAATGGTTGAACATCGACTAATTCTTTTTTGTATAATGACTCTGTGTATTCCTTCCATCTTCTTTTGATGCTTCCTGTGTCATTTAATATTCTCCCCATAGAATCCTTCACTATTGCAACTCGAGGCTTGAATTTTTTTTTCAGTTCTTTCAGCTTGAGAAAAGCTGAGGGTGTTATTCCCTTTTGGTTTTCCATCTCCAGCTCTTTCCACATGTCATTATAATACTTTACTTTGTCTTCTCAAGCTACTCTTTGAAATCTTCTGTTCAGTTCTTTTATTTCATGAATTCTTCTTTTTGCTTTAGCTGCTCGACGTTCAAGAGCAAGTTTCAGTGTCTCCTCCAACATACATCTTGGTCTTTTCTTTCTTTCCTCTCTTTTCAATGACCTCTTGCTTTCTTCATGTATGATGTCCTTGATGTCATTCCAACTAGTCCAGTCTTCGGTAACCAGTGTTCAATGCATCAAATCTTTTTTTCAGATGGTCTCTAAATTCAGGTGGGACACTCAAGGCCACATTTTGGCTCTCATGGACTTTCTCCGATTTTCTTCAGTTTCAGCTTGAACTTGCATATGAGCAATTGATGGTCTGTTCCACAGTTGACCCGTGGCCTTGTTCTGACTGACGATATTGAGCTTTTCCATCATCTCTTTCCACAGATGTAGTCAATTTGATTTCTGTGTGTTCCATCTGGCGAGGTCCATGTGTATAGTCGCCGTTTATGTTGGTGAAAGAAGGTATTTGCAATGAAAAAGTTGTTAGTCTTGCAAAATTCTATCATTCAATCTCCAGGATTGTTTCTATCACCAAGGCCTTATTTTCCAAGTACTGATCCTTCT
This sequence comes from Loxodonta africana, assembly GCF_030014295.1. NCBI lineage: Eukaryota > Metazoa > Chordata > Mammalia > Proboscidea > Elephantidae > Loxodonta > Loxodonta africana. The sequence continues at coordinate 28,196,462 of NC_087352.1, read as the reverse complement.
TCTGCATTTCCAACATTTGCATTCCAATCACCAGTAATTATCAATGGATCTTGATTGCATGTTTGATCAAGTTCAGACTGCAGGAGCTGATAAAAATCTTCTATTTCTTCATCTTTGGCTCTAGTGGTTGGTGTATAAATTTGAATAATAGTCATATTAACTGGTCTTCCTTGCAGGCTTATGGATATTATCCTATCACTGACAGCGTTGTACTTCAGGATAGATCTTGAAATGTTCTTTTTGACTATGAATGCAACACCATTCCTCTTCCAGTTATCATTAGCAGCATAGTAGACTATATGACTGTCCAATTCAAAATGGTTAATGCCTTTCAGAAGTAGATTGCCGGGGCCTTCTTCCTAGTCTGTCTTAGACTGGAAGCTCAGCTGAAACCTCTCCTCCATGGGTGACCCTGCTGGTATCCGAATACTGGTGGTATAGCTCCTAGCATCACAGCAACACGCAAGCCCACACAGTATGACAAACTGACTGACATGTGGGGGCCCACTCCTGGTAACCACAAATAATTTTTGGTTTCTATATATTTGTTTGTTTCCTTTTTTTAAAATATATTTGCTTATTTGACGTAAGCGAGATAATGCTGCATTTGTCCTTTTGCTCAGTGTAATGTTTTCGATCTTCCTCTGTGTTTTACCATGTGTCATGGATTGAATTATGTATTCCCAAAAACGTGTGTATCAACTTGGTTAGGCCATGATTCCCAGTATTGTGTGGTTGCCAGCCATTTTGTGATTGTAATTTTATGTTAAGAGGAGTAGAGTTGGATTGTAATGAGACAGGAACAGAAGGCTGGACAGCCTCAAGACCAGAATAACAGGCCCACTGATCTAGGACAGTATCCCGTGGGTAATGTTACAAGACAACCCACACAAGCAGCCTGTGACTCACAAAGTCCTACATATCTCTTTCAAGTTGTTTTTCAGGACCCCACTATGGGGTTGGGATCTTACATCTCTCTCTCAAGTTGCTTTTCAGGACCCTACTATGGGGGTGGTGTCCTGCATATCTCTCCTGTAAGTTGCTTTTCAGGACCCCACCAGAGGGGGTGGTGTTACAAGATAACCCAAATCCAGGACTCTGACACATGAAGTTCCACATATCTTCCCTACAGGCTGTTTTCCAAAGATGAACAGAATCAGCTGATGCCCAGGGCATGTGCAGTGAGAATGGGTGGAACCTTACACTCTTGTCAAGTGGGTACCAAGACTGTGCAGTGGTGAAGTGACATTGTCCGAACTGACTCCACCTTGGATTCCAGAAGTGCAGGCACCTAATTTCTTAACCCCTGTATTTCTTAGAAAGCCCCACCTTTTTCTCCAAAAAGCAATGAATAAAACATGAGATCCTTCCTGCCGAAAAACCCTTATAAACTCCAGGAAAACTTCCATTCAGGGAGAGACTGGAGGCTAGCGTGGGCAGAACCCCCTGTCCGTCCCTCCCTTGAGAGCCTTTGCTTTTTTTTTCTGCCACAAATAAACCTTTTTCCTGTGGAACTGAGACAGATAGGGTTAACTGTGCTGGTGGAACAAAAGAGCTGCTAAAAGATTACCATCTAGAAGTTAGGTAAACAGGAACCATGCCCTGTCAACATGAGATATGGCTGAAACAACCAGTGAATTACTATCTCCTTCTTACTGTTTTTCTAGTCCCTTCCCACTTTATAGGCTCCCAAATGTGCAGAACAAGTTGTGACCACTGTTTAACCTTCCTTATCCTTCTGAAGATGGTGATGTAGTGCCAAAGATCAGTGCACTTGCGCTATATTCCATAATAAGTGATGCCAAGGGCTGCCGAGAGGACTCCATCTTGAATATTAGCGGGTTCCATCTTGGATTCCAGATGCATGCGCAACCTAATTAACAAGCACTGCCATTCTGAGAAGTACCCGGTCCTTGAAAGAAGCCCACTAAATATTCATTACTCTGTTGTCTCCACTGAACCCATATAAGCCCTAGTCTTGCTTCCCTTTTCCAGTCAGTCTTTTGGAGAGGCTTAGATCCCCGCTGACACCTTTTGCTTGACTCAAGCAAAATAAAGCTTGCTGAAGATAAAGTTTGTCTTTTGCGTATACTCTTACTTGGGAAAAGACAAGGACCCTTTGTGTCAGACTGGCAATTGATAACAGAACCTCTGAGCCTCTCCTGGTCATTCTTGGTCAGTAGAAGAAAAGAACTTAAACAGGACTTGGTCAAAGCTGGGAAGTGTTGCCCTGCAACAGTAACACCACCCTTACTCAGGTTGCCTCCCTGATCCAAATGTAAATGGAGTTTCCCTGGGGAGTGGCCTACACCACGTTTTATCTCTCAAGAGATAAAAGGAAAGGGAAGCAAGCAGAGAGTTGGGGACCTCATCCCACCAAGAATGCAGCACCGGGAGCAGAGAGCATCCTTTGGACCCAGGGTCCCGGCATCTGAGAAGCTCCTTGACCATGGAAAGATTGAGTACAAGAACCTTCCTCCAGAGCTGACAGAGGGAGACAGCCTTCCCCTGGAGCTGATGCCCCGAATTTGGGACTTTATCCTACTTTACTGTGAGGAAATAAACTTCTCTTTGTTAAAACCATTCACTTGTGGTATTTCTGTTATAGCAGCCCTAGATAACTAAGACACCATGTGTCAGTACTTTATTTATTTTTATGGCCAAATAGTACTTTTTGTATGGGTATACTACGTTTTGTTTACTCATTCATCAATTTATGAGTATCAGGTTCCACTTTTTGGCTATTATGAATAATGCTGGTACAAAAATGTATACAAGGTTTTGTGTGGACATAGGTCTGAATTTCTCTTTAGTAGATACCTAAAAGTGGAATACCTGGGCCGTATTGTAATTCTGGAGCCCTGCTGGTGCAGTCGTTAAGCACTGGATTTCTATCTTAAAGACTGACATTTCTAACTCAGCAGGCATTCCACAGGAGAAAGATGCGGCAGTCTGCTTCCTTGAAGAGTACAGACTTGAAAACCCTATGGGGCAGCTCTACTCTGTCTTTTAGGGTTGCAATGAGTTGGAATTGATTCGATGGCACAAGGTTGTTTATGGCAATTCTAGGTTGAACTGTTTGGGAACAGCCAGACTTTTTCGAAGTGTGTGCACAATTTCACATTCCTACTAGCCCTTGATTGGGGTTCAAATTGTTACACATTTTCACCACAACTTGTTATTTTCTGGTTATTTCTTTAAATAATAGCCTCATAAGTCTTTTTCAATTGTGAAAAATTTCAACAATACATAAAACAAGCCAGTAACCATCCACATGCCTGCCATCTTGATCTAACAGCTGTTAAGGTTTTGCTCAAAGTGCTTCATTTCTCTCTTGCTCTGTCTTTTAAGTCTTTTTCAATCCACAGGAAAACAATGAGCATAGATTCTGTGGCTCGAATGTCTCCAGTCAGACTGACTCTGAGGCCATGTGGTGATGGCCTCGGAGAAGCTTGCCCTGGAGCTCCTCACTCTGTCCCACTAAGTCTGGCGTCTACTCTTCAGGCGGGCTGGAGTGTTCCACTCAGGCCTCAGCAGGATGATGTAGCACTTGGGCAGGAAGATACCGCACAGAAGCCCCGCGGTGGAGGCCAGGATGGAGAAGATCTCCACAGCCACGGTGGCCTTGCCGCGGGCACTGTGGTAGAGGGGCAGGAAGGCCACCCAGACGCTGCAGAAAAGCAGCATGCTGAAGGTGAGGAACTTGGTCTCGTTGAAGGCATCAGGAAGACCTCTGGCAAAGAAGGCCACCAAGAATGTGCCCCCAGCCAGGAGGCCCAAGTAGCCCAGCACATAGGAGAAGGCGGCTCTGGAGCCCTCATGGCACCGGACAGTGACTTGGCTGGGCTCAGAAGCCATTTCCCTGTACGGGAATGGTGGGGAGGTACCCAGCCAGACTCCACAGAGAATCACTTGGACCAAGGAGACTGTGAGGATGACAGAGGTGGAGGCACCAGGTCCCAGGCACACCTGCACCCTGCCCCCTGGCCTCGTGACCCTGAAGGCCAGGACCACTGTGAGGGTTTTGGCCAGGACAGAAGAGACAGCCACGGTGAACACGACTGCAAAAGTGGTCTGGCGGAGGAGGCAGGTGGCAATGGTGGGACGACCAAGGAAGAGCAAGGGGCAGATGGCACAGAGAGCGAGAGAGGCCAGGGAGCGTGTAGCTGAGAGCCCTGTTGTTGGCCCTGACCACAGGTGTGTTCCTGTATTTCAGAAACACCACCAGGACCAGCAGTGCCAGGCTGGCTAGTGTGACTGCTGCTGAGATCATCATGAGCCCCAGGGGCTCATCAAAGGCTAGGAAGTTCTCAGTCCTGGGGAGGCAGTGGTCTCTGGCACGGCTGGAGTACTGTTCCATGGGGCAAGGAAGACACTGCTTCATGTCTGTGAGAGACACAGGACCCACATTTATAATGTGTTCTTAACACCACCAGCTACTTGAAGGGATGAGTTCTATATAGCAGCACTCTTAAGAGCATTGCATGTGTATTAATTCATGCACGAATTGTTAGTACCTATTTTTTTGTACTAGTGCTGGGATGGGCCACGCTAGAGCCTGAGGCATGAGGAAATATGTGTGTCCCTATATACATGATTTTATGTTGTTATCATTTTTTAAAATTCATTCTGGTGAAAATATACATGACAAAACATGCTATCTCAACAATTTCTACATGTACAATTCAGTAACATTGATTACTTTCTTCCAGTAGTTCGACTATTCTTGCTATCTTTACCCAAATCATTTCACCATCATTAACATAAACTCAATGCCACCTAAGCAAAAACTTCACCTTGCCCCTCCCTCTCACCCCTGGAAACCACTAATAATCTTTGCTTTCTATGTATTTGCTTATTTCATACAAGTTAGGTCATACAGTATTTGTCCTTTGTGTGCTATTTATTTATTTTTACTTTTGCGTGTGCTTTTTATTTTAATAGCTAATTTTCTCAAGAAGTAGTAGTAGCTATTGTTATTAGCAAATATCACCAATTCTGTCACCCTTCCTTTTTTTGAATCGCAAGAGGTACAACCAAGCCCTGCCAGAATGGCTGAAATGGAAAATCCTGACAATCTCAGGGCTCTTAAGGATGGGGACTGTAGTAGGCTGAACAGCGCCCCCAATGATGTCCATGTCCTAGTCTCTGGAACCTATGAATATGTTACATTACATGGCAAAAGCCACTTTGCAGATGGAATTAAGGTTGCTAATCAGCTGAATTTAAGATTGGAAATATTCTGGATAACCTGAGTTGGCCCAGTGTAACCACAAGAGCCCTTAAAAGTGGAATGGGTGTGTCTCATTTCTCTAGTGCTGGTATAACAGAAATACCACAAGTGGATGACTTTAATAAACAGAAGTTAATTTTCTCACAGCTTAGGAGGTTTGAAGTCCAAATTCAGAGTGCCGGCTCTAGGGAAAGGCTTTCTCTCTCTGTTGGCACTGCAAAAAGGTCCTTGTCTCTTCAGCTTCTGTTTTCTGGTTCCCTAAAGATCTCCACGTGGCTTGGCATCTATCTTTCCCCATCTCTGCTTGATCGCTTACTTGTTTAATCTCTTTTAGATCTCAAAAGAGATAGATTTGAGACACTGGACACCAATTCTGCCTTATTAACATAACAGACAACCCATTTCCAAATCGGCTTATAACCACAGCTATGGTGTGTTTTATAGAGGTTAGGATTTACAGCACATATTTTGCGGAGTCACAATTCAATCCATAATGGGCTGGAAAAAGTGGAAGTGTCCATCAGTGGATGAAGGGTAAACAAAATGTGGTATGTTTACACGATGGAATACTATTCAACCATTAAGAGAAATGAAGTTCTGATGAATGCCACATGAATGAACCTTGAAAACATCATTCCAAGTGAAATAAGTCAATTGCAAAAGGACATAACTGTATAATCTCACTTTCGTGGAATAAGAAAATATATAGAAACCAAGGACTATTACAGTTTGCCAGTGGTGGAAGGCAGAGGGAAAGGGGAAGTTTTTGCTTGGAGGGCGTTGAGTTTATGTTAATGGTGGTGGAATATTTTGCAAAAGGACTGCAATAATGGTGGCACAACAAGAAAAATGTCATCAAAGTCATTAATTGCAAATGTGGAAGTGTAACCTGACTTAGGAATGCTAGTAAATTTCCATTAGTCAAAAACCAAAACCAAAGTCAACCCAGTGTCGTTGAGTCGATCCTGACTCAGAGCGACCCTATAGGACAGGGTAGAACTATCCCATAGAGTTTCCAAGGAGCACCTGGCGGATTTGAACTGCCGACCCCTGTGGTTAGCAGCCTTATCACTTAACCACTATGCCGCCAGGGTTTCCTTAGTCAAAAAAGACTGCCTTAAACCTAGCCCAAGCCAGATTTGGCCCACCCCACAAGAGCAGAAGGGCCAGGTGTGACCGTTAATTGACCTCAACAGCGGATACAGCAACAGGTGGAACAAATCAGAAGGAAAATCATCACCCGGACCCCATTCTGAAGCAAGAGGACCAACAAGAACCACTTTACCTCCTGTTTCCTGGCTGCCGTAATTCCTGCAATGTCTTCCTTCTAGAATTTTCCCTCCCCAGTACGCCTGCCTGGTTGTGATCTTGCTGCCTAAATCATATATAAGCCCTGCTTCCAGTAGCTCTGTGTATAGAGTTGGGGTTTAGGTCGATTCACCTGGAGGTGTAGGCCTGGTTCCTGGCCTGATACCAGCTGCTTTGGGCCTTCTGGCCTTGGTGCTGGTGGCCCTTGTGCCCACTGCAGAGGTGGTGCCCACTATCCCTTTGGTGGAACCCTCCACCACCCCTCTGACAAATTGTTCACTAGTAAGTCAGAAACTCTGGGTCCTGTCCAGGGAAGAGTCTCAGAGCACACAACTGTAATGGGGTGCTGTTTGGCCAGGGATTCACTCAAGTCTCTTCAGGGCAGTTTCCACTGAGACAAATGCCTGCTGGACTGGATCACAATGGTCAGCCTGGAGGTTTTATCTGGGTCCATACATTGTTCTCTACCTCTGACCTGTATAATTGGAGATGACCCAAAACACACAGAAGCTTTGTTCGTGTCCCCCCTTACTGGACTGTCAGTCCACTCATAAATGTTCTTTTAACTTCAGAGGAATGGAAGGTGGTCTTAGAAAAGGGATGCCAAACTGTCAACAGGTTGCATAACCTCCGCTCTCAGAATGGTATTAGACTCCCGGCAGCCCAAGCTGTACCTGCCGTAGATCCACACTGGGACTCCAATAATCGACTGGGGGCAGGGCACCTAGAACATTATGAAAAACTGTTTGATAGTTAGTTTAAACCCTGAAGACCCAGAGAATGCTAGGTTAATCAATATGACTTTTGTCAGCCAGAGGACCTCTGTCATGAGGTGGAAATTCAAAAGTTAGAAGGAGGACTAGGAATGAATACTTCACAACTTGTTGAGGTTGCCTTTAAGGTCTTCAATAATCAGGACCAGGTATAAGAAAAAAAGGAAAATCAAAAAATGAAACAACTGGCTGTGCTTCTGGAAGCAGCTCTCAGAGGTAACCCACCACCCAGGCAGACCTTGAGCAGGGTAAGTCCTTGTGGACCCCAAAAGGGCTGGTGGCCAACCCAAGGCCCCTTAAGCTAGCAGAGTGGATAGCTGCCAAATTCAGGCAGGAGAGTAAGGAGGGGGGAGAACTTGCACTCGGGAAGAGGGAGAGGCAGGGGGTGGTGACATTCCTCAATAAGATGGTCCCTGGGTAGTTAAGGAAACCCTGGTGGTGTAGTGGTTAAGTGCTACGGCTGTGAACCAAAGGGTCGGCAGTTCAAATCCGCCAGGTGCTCCTTGGAAACTCTATGGGGCGGTTCTACTCTGTCCTATAGGGTCGCTATGAGCCGGAATCGACTCGACTGCACTGGGTTTGGTTTTTTTGGTTTAGGTAGTTAAACTTTAAGCCAAGGAAATGATCTCTATAGGGGTCCCTAACTTGATAAAGTCCCTAACTTGATAAGGTCCCTAACTTGGTAATAAAACCTTAAGCCAAGGAAATGGTCTCTATAGGGATCCCTGTCTTCACTGTTAAACGTTAACAGGGAGAGATAAGAGACAAGAAGAGTGTGAAACCCTAAGAGAATGACTATCGGGGTACTCAGGCTCTTTCTTTGTCTGAGTAGCCTGCTTGACGCTCTCTAGTCGAGTGTATTTTCTCTACTAAGCCTCTGCTTGCCAATAAACCTCTGCTCGCTTGGCACTATTTGTCTCAGTGTTTGAATTCTTTTCTACACTGAAGACAAGAACTGAGGCCATTCTCCAGTAACAGGAGCAGCACACAGCTTCAGGGTGTGGCGAGATAGTCACCATCCTCACCTTGTTCCAAACCCTGGCAGGCCTGTGGCAGCAAAGAGCATCTTGGGTGGTGTGACTAGAGGAAAGAAAGCCTACGAGAGATGCCTTTTTGATGGTCAACAGAGGTGGTGGTTATACACTGCCCTGAGCACCAGAAAGGACAGTCTCACATAATTAAAGGATCAGGTGGCCAGACAAGCTGCTAGAATGAAACTTCGGCCATTTGCTTTGCTTTATTTCCTAACCTTCAGCTACCAGAAAACCCCCAGTATACTAAGTGCGATATAAAAAGAGTTTGTGGATGGGGCTTTGACCTTAATAGCAGAGCAGAAGATGGGTGGTTGTACAATACTGGAACATCTGATGCACCCAATAATAAAGGCAGTTCATGGCTGGGATGCTATGTGTCACTGGTTAGCCAAACTGATTAAAGGGCCTAATCTGCAAAAGGTTATCCAGAAGGTAGTGCAAACAGGCCCACTACCTCCTATACCTGCGGTACAAGCCCGTGGAACTGGGCCTGGAGAAGACTGGAAAGTGGACTTCACAGTTATGTCAACAGCTACAGGACGTTTCAAATGTTCCTCTACTAGATGGGTAGAAGTCTTCCCCTGCAGAATGGAAAAGCCATCCAAAGTAAACAAAGCTCTCCTCAATGAAATCATTCCTAGATTTGGCAACTGGAAGTGATAATGAGGAGCCTTTGTATCCAAAGTCACCCAAGAGGTTCCAGGACATTTAGGAATTCGGCGGAAGCTACATGCTCCCTGGAGACCACCGTCAACTGGGAAGATAGAGAAGTTGAACCACACCCTAGAGAAGACAATAGCTAAACTATGCCAAGAGACCAACCTGCCCTGGGTTAAGCTGCTACACATTGTCCTGTTGAGAGTCCAGGTGGCCCCTAGAAGCAGGCTCCAATTGAGCCCCTACAAAATTCTGTATGGGAGATCTTTCCTTAAGGCCGCCTGGGGATGTAGTGCTTCGGATGGTCCTAAAGTAATCCAGGAACTTAGTGTTTCCAGGTATCTCAGGGCTTATTTGCAAGCCTTTAACCATTACGCTTTCAGTGGTATGTTCTTTCCCACAGATACCCCTCTTCGTCTCATAAACAAGTGGGACAACCATTGTCTTCTTAACTACCTTCAACCCAAGTTCTTGTAGTCACCCACGCCTTGGTGAATGTAGCTGAAGTCAAGCCTCGGACCACTACACCAGGGTGAAGTACCTGCCGGTTGCTCCAGATGAGCCTTTAAAGACTTCATTCACCAGCATTGGTCCCCAAGGTGCAGACTATTCATGGGATCAGAAAGACAGCCAACTCCCAGAACCTTTAAAACAGAAGTGGGAGTGCAAGCCTCTGGAAGACTCAAGACCCAAATTACAGATAAGTGACCTCTTTCTGCTAGTAGCCTGTTCCACTTTTAAGTCTTTTTTGCCTGCTACCACCAGGAAAATATACCTTGGTCCCTAAAACTCTCCCCCATGTCAGCAGAAAGTAACCAGATGGATCACCGATCCTCAAGGAATTGCTATAATTCAAGGGGGAGAGTAATCTGACCCTACAAATGCCACTAAATTTCCATTAGTCAAAAAAGACTGCTTTAAACTAGCCTAAGCCAGATTTGGCCCACTTTACATGCACAGAAGGGCCAGCTCTGACCGTTAATTGACCTCAACAGTGGATATAGCAACAGGCGGAATGAATCAGATGGAAAATCACCACCTAGATCCCATTCCAGAGCAAGAGGTCCGACAATAACCACTTCACTTCCTGTTTTCTAGCCACCCTAATTCCTGCAACATCTTCCTTCGGGAATTTTCCCTCCCCAGTATGCCTGCAAGGCCACCATCTTACTGCCCAAATCATATATAAGCCCTTCTTTTTTTTTTTTTTTTTCCCTATAGCTCAGGGTGTCAGATCTGAGGAACTTCCTCACAGCTCCTTGTTCTGCGCATTGCAATAAAGTTACTCTCTCTCTCTCAAAGACTGGTTTCCGGATCACTGGCAAATCTGAGTGTGCAGGAGGTCAAGGACCCAACTTCCTGGGTTCAGCAATAGAAGTTGTGCTGGTGAATGTTTGGTTTGATTATTTTTTCCAAAATTAAAAAAAAACAAAAGAGAAATTCGCCCGAACACAATTCTAAAAATGCCCTTTTTAGGTCCATGACAGCTACCACACTCGAAGCCCTGAGACCACAGTGACTTCCAGGATCGGAATTTTGAGGTGCTGGTGGTGCCTTGATGTCCTCTGGGATTCAGCCTTCAGGAGCACTCACCTGTCTGGTTTGTAAACTGCCCCTCAGGGCAGGGTCTGCACTCAAAATAGCAGTGAGGGGCGCCCTGTTGGGGGATCTGGCTGAAGCCCGGGGTACAACTTGTGCTGCAGACAGAGCTGGGGACCTGAGGACAGAGGAATAGGTGGGTCACCAGTGGCCAGGCTGGAACATGGCCCTGTCCTGACCCAGAGAAGTGATGCCAGTATGGCTTCGTGCACAGGAAAATGAGGCCCCTTTGGGGGACAATTTCGGTAACATTAGAGAAGAAACAGTGGAAATTGATCCACAGAAGTATGTTGTTGTTGGGTGCCGTGGAGTCAGTTCAAACTCATAGTGACCTTACATGACAGAATAGAATTACCTAACAGGGTTTCCCTGGCTGTATTCTTTACAGAGCTGCTGGGTGGTTTTGAACTGCCAAACTTGGGGTTAGCAGGTGAACATTTAACCATCGTGCCAGCAGGAATCCTTCCATACAAGTATAAATGAGGTAAGTCTCTGGAGGACACCGCCTGGCTCCCCTGTCTCCTTGGCTCCCCTCAGCCCCTCACTGGGTGTAGGAAAGCTTAGTAACGTGGTGTCAAAGGGTATTTGTTCTGTCTCTCTGAGGCTCCTACATTGAGACCTGTAAGAGTTGCTACTTTCATACCCCTGTTGTAAACCCTCCTGTCTTGCAGGAGTTGCAAAGGGATGTTTTTGCCTTCCTCAGCCCACCTCCCACCTCCAGGCAGTCGTGATGGAGAGGGAGCCTGGGGATGAGAATGCCTTTGAGAGAAGTGTGAGAAGCTGGACTTCCTCTACCCGCAGAGGAGAGTAGGGTGCCCTCCGTAGCTCAATCTAGTTTAAAGGGACTTCAAGAGGATCCTCTGAAAACTTGGTTTGTATGCCCTGGATTTGAGGGGTTCAGAGACAGGAGCCAGACTCTAAAGGCCAACACCATCCATAGGTGCCTCTGAGAACACAGGACAGTGAAATTTTAGTGGAGGGGCCTGATAGCCAGGGTGGGGGTTTCTGTTGGCCAGGATGGAAACCTGGACAAACATTTCCTAAGACTGCAACTACGTTTATTAATAAACAAAATGAAAACACCTGTCCTGCCCGCCCTTCTCCTGCCCCAATCAAGAGCTGTATAGGAACACTTTTGTTGAAGTGTAAGGCTGTCCCCCCAAGTAAATCCTTCACCCCCTTACTGAGCAGATCCCTGAATATGAACATGAAGAGCGCTGTAGTGGAAACTCCTGATGGAAGCTCTACTTTGACTACTGTGGCCTGATAGTCTCATTTCTGATATTGAATAAATGCATTTTCTCCCTTCAGGGAAGGGTCTGAAAGGCTCAACGGTATGGACGAGTTGCACATGGCTCAATTGAGAACTTCACCCATTTCACGATTTCAAGAGATGCTTGGACCATTGGCCTCTGAGTTACTCCCTGATTCTAATACTCTAGGACTGGGGTCACCTGTGCACCTAGGCGACTCACCTGGGGCTCTTCCTTTGTCCAGAGGATGGTCACTCTGTCCCTGGAAGAGGCTCGCTGGTCAATGGTGCCGATGTGGACGAAGTGGGATATGTCCTCAGGGGTTTTCTGCCCATGGAGAATGTCAAATTCTGTAACTATATCTCCATTGGCATAAAAAATGATCTCTCTCCCATCGGGGGTCTTGAAATGCACCTTCCTGAGGTGATGCAGAAGCTGGGAAAAGGAAGGATGATGTTGTAGATCAGCTATGGCCACCCTGGGGTCTGTCCAAAATATCCTACAGCACAGGAGGCACAAGGCCCGTGACAAGGAATATTTTCAGGGGCCCATTAAAATGCTTTTAACTTCCTTTAAAAGCAGAAGAAAAAAATGAATAAAGCAGTAATGACTATATGATAATGAATCCAGCTGGGATTATATCTGTTTTGTAGCACAGCAGAAGTAGAATTTTCTATATTTTATTAGTGGAAGAAGGATGTCCAGTTAAATTTGAATACGAAATGAATTATTTCTATAGGTCCTGCTATGCTTGGGGTTCCATCTTGTAATCCTAATTTGGGAATCGTTTATACTAAAAATTTGTTGTTTATCTGAAATTCAAATTTGGGGCACACATTAAAAACTTATTTGTGGTTTATCTGAAATTAAAATTTAACTGGGCATCTTGTCTTTGCTAAATCAAATAACTATGTGGAAGTGACTAGTCGGCATTCGTACAGTTAGAGTGGACTTCTCCTCCTGTGCTCTTTCTAAGAGGTCTCTCAGCTGTAAACATAAGGCATTCTCGATGAAGAGCCCTATCTGTATTCTACCTCCTTGGCTGGTACACAGACAGCGCCCACTGCTCTCTTCCCTGAATCATCCACACATTTCCCCCTCACCTGCCAGGGCTGAAAGTGTTGAGTGTCTGCACATGGCCCATCGCCATGCTCACAGGTGACCAGGTCTTGCAGAGCGTGGGCGACACTGTAGACCGCCGAGTATGCGAGGTGCAAGTAACTCACATTCTGGAAAGGGTACTCCTGGCCTGTTAGGCTCTCATTCCCTGAGCAGAACAGCACCCCTCCTGTGCTGTTTCCCTCTGGCCCTGAGCTCCTGCTGGGCCACATGCATCCAAAGGTGATTTCCCAAAACCTCTGGGTGAACATGTCTTCTGGGGTCTGGGCGGGGTGCAGGCGAGCAAGGAATTCCAGGAAGCTGGGGACCTGGCGGTGGTGCAGTGGCATAAGGCTGAAGGAGCCCTGCAGGACCTGGGACACACCTGGGATTGTCAGGGCCAGCACGCTGTGCAGTGTGTCCTGGCTGACCCATACCTGGCCCAAGACCTCGCTGCCCAGCAGCCCCTGCAGAACAAGTTGAAAATTTTTATTGCTCAGGAAGACCAGAATGACCTTGGCAGTGCCGACTTTTATCCTCTGGACGATGGCATGTGTCTTCTCCAGGGACTCCTGGGAGGGGTTGTGGAGGTTGAACTCAATACAGACTCTGGCCTGAACCAGCTCCTGGGTCACCGGAGCGCTGCTCTGTTGGCCATAGTCATCATCCTGGGACAGAATGCCCACCCAGGACCATCCAAAGTGGAGCACCAGCTGGGCCACCATGTGGGAATTTGTGAGGTCAGTGGGCACGGTCCTCATGAAGGATGGGAACTGGGTCTTGTCGCTGAGGCTGGCCAGAGTCGATGCGTAGCTGACCTGATCAGGAAGGGGCCCAGGCAGTAAGGATAAGAGTGAATATGTGGATGGACACTGGAGTGGAAACTGAGACATGGGTGATTATCAGGTTTAAATGAGAGAAGGAAAGTAGCATGAATAGAACTAGGGCAAAACTCCTCCCAGTTTGCGTGGGACTTTTCTTGTTTTAGCACCGAAAGAACTGAATCCCAAGAACACCTTCCGTCCTAGGCAACAGGGATGGTTGGTCACTATCATGGATTGAATTGTGTTCTCCAAAAATATATGTTGTAGTTCCTAACCTCTATGCCTGTGGTTATAATTCCATTTGGGAATGGTTTCTCTTTGTTATGTTAATGAGGCAGAATCAGTGTAGGGCCAATCTCTGGATACATAAAAGAGTTTAAAGAAGCATTTGAAAAGTAGAGATAGGAGACGAGAGATGCCAAGCCACATAAAGATTGCCCAGGACATTTATACAAAGCCAACATCCAACATCACCCTAAATGGAGAGACCCTGAAAGCATTCCCACTGAGATCGGGAACCAGACAAGGATGCCCTTTATCACCGCTCTTATTCAACACTGTGTTGGGGGTCCTAGCCAGAGCAATTAGGCTAGATAAAGACATAAAGAGCATCCAGATTGACAAGGAAGAAGTCAAAGTATCTCTATTTGCAGATGACATGATCTTATACACAGAAAACCCTAAGGAATCCTCCAGAAACTACAGAAACTAATAGAAGAGCTCAGCAGAGTATCGGGATATAAGATAAACATACAAAAATCAGTTGGATTCCTCTACACCAACAAAAAGAACATGGAAGAGGAAATCACCAAATCAATACCATTTACAGTAGCCCCCAAGAAGATAAAATAGGAATAAATCTTACCAGAGATGTAAGAGACTTATACAGTACACTTCTGCAAGAAACCAAAAGAGACTTACATAAGTGGAAAAACATACCTTGCTAGTGCATAGGAAGGCTTAAGGTTACAAAAATGTCTATCCTACCAAAAGCGACCTATGCATTTAATGCAGTTCTGATCAAAATCTCAACGACATTCTTTGATGAGATGGAGAAACAAATCACCAACTTCATATGGAAGGGAAAGAGGACCCGGATAAATAAGGCATTACTGGAAAAGAAGAACAAAGTGGGAGGCCTTACTTTACCTGATTTTAGAACCTATTATACAGCCATAGTAGTCAAAACAGCCTGGTACTGATACAACAACAGATACATGGACCAATGGAACAAAATTGAGAATCCAGACATAAATCCATCCACACATGAGCAGATGATATTTCACAAAGGCCCCAAAACAGTTAAATGGGGAAGACAGTCTTTTTAACAAATAGTGCTGGCATAACTGGATATCCATCTGCAAAAAAAATGAAACAAGACCCATATCTCACTCCATGCACAAAAACTAACTCAAAATGGATCAAAGACCTAAATTTAAATCTAAAACGATAATGATCATGGAAGAAAAAATAGGGACAACGTTAGGAGTCATAATACATGGCATAAACAGTATACAAAACATTAAGAATGCAGAAGAAAAACTAGATAACTGGGAGCTCCTAAAAATGAAACACCTATGCTCATCCAAAGACTTCACCAGAAGGGTAAAAAGATTACCTATAGGCTGGGAAAAAGTTTTTAGCTATGACATTTCAGATCAGTGCCTGATCTCTAAAATCTACATGATACTGCAAAAACTCAACTGCAAAAAGACAAATAACCCAATTAAAAAATGGACAAAAGATATGAATAGACACTTCATTAAAGAAGACATTTAGGTAGCTAACAGATATATGAGGAAATGTTCACGATCATTAGCCATTACAGAAATGCAGATCAAAACTACAATGAGATTTCATCTAACTCCAACGAGGCTGGCATTAATCCAAAAAACACAAAATAATAAATGTTGCAGAGGCTGTGGAGAGATTGGAACACTTATACACTGCTGCTGGGAATGTAAAAAGTTACAACCACTTTGGAAATCAATTTGGTGCTTCCTTAAAAAGCTAGAAATAGAACTACCATAGGATCCAGCAATCCCACTCCTTGGAATATAACCTAGAGAAATAAGAGCCTTTACACAGACAGATATATGCACACCCATGTTTACTGCAGCGCTGTTTACGATAGCAAAAAGATGGAAGCAACCAAGGTGCCCATCAATGGAAGAATAGATAAATAAATTATGGTATATTCACACAATGGAATACTGCACACAGATAAAGAACAGCGAGGAATCTGTGAAACATTTCATAACATAGAGGAACCTGGAAGGCATTAAGCTGAGTGAAATTAATCAGTTGCAAAAGGACAAATATTGTATAAGATCACTATTATAAGAACTTGAGAAATAGTTCAAACTGAGAAGAAAACATTCTTTTGTGGCTACTGGGGTGGGGGAGGGAGGGTGGGATAGGTGCATTCACTAATTAGAGAGTAGATAGGAACTACTTTAGGTGAAGGGAAAGACAGCATGCAATACAGGGGAGGCCAGCACAATTGGACTAAACCAATAGCAAAGAAGTTTTCTGAATAAACTGAATGCTTTGAAGGCCAGCGTAACAGAGGCAGGGGTCTGGGGACCATGGTTTCAGGGAACATCTAAGTCAATTGGCATGATAAACTCTATTAAGAAAACATTCTGCATCCCACTTTGAAGAGTGGCGTCTGGGGTCTTAAATGCTAGCAGACAGCCATCTAAGATGCATCAATTGGTCTCAACCCACCTGGATCAAAGGAGAATGAAGAACACCAAGGACACAAGGCGATTACGAGCCCAAGAGATAGAAAGGGCCACATGAACCAGAGACTACATCATCCTGAGACCAGAAGAACTAGATGGTGCCCGGGTAAAACCGATGACTGCCCTGACAGGGAATGCAACAGAGCACCCCTGAGGCACCAGCAGAGCAGTGGGATGCAGACCCCAAATTCTCATAAGACCAGACTTAATGGTCTGACTAAGACTGGAAAGACCCTGGTGTTCATGGCCCCTAGACCTTCTGCTGGCCCAGGACAGGAACCATTCTTGAAGCCAACTCTTCAGACATGGATTGGACTGGACAATGGGTTGGAGAGGGATGCTGGTGAGGAGTGAGCTTCTTGGATCAGGTGGACACTTGAGACTATGTTGGCATCTCCTGCCTGGAGGGGAGATGAGAGGGTGGAGAGGGTTAGAAGCTGGGGAAATGGACATGAAAAGAGAGAGTGGAGGGAGAGAGCGGGCTGTCTTATTAAAAAAAAAAAAATTTTTTTTTGTCTTATTAGGGGGAGAGTAATTGGGAGTGTGTAGCAAGGTGTATACGGGTTTTTGTGTGAGAGACTGACTTGATTTGTAAACTTTCACTTAAAGCACAAGAAAAATTATTAAAAAAAAATTGCCCAGGAGTTGATCAGAAGAGACAAGTACCTTCCTCCAGAGCCAACAGAGAGAGAAAGGCTTCCCCTAGAGCCAGCACCCTGAATTTGAACTTCCAGCCTCCTAAATGGTGAGAACCCCTATGCATCTGTCAGTTTGTCATATGTGGGGGCTTGTGTGTTGCTGTGATGCTGGGAGCTATGCCACTGGTATTCAAATACCAGGAGTGTCACCCATGGTGGATAGGTTTCAGCTGAGCTTTTAGACTAAAGCTAGGAAGAAGGACCCGGTGGTCTACTTGTGAAAAGAATTAGCCAGTGAAAACCTTATGAATAGCAGTGGAACATTGATATAGTGTGGAAAGATGTGCCCCTCAGTTTGGAAGGCATTCAAAAGATGACTAGGGAAGAGCTGCCTCCTCAAAGTAGAGTCCACCTTAATGACATGGATGGAGTCAAGATTTCAGGTTCTTCATTTGCTGATGTGGCACAACTCAAAATGAGAAGAAACAGTTGCAAACATCCATTAATAATCGGAACCTGAAATGTATGAAGTATGAATCTAGAAAACTTGGAAATTGTCAAAAATGAAATGGAATTCATAAAGATCAATATTCTAGGCATTAGTGAGCTGAAATGGACTGGTACTGGTCATTTTGAATTGTGCAATCATATGGTCTACTGTGCCAGGAACGACAACTTGAAGAGGAATGGCGTTATCTTCATTGTCAAAAAGAACATTTCAAGATTTATCCTGAAGTACAACGCTGTCAGTGATAGGATAATATCCATATGCCTACAAGGAAGACCAGTTAATGTGACTTTTATTCAAATTTAGGCACCAACCACTAAGGCCAAAGATGAAGAAACTGAAGATTTTACCAACCTTTGCAGTCTGAAATTGATCAAACATGCAATCAGGATGCAGTGATAATTACTGGTGATTGGAATTCGAAAGTTGGAAATGAAGAAGGATTGGTAGTTGAAAAATTTGGTCTTGGTGATAGACATAATACTGGAGGTCGCATGATTGAATTTTTTGAGACCAACAACTTCTTCATTGCAAATACCTTTTATCACCAACATAAACAACGACTATATACATGGACCTCGCCAGATGAAATACACAGGAATCAAATCGACTACGTCTGTGGAAAGAGACTAACTTGGGATCAGACCATCAATCACTCATATGTAAGTTCAAATTGAAACTGAAGAAAATTAGAACAAGTCCACAAGAGCCAAAGTACAACCTTGCGTATATCCCACCTGAATTTAGAGACCATCTGAAAATATATTTGATGTGTCGAACACTGATGGCTGAAAACCAGACGAGTTGTGGAAGGACATTGTACATGAAGAAAGCGAGAGGTCATTAGAAAGACAGGAGAGAAAGAAAAGACCTAGATGAATGTCAGAAGAGACTCTGAAACCTGCTCATGAATATTGAGTATCCAAAGCGAAAGGAAAAAGTGATGAAGTAAAAGAGTTGAACAGAAGATTTCATAGGGCAGCTCGAGAAGACAAAGTATTACAATGACGTGTACAAAGATGTGGAGATGGAAAACCAAAAGGGAAGAACATGTTCTGCATTTCTAAAGCCGAAAGAAGTGAAGAAAAAAATTCAAGCCTCGAGTTGCAATACTGAAGAATTCTACAGGGAAAATATTAAATGATGCAGAAGACATGAAAAGAAGATGGAAGGAACACACAGAGTCAGTATACCAAAAGAATTGGTCAATGTTCAACCATTTCAGGAGGTAACATATGATCAGGAACCTATGGCACTGAAGGATGAAGTCTAGGCTGCACTGAGGGCATTGGCCAAGAACAAGGCTCCGGGAATTGACGGAATACCAATTGAGATGTTTCAACAAACGGATGCAGCACTGGAAGTGCTCAATCATCTATCCCAAGAAATTTGGAAGACAGCTACCTGGCCACCCGACTGGAAGAGATCCATATTTATGCCCATTCCCAAGAAAGCTGATCCAACAGAGTGCAGAAATTATCAAACAATGTTATTAATATCACACGCAAGTACGAAGCTCTTTAGCTCCACCAATATATGCTCAGAGGCACCCCATTCTAACAGTAAGCCTCGGCTCAAAGGCACTCAGTTCCCTTGCTCCATGAGTTGGCAAGCCTAGCTCCACCAGTAAGTGCCTGGAGGCACCCCACTTTGCCAGGAAGCCTCCTGTTCAAATGCAATCAGCTCTCTCACTCCATGGGTCAGCACTCCTACTGTATGCACCTCACTTCATGGGCCAGGAAGCCCACTGGGCTGTCTCCTGCTGCATTTCTTTGCCACTGTTTCTCATCATCTCTTGCTGTCTCAGGTGTTACAACTCCCCTCTCTCAGTCACCTGGGTCTAGGAGGTTCTCAGTGCAGGGATCCCGGGTCCAAAGGATATGGTCCACTCCCCTTCTCCATCTCTGGGGTGGCTCATTTTAAGCCTAGGGAGATGAGAAAATTGACCAATTCCCTTGTTAGGGTTCCATACACCTTATTTGCACGGTTCCACCCCCCAAATGGTGCCATGCACCTTATTTGTAGTATTAGCAAGCTGTCCAATCCCCTTGGTGGACCACAAACAACTTATTTGCATAGTATAACCCAGTAATTTGGTGGGAGTTACAAGACCATGGTGAGAAAAGCCATATACAAGCAATCCATCACACGGAGGCCAGCCCCTAGCTTTTCCAGCCTTTGATCTTTAATACTTGGAGGATAACTTCTACCTGCCAATCACTCTACCATCCAAAACAGTCATTAACAATTAGTCCTTCAGTAGGACAAAGAATTCTCAGGGTGAGGTTACCAGCCATTCAGACCTGCTATAGGTATCCATCTGATCTGGTCAAGTTCTCCAAGGCGTCTCATCTTCACTCTTTCTGGCTTCCGATAAAATCTAATTGAGGGAAGACTATTTCTTTGTTTTGAGCCTCATGAGGTATCAGCATAACAAAACCTTGAAGGGACTTTAGGTTTGGCCACTGTACTCCAATCCAGTAGTGCCTCCCTCTTTGTCCACTCTCTCACAGCTACTGCTTCTACAATTATAGCTTTTGCAATCACAATTAACCCTGTTAACAATCAACACTCACAACTGAACCATATAATCCTATCGCTATTTTTCCCCACTCAGTCCTCCCAGACCTATCAGGAAAAAAGGAATTCTATTCAGTGGGGATCCTTCCTTTTCCCCCTCATTTTGAGTGAAAGCATACCCACAAAACTGTGTAAGCGAGCTCCTTCATGCCTTTATCTCCCCTCGCTTTAGATAGCCAGTTTCTCAGTTGTCTGTCCCTATCAAATCAGTACCATGAGGAGACAAACAACTGCCTTGATCTGAAGAGTCTTCTGTTTCAGTTGGAACTTTGAGCATCTGCATACATAAGCAAAGTCCAGTCCAGAGCAAGCCATCAAATTGCAGCAATTTACATCAGCTTGTGGTGTCAAACATCTCTTTCTCTCTTCGGTCAGTCAGGTTCTGGTCAGCTTGTCACTAGCCCCCATGTGCTAGGTCAATGGATATCATCCATAGGCTCAGGAGTCCATATAACTCCCTGCGCTTCAGACCAGCCAGCCCCTTCTCTCTCTCATCTCTAGTGCTCATGGGCTAGGTCAACAGTTGCCAACGGAACATGTCCATACTTGGCCCATCTCTTATTGCTGCACTTCCACCACTTCCACTCATCTCACGGCCCCAGGTGATCACCTCAAGTGAGCGTACCAGGCTGTCTCCAAGAGGGCTTCCTTTACCTTCTAGTCCTAGAAGGCAGTTTTTCTGACAGGCACTGACTTTTCCTGCCTCCTTGCATCCAATGGCAAACAGCTTACTTGAAATTCAAAAGGAAATCAGTCATTTTTTTCCCCTGCAAGTCTTTCATATGCAAAGTTCCTGCCCTCCCAGCAGTTCTGAGTGGGTCTAAGTGTTTTTTCCAATGCAAATTTCCTAAGTCTGAAGGTTCAGGGCAAGGCTCAGTTTTTTGACCTAAGCTGCAAATACTCTATACACAGGGGTTCTGCATTCAAACCAACAGCCTGTGTTCTTTTGGGCAAATCCTTGTTCCCCGTGTAGCATATCCAATCAAGTATTGGCTGAAGGTGGAGTTACATGCTCTGTGTTATCTATAATAGCCAATATTCACTTTCTTCATACATGTAGGTCTGTTTTACAACACTAGGTAGGTGAAACATTCAAACTGTCCCCTAGGGTTTCCAAACAGCAACTGGTGGATTCAAACTGCTGAATTTTCTGTTAGCAGCCGAGCTCTTAACCACTGTGCCACCAGGACTCCTCAATATCCATAGCACATTTAAATGAACACATAACCTTTTTAAACGTTCTCTTTTCATCTTCTCCACCCATTGACTACCTTCCCATTCATATGCACATGGCCTTGGACCTCTGGCTGGGTGGAACCAAAAGATCCTGGTCCCCTATCAATCATCTTCTTTAACTGGCCTGGCTTTTCTCCAAGCCACTGTAGGTATGGCTTTTCTCCCCTCAGCTGCAGCATAATATCTCTTACTTTCCTTGCAGACATTACAGGTAACGACAGCCAAAGTAACCATCTAAGAATCAAAAGTTTCACTTCCCACGCCTCTTCATTCTTTCTCTTACTAAGTCCCATGCTTCCATGAGTCTGGAGCCATTGCAACATATCCCACATCTGATGTCACCTGTACTAATGTTGTCATGGGGGCACCGAGCCTCCTAGTCTAACCTCACAAGGGGCAGGAGTGAGAATCAAGATCAACATCAGCCCAAGGCTAATTCCTGTGAAGAAGGGGTCAGATATACTTCCCTTCTCCAACCTTTTTACCAATTCTGACACCAGCTGTCCTTCCATGGAACTCTCTGTTTCTCTCTTGGGTTTGATAATTCATTGCAGTGGCCACCCAGAACTCACGGACAATAGTCATGATTCTGGGGCTTATTAGAGAAGTGACAGTTTACAATCCAGGAACGACTCATGATTCAGTTCTTTGACCAGGACAACCTCTTCTCAGCCATGGTTACAGGCAGGCTTGTCTCTGGCCCTTGTGCTCTCTGCCCCTCAGACCCTTGGCCTCTCAGCATGTCCTCTGTCCTGCCTGGGCAAGTGTTACGAAACTCTTTAGCTCTGCCTACACATGTCTGGAGGCACTCCACTTGGCCAGAAAACCTCCTGTCCAAAGATGCTTATTTCTCTTGCCAGTGGGTCAGCACTTGCACTGTAGCCACCTTGCTCTGTGGGATGCAAAGCCCATTGCATCATCTTCTGCCAGTCTCCTGGTTCTGCTGCCAGTGTCTGTGCCACACTTCTCACCACCTCTTGCTGCCTCCAGTGTTACAGCTCTCTGTCTCTGTTGCCTGGGTCTAGGAGTTTCTTAGTGCAGGGATCCTGGGTCCAAAGGATGCGCTCCACTGCTAGCTCTTCTTTCTTGGTGGTAGTGAGGTCCGGTCTTTTCCACCTCTGGGATGGCTCATTTTAAGCCTAGTGGAATGGCCAAACTGACCAATCCCCTCGTTAGTATTCCATACATCTTATTTGCATGGCCCCACCTCATTACTGGAGATCGAAATGTAAAAGCTGGAAACAAAAAAGAAGGATCGGTAGTTGGAAAATATGGCCTTGGTGATAGAAACGATGCTGGAGATTGCATGACAGAATTTTGCAAGACCAAGGACTTCTTTATTGCAAATACCTTTCTTCAACAACATAAACAGTGACTATACATGTGGACCTCATCAGATGAAATACACAGGAATCAAATCGACTACATCTGTGGGAAGAGACAATGGAAAAGCTCAATATCATCAGTCAGAACAAGGCCAGGGGCTGACTGTGGAACAGATCATCAATTGCTCATATGCAAGTTCAAGTTGAAGCTGAAGAAAATTAGAACAAGTTCACAAGAGTCAAAGTACTACCTTGAGTATATCCCACCTGAATTTAGAGACCATCTCAGGAATAGATTTGATGCATTGAATACTAATGACTAAAACCAAATGAGTTGTGGAGTGACATTAAGGACAGAATACATGAAGAAAGCAAATCAAACCGTTGCCATCGAGTCGATTCTGACTCATAGTGACCCTAAAGGACAGAGTAGAACTGCCCCATACAGTTTCCAAGAGCACCTGGTAGAGTTGAGCTGCTGACCTTTTCTGGTTAGCAGCCATAGCTCTTAACCACTATGCTACAAGGGTTTCCGAAGAAAGCAAAAGGTCATTAAAAAAACAGGAAAGAAAGGAAAGACCAATTTGGAGGTAGGAAAAGACCCTGAAACTTGCCCTTGAACATCCAGTAGCTAAAGTGAGTGGAAGAAATGATGACATAAAACAGCTGAACAGAAGATTTCAAAGGAAGGCTCAAGAAGACAAAGTAACGTATTATAAGGACATGTGCAAAGACCTGGAGTTAGAAAACCAAAAGGAAGAACCTGCTCGCCATTTTCAAGGCAAAAGAAGTGAAAAAAAAATCCAAGCCTTGAGTTGCAATGCTGAAGGATTCTATGGGCAAAATATTGAACAAAGCAGGAAGCATCAAAGGAGATTGAAGGAATACACAGAGTCACTGTACCAAAAATAAGAGGTTGACATTCACCCATTTCAGGAAGCACCATATGATCAAGAACCGATGGTGCTGAAGGAGGAAGTCCAAGCTGCATATAGACATTGGGGAAACACAAGGCTCCAGGAATTGATGGAATACTAATTGAGGTGTTTCAGCAAACAGAAGCAGCACTGGAGGTGCTCATTTGTGTATGCCAAGAAATTTGGAAGAGAACTACCTGGCTAACTGACTAGAAGAGATCCATATTTATGCCTGTTCCACAGAAAGGTGATCCAATGGAGTGCGGAAATTATCGAACAATATCATTAATATCACACACAAGTAAAATTTTGCTGAAGATCATTTAAAAGTGGTTGCTGCAGTATGTCGACAGGGAACTGCAAGAAATTTGAGCTGGATTCAGTTGAGGGTGTGGGACGAGGGATATCATTGCTGCTGTCAGGTGGATCCTGACTGAAAGCAGAGAATACCAGGGGGATGTTTACCTGTGTTTTATTGACTATGCAAAGGCATTCGACTGTGTGGATCATAACAAATTATGGATGACATTGCAAAGAATGAGAATTTCAGAACACTTAATTGTGCTCATGGAGAACCTGTACATAGACTAAGAGGCAGTCGTTCAAACAAAACAAGGAGACACTGTGTGGTCTGAAGTCAGGAACTGTATGTGTCAGGGTATGTCTTTCACCATACTTATTTAATCTGTATGTTGAGAAAATAATCCAAGAAGCTGGACTATATGAAGAAGAACATCAGGATTGGGGGAAGACTCATTAATAACCTGTGTTATGCAGATGACACAACCTTGCTTGCTGAAAGTGAAGAGGACTCGAAACCCTTACAGATGAAGATCAAAGACTACCGCCTTCACTATGGGTTACACCTCCATATAAAGAAAACATAAAACCTCACAATTGGACCAAAAAGCAACATCATGATAAATGGAGTAAAGATTGAAATTGTCAAGGATTTTATTTTACTTGGGTCCACAATCAATGCCCATGGAAGCAGCAGTCAAAAAATCAAGCAACACATTGCAGTGGGCAAATCTGCTGCAAAAGACCTCTTTAAAGTGTTAAAAAGCAACTTTCCCAACTAAAGTGCCCCTGATCCATGCCATGGTGCTTTCAATCACCTCCATGCAAAAGCTGGACAATGAACAGGAAGGCTGAAGAAGAATTAAAGCCTTTGAGTTATGGTGTTGGCGGAGAATATTGAATATACCATGGACTGCCAGAACAATGTACAAATCTGTCATGGAAGAAGTACAGTCAGAATGCTGCTTAGAAGCAAGGATGGCGAGACTTTGTCTCACATACTTTGGACATGTTATCAGGAAGGACCAGTCCCTGGAGATGGACATCATGCTTGGTAAAGTAGAGGGTCAGTGAAAACGAGGAAGACCCTCAACCTGTTGGATTGACACAGTGGCACCAGCTATGGGCTAAAAGAGAAAATGATTGTGAGGATGGCGTAGGACTGGGCAGTGTTTTGTTCTGTGGTACATAGGGTCAAGATGAGTCAGAACTGTCTTGAGAGCACCTAACAAATACAACAACTTCCACAAGGGTGCCATGCACCTTATTTGTATTGTTAGCAAGCTTTCCAATCTCCTTGGTGGGCTACAAGCCCCTTATTTACATAGTCCCACCCCTTCATTTGGTGGGAGTTAGAAGAGCATGACAAGGAAGGCCACAAAAAAGTGATCCATCACACTGCAAGAGCTATAGAGAAAGTCTCTATCATCTTAGGGAATACATATGGCCCAAGCAACAGAATATTGCTAGAATTGTGGCTGTTAAATGCGCTTCTGATGAGGCTTTAAAAGGAAATAATGAACATGTGATTGGACAATGGAGGAAGGACGATGCTTTTATGCATTGGCAAACAACTTGGCTGAACTATGTCCAAATATTCGGTGGAAGGTACAGCTTGTAAGTGATGAACTTGGATACCTGGCTGAGGAGATTTCTAAGCAGGTCTTAAAGGGGCTGTGATTTCACCTTGCCACTTACAGTAAAATGTGAGAAGAAAGAGATGGACTTGAAAATGAACCATGCAAAATGAAAACAGAACTTAAGGATATGGAAATTCTGTTGTACAAACTAAGGACATGTGTCCCAGAATGTTCACCAAGGATGTGGCTGCACAACTTTTTACTAAAGAGATCAAGCCTGGGATTGATGGCTCTAACCAACATTAGACTGAAGCGGGCAGAGAAAGAATGAAAGGAAAGAACGCTGTCTGCTTCTTGGAATTCTACAGGCAGGAAACAGGCCAAAGGAGCTATCGGTTTTCCTCCAAGAAAAGAAAAGGATCATCCCTGGGGCAGCTCGAAGATCAGTAGATCTGTTAGAAGGAGAGCGGTAAACAGGGCCTTCTCAGTTTCAAAGAGTTGGGCCATGGTCTCCTGGATCTCAAAGGGTGGGTCCACAGCCCCCCAGGTTTCAGAGTTGGTTCTTTATCAATTAGGTTCTAGAGTGTGGAGTGCCAGGGGGATGGGCCACCTCCGAAGCCGAGGGGTTGGTGCTGTGTTGCCCAAGAGACAAAAGAACAGCACCTGCAGGGACCAAGAGCGTGAGGTCGCTACTCAGATGGTCTAGGAGAATGAGGCCACCCAAAGCTGAGGGAGAAATGGTCCTGTAAGGTTGAGCTGAAGCCCAGGGTTGTGAGATCTCCACCCAGAATCCAGAGAGCATCCCAATACCAAGAGATTGGAGGATAGGGAAGTTGGCAGATGGCCTCAGAGAACGAAGGATTATTTCCAAGCCTTGAGAGTCAATGTAAATTGTTTTGTTGAGTTTTGGATTTGCCTTGTGCCTGTTATCCCTTCTTTCCCTCTGATATTTCCCATTCATGATGGAAATGTCTATCTTGTGCCTATTCTATCACAGTACTTTGGAAACAGATAACTTGTAGTCCAGATTTCATACATTCACAGATGAAGAATTTTGCCCCAGGATGGGATATGCCTAATGTTTCACCCATACAGCCATGTGTCACTTAACATCCATGACACTTTCTGTAAAATAGGGCTTTATGTGATTTGAGCATTTTGTAAACACCATATTATATACATGCAGTTCCTGGATTATGAAAGTCTGACTTATCAACAACTTGTACTTAAGAACAGACTGTCATGAAGTCTATTTGCATTGAAAATTTGAGTTAAATATTATTATTATATACTGTATTATTATGTTCAAGAAGTTTTAGTGTTTTTAGAAGTGTTTCTTAAGTGTTTTATATGCATAAAAATGTTAAATATGTACTACATACTAAGACAAACATTTGACTAACTGAAGCTAAATAAGAACCGCATGTACCTGTTCTGACTTACCTACAAATTTGACTTAGTGACAAACTTAGGAAGGGATCTTGTTTGTAACCTGTGGACTACACGTATAACCTTATGACACTAAGGATGTATATGGAGTCATACGTTGCCGAAATGGACAATATGCGGCACCTGACTGTAGTTGATTTACACAATTCAGAAGATGAGATTTTGGACTTGGAGTTGATTTAAGACTTCTAGGATGATATGATGGGGTAAAGGTGTTTTGCATGTGGGAAGGACATGAATTTTTTTTGACCAAAGTGTGGAATGTTACAGATTGAATTGTGTTCACCCAAAATAGTTGTAATTCCTAATCTTTTTATGCCTGCGGTTATAACCACTTTTGGGAATGAGTAGTCTGTTATGTTAATGAGGCAGGATCAATGTAAGGTGTGTCTTGAGTCACTCTCTTGAATTATAAAAGACATTAAACAAGCATGTGAAAAGTAGAGACAGAAGACTAGAGATACCAAGCCACATGAAGATTACAAAGGAGCAGAAGCTCAGAAGAGGCAAAGGCATTCCTCCAGAGCCAACAGAGAAAGTCTTCCCCTACAGCCGGCACCCAGAATCTGGACTTCTAGCCTCCTAAACTGAGAGAAAATAAATTTCTGCTGTTAAAGCCACCCATTCGTGGTATTTCTCTTATAGCAGCACTAGATAACTAAGACAGTCACCCTACTTAGAGCAGAGCCTGATACATGATCATCTCTCAAGAAACATTAGCAGCTGCTGTTATATTGCCAGCTCCCTGAGTGGTGCAAGCAGTACACTTGACTACTAACCTAAAGGTTGTTGTTTGAACCCACCCAGCAGTGCTTCCAAGGAAGGCTTGGCAATCTGCTTTTGTAAAGGTTAGAGGCAAGAAAATCCTATGGAGCTGTTCTCCTCTGTCACATATTGGGTTGCCAAGAGTCGGCATTGACTTGGTAGCAACAGTGTTTTTTTTTTTGTTGTTGTTGTTATATTGCATAGTTCAAAGCGTCATTGGAATCCTGGGTGGTGCAAATGGTTAAGCACTGGACTACTAACTCAAAGTCTGGTGGTTCAAACCCACCTAGAGGCTCCTCAGAAGTGAGGCCTGGTGATTTGCGTTTGAAAGGTTACAGCCTTGGAAATCCTATGGAGCAGTTCTACTTTGCACACATGGGGTCGCCATGAGTTGAAGTCAACTGAACTGCAACAACACCAAATTGCTTCCAAAGTTAATGTGCTTATAGATTCACTGGGACCTTTTTCAAGTGCTGATGCTGATTCTTGAGGCTAGGAGTGGCGCCTAAGAGCCTGCATTTCTAACCAGCTCCTAGATGATACTCTACTGCTGGATCTTGGTCCACACTTTGATTAGCAAACTTCTAACCTACTAGAGACACAATGAAATCATTTAGGTAACGTTAAAAAATACTGGTACTTCTACATGAGAAAATGCTCCCGATCATTAGCCATTAGAGAAATGCAAATTAAAACTACAATGAGATTCCATCTCACACCAACTAGGCTGGCATTAATCCAAAAAACACAAAATAATAAATGTTGGAGAGGCTGCGGAGAGATTGGAACTCTCATACACTGCTGGTGGGAATGTAAAATGGTACAACCACTTTGGAAATCCATCTGGCATTATCTTAAACAGTTAGAAATAGAACTACCATACAACCCAGAAATCCCACTCCTCGGAATATACCCTAGAGATACAAGAGGCTTCACACAAACAGATATATGCACACCCATCTTTATTGCAGCTCTGTTTACAATAGCAAAAAGCTGGAAGCAACCAAGGTGTCCGTCAACGGATGAATGGTTAAATAAATTGTGGTATATTCACACAATGGAATACTACGCATGGGTAAAGAACAGTGACGAGTCTCTGAAACATTTCATAACATGGAGGAAACTGGAAGGCATTGTGCTGAGCGAAATTAGTCAGAGGCAAAAGGACAAATATTGTATAAGACCACTATTATAAAATCTTGAGAAATAGTAAACCTGAGAAGAACACATACTTTTGTGGTTACAAAGGGGTAGGGAGGGAGGGAGGGAGAGGGTTTTTTACTGATTAATTAACAGATAAGAACTGCTTTGGGTGAAGGGAAAGACAACACTCAATACAAGGAAGATCAGCCCAATTGGACTGGACTAAAAGCAAAGAGGTTTCCGGGATAAAATGAATGCTTCAAAGGTCAGCGGAGCAAGGGCGGGGGTCTGGGGAACATGGTTTGAGGGGACTTCTAAGTCAATTGGCAAAATAATTCTATTATGAAAACATTCTGCATCCCACTTTGAAATGTGGCGTCTGGGGTCTTAAATGCTAACAAGCGGCCATCTAAGATGCATCAATTGGTCTCAACCCACCGGGAGCAAAGGAAAATGAAGAACACCATGGTCACACGACAGCTAAGAATCCAAGAGACAGAAAGGGCCACATGAACCAGAGACCTACATCATCCTGAGACCAGAAGAACTAGTTGGTACCCGGCCACAATCGATGACTGCCCTGACAGGGAGCACAACAGAGAACTCCTGAGGGAGCAGGAGATCAGTGGGATGCAGACCCCAAATTCTCATAAAAAGACCATACTTAATAGTCTGACTAAGACTAGAGGAATCCCGGCGGCCATGGTCCCCAGACCTTCTGTTGGCACAGGACAGGAACCATCCCCAAAGACAACTCATCAGACATGAAAGGGACTGGTCAGCGGGTGAGAGAGAGACGCTGATGAAGAGTGAGCTAATTAAATCAGGTGGACACTTGAGAGTGTGTTGGCAACTCTTGACTGGAGAGGGGATGGGAAGATAGAGAGCGAGGGAAGCTGGCAAAATTGTCACGAAACGAGAGACTGAAAGGGCTGACTCAATAGGGGGAGAGCAAGTGGGAGAAGGGAGTAAGATGTATGTAAACTTACATGTGACAGACTGATTGGATTTGTAAATGTTCACTTGAAGCTTAATAAAAGTTAATTAAAAAAAAAAAATACTGGTACTTCTACTTCACCATCCTGCTGTTCCCTCACTAATGAGTTTGCTAAATCTGTGTCACGTGCGCATTTCATCTTTGTATGAGATTATATTTTTGAATTTTTGAAAATGATGCTCTAACAGTTATGGAAGCTCCATCAAGATGCCCAGGTGGTCTCTCTTGCTTTTGTGCACGTCACAGGCTGGTTAAGCCCCAACTCAAACCAACCCATGTATAAAATGGAGATAATCAAACACATGCTTTGTAGGATCCTTGTAAGAATCTGATGAGCTTAAAGCAATGCTCAGCTTGAGACAAGAGCCAAGGTATTGTCATAGTTAAAAACCACTCAGACCTTGAAGGGGAAGTTCAGAGTATTTATTCAGCATTAAAGATCCATTCAAATAGAGGAGATCAGCAGCTCAAACAAGTGAAAAGTAGTGAGTTGGCAAGACAGTCCCAAGCAGGGACAGATACAGGGCAAGAAACAAAGTGATTAAAATCTTTGATTGGCTAATCTCTGATTGAGGTCACAAAAGGGAGGGTTAAGCTAAGTGGGGAGAGGCTTCCATTGAATACAGATGCTTCCATATGCTTAGGTGGGCTACAAAGATTGACAACCATATTCACAGAATGCTTACAATGCATAATTACTAGAACAGATTATAAAAATATCTGGGTTGATGTAAAACATTTCTTGGGACCAGAGCTGGTGATAAAAGTTAGCGCCAAGACCACTCCCTTAGCAACTGCTTGCCCAAGTGAGACTTTTCTCGTTACCTAGGGTACTTAGATAATAATTGGCTGTTCAAGGTTTCTTGCTGAGACTTTACTTCTACATCCTTATTATCAAGGCCCCTTTACAGAGTTACGTTTGTCAAGACCCCTTCCTTAGAGTGCATTCTTTCTATATCCTGGCTCAATCACAGAGAAAACATTCCCTTAGTTACTCATGGTTGCTAACCAGATAAGAAGCCTAAGGACAGGCATCTGAGAACTGCTCCATAGAGTTTCCAAGGAGCGCCTGGTGGATTTGAACTGCCGAGCCTTTGGTTAGCAGCCATAGCACTTAACCACTACGCCACCAGGGTTTCCAAAAACAGCAAAACTTAGGTTTAATTCCAGCATATTACTTTCAATCAAAGGTTTTAGAAAAATCTCTCTTTTACAGAGTGTAAGCTTTTATGGCTTTCCCTTGTGAAAAAGAACCAAGAGTTCAGATCCAGAAACAAAGGACTTAGCACCAATTTCACAGCCCAGGTCTGTGCTCATTGCACTTATTGTAAGGTTCCCTTGTATGTTTGAGGAGTGATAATCAATGGCCCGTTTACCACCCATGAATAATGCCTACTTTGAAAATATATACCTTTACGGTTAAAATGAAATCGCTTTAAATTGGAACTCTCATGCACTGGAACTCTTATATACATGCTGATGAGACTGTAAATGCAGCTACTTTGAAACATCTGGGAATTCCTCAAAAGGTAAAACAGAGTTACTACAGAGTTACTATATGACCAAGTAATTCCACTCCTACGCACATACTCAAGAGAAATGAAAGCATATGTGCAAATAAAAACCTCACACCAATGTTCACGGCAGCATTATTCGTAATAGCCAAAAACTGAAAACAACCCAAATGTCCATCAAAGCATGAATGCATACATAAAATATACTATATCCACACAATGGAATATTATTCTGCAATAAAAAGAAATGAAGTACTGAACATGCTATAAGATGGATGAAAGTTGAAAACATTATGCCAAGTGAAGGAAACCAGACACTAAAGGCCACATATTGTATGACTCCATTGATATGAAGTGTCCATAATAGGCAAATCTATAGAGACAGAAAGTAGATGGTGGTTTGCCAGGGGCTAGGTGGGACAGAAAGACTGGGATGTGACAGCTAATGGGCACAGGGTTCCTTTCTGGGGTGGTGAAAATACTGGAATTAGATTGTACTGGAAGTTGTTCTGGAATTAGATTGCAGAGAGAGCTGCACGACTCTGTGACTATACTAAAAAACCACAGAGCTCTATAAATTTATGGGGAGAATTACATGGTCTGTGAACTACATCTCAATAAAGCCCTTGAAAACATGAGGAACAAAAGAAGAAAAGGTGGCGCTTGGACAGACAAGTATCATGGGAATGGCCCCAAATGCGAGAACTGTGGGAAACGCTTCAGGGTGGAGTGAAGCTGGTTGACCTTGAGCCTAACTGCTTGGGTTCAAATCCTGGCTGTAGCCCCTTTGTTTCCTCATTGGTTCAGTAGGGATTATAGTTCCCTCACCACAAAGCATGGCGAAGAGTGAGAATATTGTCAGGCATGCAAAGTATTACCAGGGAACCTGGCCCTGTGGAAGCAAGGTCTCAATATCACCACCACTGGTGGCATTACCATCATTCTTGTTAGTGAGGGGAAAAGGCTTTGGCAAAGGAGACTCACCTGGGGGAATTTGTAGAGCCCCAGCAGCCTGGCCAGGGGGATGGATAGGGCGGAACGTGTGTCTCCAATTAGGGCAGCTTGGGGAGGGCTGGCCTGACACATGTAGATGGGGATGGGTTCCTCCTGGCCTGTGAGGAAGACCATAGCCTCATGGAGGGCTCCAGACACTGAGTCTCCAGGGTTCCAGATGGAGAAGCCCAGTGTGAGGTTGGGCAGCAGGTGGGAGTCCCTGTTGAGCTCCTCGATGGCAAAGACCAAACCCTGGGACACCAGGTAGCCCCATATGTTAAGGCTGAGGGAAAGAGAAGTAGATGTTCAGAGTTTGCTACTTGTGCAGGGGGTGACAGAGTCACTGGAACTAGGATTTGGA
Organism: Loxodonta africana; assembly: GCF_030014295.1. Classification (NCBI taxonomy): domain Eukaryota; kingdom Metazoa; phylum Chordata; class Mammalia; order Proboscidea; family Elephantidae; genus Loxodonta; species Loxodonta africana. The sequence continues at coordinate 28,163,630 of NC_087352.1, read as the reverse complement.
CAAATGAGCCCTGATGGCTCAATGCTTAAGCATTCAGCAAAAGAAAGGCCTGGTGATCTGCTTCTGTAAAGACTACAGCCTAGGAAAACCAATGGGACAGTTTTATTCTGTCACATGGGGTCGCTATGAGTCAGAATCAACTGGATGACACCTAACAACAACAGGGGCTTGGACATATTCACAAAGGTGCCTCACACACAATAAACCTGGGTCTTTTGCTCTTCTTGATAGACACAAAACATTTCTGTTAACACTCGGCTTTAATCTGTGTATGCTCTCCAGTGTTTTAGTTGACTCTCTTCTTCTTCTGACCAGCATAAGTTTTTTTTTATTAACTTTTATTGAGCTTCAAGTGAACGTTTACAAATCAAGTCAGTCTGTCACATATAAGTTAATATACATCTTACTCCTTACTCCCACTTGTTCTCCCCCTAATGAATCAGCCCTTCCAGTCTCTCCTTTCATGAAAACTTTGCCAGCCTCCAACTCTCTCTATCCTCCCATCCCCCCTCCAGACAGGAGATGCCAACACAGTCTCAAGTGTCCACCTGATATAATTAGCTCACTCTTCATCAGCATCTCTCTCCCACCCACTGTCCAGTCCCTTTCATGTCTGATGAATTGTCTTCGGGAATGGTTCCTGTCCTGTGCCAACAGAAGGTTTGGGGACCATGACCACCGGATTCCTCTAGTCACAGCCAGACCATTAAGTATGGTCTTTTTATGCGAATTTGGGGTCTGCATCCCACTGATCTCCTGCTCCCTCAGGGGTTCTCTATTGTGCTCCCTGTCAGGGCAGTTATCGATTGTGTCCGGGCACCAACTAGTTCTTCTGGTCTCAGGATAATGTAGGTCTCTGGTTCATGTGGCCCTTTCTGTCTCTTGGGCTCTTAGTTGTCGTGTGACCTTGGTGTTCTTCATTCTCCTTTGCTCCAGGTGAGTTGAGACCAATTGATGCATCTTAGATGGCCGCTTGTTAGCATTTAAGACCCCAGACGCCACATTTCAAAGTGGGATGCAGAATGTTTTCATAATAGAATTATTTTGCCAATTGACTTAGAAGTCCCCTTAAACCATGATTCCCAAACCCCCGCCCTTGCTCTGCTGACCTTTGAAGTATTCAGTTTATCCTGGAAATTTCTTTGCTTTTGGTCCAGTCCAGTCCAGTTGAGCTGACCTTCCATGTATTGAGTGTTGTCCTTCCCTTCACCTAAAGCAGTTCTTATCTGTTAATTAATCAGTAAAAAACCCTCTCCCTCCCTCTCTCCCTCCTCCCCTCGTAACCACAAAAGTATGTGTTCTTCTCAGTTTATACTATTTCTCAAGATCTTATAATAGTGGTCTTATACAATATTTGTCCTTTTGCCTCTGACTAATTTCACTCAGCATAATGCCTTCCAGGTTCCTCCATGTTATGAAATGTTTCCCAGATTCATCACTGTTCTTTATCGACCAGCATAAGTTTTAACTGCTCTGTATATCTTGCCTTTTGCCAGACTTCACAGAATGGGGATAAAAATGAATAACCAGCTTTTAGTTCAAAGTAAAAAAGAAAAGAAGGAAAAGAAAAAAGCACTTTTTTTCCCTTCCTGGTTTTTTCCCCCTATTTTCTGTTATCAGTGTAAATTCCTAACCTGTCTTTGTTGGGCGAGCACTTTTCCTAGTTAAAGGGAAGGTGCTGCTCATCCATGGATTTATAAATGAGATAAAACTTCAAATTATAACATTGCTCAGATTTTCTTTTTTTGACAGAAGAGAACAGCACGTTGTCATTGACTCCTAGGTGTATTTCAAGAGGAATGAAGACAAATATCCATGCAGAAACCTGTATGAGAATGTTCATACCAGCATTATTCATAATCTCCAGAAAGCAGTAAGTCAGTGAGCCTGTCTGCAAAGACTCTTAGGAAACCCATTAGAGAAAAGGGTGCCGTGGGCAAACAGACGATGGGTAGAAGGGAACCCAGGGGCTAATCAGTTCTTGAAAAGATTTGTTCATTCAACAAAATTTATTGGAGACTACTGTGTGCCTGGTGCTTTTCTAAGGACTGAGGATCTGGCAGTGAACAAGAGCAAAGATCATCTTAGATGAGCAAGGTGGGGACAGCACTGGTGACAGTTAGTTAACCCATGTTTAGATGGAGACAAGGAGAACAAAGACCAGGAGACTTGGTGAGGTAGGGCCTGAGAGACAAACAGACGAGCATTCAGACAAACAGAACAAACCCTGACCATCCATTTGAGATTCTGAGAATCAGCAACTGTCTGAAGTTTTAGAGAAACACCTCTGAAGTTAGTCTCAGCCTTCAGAGACTTGCAATCAACCACCCCAGCAGCCACTTACTTTGAAGATGCCACGGCAGCTGGTGGAGAAGTAAACTTGAGCAGGGTGACTTCATCAACGTAGAAAATGGTGAAGCTGCCCCCAACCACCACGTTCCCAGGCTGCTCAAAGCAGAGCCTTTCCCTGCTGATCTCCAGCTTGTTAGCTTAGAAAGTGCAGCCCCAGAGAGGGACCCAGGAGCGCAGGAAGCAGGGAGCACAGCCACATGCCTGAGAAGGTAGCTGAGCATACAGTGGCACTGCGGCCTCCTTGTTTGGCCATGCTGCAAGAGGACAGCGCTTTTATCTGGGAGTTCACCCCTCACTCCTGAGCCTGGGGTCAGGAACACATCTGAGCCCTACCCAGCCACAGGGGAGACCCAGGCATCCAGAGCTTGAGGAGAACAGGTGAGCTTGGGTCCAGACTGGGCAGCTACTAAATCCCAGGGCCATTAAAAGTTTCACCTCCTGCCATTCTGGTCCCCTTGGCAGCCCCCAATCCTGGCTAACAGCTCTGAGGCCCCATCCATATACTTCAAGGACAGCATTGTGAGTACTCATGCGTCCTCAGAGACTCTTCAAGCCCGGAAGCAGCTGTGCTCATGTTGTCTGGTCAAGGTGTTTAGAGAGTTCCCATGAGGGGATAAGAGGTAAGGAGTTTCCTGATCCACTGCTGCCACAACTAACAGTGTTTAGAGATGAGGAATGTCCCCAGAGCTGCAGGTGGCCCCGGGCTGCCGCCTGCCACCCTAGAGACACCATTTTCACTGAATGGAAGGCCCCAGGCAGAGACTAGGCATGTTTAGCTCCAGAAGTAAGCTTAAGGCCTGGCCCAGGTGTTCTTCCTGGAGGCCAGTTCCAAGTAGGGGAGGGACTGGGCTGTGCTGGCCCCATAGAGGAAGCAAGGTTGGGACTCACAACCCCAAGACATGTGACAGCCACACTCTGTGTAAGAATTAACATGCTTAACATCATTGGCCATCCTGGATGTGTACATCAAAGTCACAATAATTGAGCACCTCATACCCGCTAGGATTGATATAAGACAGTCACATATTAACAAATGTTGGCCATTAAGTAGAGAAACAGGAACCCTCATAGACTGCTGGTGGGAATGTAAAATGGTGCAGCCACTGTGCAAAACAGTTTGGCGGTTACTTAAAAAGTTAAACATAAAGTTATGACATGATTCTGGAGTTCCAGTCCTACGTATACACCCAAGAAAAATGAAAACATATGTTCGTACAAAAATGTGTATATGAATGTTCTTAACGGCATTATTCATAATATCCAAAAAGGAGAAACAACCATGCGGTATGATGGATCACTTTTGCGTGGCCTTTCTAGCCACGGTCTTGTAACTCCCACCCAAGTGAATGGTGGGACTGTGTAATAGTATAATTGCTGCTCACCAAAAGGATTGGTCAGTTTTACTATCCCGCTGGGCTTGGAATGATCCATCCCAGAGGCGGAAAAAAGAAGATGCCACTACCACCAAGGGAGGAGAGACCAGCAGGAGAGACCCACAGGAGATGGCACAGTGGACTTACGGGCCCACAGAGCAAGAAAGCTGAGTGCCTTTGGGCAGAGACTAAGGGCCAGGAAGAAGTGTGCTTGTAAGGACAACAGGGAAGAGGCTGCCCTGATGGAAGAACTGTATCCTGAGCATTCCTCAACCTGAATTATTACCTCCTACTTCCATAATAAACCCCATAACCGTGAGTATAGTCTGTGAGTTCTGTGTGGCTATTGCAAAGAATTATCAAACCCAGCAGAGAAGTAGAGAATGCCGTGGGAGTGATGGTTGGTGTCAAAATTGGTAAAGATGGCAGAGAGAGGAGACATGTCTGGCCCCTGCCTCATAGGAAACAGCCTTGGGCTGTTGGTCTTGATTCTCCTTTCCCCTCGTGAATTTACAGGAAGTCAAACGCTGCCGCCATGCTGTTTTTATAAACTCAAATACCTACTGAAGAGGCAGTGGATAAAGAAATTGTGTTATATCCATATGATGGAATATTATTAGGCCATAAAAATGAATGAGGCACTGATACATGCTGCAACATGGATGAAGCTTGAAAACATTGTGCTAAATGAAAGAATCCAGTCACAAAAGGCCACAGAAATATTCTGTTTAAATGAAATGTGCAAAATAAGCCAATCTGGAGAGCAAAAATTATTACTGGTTGTCAGGGGCTTTGGGTGGGGAGAATGGATATGGAGTTCCTTTTAGGGGTGATGAAAATATTCTGAAAGTAGATAGTGGTGATGTTTGCACAAATCCCTGGATGTAGTAAGAATTGTACACTTTAAAAGGGCAAATTTTATGGTATGTGAAATATGTCTCAATAAAGCTGTTAGTAAAAGAAGAAGAAGTAAAGAAGAGACAAATTGAATTAAAGATGAACATTCCTGACCTCATGATATTGGAGAAGAGATCTGCACTGGAGGAATGAGCTCCAGTAGAACTGGCCACCAAGGGGGCACCCATGAACCTGGTTAATTGCTCGCCTGTCCCTGCCAGTATGTGGGGACAGAGGTAGCACCCCGGAGGTAGTAAATGGGGTCCACAGAGATGACTGATTTGTCTGCAAAGGGCATTACTTACATTTGGGAAATTATACATTAGTCAGTGTTTCTCAACCTTGTCACTATGGACATTTTGAAATGGGTAAGTCTCTGTCATGAGGAGCTGTAGAATATTTTATTTGCCAGTTAAAATCATCATCATCACCACTGCCATCATGATTACCATCACGATCAGAATCATAATCACCACCATCACAATCATCATTACCATCATCATTACCACCACAACCCTCATCACCACGATCATCACTACCACTACCACCACCACCATCATCATATTATTGTCATAATTGATTCAACGGTGCTCTCCGTTCTAATTTTTCAATGTTAAAAATAACATTGAAATATACATCTTCATACACCACACCTAATTTTTGTATGGCTTTTTCATGAACCATTCTAGAAAAAGGTCTTGAGATACTTATAAATGGCCTATTAACACAGAGGAAAAAAAAAGACCCAAGATCCAACAGAACTTGTTTATAAATAAAACTGCAGAGTTTTATCATAGTGATTTTTTTTCTTCTCCATTAGTCATAAATTAACAATGCGTATATCTTTATATCTTTAAAGAAGCCCTGGTGGAACGCTGGTTCAGAGCTCAGGCTGCTTGCCAAAAAGGTTGGCAGTTCGAATCTACCAACTGCTCCTTGGAAATCCTGTGGGGCAGTTCTACTCTGTCCTATAAGTTCGATAAGAGTTGGAATCAACTCAATGGAGAAAATTAAAAAAGAGTTGCAGAAGTACATTGACAAGGAACTGCAGAAATTCAAGCCGGATTCAGAAGAGGACGTGGAATGAGGCATATCATTGCTGACGTCAGATGGATCTTGGCTGAAATCAGAGAATAACAGAAAGACGTTTGTTGTCGTTGTTGTTAGGTGCCCACGAGTCGGCTCCGACTCATAGCAACCCTATGCACAACAGAATGAAACACTGCCTGGTTCTGCGCCATCCTTACAATCGTTGTTATGGTTGATCCCATTGTTGCAGCCACTGTGTCAGTCTACCTCCTTGAGGGTCTTCCTCTTTTCAGCTGACCCTGTACTTTGCCAAGCATGACTTTTCTCCAGAGACTGATCCGTCCTGACAACACATCCAAAGTATGTAAGACGCAGTCTCGCCATCCTTGCTTCTAAGGAGCATTCTGGTTGTACTTCTTCCAAGACAGATTTATTCGTTCTTCTGGCACTCCATGGTATATTCCACATTCTTCGCCAACACCACAATTCAAAGGCGTCAGTTCTTTGGTCTTATTCATTGTGCAGCTTTCACATGCATATGATGCGATTGAAAATACCATGCCTTGGATCAGGTGCCCCTTAGTCTTCAAGGTGACATCTTTGCTCTTCAACACCTTAAAGAGGTCCTTTGCAGCAGATTTACCCAATGCAACGTGTCTTTTGAGTTCTTGACTGCTGCTTCCATGGCTGTTGATTGTGGATCCAAGTAAAATGAAATCCTTGACAACTTCAATCTTTTCTCCGTTTATCATGATGTTGCTCATTGGTCCAGTTGTGAGCATTTTTGTTTTCTTTATGTTGAGGTGCAATCCATACTGAAGGCTGTGGTATTTGACCTTCAAGTCCTCTTCACTTTCAGCAAGCAAGGTTGTGTCATCTGCATAATGCAGATTGTTAATGAGTCTTCCTCCAATCCTGACACCCCGTTCTTCTTCCTAAAGTCCAGCTTCTCGGATTATTTTCTTAGCATACAGATTGAATAGGTATGGTGAAAAAATACAACCCTGACACACACCTTTCCTGACTTTAAACCAATCGGCATCCCCTTGTTCTGTCTGAACAACTGCTTCTTGTTCTATGTAAAGGTTCCTCATGGGCACAATTAAGTGTTCTGGAATTCCCATTCTTCACAATGTTATCCATAATTTGTTATGATCCACACAGTCGAATGCCTTTGCATAGTCAATAAAATACAGGTAAACATCCTTCTGGTATTCTCTGCTTTCAGCCAGGATCCATCTGACATCAGCAATGATATCCCTGGTTCCACATCCTCTTCTGAAACTGGTCCAAATTTCTGGCAGTTCCCTGTCAATATACTGCTGCAGCCATTTTTGAATGATCTTCAGCAAAATTTTACTTTTGTGTGATATTAATGATATTGTTCTACAATTTCCACATTCAGTTGGATCATCTTTCTTGGGAATAGGCATAAATATGGATCTCTTCCAATCAGTTGGCCAGGAAGCTGTCTTCCATATTTCTTGGCATAGACAAGTGAGTACCTCCAGCGCTGCATCTGTTTGTTGAAACATCTCAATTGATATTCCATCAATTTCTGCAGCCCTGTTTTTTGCCAATGCCTTCAGAGCAGCTTGGACTTCTTCCTCAGTACCATCGGTTCCTGATCATATGCCACCTCTTGAAATGATTGAACATCGACTAATTCGTTTTGGTATAATGACCCTGTGTATTCCTTCCATCTTCTTTTGATGCTTCCTAGGTCATTAAATATTTTCCCCATAGAATCCCTCACTATTGCAACTCGAGGCTTGAATTTTTACTTCAGTTCTTTCAGCTTGAGAAAAGCTGAGGGTGTTCTTCCCTTTTGGTTTTCCATCTCCAGCTCTTTCCACATGTCATTATAATACTTTACTTTGTCTTCTCAAGCTACCCTTTGAAATCTTCTGTTCAGTTCTTTTATTTAATGAATTCTTCCTTTTGCTTTAGCTGCTAGACTTTTGAGAGCAAGTTTCAGAGTCTCCTCTAACATACATGTTGGTCTTTTCTTTCTTTCCTGTCTTTTCAATGACCTCTTGCTTTCTTCACGTATGATGTCCTTGATGTCATTCCACAACTTGTCCGGTCTTTGGTCACCAGTGTTCAATACATCAAATGTTTTGTTTAGATGGTCTCTAAATTCAGGTGGGATACACTCAAGGTCACATTTTGGCTCTTGTGGACTTTCTCCGATTTTCTTCAGTTTCAGCTTGAACTTGCATATGAGCAATTGATGGTCTATTCCACAGTTGGCCCGTGGCCTTGTTCTGACTGACGATATTGAGCTTTTCCATCATCTCTTTCCACAGATGTAGTCAGTTTGATTTCTGTGTTTTCCATCTGGCGAGGTCCATGTGTATAGTCACCGTTCATATTGGTGAAAGAAGGTATTTGCAATGAAGAAGTAGTTAGTCTTGCAAAATTCTATCCTTCAATCTCCCGCATTGTTTCTATCACCAAGGCTATGTTTTCCAACTACTGGTCCTTCTTCTTTGTTTCCAACTTTCGCATTACATACACCAGTAATTATCAATGCATCTTGACTGCAAGTTCAATCAATTTCAGACTCCAGTAGCTGATAAAACTCTTCTATTTCTTCATCTTTGGCCCTAGTGGTTGGTGTGTAAATTTGAATAATAGTCGTATTAACTGGTCTTCCTTGTAGGGATATGGATATTATCCTATAACTGACAGTATTATACTTCAGGACAGATCTTGAAATGTTCTTTTTGATGATGAATGCAACACCATTCCTCTTCAAGATGTCATTCCCAGCATAGTAGACTATATGATTGCCCAATTCAAAATGACCAATACTAGTCCATTTCATCTCACTAATGCCTAGGATGTCGATGTTTATGCATTCCGTTTCATTTTTGTTGATTTCCAATTTTCCTAGATTCATATCTTGTACCCAGGTTCCTATCATTAATGGATGTTTGTAGCTGTTTCTTGTCATTTTGAATCGTGCCACATCAGCAAATGAAGGTCCCGAAAGCTTTACTCCATCCACGTCATTAAGGTTTGACTCTACTTTGAGGAGGCAGCTCTTCCCCAGTCATCTTTTGAGTGCCTTCCAACCTGGGGTGCTCATCTTCCAGCACTATATCAGTCAATGTTCCGCTGCTATTCATAAGGTTTTCACTGGCTGATACTCTTCAGTAGACTGAAGAGTTCTTCTTCCTAGTGCGCCTTAGTCTGGAAGGTCAGCTGAAACCTGTTCTCCATGGGTGACCCTGCTGGTATTTAAATACAGGTGGCATAGCTTGTAGCATCACAGCAACACACAAGCCCCCACAGTATGACAAACTGACAGACACATGGGGGAAAGATGTTTACCTGTGCTTTATTGACTATGCAAAGGCTTTTAATTGTGTGGATCATAACAAATTATGGATAACATTTAGAAGAATTGGAATTTCAGAACTCTTAATTATGCTCGTGTGGAACCTGTACATAGACCAATAGGTAGTCTTTTGAACAGAACAAGGGAATACTGCACAGTTTAAAACCAGAAAATGTGTGTGTCAAGGTTGTATCTTTTCACCATACTTATTCTATTTGTATGCTAAAGCAAGTAATCTGAGAAACTGCCATATATAAAGAAGAATACTGCATCAAAACTGGAGGAAGATGCATTAACAACCTGCAATATGCAGATGACACAACCTTGCTTGCTGAAAGTGAAGAGGACTTGAAGCTCTTACTGATGAAGATCAAAGACCACAGCCTTCAGTATGGATTATACCTCAATATGATGAAAATAAAAGTCCTCACAATAGGATCAATAAGCAACATCAAGACAAATGCAGAAAATATTGAAATTATCAAGGATTTCTTTTTACTTGGATCCACAACCAATGCCCATGGAAGTAACGGTCAAGAAATCAAAGGACGTATTGCATTGGGCAAATTGCTCCAAAAGACTTTTTTAAAATGTTAAAAAACAAAGCTGTCAATCTGAGGACTAAGGTATGCTTGACTCAAGCTATGTAGTTTTCAATTGCCTCGTTTGCATGAATAAGGAAAACGAAAGAATAATCGATGTCTTCGAATTATGGTATTGGTGATGAATATTGAATATACCAGGGTTTGCCGGATGAATGAACAAATCTTTCTTGGAAGATGTAAAGCAAGAATGCACCTTAGAAGCGAAGATGGTGAGTCATTTTCTCACATAGTTTGGACATTTTATCAGGAGGGACCAGTCCCTGAAGAAGGACATCATGCCTGATAAAACAGAGGGTCAGTGAAAAAGAGACCTTCAAGGAGATGGACTGACATAGTGGCTGCTACAAATGGCTCAGACATAGCAACTATAGTGAGGACTTCACAGTGCTTTCTCTTGTCGTACATAGGGTCACTATGAGTTGGAACTGACTTGATGGCACACAACAACAACAACTAATCTTTAGAGATGTTAACTTTTGATTGTGAGTGAAGGTGGACTGAAGCGATGTGCCGTAGGCAGCAGTCAGGTCAAAAAATTCACCAGGATAACCTCTGATGCCTTCTGGACAGTTATCGTGCCTTAAGGGCTTTCCAGGAAAAAATGACACCACCAAGAAGACCCAGGTCTCCAAGGTTCCAGGATGGTTCATAAATCATCCTGTAGTAAGGAATGGTATCAGCTGTAGAAACTCAGAGGATGAATTTCCACAAAGGTTTTTGTTTCTCATATTGTTCTTACACTACTCTGCTGTTGGGTTTTTCTGTACTAATAGAGAATCATGTAAAAAAAAAGTTTCCTTACTTTAAGAGTAGTGTGAAAGCTGCCAGGCCCAGGGCTGGGGATTGGAAGGCAACAGGGTGTGGTGGGGACTGTGGTGAGCCAAACAGCACATTGCACTCAGTGGCAACTACAACTCAGTCCTAGCCCATGTCTTTCTGAGCAAGCGCAAGCCCAGAAGGGCCAAATCTTCTGAGCTGGGGGAGAAGCCAGATAAGTGAATTTTCTAATGCAGGTTCTCAGCTGAAGATAATTTTACTCCCCAAGGGACACTTGACCGTGTCTGGAGACATCACTGGTTGTCACAATTGGGGGAATGGTGTGCTACTGGCATCCAGTGGGTAGAGGACAGAAATGTTGCTAAACATTCTACAGCTCCTCATGACAGTATTTATCCAGTCCAAAAATATCAATAGTGCTGACGTTGAGAAACCCTGATCCAGTGTTAAATTTCCCATTTGTAAGTAATGCCCTCTGCAAGTAATGCTCAAACCAATCATTTCTGTGGGCCCCATTTACTCCCTCTGAGGTGAAGAGATATGTTGTCTCCAGATACTAACAGGGGCATCAGGACAGGTGAGCAGAGAATTAGCAAGCCTTATGGACGCCCTGTTGGTGGGCAGTCTTACTGGAGCTCATTTCTCAAGGGTAGATGTTTTCTCCTACATGATAAGCTCTGGAGTTTTTCACTCTAATTCTATTTATCTTCTCTTTACTTCTTCTTTTTTTAATAGTAGCTTTGTTGAGATATATTTAACATACCATAAAATTCACCCTTTTAAAAGTGTGCAAATCTTAGTGTAATCATAGAGTTGTACAACCACCATTGCTAGGTATTTCCAGAAAGAAGCCCTATACCCACTAGCAGTCATTTGGATGGTCAAGGACTCTTTTTAGATATTGTTGACAATTTTCACAATTAAAGTTTCAAAAAGACCTATCAGGCTAGAAAACAAAACCAGAACCATATAGTAACAAGCCTTTGGTGACAGTGTGTAAAAATTGTAACCCACATCTAGGGCCGGTGAAATGTGAAATGGTGCAGCCACTTTGGAAAACAAGCTGACAGTTTCTCGAAAATTAAACCTAGAGTCACCAGATGGCCCAGAAATTGAACTTTTAGGTATATACTGAAGAGAAATTCTAACCTATGCCCACGTGAAAACTTGTACATATGTTCGTAGTATTATAGTTCAAGACATTAAAAAAATGGAAAGTGATGTTCATTCACTGATGAATGAGTAAACAAAATATAGTATAGCCATTTGTTGTTATTAGATACCGTCCAGTTGGTTCCGACTCATAGCGACCCTACGTGCAGCAGAACAAAACACTGCCCGGTCCTGAGCCATCCTTACAACTGTTGTTATGCTTGAGCTCATTGTTGCAGCCACTGTCTCAGTCCACTTCATTGAGGGCCTTCCTCTTTTCCGCTGACCCTGTACTCTGCCAAGCATAATGTCCTTCTCTAGGGACTGATCCTCCCTGACAACATGTCCAAAGTATGTAAGATGCAGTCTTGCCATCCTTGCTTCTAAGGAGCATTCTGGCTGTACTTCTAAGACAGATTTGTTCGTTCTTTTGGCAGTCCATGATATATTCAATATTCTTTGCCAACACCACAATTCAAAGGTGTCAATTCTTATTCAGTCTTCCTGATTCATTTTCCAGTTTTCACATGCATATGATGTGATTGAAAATACCATGGCTTGGGTTAGGCGAACCTTAGTCTTTAAGGTGACATCTTTGCTCTTCAACACTTTGAAGAGGTCCTTTGCAGCAGATTTACCCAGTTCAATGCATCTTTTGATTTCTTGACTGCTGCTTCCATGACTGTTGATTGTGGACCCAAGTAAAATGAAATCCTTGAAAACTTCAATATTTTCTTCATTTAATGAGTCTTTCTCCAGTCCCGATACCCCATTCTTCTTCATATAGTCCAGCTTCTCATATTATTTGCTCAGTATACAGATTGAATAGGTATGGTGAAAGAGTGCAACCCTGACGCACACCTTCCCTGACTTTAAACCTATCAGTATTCCCTTGTTTTGTCTGAACAACTGCCTCTTGATCCATGTAAAGGTTCCTCATGAGCACAATTAAGTGTACTGGAATTCCCATTCTTCGCAATGTTATCCATAATTTGTTATGATCCGCACAGTCAAATACTCAACTCAAAATGAGAAGAAACAGTTGCAAACATCCATTAATTATCAGAACCTGGAATGTATGAAGTATGAACCTAGGAAAATTGGAAATCGTCAAAAACAAAATGGAACGCATAAACATCGATATCCTAGGCATTAGTGAGCTGAAATGGACTGGTATTGGCCATTTTGAATCAGGCCATCATGTAGTCTATTATGCTGGGAATGACAACTTGAAGAGAAACGGTGTTGCATTCATCGTCAAAAAGAATGTTTCAAGATCTATCCTGAAGTACAACGCTGTCAGTCATAGGATAATATCCATATGCCTACAAGGAAGACCGGTTAATACGACTATTATTCAAATATATGCACCAACCACTAGGGCCAAAGATGAAGAAATAGTATAGCCATAGAGTGGAATGTTATTTGGTCTTAAAAATAAATGAAGCACTGATACATACTATAATATGGTTGAACCTTGAAAACACCATGCTGTGCAAAGTAACTGGAAAAGGACAAATCCTGTATGATTTCAATTATATGAAATAAGCAAATACATGTTGTTGTGTGCTGACAAGTCTGCTTGAACTCATAGCACCCTGTATGATAGAGTAGTACTGCCTCATAGGGTTTTGTAGGCTGAAATCTTTACCAAAGCAGATGTCCAGGTCTTTTGTCCTGTGGAGTGGCTATACAGAAACCAAAAATTATTTGTGATTACCAGTTGTGGGAGAGAAGGAAAAGAGGGAGTTTTTGCTTAGGAGGCATTGAGTGCATTTTAATGGTGGTAGAGTGATTTGGAAATGTTTAGTGAGAATAGTTGCACAACTTGAATAATGTAATCGGTGTCACTGAATGATAGATGTAGAAATTATTGAATTGATGTATGTTTTGTTGTATATTTTTTCACCACCTAAGAAAATCAAAAAATATATTGGTGTGTTTAGTGTAAGTAATTTTTAGTGCACACATGTCTCGTAGCATAGGTATGTCCCAGAATAGGGTTGCCAGATTTACAAATAAAAGGTATAGACTCCCAGTTCAATTTTAATTTCAGATAAACAAGAAATATTTTTTAGTATGTGTATCCATATACAAACCAAAAACCAAACCCGTTGCCGTCCAGTCGATCCGACTCAGAGTGACCCTATAAGACAGAGTAGAGCTGCCCCATATGGTTTCCAAAGAGCACTTGGTAGATTTGAACTGCCCACCTTTTGGTTAGCAGCCATAGCTCTATAACCACTATACCACCAGGGTTTTCATCCAATGTATAGTATATTTTTAATTCTTTTTACATAAGCATATTTAATGTAAGTATTATTTTGTATACCTCTAAATATATTCAATAGTATATCTGGGACATGCTTATACTGCATACTAGTACTAAATACTAATAGTATATTTTTGTATGTGTATGTGCCAATGATATGTTTGGGACATACTTATACTGAATACTAAATTAAGTACTAATAGTATATTTTAGTACAGGTATCTCCCAATAGCATATTTGGGAGATACTTGTACTAAAATATTATTTATTTTTTACCTGAAATTCAGATTGGTGTGAAATAATGGGTCACAGAAGCGCCAGAGCTCTAGGACTGAACCTCAGGATGGCTTGAGCTGCCAGTGCTGAGATGGGAAGTGGGAGGGTGTGAGTGTGTGGGGGAGGTAAGGAAGAAGATGAGTACCCAACTCCAGAGCCTGAGACTGAGTGCCATTCATTCACTGGACAGCTGTTTATTGAGCACTTACATGTACAGGCACAGTTCTAGGCACTGAGAGTAGAGGGGTACATCAGCAAGACTGATATGATTTCTACCCTTGGGAGCCCACAGTCCAGTGAGAAAATACCAGTAAACATATCAATTGGACATTTACTGGAAGTATAAATACCTTAAAGAAAATAAAACTAGGTATGGAAATAGGAAGTCTCAGGGGTGGCACAGAAGGGCTACCTTTGCTGGGTGGTTAGGGCTGTGCCTTGGATCTCATTTTCCATGGCTTACTGGTCTCCAGAGTGGCACATGTGATTGCCCACTGTGCAAAGTCCACAGGTAGGAAACTAAAATGAGGGTGCTAAAGGTATGCTATTCTCCTTCTTGTAAGCTGGGCACTTATAATGATCTGAATACCCTGGTATGTTGCTCTTGGTAGCTGAAATTAGCCTGGCCTTCTGGGGTAGCAAAGGCCCATTTGTTTGTTCATAACTGTGATCCAGGCAGAGGCTCGTCCTTGAGAGAACGTTCACGTAGTTCATCTCTAGATTCATCATGAAAGAGGCTGGCACAGGCCACCTGGATTCTGGGTACACAGGAGGCAGCCTTACACTAGGCACAGGGTTCCAATCTTCCTGTAAGCAGCAGACATCTTGCCCCAGGTGAAATCTTACTCAAAACCTCAATTTTAAAAAGAAATCAGCAAAAGCAGAACTGTGTGGTTGCCAGGGGCTGGGAGGAGGAGGGAATGGAGAGTGACTGTTAATACGTACAGGTTTCTATTTGGGGTGATGAAAATGTTCAGGAATTAGATAGTAGTGATCAGTGCATGTTGTGAGAAATCAGAATCGCCAATTAGTGCCAAGATGAGACCCTTAATGACAAAGTAAGTTAATCCTTCAAAGCTTTTAGAGTGATGTCAGGTACATAATCATCCCTCTGTGACTGTATGTTTCAATCACCATCATCACCACCATTATTATTATATCCATCTTCACCACTACCATCATCATCACAACCATCTTACAATAATCATAACTACCACCATCATTAACACAATCATTTTATCATAATCATAACTGCTACCATAATTGTCTTAGGCTTCGTTCTCTATAGAAGCAAAATTAGTGAAGCACATATATCTACATATCTTTATATATCTATATCTATTTTTTTTTTTTTTTATATACCAATATGTAGATACAGATACAGACAGAGAGATTTATCTGAAGGAAATAGTTCATGTGGTTGTAGAGGCTGGCAAATTCCTAGTCTCTGGATCAGGCATCAGGCTGGAGGCTTCTCCTGACTCACATAGGTGCAGGGGCTGATGAACCCGAGAACACAGATGACAGGCTGCTGGCTCATAGGCTGCAGGCGCTGATGAATCTGAGATCGGCAGATAAGATGGCAGGCTTCTGGTTCACAAGGTGCAAAATCAGGGGACAAAATCAGCGGACAATATAGCAGGCCACTGGCTCAAGTCCTGAGAACCGGAGGTCAGATGTTAATGAGTGAGATGCAGGATCCAGAGTGAGCAAAACCCAGGGAGGTTTGGCAGAATGTCCATAAACATTGGATGCAGGCCACACCCATGAGGAAACTCCACTTATAGCTGATTGGCTGTTGATTACATTATATCACAAAATGGAGAATAACTAAATCATTACATACCTGCCAAATCACATCCTTATGTTACTGACAAACTACATCATTAAATAACTGCCAAAGCACTGAGAATCATGGCCCATCCAAGCTGACACACAACCTTTACTATGACAATCATCATTACCATCAAGATCAGAATCATAATCACCACCACCACCGCCACCACTATCATCATCAACATCATCATATTATTGCCTTAATTAGTCCAACGGTGCTCTCACTTCCAGTTTTTCAATGTTATAAATAACGTTGAAATAAACTCTTCACTCACAACACACATAATTTTTTGCATGCTTTTTCCATAAACCATTCTCGCTAAAGGTCTTGGGAGACTTACAAATGGCCTAATTAACAAAACAAAGGAAAGAAAAGACCCAAGATCCAAAAGAGCTTGTCTACAAATAAAACTGGAGACTTATTGTACTGATTTTTTTCTTTACCATTAGCCCTAAATTAACAATGGGTATACCTTTAGAAGATAATTCACAGGTAGTTACAGCAGTACATTGACAGAACTGCCAGAAATTCAAGCCGGATTCAGAAGAGGACATGGAACAGGGATATCACTGCTGATATCAGATGGATTTTGGCTGAAAGCACAGAATATTAGAAAGATGTTTACCTGTGTTTTATTGGCTATGCGAAGACATTCGACTGGATCATAACAAATTATGGATAATATTGAGAAGAATGGGAATTCCAGAACACTTAATTGTGCTCATGTGGAACCTGTACATAGACCAAGACACCGTCATTTGAACAGAACAAGGGGATTCTGCATGTTTAAAACCAGGAAGGGTGTGTGTCAGTGTTGTATCCTTTCGTCATACTTATTCAATCTGTATGCTGAGCAAATAACCTGAGAAACTGGACTATATGAAAAAGAACTTGGCATCAGAATTGGAGGAAGACTCATTAACAGTCTATGATATGCAGATGATACAACCTTGCTTGCTTAAAGCAAAGGGGACATAAAGCACTCACTGATTAAGATCAAAGACCACAGCCTTCAGTATGGATTACACCTCAACATAAAGACAACAAAACCCCTCACTACTGGACAAATAAGCAACATCATGATAAATGATGAAAATATTGAAGTTGTCAAGGATTTCATTTTACTTGGATCCACGATCAATGCCCATGGAAGCAGCAGTCAAGAAACCAAATGACATATTGCAATTGGCAAATGTGCTTCAAAAGACCTCTTAAGTGTTGAAAAGCAAAGATGTCACTTTGAGGACTAAGGTGAGCCTGATCCAAGCCATGGTCTTTTCGATTGCCTTATATGCATGTTAGAAAGCTAAACAATCAGTGAAGAAGACCGAAGAAGAATTGATGTATTTGAACTATGGTGTTGGCTAAGAATATTGAATATACCATGGATGGCCAGAAGAAAGAACAAATCTGTCTTGGAAGAAATACAGCCAGAATGCTCCTTAGAAGTGAAGATGGAGAGACTTTGTGTCACGTACTTTGACATGATATCAACAGGGAGCTGTCCCTGGAAAAGTACATCATGCTTGGTAAAGTATAGGGTCAGCGAAAAAGAGTAAGACCCTCTAGAAGATGGATTGACACAGTGGTTGCAACAATGGGCTCAAACATAGCAATGATTGTGAGGATGGTGCAGTACTGGGCAGTGTTAATTTCTGTTGTACATATAGGGTCTCCATGAGTTGGAACTGACTCGAGGGGACCTAACAACGCAATATCTTTAGAGCTGTTGGCTTTTGATTAAGAGTGAAGGTGGGCTGAATCTAGGTGCTGAAGGCAGAAGTCAGATCAAGGAGTCCACCAGGGTAGGCTCTGATGCCTTCTGGATAGTTATCACCCAAAAGGGCTTTCCAGGAAGAAATAACACCACCTGGTAGACCCAGGTTTCCAAGGATTCAGGATTTTCTGTCACAATAGAGAACCAGGTAAAAAAAGGAAGTCTCTTCACTTTAAGAAGATGCTTGGTTCAGAACAGTGTGAAAGCTGCCAGGACCGTGCCTGGGGGTTGAGAGGCAATGGGGTGCTTGACGGAGACTGTGGTGAATCAAGCATCACAGTCAACTAAGGTGTGGCTACAAGTCACTCCCAGCCCATGTCTTTCTGAGCAAGCTCAAGCCCAGAAAGGCCAAATCTTCTGAGCTGGGGAAGAAGCCAACTATGTGAATTCTCTAATGCAGGTTCTCAACTGAAGACAGTTTTACTCCCCCAGGGACACTTGGCCATATCTGGAGACATCTTTTGTTGTCACAAATGGGGGAGTGGTATGCTACTGGCATCCAGTGGGTAGAGGCTAGGAATGTTGCTAAAGTTCTACAGCTTCTTACGACAATGATTTATCCAGTCCAAAATGTCAGTACTTTCGGAGTTGAGAAATCCTGTTCTGATATTAAAAATCCCATTTGTAAGTAATGCCCTCTGCAAGTAACACCCAAACCAATCATTTCTGTGGGCCCCATTTACTACCACTGGACATGTTGTCTCCAGATATTAATGGGGGCATCAGGACATTTGAGCAGACAACTAGCAAGCCTCATGTGTGCCAGTCCTTGGCAGCCAGTCCTACCAGAGCTGAGTCCTCAAGTGCAGACATTTTGTCCTACATGATAAACTCTGTAACGTTCCACTTTAATTCAATTCGTCTCCTCTTGACATCTTTTTTAAATAGCAGTTCCAAGTGAAATCTTATTCAAAACCTCAGTTTTAAAAAGAAACCAGCTAAAAGCAGAACTATGTGGTTGCCAGGGTCTGGGAGGAGGAGGCAATGGAGAGTGACTGCTACTGGGTGTAGGGTTTCATTTTGGTGTGATGAAAACATTCAGGAATTAGATACTAGTCAGCTTCTGTAAAGATTACAGCCTTGGAAACCCTATAGAGAGTTCTACTCTGTCTTATAAGGTTGCTGTGCATTGGAATCAATTTGATGGCACCAGGTTTTTCAAGGTAATTCTATATTTAATTTCTGAGGAACTGCCAGGCTGTTTTCCAAAGTTGCTGCACTATTTTGCATTCCCATCATCCATGAATTAGGGTTCCAAATTATACACATTTTCACAAAAACCTGTTAACTGGGTTTTATTTTTTTTTAATTATAGCCTAAGAAGCATTTTTCAAACTTTTCTAATTGTGAAAAATTTCAACAATACATAAAACAAGCCAATGACCATTCATGTGCCCACCATCTTGATCCAATACTCGTTATTGTTTTTGCTGAAAGTGCTTCATTTCTCTCTTGTTCTGTCCTTTTAGTTCCTTTGAATACACGGGAAAACAATCAGCCCAGACTTTATGGCCCCAATGTTTTTAGCCAAAACTGACTTTGAGGCCTTGTGGCAATGGCCTTGAAGACACCTGCCATGGAGCTCTTCACTCTACCTGTCCTGCCGAGCCTGGCATCTGTTCCTCAGGTGGGCCGGGGTGTTCCACTCAGGCCTCAGCAGGATGATGTAGCACTTGGGCAGGAAGATACTGCACAGCAGCCCCGCGGTGGAGGCCAGGATGGAGAAAATCTCCACAGCCACGGTGGCCTTGCCGTGGGCACTGTTTTAGAGGGGCAGGAAGGCCACCCAGATGCTGCAAAAGAGCAGCATGCTGAAGGTGAGGAACTTGGTCTCGTTGAAGGCATCAGGAAGATCCCTGGCAAAGAAGGCCACCGAGAAGGTGCCCCCAGCCAGGAGGCCCAAGTAGCCCAGCACATAGGAGAAGGTGGCTCTGGAGCCCTCATGGCACCGGACAATGACGTGGCTGGGCTCAGAGGCCATGTCCCTGTGCGGGAATGCTGGGGAGGTACCCAGCCAGATCCCACAGAGAATTACTTGGACCAAGGAGGCTACAAGGATGACAGAGGTGGAAATGCCAGGTCCCAGGCACACCCACACCCTGCCCCCTGGCCTAGTGACCCTGAAGGCCAGGGCCACAGTGAGAGTTTTAGCCAGGACGGAAGAGACGGCCACGGTGAACACGACGGCAAAAGTGGTCTGGCGGAGGAGGCAGGTGGCAACGGTGGGATGGCCAAGGAAGAGCAAGGGGCAGATGGCACAAAGAGCAAGAGAGACCAGGAGCGTGAGGCTGACAGCCCTGTTGTTGGCCCTGACGACAGGTGTGTCCTGGTATTTCAGGAATACCACCAGGACCAACAATGCCAGGGTAGCTAGTGTGAGTGCTGCTGAGGTCAGCGTGAGCCTCAGGGGCTCATCAAAGGCCAGGAAATTCTCAGTCCTGGGGAGGCAGTGGTCTCTGGCATGGCTGGAGTACTGGTCCATAGGGCAGAGAAGACACCACTTCATGTCTATTGGAGACACAGAACCCACCTCTATAATGTGATCTTAATACCATCAGCTACGTGGAGGGAGGAGCCCTATGTGACAGCAGTCTCATGAACATTGCATTTGTATTATTTATGAGTTGTTAGTAGCTACCAGAGCTGAATGGGCCACACTAGAGCCTGAGGCATGAGGAAATATGTGTGTCCCTGTATACATGATTTTATGTTATTATTATTTTTTAATTTCATTTTGGTGAAAATGTACATAACAAGACATATGCCACCTCAATGATTTCTACCTGTACAGTTCAGCAACATTGATTATATTCTTCAAGTAGTGCTATCTTTTTCCAAATCATCCCACCATCATTAACATAAACTCAATACCCGCTAATCAAAAACTGTACCTTTCCCGTTTGTCTTAAGCCGAGTTCTCAAGAGAAGCAAAACCAGTAATGTGTGTAAATATATACATAGAGAGAGATTTATATCAAGGAAACAGCCCATGAGGTTGTACAAGCTAGAACATCCCAAGTCTGTGGATCAGGATAGAGGCTTCTCCTAATTCATGTAGCTGCAGGAGCTAGTGAACCCAAGATCGGCAGGTTGGAGAGCAGGGCTCTTGCTCATAGGCTGTGAAGATCAATGAATCCAAAGTTCAGCAGGTAAGCTACTAGCTCAAGTCCCAAGAACCAGAGGTCGGATGAACCGGGGCCAGCTGCAAGATCCAGAGCGAGGAAAAAGCCCAGAGCGTCTGTATATATTCAGATACAGGCCATATGCCCAAGGAAACTCCCTTTCAACTGATTGGCTACTCACAGCAGATCCCATCATGGCAGTGATCACGTATAAGCACTGAGATTCATGGCCCAGCCAAGCTGACACACAATCTTAACCATCACATCCTCCCTCTCACCTTTGGTAACCAACAATAATCTTTGCTTTTTTCTATGTATTTGCTTGTTTCATACAAGTGAGATCATGCAATATTTGTCCTTTGTGTGCTTTTCATTTTAATGGCTAATTTTCCCAAATAGTAGTAGTAGCTATTCTTATTAGAAAATCTCACCAATTCTGTCACCCTTCCTTTTTTGAATTACAAGAGATGCCAGCACACCTCTGTCAGAAAGAACTGAAATGAAAAATCCCAACAACTTCAGGACTGGTGAAGATAGGGACTGTGCTATGCTGAATAATGGCTCCCAAAGATGTCTGTGTCCTAGTTCCTGGAACCTGTGAACATGTTATGTTACATGGCAAAAGGGATATGGCAGATAGAATTAAGGTTGCTAATGAGCAGAACTTAAAATTGGATATACCCTGGATAACCTGCGTGGCCCAGAGTAATCACATGAGCCCTTAAAAGTGGAATGGGCATATCTTCGTTCTCTAGTGCTGGTACAACAGAAATACCACAAGTGGATGGCTTTAACAAACAGAAATTTATTTTCTCACAGTTCAGGAAGCTAGAAAAGCAAATTCAGAGCACTGGCTCTAGGGGAAGGTTTTCTCTCTCTGTTGGCTCTGGGAAAAGGTTCTTGTCTCTTTAGCTTCTGTTTCCTGGTTGTTTGGAGATCTCCCTGTGGCTTGGCCTGTATCTTGCCCCATCTCTGCTTGCTCACTTGCTTGTTTAACCTTTTATATCTCAAAAGGGATTGATGCAAGATGCACCCTACACTAATCCCGCCTCATTAACGTAACAAAGAAAACCCATTCCCAAACGGGATTATAACTATAGGCATAGAGGTTAGGATTAACACACATATTTTTGGGAGTCACAATTCAATCCATAGATGGGTAGAAAAAAAGGAAATGTTCATTAGCGGATGAACGGATAAACAAAATGTAGCATATTCAGGCAATGGAATACTACTCAGCCATAAAGAGAAATGAAGTTCTGATGAATGGCACAACATGGATGAACCTTGAAAACGTCATGCTGAGTGAAATAAACCAATCGAAAAAAATACTGTATAGTCTCACTTACATGACAAAAGCAAATACATAGAAACCAAAGATTATTACTGGTTGCCAGGGGTGGGAAGGAGGGGTAAAGGGGAAGCTTTTGATTGGAGGCATTGGACTGATGTCAGTGGTGGTGGAAATATTTGGAAAAGGACAGTGATAATGTGCGACAACAAGAAAAATGTAATCAATGTCATTAAATTGCAAATGTGGAAGTTGTGCCAGCAAAAGTTTTGGCTTGATTATTTTCACAAAAATTTAAAAACAAAACAGAAGTTTGTCTAAGCACAATTCTTAGAATGACTTCCTGGCCAGCCCCCTTCAGCTCTATGGCAGCTCCCACACCTGAAACCCTGAGACCACAGTGACCCCCTGGATTGGGATTTTGAGATGCTCGGGGTGCCTTTGATGGCCTCTGAGATTCAGACTCTAGGAGCCCTCACCTGTCTGGTTTGCAAATTGCCCCTCGGGGCAGGGTCTGCACTCAAAACAGCAGTTGGGGGCACCCTGTTGGGGGATCTGGCTGAAGCCTGGAGTGCAACTGGTGCTGCAGGCAGAGCTGGGGACCTGAGGACAGAGAAGCAGAGGCGTCACCAGTGACCAAGCTGGAACACAGTCCGTCCTGACCCAGAGTGGTCGTGCCAGTTTGCTTCCACACACAGGAAGAGAAGGCCTCTTTGGGAAACAATCTCAGTGATATCGGAGAAGAAAGAATGGATATGACCAACAGAAGTATGTTGTTGTTGCGGGCTATTGAGTCAATTCTGACTTAGGGCAAGCCCAAGTGACAGAGTAGAACTTCCCGACAGGATTTCCTGGTTGTAATGTTTATGGAGCCCTTGGGTTGGTTCCAACAGCCAAACTTTTGGTTAGCAGTTGAGCACTTAACCATATTGTCACTAGGGCTCCTTCCGCACAAGTATAAAGGAGATAAGCCTTGGGAGGACACCGCCTGGCTCCCCCAGTCTTCTTGGCTCCCCTCAGCCCCTCACTGGGTGTGGGAAAGCTTAGTAACATGGCGTCAAAGAGTACTTGTCCTGTCTCTCTGAGGCTCCTACATTGAGACCTGCAAGGGTTGCTACTTTCATACCCCTGTTGTAAACCCTCCTGTCTTGCAGGAGTTGCAAAGGGATGTTTTTGCCTTCCTCAGCCCACCTCCCACCTCTAGGCAGTCATGGAGAGGGAGCCTGGGGACGAGAATGCCTTTGAGAGAAGTGTGGGAGGCTGGGTTTCCTCTACCCGCAGAGGAGAGCAGAGTGCCCTCCCCAGTTCAATCTAATTGAAAGGGACTTCAAAAGGATCCCCTGAAAGCTTGGTCTGTGTGCCCTGGATTTGAGGGGTCCAGAGACAGGAGCCAGACTCTAAAGGCCAACACCAACTATAGGTACCTCCCGGAACACAGGAAGGCACAGTTGCTGTGGAGGAGCCTGAACCTCCATTCAGGTGGCCATAGGGCCAGGGTAAGGGTTCATTTGAGCCAGAAGGGAAAGCCGGACAAAGATGTTCCAAGACTGCAACTACATTTGTTGATAAATAAAACGAAAATACCTGTCCTGCCCACCTACAAGGTGCTGTATGGGAACACATTTGGTGAAGTGTAATACTGTCCTCCCTGGTAAATCGTCACCTCCTCACTGAACAGGTCCCTGAGCATGAACGTGAAGAAAAATGCTGTAGTGGAAACTCCTAATGCAGGTTCTACTTCCATTTCTGTGGCCCTGACAGTTTCATTTCTGATAGTGAGTAAATGCCTTTTCTCCCCTCAGGGAAGGGTCTAGAGGCTCAATAGAATGGCTGAGGTACGAGTGGCCCAATTCAGAGCCCCACGCTTTTCATCAGTTCAAGAGAGGCTTGGACCATTGGCCTCTGAGTTCCTCTCTGATTCTAATACCCCAGGACTGGGGTCACCCATGCACCCAGGTGACTCACCTGCGGCTCTTCCTTTGTCCAGTGGATGGTCACTCTGTCCCCTGAAGAGGATCTATGGTCAGTGGTGCCGATGTGGACAAAGTGGAATAAGTCCTCAGGGGTTTTCTGCCCTTGGAGAATGTCAAATTCTGTAACTATATCTCCATTGGCATCAAAAACGATATCTTTCCCATCAGGGGTCTTGAAATGCACCTTCCTGAGGTGATGCAGAATCTGGAGAAAGGAAAGATGATGTCATTGAGGCCGCCCCTGGGGTCTGTCCGAAATGGCTTAAGGTACAGGAGGCTCAGGGCCCATGAATATGAAGAGTTTCAGGGGCCCATGAAAATTTTTTTTTTAACTTCTTTTATAACCAGAAGAAAAAATGAATAAAGTAATATATATGAATGTATGTTAATGAATCTAGCTGGGATTATATCTGTTTTGTACCAAGACAGTGGTAAAGTAGAACGTTTTATATTTTTTAATGGAAAAAGTGATGCCCAATTAAATTTGAATGTCAAATAAATTAATTTTTTTTCAGGTGTACGTATAGCCTATGCAATGCTTTGGATATTCTTATAGTAAAAAGTTATTTGTAGTTTATTTGAAATTAAAATTTTGGACACATATTCAAAAAAAGTGTTCACTATTTATCTGATCAGTAGTTGGAAAATATGGCCTTGGTGATAGAAATGACCCCAGAGATTGAATGATAGAATTTTGCCAGACCAACAACTTCATCATTGCAAATACCTTTTTTCAACAGCATAAATGGCGACTACACACATGGACCTTGCCAAATGGAATACACAGGAATTAAATCACATACATCTGTGGAAAAGAGACAACAGAAAATCTCAATATCATCAGTCAAAACACGGGAAGGCGAAAACTGCAGAAGAGATCATCAATTGCTCAAATGCAAGTCCAAGTTGAAGCTGAAGAAAATCAAAACGAGTCCATGAGAGCCAAAAGACGACACTGAGTATATCCCACCTGAATTCAGAGACCATCTGAAGAATAAATTTGATGCATTGAACACTAATGACCGAAGACCAGATGAGTTGTGGAATGACATCAAGGAGATCATTAATGAAGAAAGCAAGAGACCATTAAAAAGACAGGAAAGAAAGAAAAGACCAAAATGGATGTCAGAAAAGACTCTGAAACTTGCTCCTTAACATGGAGTAGCTAAAGTGAATGGAAGAAATGATGAAGTAAAAGAGCTGAACAGAAGATTTCAAAGTTCAGCTAGAGAAGGCAAAGTATTATAAGAAAATGTGCAAAGTTCTGGAGTTGGAAAACCAAAAGGGAATGACACACTCAGCATTTTCAAGCTGAAAGGACTGAAGAAAAAATTCAAGCCTTGAGTTGCAATATTGAAGAATTCTATGGGGAAATTATTAAATGACCCAGGAAGCATCAAAAGAAGATGGACGGGATACACAGAGCCACTGTACCAAAAAGAATTGGTCAACTTTCAACCATTTCAGGAGGCAGCATGTGATCAAGAACCAATGGTACTGAAGGAAGAAATCCAGGCTGCACTGAAAGCACTGGTGAAAAACAAGGCTCCAGGAATTGATGGAATACCAACTGAGACATCTCAACAAACGGATGAAACGCTGGAGGTGTTACTCATCTATTGTCTATGCTGAAAATTTGAAAGACAGCTACCTGGCAAACTGACTGGAAGAGATCCATATTTGTGCCCATTCCTAAGAAAGGTGATCCAACAGAATATGGAAATTATCGAACAATATCATTAACATCACACATTAGTAAACTTTTCCTGAAGATCATTCAAAAGTGGTTGCAGCAGTACATCAACAAAGAATTGCCAGAAAGTCAACCTGGATTCAGAAGAGAACGTGGAAGGAGGAATATCATTGCTGATGTCAGATGAATCCTGGTTGAAAGCAGAGAATACCAGAAAAATGTTTACCTATATTTTACTGACTATGCAAAGGGATTCTACTGTGCAGATCATAACAAATCAAGGATAGCATTCTGAAGAATGGGAATTTCAGAATACTTAATTATGCTCATGTGAAACTTGTTCACAGACGAAGAGGTGGTCATTCGAACAGACCAAGGAAAGATGTGCATCAGAATTGAATCCTTTCACGATACTTATTTGATCTGTGTGCTGAGCAAAGCAAATAAACTGAGAAACAGGAGTATATGAAGAAGAACTGGGCATCAGGATCAGAGGAAGACTCATTAATAACCTGTGATATGTAGATGACACAATGTTGCTTGCAGAAAGTGAAGAGGAATTGAAGCACTTACTGATGAGGATTAAAGACTACAGCCTTCGGTATGGATTACACCTCAACATAAAGAAAATGAAATTCCTCTCAACTGGACCAATAAGCAACATCATGATAAATGGAGAAGAGATTCAAGTTGTCAAGGATTTTATTTTACTTGGATGCAGAATCAGTGGCCATGGAAACAGCAGTCAAAAAATCAAACTACGCATTGGCATTGGACAGGGCAAATCTACTGCAAAAGATCTGTTTAAAGTGTTAAAAAGCAAAGATGTCACTTTAAGGACTAAGGTGTGCCTGACTCAAGCTATGGCATTTTCCATGGCCTCCTATGCATGTGAACGCTGGACAGTGAATAAGGAAGACCAAAGAAGAACTGAGGCCTTTGAACGATGGTGTTGGTGAAGAATATTGAATATACCATGGACTGCCAGAAGAAGGAAGAATTCTGTCTTGGACAAAGTACAGCCAAAATGCTCCTTAGAAGCAGGGATGGCGAGACTTCATCTCACATACTTTGGACATGTTCAGGAGGGACTAGTACCTGCAGAAGGACATTATGCCCTAGTGGTGTAGTGGTTAAGAGCTTTGCTGCCCACCAGAAGGTTAGCAGTTCAAATCCACCAGTTGCTTCTTGGAAACCTTTTGGGGCAGTTCTATTCTGTTCTATGGGGTCGCTAAGAGTCAGACCTGACTCAACCGCACCTAAAACCAACGAAGTAGAGGGTCTGTGAAAAAGAGGAAGAACCTCAACAAGATGGATTGACACAATGCCTGCAACAATGGGCTCAAGCATGACAAAGATTACGAGGATGATGCAGGGCTGGGCAGTATTTCGTTCTGCTGTACACAGGGTTTCTATGAGTGAGAAGTGACTCGATGACACGTAACAACCACAACAACATTTATTTGAAATTCAAATTTGGAATGGCTTTATACCCCAAATTTAGGAAGCTCTGGTGGTGCAGTGGTTAAAGAGATTGACTGGTAACCAAAAGTCAGTGGTTTGAAACCACCAGTGGCTTCATGAGAGAAAGATGTGGCAGTTGGCTTCCATAGAGATTTATAGCTTAGGAAACCTTGTGACGTTATGATGAGTCAGAATTGACTTGATGGAAGTGGGTTACACTAGAAAATTATTCACCGTTTATCTGAAATTCAAATTTGTGGCAGACATATAAAAAATTATTTGCTATTTATCTGAAATTCAGGTTTAACTGGGCACCCTGTCCTTGCTAAATAAAATAACTGTAAGTAGAAGTGACTTGTCTGAGGTCATACAGTTAGAGTGGCTTCCTCCTCCTGTGCTCTTTCTAATATAAGTCTCAGCCGTAAACATAATGCATTTCGATGAAGAGCCCTATCTGTGTTCTACCTCTGTGTCTGGTACAGAGGGAGCGCCCACTCCCTTGCTCTTTCCTGAATCATCCACACATTTCCCTCTCACCTGCCAGGGCTGAAAGCGTCGAGTGTCTGCACATCGTCCATCACCATGCTCACAGGTGATCAGGTCCTGCAGAGCGTGGGCAACACTGTAGACTGCTGGGTATGCGAGGTGCAAGTTACTCACATTCTGGAAAGGGTACTCGTGGCCTGTTAGACTCTCATTCCCCGAGCAGAATCGGACCCCTCCTGTACCCGTGCTGTTCTCTGCTGGCCCTGGGCTCCTGGAGGGCCATGTGCATCCAAAGGTGACCTCCCAGAACCTCTGGGTGAATATGTCTTCTGGGGTCCGGGCAGGGTGTAGGTGAGTGAGGAACTCCAGGAAGCCGGGGACCTGACGGTGGTGCAGCAGCTTAAGGCCGAAGGAGCTCTGTAGGACCTGGGAGATGCCTGGGACTGCCAGGGCCAGCATGCTGTGCAGTGTGTCCTGGCTGACCCATATCCGGCCCACAACCCCACTTCCCAACAGCCCCTGCAGAACAAGTTGGAAATTTTTATTACTCAGGAAGACCAGAATGGCCTTTGCAGTGCAGACTTTCATTCTGTGGATGATGGCATGGGTCTTCTCCAAGGACTCTTGCGAGGGGACGTGAAGGTTGAACTCAATACATACACGGGCCTGAACCAGCTCCTGGATCACTAGAGCACTGCCCTGCTGGCCATAGTCATCATCCTGGGCCAGAATGCCCACCCAGGACCATCCGAAGTGGAGCACCAGCTGGGCCACCATGTGGGAGCTCGTGAGGTCACTGGCCACTGTCCGCATGAAGGACGGGAACTGGGTCTTGTCGCTGAGGCCGGCCAGAGTGGAAGAGTAGCTGACCTGGGTAGGAAGGGGCCCAGGCAATAAGGATAAGAGGTGAGTATGAGGATGGACCCTGGAGTGGAAGCTGAATCATGGATTGATTGTCCAGTTTAAATGAGAGAAGGAAGGTAGCAAGAATAGAGCTAGGGGACAACTCATCCCACTTTGCCTGGGACTTTCCTTGTTTTAGCACTGAGAGTACTGAATCCCAAGAACACCCTCAGTCCTGGGCAATGGGGATGATTGGTCGCTGTTATGGATTGAATTGTGTTCCCCAGAATATGTATTGACATTCCTAATCTCTATGCCTGTGGCGGAGCCCCGGTGGTGCAGTGGTTAAGAGTTTGCCTGCTAACCAAAGGTTGGCAGTTTGAATCCACCAGCCACTCCTTGGAAACCCTATAGGGCAGTTCTACTCTCAGGTGGAATCGACTTGACAGCAATGAGTTTGGTTTTGGTTTTCTTTGCCTGTGGTTATAACCTTATTTGAGAATGGGTAATGTTATGTTAATAAGGCAGGATTAGAGTAGTGTGTATCTTGAGTCGATCTCTTGGGATATAAAAGAGATTACACAAGCATGTAAAAAGTAGTGATGGAGAAGACAGATGCCAAGCCACATGCAGACTGCCCAGGAACAGAAGCTCAGAAGAGACAAAGATCTTCCTCAGGGGCTGACAGTGAGGGAAAGCCTTCCCCTAGAGCCAGCACCCTGAATTTGGACTTCTAGCCTACTATACTGTGAGAAAATAAATTTGTGTTTGTTAAAGCCACCGATTTGTGATATTTCTGTTATAGCAGCACTAGATGACTAAGACAGTCACCCTATTGGAGCAGAGCCTGATACATGATCATCTCTCAAGAAACATTAGCAGTTGCTGTTATATTGCCAGCTCCCTGAGTAGTGCAAACAGCTGTGCTTGGCTACTAACCTAAAGGTTGGCAGTTCAAACCCACCCAGCAGTGCCTCAGAAGGAAGGTCTGGTGACCTGGTTTTGTAAGGATTATAGCCAAGAAAACCCTATGGAGAAGTTCTACTCTTTTACATATTGGGCCACCATGAATTGGAATTAACTAGACAGCAACAGGTTTGGTTTGATTATTTTTTCGTTATATTGCATAGTCCAAAGAGCCTTTGCAGGCCGTGGGTGGTACAAATGGTGGAGCCCTGAATTACTAATCCAAAAGTTGGTGGTTCAAACCCATCTACAGGCTCCTCAGAAGGAAGGCCTGGAGATCTGCTTTCAAAAGGTGACAGCATTGAAAACACTATGGAGCAGTTCTACTCTGCACACATGGGGTCACCATGAGTTGGAGTCAATACTGAACCACAACTACCACCACCACCAAATTGCTTTCAAAGTTAATGTGGTCATAGATCCCCTGAGACCTTTTTAAAGTGCTGATGCTGATTCATGAGGTGGCTGTTGTGGCCCCGGAGTCTTGGTTTCCAACCTTTTCCCAGGTGACACCTGTACTTCTGGACCTTGGTCTGCACTTTGATTAGTGAGGTCCCACTCCACTAGAGACACAAGGGAATCATGTAGGTAACATTAAAAAATACTGATGTTTTAACCTACTTCACCATCCTATTGTTCCCTCACTAATGAGATTGAGAAACTTTTGGCATGTGTGCATTCTCTCCTTGCATGAGATTATATTTTCAAATTTTTGAAATTGATGCTCTGACAGTTATGGAGGCTCCACCAAGATGCCCAGGTGGCCTAACTTGCTCTTGCGTGTGTCACGGGCTGGTTAAGCCCCAAAACAACCCATCAGTAAAATGGAAATGATCGCACACCTAATTTATAGGATCCTTGTAAGAATGTGATGAGCTAATGGATGTACCGTGCTTAGAGTAATGCTCAGCTTGCAGAAAAGAGCCAAGGGGTGTAAGCTCTTACGCTTTCCCTTGTGACGAAGAGCCAAGAGTTCAGACCCAGAAAAAAAGGATATAGCTCCAATTTCACATCCCAGCTTTGTGCTCATTGCACTTATTCTAAGGTTTTCTTGTATGTGTGGTGAGTGATAATCAATGGCCCATTAACCACTTAGACACAATGATTCCTTTGTAAAAATATAACTTAAGGTTTAAATAAAAAGGATTTAAATAGAAACTCTCATGCACTGGTACTCTTATATACATGCTGGTGGGAATGTAAATGGTGCAGCTGTTTTTGAAAACATCTGGCAGTCCGTCAAAAGGTAAAACATAGAGTTACCATGTGACCTGGCAATTTCACTCCTAGGCACATACCCAAGAGAAAAGAAAGCCCACGTTCAAAAAAACCTTGCACATGAATGTTCATGGTAGCATTATTCATAATAGCCCAAACTTGGAATGTGTCAATCAGGCTATGAATGTATACATAAAATGTAGTATATCCATGCAATGAAATATTATTTGGCGGTAAAAAGAAATGAAGTACTGACACATGTTACCACATGGAGGAACCTTGAACACATTATGCCAAGTGAAGGATGCCAGACACTAAAGGCCCTATATTGTATTACTGCATTGATATAAAATGTTCAAAATAGGCAAATCTGTATAGACTGAAAGTAGATTAGTAGTTTGCTGGGAGTTGGGAGGGACAGGAAGACTGGGGCATGACAGCTAATGGGCACAGGGTTCCTTTTTGGGGTGAGGAAAATGTGGAATTAGATTGTACTGGAAGTTCTGAATTAGATTGTAGTGATGGTTGCACAGCTCTGTGAATATACCAAAAACCATTGTGCTCTATACTTCCACAGGGTGAATTATATGGCCTGTGAACTATATCTCAATAAAGCTCTCAAAAACATAGGAATGCAAGGAGAAAGGGTAGCACTTGGAGAGACAACCATCATGGGAATGGCCCCAAAGATCTGAACTTTGGGAAACACTTCAGGGTACACTGAGGCTGGTTGACCTTGAGCCCGGCTGCCTGGGTTGAAATCCTGGCTCCAGCCCCTCCTGGCTGGGTGAGCTTGAACCCACCATTCATTTTCTCTAAACATGTTTCTTCATCGGAACAATGGGAATTGTAGTCCCCTCACCACAAGGCGTGGCAAGGAGTGAGAATATTGTCAGGCATGCAAAGTATTACCAGGGAACCTGGCCCTGTGGAATCAGGGTCTCAATATCGCCGCCACTGGTGGTATTACCATCATTCTTGTTAGTGAGGGGAAAAAGCTTTGGCAAAGGAGACTCATCTGGGGGAATTTGTAGAGCCCCAGCAACCTGGCCAAGGGGATGGACACGGCAGACCGTGTGTCTCCGACCAGGGCAACTCGGGGAGGGCTGGCCTGACACATGTAGTTGGGGATGGGTTCCTCCTGGCCGTGAGGAAGGCCATGGCCTCGCGGAGGGCTCCAGACACCAAGTCCCCGGAGTTCCAGATGGAGAAGCCCAGTGTGAGGTTGGGCAGCAGGCGGGAGTCTCTGTTGATCTCCTCAGTGGCAAAGACCAAGCCCTGGATCACCAGGTAGCCCCATATGTTAAGGCTGAGGGAAAGAGACGTCCCTGTTCAGCTTTTGCTACTAGTGCAGGAGGTGATAAATGTGAAATCTTTTCTTCCTTTTTCAGATTCGCTGGTGTTATGGATTGAATTATGTCCCCGCAAAATGTGTGTTGACTTGGTCAGGCCATGATTCCCAGTACTGTGTGATTATCTATCATTTTGTCATCTGTTGTGATTTTCCTATGTGTTGTAAACCCTGCCTCTATGATGATGTTAATGACGCAGGATCAGAGGCAGTTATGCTAATAAGACAGGACTCAATCTACAAGATTAAGTTGTATCTTTTGTCAATCTCTTGAGATATAAAAGACAGAAGTGAACAGAAAGACAGGGACCTCATACCACCAAAAAAGTAGTGCCAGGAGCAGAGTGTATCCTTTGGACCCAGGGTCCCTGCACTGAGAAGCTCCTAGACCAGGACATGGATCTTCCTCCAGAGTCAACAGAGAGAGAGAAAGCCTTCCCCTGGGGCTGGCATCCGGAATTCAGACTTCTAGCCTACCAGACTGTGAGAGAATAAACTTCTGCTTGGTAAAGCCATCCACTGGTGGTATTTCTGTTATAGCAGCACGAGATAACTAAGACAACAGGAAACACGACTTTGGCAAAGGAGCCCTGACTGCCCAATGGTTAAGCACTCGACTGCTAATCAAAACATTGACAGTTGGAACCCACCCTGTGCCTCCACAGGAGAAAGGCCTGGTGATCTGCTCCAGTGAAGTTCAAAGCCTAGGAAGCCCTATGGGGCAGTTTTATTCTGTCATATGGAATTGCTATGAGTTGGAATCGACTGGATGGCACATAACAACAAGGGCTTAGACGTATTCACAATGACGCCTCACAGACAATAATCGTGTCTCTTCTGCCCTTCGTCACATATACAAAACATTTTTACTGACACTCAGCTTTAATCTGTGCAGGTGTTCCAGTGTTCTAAGTTGACTCTCCTTCTGATAAATTTAAGTTTTAACTGCTGTGTATATTTTGCCTCTGCCTGACTTGATAGAATCATAAAATGAATGACCAGCTTCAACTTCAAAGAAAAAGAGAAAAGGAATAAAGATGATTTGTTCTGTTTTATTTCTCCTTATTTTCTGTTATGAAAAAATCCTAGCCTGTCTTTTGGGGGAGAAATTTTCCTAGTTACAGGGAAGTTGCTGCCCATTCGTAGATCCATAAATGAAATAGAATTTCAAATTATAACATAGCACAGATTTTCTTTTTTTTGACGGAAGAGAACAGAATGTTGTCAGTGATTCCTTGGTATATATCTAGAGGAATGAAGACAAATGTCCACATAGAAACTTTTATGTGAATGTTCAGACCAGCGTTATTTATAATCATCAGAAAGGACTGCAAAGACTATCAGGAAACCCATACAGAAAAGGGTGCCGTGGACAGAAGGGAATGCTGGGGCTGACTAGTTCTTGAAGAGATTTGTTCACTCAACAAACATTTTTTGGAGACTACCATGTGCCTGGTACTGTCACAGGCAGTGAACAAGAGGGAAGAGCATTCTGGGTCTACAGTGTGGGGACAACACTGGTGACAACTAATTAACCCATGTTTAAACAGAGACAAATACGAGCAAGAAAACACAGAACAGGAGATGAGGTGAGGTAGGGACCAAGGGATGGACAGATGAGCAATCTGACAAACAGAATAAACCCTGACCATCCAGTTGGGATTCTGAGAATCAGCAAGTGTCTGAGGCTTTAGAGAAAGACCTCTGAAGGTGCCCCCAGTCTTCAGAGACTCCCAACTAACCACCCCAGCAGCCACTTACTTTAAAGATGTCAAGGCAGCTGGTGGAGAAGTAAACTTGAGCAGGGAGACTTCATCAAGGTAGAAGATGGTGAAGCTGCCACCAACCACCACATCACCGGGCTGCTGAAAGCAGAGCCTCTTCCCTGCTGATCCCCAGCTTGTTGGCTTAGAAAGTGACACCCCAGAGAAGGACTCCATGACGGCAAGGAGCAGGGAGTACAGCCACATGTCTGAGAAGGTGGCTGAGTAGCACCTGCAGGTGGCACCTGCATTCCCCGTATTTGCCATGACTCAAGAAGACTGGGCTTTTATCTGGGAGTTCACCCTTCACTCCTGCGCCTGGGGCCATGGACACATCTGGACTCTACCCAGCCTCAGAGGAAACCAAGGCAACCAGAGTTTGGGAGGAACAGGGGTGGTGGGGCCAGGACTGAGCAGCCACTACATCCCAGGGCCATTAAAGGTTTCATCTCTTGCCATTTGACCCCTTTTCCTGCCCCTAGGCCATAGCTAACAGCTCTGAGGCCTCATCTGTTGTCTTCAGGGAGGGGTTGGATTGGTCCTCAGAGGCTCCTCAAGCCTAGAAGCAGCTGTGCTCAAGTCTCCTGGTCAAGGTGTTTAGAGAGAGGCCCTGTGTGGGGATAAGTGGTAAGGAGTTTCCTGACCCACTCCTGCCACGACTAACAGTGTATAGAGATGGAGAATATCCCTAGAGCTGCAGGCGTCCATGGACAGCCAACTCCCATGCCAGGGACACCATTTTCACTGAATGGAAGGCCCCAAGCAGAGACAATGCATTTTCAACTCCAGAAGGTGGCTCGAGGGTTGGCACAGTTATTTGTCAGGAAGGCTAGTTCCAGGTCTGGGAAAGGGCTGGGCTGTGCAGTTTCACAGAGGAAGCAATGTTGGGGTTCACAACCCAAGACATGTGACTGTCACAAGCTGTGTAAGAAGTAAACATGCTCAACAACATTAGCCATCCTGAAAATGTAAATGAAAGGCACAATGGGAGACCACTTCATACCCACTAGGATGGCTATAAGAAAGTCAGGTATTAACAAATGTTGGCCAGTAAGTGGAGAATCATGAACCCCCGTAAACTGCTGGTGGGAATGTAAAATGGTGCAACCACCGTGCAAAACAGCTTGGTGGTTACTCTAAAGTTAAACATCGAGTTACTACATGCCTCAGGAGTTCCAGTCCTAGGTATACACCCAAGGGAAATGAAAATGTATGTTTACACAAAAAAGTATATATGAACACTCATAGCAGCATTATTCATAATAGCCAAAAAGTGGAAACAACTCAAATGCCTATCAGTGGATGAATGGGTAAATAAATTGTGGTATAGTCAAATGAATATTATTTAGCTATAAACGAATGAGGTACTAATACATGCTGCAACATGCATGAACCTTGAAAACATTGTGCTAAATGAAGTCAGTCACAAAAAGCCACAAAAGGATTCTATTTTGGGCAAAATACTCAAATCCATAGAAACAGAAAGTAATTATTGCCAGTGTCTGTGGGAGAGGAAAATGGATATGAGGTTTGTTTCTGGGGGTGGTGAAAATGTTCTAGATGTAGACCATGATCATGTTTGCATAAATCTCTGAGTATACTAAGAATTGTATACTTTTAGAGAGCAAATTTTATAGTATGTGAAGCCTATCTCAATAACACTGTTATGAAAGGAAAAATAAGAAGTAAAGACGAAGCAAATTGAATTAAAGATGAACATTCTAGAGCTTACCATGTTGGAGGAGACATCTGCACTGGAGGAATGATCTCCAGTGGGACTAGCCACCAAGGAGGCACCCATGAGGCTTGCTAATTGTCTGCTTGCCTATTTCTGCTGCCTCTGTTAGTATCTGGGGACAACACGTCTGTCCACCCCAGAGGAAGCAATGGGGTCCAGGGAGATGATTAGTTTGTATGCAGAAGGCATTAGTTACAATTGAGAAATTTTACACTAGATCAAGGTTTCTCAATCTCAGCACTACGGTCATTTTGAAATGGATAAGTCTTTGTCATGAGGAACTATAGAATGTCTTATGTGCCAGTTAAGATCATCATCGCCACCACCACCATCATCATTATTACCATGAGAATCAGAATCATAACCACCACTATCACCGTCACCATCGTCACCACCATCGTCATTGTCATTACCGCCCTGATCATAATCATAATCGCCACCGTCATCACCACCACCACCCCCACTGTCATTCACACCATCATCATCATATTATTGCCATAATTGGTCCAACAGTGCTCTCCTTTCTAGTTTTCCAAGGTTGTAAAGTTCCAACAAACATCTTTACGCTAAACACACATACTTTTTGTATGTTTTTTCCGTGAATCATTCTAGGTAAAGGTTTTAGGAAAGTCACAAATGGCCTAATTAACAACTCAGAGGGAAAAGTGACACAAGAACCAACAGAACTGCTTTACAAATAAAACTGGATAGTTTTGTCATAGTGATTTTTTTTTCTTCACCATTAGCCCTAAATTAACAAAGGGTGTATCTTTAGAAGATAATTCAAAAATGATTGTAGAAGTACACCGATAAGGAACTGCCAGAAATTCAAGTCAGGTTCAGAAGAGGTCATGAAACAAGGGATATCATTGCTGATGTCAAATGGATCTTGGCTGAAAGCAGAGAATACCAGAAAGATGTTTACCTGTGTTTTATTGACCATGCAAAAGCATTCGACTGTGTGGATCATAACAAATTACGAATAACATTGTGAAGAATGGGAATTCTGGAACACTTAATTGCGCTCTTGAGGAACCTGTACATAGACCAATAGACAATTATTTGAACAGACAAGGGGATACTGCATGGTTTAAAATCAGGAAAGGTGTGTGTTAGGGTTGTATCCTTTCACCATATTTATTCGATCTGTATGCTGAGCAAATA
Organism: Loxodonta africana; assembly: GCF_030014295.1. Lineage (NCBI taxonomy): Eukaryota > Metazoa > Chordata > Mammalia > Proboscidea > Elephantidae > Loxodonta > Loxodonta africana. The sequence goes on along the minus strand of NC_087352.1, from coordinate 28,126,865 downwards.
ATCTGAGAAAACGGACTATGTGAAGAAGAACAGGACATCAAGGTTTGGAGGAAGGCTCATTTACAACCTGCAATATGCAGGTGACAAAACCTTGCTCGCTAAAAGTGAAGAGGACATGAAGCACTTACTGATGAAGATCAAAGACCACAGCCTTCAGTATGGATTACATCTCAACACAAAGAAAACAAAAATCCTTAGAACTGGATCAATAAGTAATATCATGATAAAGGGTGAAAATACTGAAGTTGGTCAAGGATTTCATTTTCCTTGGATCCATGATCAATGTCCATGGAAGCAGCAGTTAAGTAATCAAATGACATGCTGCATTGGGCAAACACACTTCAAATGAACTCTTTACAGTGTTAAACAGCAATGATGTCACTTGGAGGACTAAGGTGTGCCCAACTCAAGCCATGGTGTTTTCAATTGCCTTATATACATGCAAAGCTGGACAGTGAATAAGGAAGAGAGAAGAAGAATTGATGGCTTTGAATTATGGTGAAGAATATTGAATACACCATGGTCTCCCAGAAGAACGAACAAATCTGTCTTGGAAGATGTATAACCACCATGCTCCTTAGAAGCAAGGAGAGTGAGACCTTGTCTCAAGTACTTTGGGCATGTTATCAGGAGGGATCAGTCCTTGGAGAAGGACATCACGCTTGGTTAAGTAGAGGGTCAGTGAAAAAGAGGAAGAATGTCAACTAGACAGATTGACACAGTGGCGCAACAATGGGCTGAAACGTAGTGATGATTGTGAGGATGGCACAGAACCAAACAGTGTTTTGTTTTGTTGTAGATACAAGGTAGCTATGAGTCAGAACCTCCTTGATGGCACCTAACAACAGCACCACTGTCAACAACAATAATAACAACAACATACCTTTAGAGATATTAACTTTTGATTGAGAGAGAAAGTGGGCTGAACCCAGGCGCTGAAGGCCGCGTTCAGGTCAAGGAGTTCACCAGGATAACCTCTGAGGACTTCTAGACAGTTATCACACCAAGGGGCTTTCCAGGAAGAAGTGTCTTCACCAGGAAGGCCCAGGTCTCCAACATTCTAGGATGGTTCATAAATCATCCTATAGTAAGGAGTGCTATCAGCCAGAGAAACTCAGAGATCTAATTTCCAGAAAGATTTTTGTTTCTCATATTGTTTTTAGACCACTCTGGTATTGGGCTTTTCTGTCCTAACAGAGAATGAGGTTAAAAAAAAAATAAAGTTTCTTCACTTTAAGAAGATGCTTGGTTCAGAGCAGTGTGAAAGCTGCCAGGCCTAGGCCTGGTAATTGGGAGGCAACAGGGCATGGTGGGGACTGTGGTAAGCCAAACAGCACAGTCCACTTAGGCATGACTATGACTTACTCCCAGCCCATGTCTGTGTGAGCAAGTTCTAGCTCACCAGTGCTGAATGTTCTGAGCTGGGAGACAAGTCAGATATCCAAATTCTCTAATACAGGTTCTCAACTGAAGACAGTTTTACTCCCCAAAGGACACATGGCCATGTCTGGAGACATCTTTGATTATCAAAACTGGGGCAGTGGTGGGCCAGGAATGCTGCTAAACATTCTAGAGCTCCTTGGGTCGAGGACTTATCTAGTCCAAAATGTCAATAGTGCTAAAGTTGAGAAACGCTGATCTAATGTTAAGTTTCCCAGTTTGTAAGTAATGCCTTCTATAAGTAATGCCCAAACCAATTATTTCCGTGGGCCTCTTTTGTTACATCTGAGGTGGAGGGACACGTGGTCTCCAGATACTAACAGGGGCATCAGGGCAGGTGAGCAGGCAATTAACCAGCCTCATGTGTGCCCCCTTGGCAGCCCCCTCATTCTTCGACTGCAAATGTTTTCTCCAACATGATAAGTTCTGGAATGTTCTGCTTTAATTCAATTGTCTTCTCTTTACTTCTTATGGAAACCCTGGTGGCACAGTGGTTCAGTGCTAGGGCTGCTAAGCAAAAGGTCAGCAATTTGAATCCACCAGGCACTCCTTGAAAACTGCATAGGGCAGTTTTACTCTGTCCTGTAGGTTTGCTATGAGTCGGAATTTATTTGATGGCAGCAGGATTTTTGGTTTTGTTTTAAGTCTTCTTTTTTCAAAGAAAGTTTTACTGAGATATATTTAATACACATAAAATTCACCCTTTTAGACCAGACTTAATGGTCTGACTGAGGCTAGAAGGACCCTGGTGGTCATGACCCCCAGACCTTCTGTTGGCCCAGGACAGGAACCATTTCTGAAGCCAGCTCATCAGACAGGGATTGGACTGGACAGTGGGTTGAAGAGGGATGCTGGTGAGGAGTGAGCTACTTGGATCAGGTGGACACTTGAGACTATGTTGGCATCTCCTGCCTGGAGGGAAGATGGGAGGGTAGAGGGAGTTAGAAGTTGGCAAAATAGACACGAAAAGAGAGAGTGGAAGGAGGGACTGAGCTGTTTCATTGGGCAGAGAGTAACTGGGAATATGTAGCAAAGTGTATATTCGTTTTTATGTGAGAGACTGACCTGATTTGTAAACTTTCACTTAAAGCACAATAAAAACTATATAAAAAAATTCACCCTTTTAAAGTGCAAAATTCTTAGTATATTCATAGGGCTGTGCAACTATCGTTAGTAGGCAGTTACAGAAAGAAACCCTATACCCATTAGCAGTCACATGGATGGTCACTGACTCTTTTTATATATTGCTGAAAAATTTCACAGTTAAAAAAGTTTGAAAAAGACTTATCAAGGCTTAGTGAAGACAAAAACAACAGATAATAAGTTTCGGTGATGACCTGTAAAAGTGGTAACCCTCATCCAGGGCTGGTGGAATGTAAAATGGTGCAACAACTTTGAAAACAGTCTGGCAGTTTCTCAAAAGTTAAATCTAGAGTTAGGAGTCACAATCAAATCATCAGCAATGGGTTTTGTTTGTTTGTTTTTATTTAGAGTTACCATATGGGCCAGCAATTTCACTTTTAGGTATATTAAAAAAAAAAAAAATACTCAAGAGAAATGGAAACCTATGTCCACACAATACCTTATACACATATTGCCCCATATGATTTTCTAGGCTGAAATCTTTAGTTGGAGCAGATCGCCAGGTCTTTTGTCCTGCAGAGCGGCTGGCTATACAGAAACAAAAACTTATTTGTGATTACCAGGTGTGGGAGAGAGGGGGAATGAGGGCGTTTTGGCTTAGGAGGCATTGAGTGTATGTTAATGGTGGTGGAGTGGTTTGGAAGAAGTTAGTGAGAATGGTTGCTCAACTTGAAGAATGCGGTCAGTGTCACTGAATTATAGATGTAGAACTTATTGAATTGGTGGATGTTTTGTTCTATATGTTTTCACCACAATAGAAAAAAAAAGTTCTAAAGTACTAGCACATTTACCATAAGTCATTTTTAGTATAAGCATGTCCCTTAGTATAAATATGTCCCAGAATAAGATTGCCAGATTTTCAAATAAAAGTACAGACTCCCAGTTAAATTTGAATTTCAGATAAACAACAAACTTTTTTAGTATGTGTCCCATATTTAGTGTATTTTTAATACTTTTTATATAAGCATATTTAATAAAAGAATTATTTCATATATCTCTAATATATCCAATAGTATATCTGGGACATACTTATACTACTTATACTGCATTAAAAAAAAAACAGTAATACTAAATAGTAATAGTATATTTTTGTATGCGTATGTCCCAATAGCATGTTTGGGACACTCGTACTGAATACTAATACCAAACGAAGTACTATAGTATATTTTAGTATAAGTGTATCCCAGTAGCAGATTTGGGAGATACTTGTACTAAAATATTATTTATTGTTTAACTTAAATGGAGATTGAGGTGAAATAATGTGTCAAGGAAGTGCCAGTTCCCTGGGACTGAGCTTTAGGGTGTCTTGAGCTGCCAGTGCTGAGATGGGGAGGTGGGAGGGTGTGACAGTGTGGGGGAAGGTAAGCAAAAAGATGAGTACCCCACTTCCAGGGCCTGGGATTGAGTGCCATTCATCCACTGGACAGCTGTTTATTGAGCGCTTTTGTGTACCAGGCACTGAGAGTGGGGGCTACACCAGCAGGACTGATGTGATTTTGACCCTTGGGAGCCCACAGTCTAGTGGGAAAATACAAGTAAACAGATCAATTGGTTCCTTACAGGAAGTATAAATGCTTAAAGAAAATAAAACTAGGTAAGGAAATAGGAAGTCTCAGGAGTGGCACAGAGAGTCTACCTTAGTTGGGTACTGGGGCTCTGCCATGGGTCTCATTTTCTATGGCTTACTTGTTCCTGGAGTGGCACATATGAGCACCCACTGTGTGCAAAGGCCACATGTGGGAAACTAAAATGAGGGTGCTAAAGCTGTGCTAGTCTCCTTCTTGTAAATTGGGCACTTGTAATGATACAGGTCCCCTGATACCTTGGTCTTGGTTTTAGTAGCTGAAATTGGCCTGGCCTTCTGGGGTAGCAAAGACCCATTTGTTTGTTCATAACTGTGACTCAGCCAGGGAATTGTCCTTGAGAGACTGTTCATATAGTTCATCTCTAGAGTCATCATGAAAGAGGCCGGCACAGACCACTTGAATTCTGGATACACAGGAGCCAGCCCTGCACTAGACAGAGAGCTCTAATCTTCCTGTAAGCAGTAGACATCTTTGCCCTGAGTGAAGTCTTACTCAAAACCTCAATTTTAAAAAGAAATCAGAAAAAGAAGAACTGTGCAGTTTCAAGGGGCTGGGAGGAAGAGAATAAGGAGAGTGACTGCTAATGGGTACAGGGTTTCTTTTTGGGGTGATGAAAACGTTCAGGAATTAGATATTAGTGATCAATGCACAACACTGTGAGAAACCAGGACTGTGCCAACTAATTCTGCAGTGAGATCCTTAATGACAGACAAAGTAAATTAACCTTTAAAAGGTTTTTAGAGTGACATTGGTCGCATAATCATCCCTCCATGACTGTAGGCTAATATCATCTTCATTACGAGTACCACCACCACCATCATCATTACCATCATGATCAGAATCATAATCATCACCATCATCATCATCACCATCATCACAACCATGAGCAGCACCACAATTATCATCACAACCATCTTATCATAATAATACCCACCACCATCTTCATCACCACCACCAGCATCGCCATGAGCATCACATCATTGCAGTAGTTGCTCCAACAGTGCACTCATTTTCAAGTTTTTGCCATTATAAACGTTGCGATAAACATCTTCAGACACAACACACATATTTTACATTTGTTTTTTCCATGAACCCCTCTAGATAAAGGTCTTGAGAGACTTAAAAATGGCCTAATTAACAACACTGAGGAAAATAAAACAAACACGAACCAAAAAAACCCCTCAAGATTCAAAAGAACTTGTCTAAAAACTTAACTAGGGACTTTTATAGCAAGAATTTTTTTCCTTCACCTGAAATTAGCAATGGTATATCCTTAGAGATGTTGTCTTTTTAATTGACAGTGAAAGTGGCATAGTGGGATCCAGAATTCTCTTCTTCCTCATGGGCTGAATCAGGCACTGAAGGCAGCCGTCAGGGCAAGGAACTCACCAGGGTAAATAGCCTCTGATGCCCTCTGGACAGTTATCACCCCAAAACGGCTTTCCAGGAAGAAATGACACCACCAGGAAGACCCAGGTCTTCAAGTTTTCAGTGTTGTTCATAAATCATCCTGTAGTGAGGAGTTGGATCCTCCAGAGAAACTCGAAGAACAAATTTTCACAAAGATTTTCATTTCTCCCATTTTTATTAGACTTCTCTGTTGTTGGGCTTTTCTGTCTCAGTAGAGAATCAGGTAAAAAAAAAAAAAATTCTTCGCTTTAAGAAGTTGCTTGATTCAGAGCAGTTTGAGGGCTATCAGGCCCAGGCCCCACTGTGGTACAGGAGCAGGAAGGCCATCCAGGAGCCGCAGAAGAGCAGCATGCTGAAAGTGAGGAACTTGGTCTCATTGAAAGCAACAGGATGTGGTGAGCCAAATAGCACAGTCCACTAAGGGGGAACTATGAATCAGTCCCAGACCACGTCTGTCTGAGCAGGTTCTAACCCAGTGGTGCCAAAACATACACCACTCCGACAATTTCTAAATATGTCATTCAGTGACACTGATTACATTCTTCAAGTTGTACAACCATTCTCACTAACCTTTCCCAAATTATTCCACCACCATTAACATACATTCAATACCGCCTAAAGCAGAAACTCCCTATTTCTCCTTCCCTCCCACTCCTGTTCTTGTTAGGTGCCATGGAGTCAGTTCCAACTCATTGTGACCCTATGCACCACAGAACGAAACAGTGCCCGGTCTTGTGCCGTCCTTACAATCGTTGTTATGCTTGAGCTCATTGTTGCAGCCACTGTGTCAATCCACCTTGTTGAGGGTCTTCCTCTTTTCCACTGACCCTGTACTCTGCCAAGCATGATGTCCTTCTCCAGGGACTGATCCATCCTGACAACATGTCCAAGGTATGTAAGATGCAGTCTCACCATTCTTGCTTCTAAGGAGCATTCTGGTTGCACTTCTTCTAAGACGGATTTGTTTGTTCCTTTGGCAGTCCATGGTATATTCAATATTCTTCACCAACACCACAATTCAAAGGCATCAGTTCTTCTTCGGTCTTCCTTATTCATTGTACAGCTTTCACATGCATATGATGCGATTGAAAATACCATGTCTTGGGTCAGGTGCACCTTAGTCTTCAAGGTGACATCTTTGCTCTTCAACACTTTGAAGAGGTCCTTTGCAGCAGATTTACCCAATGCAATGCATCTTTTGATTTCTTGACTACTGCTTCCATGGCTGTTGATTGTGGATCCAAGTAAAATGAAATCCTTGACAACTTCAATCTTTTCTCCGTTTATTATGATGTTGCTCATTGGTCCAGTTGTGAGGATTTTTGTTTTCTTTATGTTGAGGTGCAATCCATACTGAAGGCTGTGGTCTTTGATCTTCAGTAGTGTTTCCAGTCCTCTTCACTTCCAGCAAGCAAGGTTGTGTCTTCTGTATAACGCAGGTTGTTAATGAGTCTTCCTACAATCCTGATGCCCTGTTCTTCATATAGTCCAGCTTCTTGTATTATTTGCTCAGCATACAGATTGAATAGGTATGGTAAAAGAGTACAACCCTGACACACACCTTTCCTGATTTTAAGCCAATCAGTATCCCATTTTTCTGTCCAAACAACTGCCTCTTGATCTATGTAAAGGTTCCTCATGAGCACAATTAAGTGTACTGGAATTCCCATTCTTCGCAGTGTTATCCATAATTTGTTATGATCCATCCACACAATCGAATGCCTTTGATAGTCAATAAAACACAGGTAAACATCCTTCTGGTATTCTCTGCTTTGACCCAGGACCCGTCTGACATCAGCAATGATATCTCTGGTTCCACGTCCTCTTCTGAAACCACCCTGAATTTCTGGCAGTTCCCTGTCAATATACTGCTGCAGCTGTTTTTGATTGATCATCAGCAAAGTTTTGCTTGCGTGTGGTATTAATGATATTGTTCTATAATTTCCACATTTGGTTGGATCACCTTTCTTGGGAATAGGCATAAATATGGATCTCTTCCAGTCATTTGGCCAGGAAGCTGTATTCCATATTTCTTGGCATAGATGAGTGAGTACTTCCAGTGCTGCATCTGTTTGTTGAAACATTTCAATTGATATTCCATCAATTCCTTGAGGCTTGTTTTTCACCAGTGCATTCAGAGCAGCTTGGACTTCTTCCTTCAGCACCATCGGTTCCTGATCATATGCCACCTCTTGAAATGGTTGAACATAGACCAATTCTTTTTGGTATAATGACTCTGTGTATTCCTTCCATCTTCTTTGGATGCTTCCTGGGTCATTTAAAATTTTTCCCCATAGAATCCTTCACTATTGCAACTCGAGGCTTGAATTTTTTCTTCAGTTCTTTCAGCTTGAGAAAAGCCGAGCATGTTCTTCTCTTTTGGTTTTCCATCTCCAGCTCTTTCCACATGTCATTATAATACTTTAGTCTTCTCGAGAGGCCCTTTGAAATCTTCTGTTCAGTTCTTTTACTTCATCAATTCTTCCTTTTGCTTTAGCTGCTAGATGTTCCAGAGCAAGTTTCAGAGTCTCCTCTGACATCTATCTTGGTCTTTTCTTTCTTTCCTGTCTTTTCAGTGACCTCTTGCTTTCTTCATTTATGATGTCCTTGATGTCATTCCACAACTCCTCCAGTCTTCGGTCACCAGTGTTCAATGCGTCAAATCTTTTCTTCAGATGGTCTCTAAATTCAGGTGGGATATACTCAAGGTCATATTTTGGCTTTCGTGGGCTTGCTCTGACTTTCTTCAGTTTCGGCTTGAACTTGCAATTGATGGTCTGTTCTAGAGTCGGCCTCTGGCCTTGTTCTGGCTGATGATATTGAGCTTTTCCATCATCTCTTTCCACAGATGTAGTCAATTTGATTTCTGTGTGTTGCATCTGGCGAGGTCCATGTGTATAGTCGCTGTTTATGTTGGTGAAAGAAGGTATTTGCAAGGAAGAAGTCGCTGGTCTTGCAAAATTCTACCATTCAATCTCCAGGATTGTTTCTATCACCAAGGTCATATTTTCCAACTACTGATCCTTCTTCTTTGTTTCCAACTTTCACATTCCAATCACCGGTAATTATCAACGCACATTGATTGCATGTTCAATGAATTTCAGACTGCAGCAGCTGATAAAAATCTTCTATTTCTTCATCTTTGGCCCTAGTGGTTGGTGTGTAAATTTGAATAATAGTCGTATTAATTGGTCTTCCTTGTAGGTGTATGGATATTATCCTATCACTGACAGCATTGTACTTCAGGACAGATCTTGAAATGTTCTTTTTGATGATGAATGCAACAGCATTCCTCTTCAAGATGTCATTCCCAGCATAGTAGACTATATGATTGTCCAATTCAAAATGGCCAATACCAGTGCATTTCAGCTCACTAATGCCTAGGATATCGATGTTTATGCATTCCATTTCATTTTTGAGGATTTCTAATTATCCTAGATTCATACCTTGTACATTCCAGGTTCTGATCATTAATGGATGTTTGCAGCTGTTTCTTCTCATTTTGAGTCGTGCCACATCAGCAAATGAAGGTCCCGAAAGCTTTACTCTACCCACATCATTAAGGTCGACTCTACTTTGAGGAGGCAGCTCTTCCCCAGTCATCTTTTGAGTGCCTTCCAACCTGGGGGGCTCATCTTCCAGCACTATAACAGTCAATGTTCCGCTGCTATTCACAAGGTTTTCACTGGCTAATACTCTTCAGTAGACTGCAGGGTTCTTCTTCCTAGTCTTTCTTAGTCTGGAAGGTCAGCTGAAACCTGTCCTCCCTGGGTGATGCTGCTGATATCTGAATACCAGTGGCATAGCTTCTAGCATCACAACAACACACAAGCCCCCACAGTACGATAAACTGACAGACACGTGGGGGAAAGATGTTTACCTGTGTTTTATTGACTATGCAAAGGCTTTTAACTGTGTGGATCATAACAAATTATGGATAACATTTAGAAGAATTGGAATTTCAGAACTCTTAATTATGCTCGTGTGGAACCTGTACATAGACCAATAGGAAGTCATTCGAACAGAACAAGGGAATACTGCACAGTTTAAATTCAGAAAATGTGTGTGTCAAGGTTGTATCTTTTCACCATAACTATTCTATTTGTGGGGTTATTCTATTTGTATGCTGAGCAAATAATCTGAGAAACTGCCATATATAAAGAAGAATACTGCATCAGAACTGGAGGAAGATGCATTAACAACCTGCGATATGCAGATGACACAACCTTGCTTGCTGAAAGTGAAGAGGACTTGAAGCCCTTACTGATGAAGATCAAAGACCACAGCCTTCAGTATGGATTATACCTCAATATAATGAAAATAAAAGTCCTCACAATAGGATCAATAAGCAACATCAAGACAAATGCAGAAAATATTGAAATTATCAAAGATTTCTTTTTACTTGGATCCACAACCGATGCCCGTGGAAGTGACAGTCAAGAAATCAAAGGATGTATTGCATTGGGCAAATTGCTCCAAAAGACTTTTTTAAAATGTTAAAAAACAAAGCTGTCAATCTGAGGACTAAGGTATGCTTGACTCAAGCTATGTAGTTTTCAATCGCCTCGTTTGCATGAATAAGGAAAACGAAAGAATAATCGATGTCTTCGAATTATGGTATTGGTGAAGGATATTGAATATACCACGGTTTGCTGGATAAATGAACAAATCTTTCTTGGAAGATGTAAAGCAAGAATGCACCTTAGAAGCGAAGATGGTGAGTCATTTTCTCACATAGTTTGGACATTTTGTCAGGAGGGACCAGTCCCTGAAGAAGGACATCATGCCTGATAAAACAGAGGGTCAGTGAAAAAGAGACCTTCAAGGAGATGGACTGACATAGTGGCTGCTACAAATGGCTCAGACATAGCAACTATAGTGAGGACTTGACAGTGCTTTCTCTTGTTGTACATAGGGTCACTATGAGTTGGAACTGACTTGATGGCACACAACAACAACAACTAATCTTTAGAGATGTTAACTTTTGATTGTGAGTGAGGGTGGACTGAACCGATGTGCCGTAGGCAGCAGTCAGGTCAAAGAGTTCACCGGGATAATCTCTGATGCCTTCTGGACAGTTATCGTGCCATAAGGGCTTTCCAGGAAAAAATAACACCACCGGGAAGACCCAGGTCTCCAAGGTTCCAGGATGGTTCATAAATCATCCTGTAGCAAGGAACGGTATCAGCCGTAGAAACTCAGGTTGAATTTCCACAAAGGTTTTTGTTTCTCATATTGTTCTTACACTACTCTGCTGCTGGGTTTTTCTGTACTAATAGAGAATCATGTTAAAAAAAAAAAAGTTCCCTTACTTTAAGAGCAGTATGAAAGCTGCCAGGCCCGGGGCTGGGGATTGGAAGACAACAGGGTGTGGTGGGGACTGTGGTGAGCCAAACAGCACATTGCACTCAGTGGCAACTACAACTCAGTCCTAGCCCATGTCTTTCTGAGCAAGCGCAAGCCCAGAAGGACCAAATCTTCTGAGCTGGGGGAGAAGCCAGATAAGTGAATTTTCTAATGCAGGTTCTCAGCTGAAGATAATTTTACTCTCCAAGGGACACTTGACCGTGTCTGGAGACATCACTGGTTGTCACAATTGGGGGAATGGTGTGCTACTGGCATCCAGTGGGTAGAGGACAGAAATGTTGCTAAACATTCTACAGCTCCTCATGACAAGATTTATCCAGTCCAAAAATATCAATATTGCTGATGTTGAAAAACCCTGATCCAATGTTAAACTTCCCATTTGTAAGTAATGCCCTCTGCAAGTAATGCTCAAACCAATCATCTCTGTGGGCCCCATTTACTACCTCTGGGGTGGAGAGATATGTTGTCTCCAGATACTAACAGGGGCATCAGGACAGGTGAGCAGAGAATTAGCAAGCCTTATGGATGTCCCGTTGGTGGCCAGTCTTACTGGAGCTCATTCCTCAAGGGTAGATGTTTTCTCCTACATGATAAGCTCTGGAATTTTTCATTCTAATTCGATTTGTCTTCTCTTTACTTCTTCTTTTTTTAATAGTAGCTTTGTTGAGATATATTGAACATTCCATAAAATTCACCCTTTTAAAAGTGTGCAAATCTTAGTGTAATCATAGAGTTGTACAACCACCATTGCTAGGTGTTTCCAGAAAGAAGCCCTATACCCATTAGCAGTCATTTGGATGGTCAAGGACTCTTTTTAGATATTGTTGACAATTTTCACAATTAAAGTTTCAAAAAGACCTATCAGGCTAGAAAACAAAACCAGAACCACGTAATAACAAGCTTTTGGTGACAGTGTGTAAAAATTGTAAACCACATCCAGGGCTGGTGAAATGTGAAATGGTGCAGCTACTTTGGAAGACAATATGGCATTTTTTCAAAAATTAAACCTAGAGTCACCATACGGCCCAGAAATTGAACTTTTAGGTATATACTGAAGAGAAATTCTAACCTATGCCCACGTGAAAACTTGTACATATGTTCGTAGTATTATAGTTCAAGACATTAAAAAAATGGAAAGTGATGTTCATTCACTGATGAATGAGTAAACAAAATATAGTATAGCCATTTGTTGTTGTTGTTAGATGCCGTAGTTGGTTCTGACTCATAGTGACCTTACGCACAACAGAACGAAACACTGCCCGGTCCTGAGCCATCCTTACAACTGTTGTTATGCTTGAGCTCATTGTTGCAGCCACTGTGTCAATCCACCTCATTGAGGGTCTTCCTCTTTTCCGCTGACCCTGTACTCTGCCAAGCATGATGTCCTTCTCCAGGGACTGATCCCCTCTGATAACATGTCCAAAGTATGTAAGATGCAGTCTCTCGCCATCCTTGCTTCTAAGGAGCATTCTGGCTGTACTTCTCCCAAGACACATTTGTTCGTTTTTTTGGCAGTCCATGATATATTCAACATTCTTTGCCAACACCACAATTCAAAGGTGTCAATTCTTCTTCGGTCTTCCTTATTCATTGTCCAGCTTTCACATACATGTGATGCAGTTGAAAATACCATGGCTTGAGTTAGGCGCACCTTAGTCTTCAAGGTGACATCTTTGCTCTTCAACACTTTGAAGAGGTCCTTTGCAGAAGATTTACCCAATGCGATGTGTCTTTTGATTTCCTGACTGCTGCTTCCATGGCTGTTGATCGTGAATCCAAGTAAAATGAAATCCTTAACAACTTCAATCTTTTCTCCGTTTATCAAGATGTGGCTCATTGGTCCAGTTGTGAGGGTTTTTGTTTTCTTTATGTTGAGGTGCAATCCATAATGAAGGCTGTGGTCTTTGATCTTCAGCAGTAAATGCTTCAAGTCCTCTTCACTTTCAGCATGCAAGGTTGTGTCATCTGCATAACGCAGGTTGTTATGTGTCTCCTTCCAATCCTGATGCCCCGTTGTTCTTCATGTAGTCCAGTGTCTCGTATTATTTGCTCAGTATACAGATTGAATAGGTATGGTGAAAGAATGCAACCCTGACGCACACCTTTGACTTTAAACCAATCAGTATCCCCTTGTTCTGTCTGAACAACTGCCTCTTAATCTCTGTAAGGGTTCCTCATGAGCACAATTAAGTATCCTGGAATTCCCATTCTTCGCAATGTTATCCATAATTCGTTTTGATCCACACAGTCGAACACTCAACTCAAAATGAGAAGAAACAGCTGTAAACATGCATTAATTATCAGAACCTGGAATGTATGAAGTATGAATCTAGGAAAAGTGGAAATTGTAAAAATCGAAATGGAACACATAAACATTGATATCCTAGGCATTAGTGAGCTGAAATGGACTGGTATTGGCCATTTTGAATAGGACCATCATATAGTCTATTATGCTGGGAATGACAACTTGAAGAGAAATGGTATTGCATTCATCGTCAAAAAGAACGTTTCAAGACCTATCCTGAAGTACCACGCTGTCAGTGATTGGGCAATATCCATATGCCTACAATGAAGATCAGTTAATAAGACTATTATTCAAATTTACGCACCAACCACTAGGGCCAAAGATGAAGAAATAGTATAGCCATAGAATGGAATATCATTTGGTCATAAAAATAAATGAAGTACTGATACATACTATAATATGGTTGAACCTTGAAAACATCATGCTGAGCAAAGTAAGTAACTGGAAAAGGACAAATCCTGTATGATCTCACTTACATGAAATAAGCAAATATATGTTGTTGTTGTTGTGTGCTGGCAAGTCTGCTTGAACTCATAGCACCCTATATGATAGAGTAGTACTGCCTCATAGGGTGTTGTAGGCTGAAATCTTTACCAAAGCAGATTTCCAGGTCTTTTGTCCTGTGGAGTGGCTATTCAGAAACCAAAAATTATTTGTGATTACCAGTTGTGGGAGAGTAGGAAAAGAGGGAGGTTTTGCTTAGGAGGCATTGAGTGCATTTTAATGGTGGTAGAGTGTTTTGAAAAAGTTTAGTGAGAATGGTTGCACAACTTGAATAGTGTAATCAGTGTCACTGAATTATAGATGTAGAAGTTATTGAATTGATGTATGTTTTGCTGTATATATTTTCACCACCATAAGAAAATTTAAAAAATATATTAGTATGTTTACTATAAGCAATTTTTAGTGCAAAACGTGGAAGTTGTGCTGGTAAATGTTTGGTTTGATTATTTTTTCCAAAATTAAAGAAACAAAATTAATTTGCCTAAACACAATTCTAAAAACGATTTCCTTGCCAGCCCTCTACTGCACTGTGGAAGCTCCCACTCTGGAACCCCTGAGGCCACAGTGACTCCTTGTATTGGAATTTAGAGGTGTTGGGAGTGCCTTGATAGCCTCTGGAATTCAGCCTCCAAGAAGAACTCACCTGTTTGTTTTGTGAACTGCCCCTTCGGGGAGGGGGGGCCCTGTTGGGGGATCTGCTTGAAGCCTGAAATACAACTCTCGCTGCAGACTGATCTGGGAACCTGAGGACTGAAACAAAGGGATCAGCACTGACTGACTAGAACCGAGCCCTGTCCCAATCCAGAGCAGTGGTGCCAGGGTGCTTCCACACACAGGAAGACCAGGCCCTTTTGGGGGACAATCTCAGTAATATCAGAGAGGGAAGAATGGAGGTTGATCCACAAAAATATGTTGCTGTTGTGTTTGTGTGTCCTCAAGTCAATTCCAACTCACAGGGACCTTACGTGACAGAATAGAACTGCCCGACAGTGTTTCCTTGGCTGTAATCTTTACGGAGCTTCTGGGTGGATTTGAACTGCAAAACTTGTGGATAGCAGTCGAGCATTTAACCATTGCACCAGCAGGGCTACTTCCACAGGAGTATAAATGAGATAAGCCTGGTTCCCGTCTCCCTGGCTTCCCTCAGCCCCTCATTGGGTGTGGGAAAGCTTAGTAACACAGTGTCAAATAGCACTTGCCCTGTTTCTCTGAGGTTCCTACATTAAGACCTGCTGGAGTTTCTACTTTCACACTCCCATTGTAAACCCTCCCAACTCTGCAGGACTTGCAAAGGGATCTTTCTGCCTCCCTCATTCCACCTTCCACCTCCAGGCAGTAGTGATGGGGAGGGAGCCTGTCAACAAGAATGCCTTTGGGAGAAGTGTGGGAGGATGGGCTTCCCATACCCGCAGAGGAGAGCAGGGTGCCCTCCCCAGTGAAAGCTATTTGAAGGGGACTTTAAGAGACTTCTCTGAAAGTTTGGTCTGTGTGCCCTGGATTTGAGGGATTCAGAGACAGGAGTTGGACTCTAAAAGCCAACACGAACTACAGGTGCCTCTGAGAACACAGGACAGTGAAGTTGCTGTGGAGGGGCCTGAGGGCCAGGGAGGGGGTTCCTGTGGGCCAGGATGGAAACCTGGACAAACATTTTCCAAGACTGCAACTACATTTGCTAAGAAACAAAATGAAAACACTTGTCCTGCCCCTCAATCAAGTACTGTGTGGGAACATGTTTGGGAACTGGACCACTCCTTCAGCCGTGATGTTCTCTGCTGGCCCTGGAATCCTGCTGGGCCATGTGAATCCAAACATGACCTCCCAGAACCTCTCGGTGAACACATCTTCTGGGTTCCAGGCAGGGTGCAGGCAAGCAAGGAATTCCAGGAATCCAGGAACCTGGCTGTGGTGCAGCGGCATAAGGCTGGAGGAGCCTTACAGGACTGGTGGACGCCTGGGATAGCCAGGGCCAATAGCCAGGGCCAGCACACTGTGCAGTGTGTTCTGGCTGACCCACACCTACCCTAAGACCCTGCTACCTAGTAGCCCTTTACAGAACAAGGTGGAAATTTGAGTTGCTCAGGAAGACCAGAATGACCTTCACAGTGCAGACTTCCAACCTGTGAACCATGGCACGGGTCTTCCCCAGGGACTCCTGGGAGGGGACTTGGAGGTTGAGTTCAATACATACATGGGCCTGAACCAGCTCCTGGGTCACTAGAGCACTGCCCTGCTGGCCATAGTCATCATCCTGGGCCAGAATGCCCACCCAGGACCATCCAAAGTGGAGCAACAGCTGGGCCACCATGTGGGAATGTGTGAGGTCACTGGACATCATCCACATGAAGGATGGGAACTGAGTCTTGTTGCTGAGGCTGGCCAGAGTCAAAGTGTAGCTGACCTGGGCAGGAAGGGGCCCAGGCAATGAGGATAAGAGGTGAGTATGAGGATGGACCCTGGAGTGGAAGCGGAGTCATGGGGTGATTGTTAGGTTTAATGAGAATAGGAAGATAGCAGGAATAGAGCTAGGGCACAACTCATCCTACTTTGGGACTTCCCTTGCTTTAGCACTGAAAGTACTGAATCCTAAGAACACCCTCAGTCCTGGGCAACAGGGATGATTGGTCACTGTTATGGATTGAATTGTGTTCCCCAAAAATACATGTTGAAATTCTTAACCTCTATGCCAGTGGTGGAACCCTGGTGGTGCAAAAGGTCAGCAGTTCGAATCTACCAGCCACTCCTTAGAAACCCTACGGACGGGGCTGTTCTACTCGGTCCTATATAGTCACTATGAGTCGGAATCTACTTGACACCAACGGGTTTACTAACCCAAAGTTTGGTGGTTCAGAGTGACCTAGAGGCTCCTCAGAAGTAAAGGTCTCATGATCTGCTTTAGAAAGATTACCATCTTGAAAACCCTATGGAGCAGTTCTACTCCACACACATGGGGTTACCATGAGTTGGAGTCAACTGAGCTGCAACTAACACCACCACCACCACCAAATTTTTCCAATGTTAATGTGCGCATGGAACCCCTGGGGCTTTTTAAAATTGTTGATACTGATTCGTGAGGCTGTGCTGGAGTCTCAGAGTCTGCATTTCTAATAAACTCCCAGATGACACCGATGCTGCTGGCTTTTGGTTCACACTTTGATTAGCGAGACACAATGGAATCATCTTGGTAACATTAAAAAATACCTAAGCTTCTACGGGCTTCACCATCTTGCTGTTCCCTCACTAATGAGTTTGATAAATCTTTGTCACTTGTGCATTCCATCTTTATGTAAGATTATATTTTTGAATTTTTGAAAATGACGCTCTGACTGTTATGGAACTTACATCAAGATGACCAGGTGGCCTCACTTGGTCTTGTGGATGTCACAGGCTGGTGAATCCCCAAACCAACCCATCTCCCAAGATAGAGAGGATCAAACACCTACTTTGTAGGATTCTTGTAAGAATCTGATGAGCTAATTTTAGATAATCAGTGGCCCATTTTCTACCCAGACACAATTCTTACTTTGTAAAAATACACCTTTAAGTTTAAAAAGTGATGAATTTAAACTGAAACTCTCATGCATTCCAAACCCATTGCTGAGGAGTGGATTCCGACTCATAGCGACCCTGTAGAATGGAGTCCAACTGCCCCACAGGGTTTCTAAGGAAGTAAATCTTTACGGAAGCAGACTGCCACATTTTTCTTCTGCTGGGTGGCTGGTGGATTTGAACCCCTGATCTTTTGGTTAGTAGATGAGCACTTTAACCACTGCATCACCAGGGCTCATTCTCATGCACTGGGACTCATATATATGTGCTGGTGGGAATGTAAATTGGTGCAGTTGCTTTGAAACTCCTGGCAGTTCCTCGAAAGGTAAAACAGAGTTACTATGTGACCCAACAATTCTACTCCTAGGGACATAACCAAGATAAATGAGAGCATGTATGCAAACAAAAACTTGCACATGAATGTTCATGGCAGCATTATTCATAATAATACAAACATGGAATCAACCCAATTGTCCATCAGGGCATGAATGCATACATAAAATGCAGTATATCCATACAATTGAATATTATTTGGCAATAAAAAGGAATGACATACTGACACATGCTATAACATGGATGAAGCTTAAAAATATTATGCCAAGAGAAAGGAGCCAGACACTAAAGCCACTTATTGTATGATTCCATTGACATGAAATGTTCAAAATAAGCAAATCTGTAGAAACTGAAAGTAGATTAGTGCTTTGCCAGGGGTTAGGTGGGAGAGGAAGACTGGGACATGAGAGCGAATGAGCACAGAGTTCTTTTAGGGATCATGAAAATACTGGAATTAGATTGTACTGGAAGCTCTGAATTAAATTGTAGTGCTAGTTGCACAACTTCGTGAATACACTAAAAACCACTGAGCTCTATAGTTTCACAGGGTGAATTATATGGCAAGTGATCTATAGCTCATCAATAAAGCTCTTAAAAACATGAGGAACACAAGGAGAAAAGGTAGTACTTGGACAGACAACCATCATGGCAACTACTCCAAAGGCCTGAACTTCAGGAAACATCAGCGGAATGGAGTAAGGCTAGTTGTCCTTGAGCCTGACTGCCTGGGTTGAAATCCTGGCTCCAGTCCCTCCTGGCTAGGTGAACTTGAACCCACTATTCATTTTATCTAAACTTATTTCCTCATTGGCACAATGGAAATTGTAGTTCCCTCACCACAAGGCATGGCAAGGAGTGAGAATATTGTCAGGCATGCAAAGTATTACCAGGGAACCTGGCCCTGTGGAATCAGGGTCTCAATATCACCATCACTGGTGGCATTACCATCATTCTCGTTAGTGAGGGGAAAAAGCTTTGGCAAAGGAGACTCACCTGGGGGAATTCGTAGAGCCTCAGCAACTTAGCCGGGGGATGGACAGGGCAGACCATGTGTCTCCAACTAGGGCAGCTTGGGGAGGGCTGACCTGACACACATAGTTGACAATGGGTTCCTCCTGGCCTGTGAGGAATCCCATGGACTCATGGAGACCTTCTGACACCCAGTCTCCAGAGTCCCAGATGGAGAAGCCCAGCAGGAGTTTGGGCTGCAGGTGGGAGCTCCTGTTGATCTCCTTGATGGCAAAGACCAAACCCTGGGCCACCTGGTAACTCCAGACGTTAAGCCTGAGGGAAAGAGAAGTCTTTGTTCAGCATTTACTACTGGTTTAGAGGGTGACAGAGTCACTGGAACTAGGACTTGGAAAAATGATCCCTGGTAGTCCAATGGTTAAGCACTTGACTGCTAATCAAAAGGTTGACAAAATCCACAATGACACTCAGCAGGAGAAAAGCCTGGTATCTGCTCCGTAAAGATTAATGCCTAGAAAACCCAATGGAGCAGTTTTATTCTGTCCCATTGGGTCGACATGAGTCGGAATTGACAGGATGGCACCGAACAACAACAAGGGCTTGGACATATTCACAAAGGCGCCTCATACACGGTAACCCTGTCTCTTCTACCCTTCTTGATAGACTCAGAACATTTCTCCTGACACACAGCGCGATCTGTGTCTGTGCTCCAACGTCCTAAATTGGATCTCTTCTTCTGGTAAACTTAAGTTTTTTTTTTTTAATTATTGTGCTTTAGGTGAAAGTTTACAAATCAAGTCAGTCTCTCATATAAAAAGCCATACCCACCCCACCATGCACTCCTAGCTGCTCTCCTCTTAGTGAGACTGCACATTCCTCCTCTCCACCCTGTATTCCCTGTGTCCATTCAACCAGCTCCTGTCCCCCTCTTCCTCCTCATCTCGCCACCAGGCAGGAGTTGCCCACATAGTCTCATGTGTCTACTTGAGCCACGAAGTTCACTCCTGACCAGCATCATTGTCTATCTTATAGTCCAGGCCAATCCCTGTCTGTAGAGTTGGTTTCGGGAATGGTCCCAATCTTAGGTTATCAAAGGGGCTCAGGACTATGACCGTCAGGGTCCCTCTGGTCTCAGTCAGACAATTAAGCCTGGTCTTTTTACGAGAATTTAAGATCTGCATCCCACTGTTCTCCTGCTCCATCAGGGATTCTCTGTTGTGTTCTCTGTCAAGGCAGTGATAGGTGGCAGCCGGGCACCATCTAGTTCTTCTGGGCTCAGGCTGATGTAGTCTCTGGTTTATGTGGCCCTTTCTGCCTCTTGGCTCATATTTACCTTGTATCTTTGGTGTTTTTCATTCTCCTTTGCTCCAAGTGATGCATCTTAGATGGTCGCTTGCTAGCATTTAAAACCATAGACGCCTCTCACCAAAGTGGAATGCAGAGCTTTTTAAAATACATTTTGTTATGCCAGTTGACCTAGATGTCCCCTGAAACCATGGTCCTTAGACCCCGTCCGTGCTACTCTGGCCTTTGAAGATTTTGGTTGTATTCAGGAAACTGCTTTTGGTTTAGTCCAGTTGTACTGACTATTCCTGTGTTATGTGTTACCCTTCCCTTCACCTAAAAAAAAATTTGTCTACTATCTAGTTAGTGAATATCCCTCTCCCTTGCTCACCACCATCGTAACCATCAAAGATTATTTTCATCTGCTTTTAAACTTTATCTAGATTTCTTATAATAGTGGCTCATACAATATTTGTCCTTTTGCAACTGACTAATTTCACTCAGCATAATGCCTTCCAGATTTCTCCATGTTATGAAATTAAATTTTAACTGCTTTGTATATCCTGCCTTTTGCCTGACTCTATAGAATGAGAACTTCAAAGTATAAAAGGGAAAAAAAGCTTTGTTCTCATTTTTTGTTTTGTTTTGTTTTTCATTTTCTATTATCTTTGTTGGGGCAATGCTTTTCCTAGTGACAGAGAAGCTGTTGCCCATCCATGGATGTATGAATGAAATAAAAATTCAAATTATAACATTGCTCAGATTTTCTTTTTTTTGACAGAAGAGAACAGCATGTTGTCAGTAACTCCTAGGTATATCCCAAAAGGAATGAAGACATACGTCCACACAGAAACTTACATATGAATGTTCATACCAGCATTATTCATAATCTCCAGAAAAGACAGTGTCAGTGCCCCTGTCTGCAAAGACTATCAGGAAAGCCAGTAGAGAAAAGGGTAGCTGAGAGCAAACAGGTGATGGGCAGAAGGGAACCCAGGGCCTAATCAGTTCATGAAAAGATTTGTTTTCTCAACGAATATTTATTGGAGACTACTGTGTGCCTGATGCTGTTCTAGGCACTGAGGGTCTGGCAGTGAATAAAAGAGATAAGCATTCTGGATCTACAGGGTGGGGACAGCACTGGTGACAGTTAATTAACCAATATTTAGACAGAGAAAAGTGCAAGCAAGAAAATAAAGATCAGGAGGCACGGTAATGTAGATAGAGATGGACAAATGAGCATTCAGACAAACAGAACAAACCCTGACCATCCAACTGGAATTCTGAGAATCAGCAACTGTGTGAGGTTTTAGGGAAACACCTCTGAAAATGCTCGTAGCCTTTGGAGACTCCCAACCAACTACCCCAGCAGCCATTTACTTTAAAGATGTCAAGGCAGCTGGTGGAGAAGTAAACTTGAACAGGGTGACTTCATCAAAGTAGAAGATGGCGAAGCTGCCCCCAGCGACCACCTCCCCAGCGTGTTCAAAACGGGGCCTTTTCCCTGCCGACCACCAGCTTATTTGCCCAGAAAGCGTGGCTCCAGAGAGGGACCCCATGACGGCAGGAAGCAGGTAGCACAGCCACATGCCTGAGAAGGTAGCTGAGCAGCTGGTGGCAACTCTAGCCCCCCATGTTCCTCCACGCCACAAGAGAACAGGGTTTTTATCTGGAAATTCACCCTTCACTCCTGAGCCTGGGTCCAAGCACACATCTGGACACTACTCAGCCTCAGAGGAGTCCCAGGCATCCAGAGCTTGGGGAGAACAGGGGAGCTGGGGCCAGGACTGGGCAGCCACTAAATCCCAGGGCCATTAAAAGTTTCATCTCCTGCCATTTTGGTCCCTTTGCTTGGTGCCTGGCCTGGCTAACAGCTCTGAGGCCTTATCTGTAGCCTTCAGGGAGGAGGTAAGTGTGTCCTCTGGCTGTCCTCAGAGACTCTTCAAGCCTAGAAGCAGCTGTGCTCAAGTCACCTGGTCAAGGTGTTTAGAGAGGGGCCCCACGAGGGGATAAGAGGTAAGGAGTTTCCTGACCCACTGCTGCCACGACTAACAGTGTTTAGGGGTGAGAAATGTTCCGGTGGCCCTGGGCCGCAGTCTCCCACCCCAGGGACACTGTTTTCACTGAGTGGAAGGCTTCAGGCAGAGACAAGGCATGTTCAGCTCCAGAAGGAGGCTTGAGGCCTGGTCCAGGCATTTGTCAGGGAGGGCAGTTCCAGGCACGGCAAGGGGTTGTGCTGTGCTGGCCAGATAGAGGCAGCAAGATTGGGGCTCACAACCCCAAGAGATGTGACTGCCATGCTCAACATCATTAGACATCATGGAAGTGTAAGCAAAAGCCACAAAGACAGACTATCTTGTACCCACTAGGTTGGCTATAAGAAAGTCAGATATTAACAAATATTGGCCAAAAACACTCATAAACTGCTGGTGGGAATGTAAAATGGTGCAGCCACTGTGCAAAACAGTTTGGTGGCTACTCAAAAGCTTATAAACATAGAGTTTACTACATGACTCAGCATTTCTACTCCTAGGCATACACCCAAGAGAAATGAAAGCGTATGCTAACATAAAAACATGTACATGAATGTTCATAACAGCATTATTCATAATAACCAAAAAGTGGAAACAACTCAAATGCCTATCAATGGATGAATGGGTAAACAAATTGTGGTATAGTCATAAGATGGAATATTATTCAGCTGTAAAAGGAATGAGATACTGATACATGCTGTAACATAGATGAAGCTTGGAAGCATTGTGCTAAGTGAAAGAAGTCAGTCACAAAAGGCCACAAAAGGATTCCATTTATATGAAATGGGCAGAATAAGTAAATCCATAGAGACAGAAAGTATTAGTTGTTGCCAGGGTCTGCTAGAGGGGAGAATGGATATGGGGTTTCTTTTGGGGGTTGATGAAAATATTCTGGAAGTAGATAACCATAATATTTACATGAATCTCTGGATATACTAAGAATTGTACACTTTAAAAGGGCAGATTTTATGGTATGTGAAGTATATCTCAATAAAGCTGTTATTAACAGAAGAATAAGATGTAAAGTGGTGGCAATTCAAACCAGAGATGAACATTCCAGAGGTTGTCATCTGCACTGGAGGAATGAACTCCAGTAGGGTTAGCCACCAAGGGAGCACTCATGATACTTGTTAATTGTCAGCTCCCCTGTCCCTGCTGCCCCTGTTTTTATCTGGGGACAACATGTCTGTCCACCCCAAAGGTAGCAAATGGGGTCCTTGGAGATGACTGGGTTGTCTGCAAAGGGCATTACTTACAATTGGAAGTTTTACATTAGATCAGGGTTTCTCAACCTTGGCACTACTGACATTTTGAAATGGATAAACCTTTGTCATGAGGAGCTGTAGAATGTTTTAATTGCCAGTTAAAATCATCATCATAATCACCACCATCATCATCATCACCATCATCACTACCACCACAACCCTCATCATCACCATCATCGCCATTATGACCATAACCATAATCACCATCATCATCATCACCACCACCACCATCATCATATTATTGCCATAAATTGGTCTAACAGTGCTCTCCTTTCTGGTTTTTCCAATGTTACAAGTAACATTGCAATAAACATCGTCACACATCACACACATAATTTTTTTTTATTGTGCTTCAGATGACGGTTTACAGAACAAACTAGTTTCTCACTAAAATAGTTAGTATACATATTGTTTTATGACATTGGTTAACAGCCCACAACAGGTCAACACTTTCCGTTCTTGACCTTGGGTTCCCTATTACCAGCTTTCCTGTCCCCTCCTGCCTTCTAGGCCTTGCCCCTGGGCTGTTGTGCCCCTTTAGTCTCATTTTATTTTATGCGCTGGTCTAGTATTTCGCTCAAGGATGAACCTCGGGAGTGACTTCTTTACTGAGCTAAAAGTATGGGCCATACTCTCAGGGTTTCTCCAGTCTCTGTAAGGCTAGTAAGTCTGGTCTTTTTCTTTTGAGTTAGAATTTTGTTCTACATTTTTCTCCACCTCTGTCCAGTACCCTCTATTGTGATCCCTGTCAGAGCAGTCAGTGGTGGTAGGCGGGCACCATCTAGTTGGACTGGGCTATGTCTGGTGGGAGCCATGGTAGATGTGGTCCGTTAGTCCTTTGGACTAATCTTTCCCTTGTATCTTTAGTTTTCTTCATTCTCCCGTGCTCCCAAAGGGGTGAGGCCAACCACCCACATAATTTTTGTATGGTTTTTCTATGAACCATTCTAGATAAAGTTTTGGGAGACTTACAAATGGCCTAATTAATAACACAGAGGGAAAGAAGACTTAAGATCCAACAGAACTTGTTTACAAAACTGGATATTTTTATTTTAGATTCTTTTTTCCTTCACCATTAGCACTAAATTAGCAATGAGTATATCTTTAAAAGATAATTCAAAAAGTTTCAGCAGTACATAGACAGGGAGCTGCCAGAAATTCAAGCTGGATTCAGAAGAGGATGCAGAACGAGGAATATCAAATGGATTAGGTCCATTTGATCCATCCATCTGATGTCAAATGGATTATGGCTGAAAGCAGAGATACCAGAAAGATGTTTACCTGTGTTTTATTGACTCTGCAAAGGCATTAGACTGTGTGGATCATAACAAATTATGGATAGCTTTGAGAAGAATGGGAATTCCAGAACGTGTAACTGTGCTCATGTGTAACTTGAGGTAGTAGTTCCACGGTCTAAACTGTGCGGTTTAAAACCAGGAAAATGTGTGGGCCAGGGTTGTATCTTTTCACTATACTTATTCAATCTGTATGCTGAGCAAATGATCTGAGAAACTGGACTATATGAAGATATGAAAAACCACACTATATGAAATATACTTCACATCCTATAAGAAGAACGTGGCCTCAGGATTGGAGGAAAATTCATGAACAACCTGTGATACACAGATAATACAACCTTGATTGCTGAAAGTGAAGAGGACTTGAAGTACTTACTGATGAAGATCAAAGACCACAGCCTTCAGTATGGATTACACGTCAACATAAAGAAAACAAAAACCCTCACAACTGATCCAATAAGCAACATCATGATAAATGGTGAAAACATTGAAGTTGTTAAGGATTTCATTTTACTTGGACCCGCAATCAACACCCATGGAAGCAACAGTCAAGGAATCAAATTATGTATTGCATTGGGCAAATGTGCTGCAAAAGATCTCTTTAAAGCATCTAAAGTCTGAAAAGATATCACTTTGAGGACTAAGGTGCACCTGATCTCAGTCATAGTCTTTTCAGTTACTTCATATGCATGAGAAAGCTGGGCAATGAAAAAGGAAGACAGAAGATGAGCTGATGTCTTTGAATTATGGTGTTGGTGAAGAATATTGAATATACCATGGTCTGCCAGAAGAATGAACGAATCTGTCTTGGAAGAAGTACAGCAAGAATATGCCTTAAAAGAGAGGATGACGAGACTTCCCCTCAAGTACTTTGGACATATTATCAGGAGGGACCTGTCCCTGGAGAGGGACAGTGTGTTTGGTAAGTAGAGGGTGAGTGAAAAAGAGGAAGACCCTCAAGGATATGGACTGATACAGTGGCTGCAACAATGGGCTCAAACATAGCTATGAATGTGAGAATGGCACAGGACTGGGCAGTGTTTTGTTCTGTTGTACATAGGGTCGCTGAGTCAGAACTGACTTGATGGCACCTAACAACAACAGTATATCTTTAGAGCTGTTAGCTTTCTTTTTTAAAAAAAAATGTTTTGTTTTTTAGATGAAAGTTTACACAGTGAATTAGGTTTTCATTTAACAATTTTTATACAATTTGTTCTGTGGCATTGGTTACAGTTTTCACAATGTGTCAGCATTCTCATTATTTCCATTCTGTTTGTTCTGTTTCCACTGACCTAGCTTCCCTTCCCCTCCTTGTCTTCTCGTCTTTGCTTTTGGGTAAATGTTGACTGGTCTCATATAGTTAATTGTCTAAGGAACACATTTCTTATGGATGATATTGTTTATTTAATAAGTCATTGTATTGTTTGACTGAGAGGTGGCGTCTGGAGTGGTTTCGGTTCCAGGTTAAAAGGCTATCTTAGGGTGATAATCCTAAGGTTCCTTTGGTCTTTATCAGTCCAGTAAGTCTTTTTTTTTTTTTTTAATTAATTTGAGTTTTATTCTACATTTTTTTTCCCATTCTAACCTGAACCTTCTATTGTGTTCCTGGCAGAATGGTGGGTAGTGGTAGCCAGGCACCATTCAGTTCTTCTGGTCTCAGGTAAGAAGCAGCAGTGGTTTGTGGGGGCTATTAGTCCTGTAGTTTCTTCTTTGAGCCTTTATTCTCTTTTACTCCAGACGAGTAGGGACCAATTGTTGTAACTTGGATGGCTGCTCGGAAACTTTTAAGATCGCAGGCACTACTCACCAAACTAGAGTAGAAACATTAACTTTATGAACTATGTTATGCCGATTTACTAAATTAACACGAGACTATGGTCCTCAGCTTTTTAACCCAGTAAATCAATTCCACAAGTTGTTTGGATATGTCTAGGAAGTCTACCTAACTGTGCCCCCATGTGCTCTCTCTATATATATACTCATACATTTTTTTTGATCAAGAGTAAAGGTGGTACAGTGTGATAGATCACTTTTGTGTGTGGCTTTTCTAGGCATGATCTTGTAACTCCCACCCAGTGATTGGATGGGACTGTGTGATAGGGTAATTGTGGCCCATCAAAGGGACTGGTCAGTTTTGCCATCCCACTGGGTTAGAAATGAGCCATCCCAGAGGCAGGAAAGAGAAGATTCCACCATCAAAAAAATAATTAAAATTCTATTTTACTACTTCCTTTGTATAAAATGAATATAATCCAGGCTGGATTCATTATTGTATATTCATTATCACTTTATTCTTTTGATTTTAAAAGAAGTTAAAAACTTTTTCATGAGCTACTGAAAGTATTCATTTGCTTTGGCCCTGTGCCTCCTGAGCCATAGGCTATTTTGGTCAGACTCCAGGGTTGGCCATAGTTGATCTATGACATCACCCTTCCCTCTCCCAGCTTCTGCATCACCTCACGAAGGTGCATTTCAATAACCCATGATGGAAGAGAGAGAGTTTTTGATGCCAATGGTGATATAGTTATAAAATTTGACATTTTGCAGGAACAGAAAAACCCCGAGGACTTATTCTGCTTTGTCCACATTGGCACCATTGACCAGTGACCCTCTTCAGTGGACAGAGTGGCCATCCACTGGATGAAGGAGTAGCCCCAGGTCAGTAGCCTGGGTACATGATGATCCCAGTCCTGGGATATCAATTGGAGGGGAACTCATAGGTCAGTGGTCTAAGTCTGTATTGAACTCATGAAACGGATTAGGTTCTGAATTGAGCCAATCTTAACTCAGCCATACTGTTGAGCATCTAGACCCTTCCCTCATGAGGGAAAAATCATTTACTCACTATGAGAATTGAAGCTATCAGAGCCACAGAAATTGAAGTAGAGTCTGCACTGGGAGATTCCCTTAGAGCATTCCTCTTCATGTTCATATTCAATGACCTGCTCAATGAAGAGGTGAACGACTTACCTGGGAAGACAGCAATACATTTCACCCAATGTGTTCCCATAGAGCACCTGGTTGGGGGGCAGGATAAGCATTTTCATTTCGTTTATTAACAAATGTAGTTGCACTCTTGGGACATGTTTGTCCAGGTGTCCATCCTGGCCCACAGGAACCCCCATCCAGGCCCTCTGAGGACCACTGGTGGAGGTCCAGGCCTCTACACTACACCCTTGCTGTCCTGTGTTCTCTGAGCTTCCTCCAGCCAGTGCTGGCCTTTAAAGTCAGGCTCCTGTCTCTGGACTTTTCAAATCCAGGGAACACAGGCCAATCTGTCAGAGAATTCTCTTCAAATCCCTTTCAATTGGCTTGAGCTAGGAGGGTAGTATATTTCCACGTAAGGAATCATCTAAATTCTTTTTTTTTTTAACTTTTATTGTGCTTTAAGTGAAAGTTTACAAATCAAGTCAATCTCTCACACAAAAGTTTATATACACCTTGCTATATACTCCTAGTTGCTCTTCCCCCAATGAGATAGCACACTCCTTCTCTCCACCCTCTATTTTCATGTCCATTCAGCCAGCTTCTGACCCCCTCTGCTTTCCCATCTCCCCTCTAGATGTGAGCTGCCCACACAATCTCATGTGTCTATTTGAGCCAAGAAGCCCACTCCTCACCAGTATCATTTCCTATCCCATAGTCCAGTCCAATCCCTGTCTGAAGAGTTGGCTTTGGAATGGTTCCAGTCTTGGGCTAAGAGAAGGTCTGGGGACCTTGACCTCCGAGGTCCTTCTAGTCTCAGTCAGACCATTAAGCCTGGCCTTTTAATGAGAATTTGAGGTCTGCAGCCCACTGTTCTCCTGATCCCTCAGGGGTTCTCTGTTATGTTCCCTGTCACGGCAGTCATAGGTTACAGCCGGGCACCATCTAGTTCTTCTGGTCTCAGGATGATGTAGTCTCTGATTTATGTGGCCCTTTCTGTCTCTTGGGCTCTTAATTACCTTGTGTCTTTGGTGTTCTTCATTCTCTTTTGCTCCAGGTGAGTTGAGACCAACTGAGGAATCATCTAAATTCTTGACAGATAAGAATCAAGATTAACATAAAGCTGGTTCCTGCGAGGTGGAGGCAGACATAAGTCCACTGTCCATATTCTTTACCATTTCTGACACCATCCCCCTCAAGGCACTCTTACTCTCTGTTGGGTTCAACAATTCATTACAATGGCCACACAGAACTCACAGACCATAGTAACAGTTATGTTATTTATTAGGGGAGTAATAGGCTAGAACTTGGAATCAGGGTCAACTTGGAAGTAGCAGAAACAACTCAAAATCAGGATCAGGAAGCACGTAGGCAATATCTGTAAGCCTCCCCCAAACTGGAGAGTACATTCCTCCCTTCTTCAGTGCAGCACAGTGCTTGACCAAGACAGGTCTCTCAGCTGTTCTCTGCCACTTGCAGGACTCTCCTCTGCTAGCATGTCCCCTCTCAGCTGTGCTAGCAGGTCCTTCTTGGCTATGGTAGCAGACCCCCTTTTGGCCATGCAAGAAGCTCTCCTCTTAACCACACATATGGCCTCTCAGCTGTGCAGGCTTCTCTACCTTCAGCCTCCCTGCCATCCGCCTCTCTGCTGCTAACTGGCCCAGCTTATAGCCAGCATAGCAACTTGCTCAGCTTTCTGCCGTCACCACCAGTGCTTCCAATGGGCCCCTTTCTGGATCTCTTGTCACCAGTTTTCTGCTGCCGGGCCCCTTCTGGGCTCCTTGCCATCTTCAGAGTTATAGCCCTTTACCTGTATTACAACTCTTTTTAGAAAGTTCCCCTCTCAGGAACCACTCTGCTCCAGGCTTTTCACAGTCTTGAGTTCCCTCCTTGCTTCTTCTATTCTCTAAAAACCTCTGCTGGGTTTATATAAGCAAACACCTTGTCAATTACAAGGTATGGCACTTCCAGCAGGACCACAAAATGACCAATCCCTTCAGTGGACCACAAGTCACTCAATCCTGTTGGGTGGATTTTCAAGTCTTTATTTGTACAGTAAATCAGCCAATCACTTGCAAGACTGTGGCCCAGCAAATCATTTTGGGAGAGTCAGAAGTCTATGAGGCATCAATCAACTCAAGTTTTATACAAGAGTAACATTTTCTGGTAGCAGACATCCACTTCTTTTTTTTTTTTTTTTTCAATTTTTATTGTGCTTTAAGTGAAAGTTTTCAAATCAAGTCAGTCTCTCTTACAAAAATCTGTATACACCTAATTGCTCTCCCCTTAATGAGACAGCACACTTCTTCCCTCCACTCTCTCTTTTGGTGTCCATTCAGCCAGCTTCTGACCCCCTCTGCCCTCTCATCTACCCTCCAGACAGGAGAGGCCAACATAGTCTCATGTGTCAACTTGATCCAAGAAGCTCATTCTTCACTGGTGTCATTTTCTATCCCATTGTCCAGTCCAATCCCTGTCTGAAGGGTTGGCTTTGGGAATGGTTCCTGTCTTGGGCTAACAGAAGATCTGGGGACCATGACCACTGGGGTCCCTCTAGTGTCAGTCAGACCA
The DNA here is from genome assembly GCF_030014295.1 of Loxodonta africana. Classification (NCBI taxonomy): domain Eukaryota; kingdom Metazoa; phylum Chordata; class Mammalia; order Proboscidea; family Elephantidae; genus Loxodonta; species Loxodonta africana. The sequence goes on along the minus strand of NC_087352.1, from coordinate 28,096,886 downwards.
TTAAGTCTGGCCTTTTTACGAGAATTTGGGGTCTGCATCCCACTGCTCTCCTGCTCCCTCAGGGGGTTCTCTGTTGTGTTCCCTGTCAGGGCAGTCATCGGTTGTAGCCGGGCACCATCTAGTTCTTCTGCTCTCAGGCTGATGTAGTCTCTGGTTTAAGTGGCCCTTTCTGTCTCTTGGGCTCATAATTACCTTGTGTCTTTAGTGTTCTTCATTCTCCTTTGCTCCAGGTCAGTTGAGACCGATTGATGCATCTCAGATGGCTGCTTGCTAGTATTTAAGACCCCAGACGCTACTCTCCAAAGTGGGATGCAGAATGTTTTTTTTAATAGATTTTATTATGCCAATTGACTTAGATGCCCCCTGAGACCATGATCCCCAAACCCCCACCCTAGCTACACTGGCCTTAGAACTGTTAAGTTTACTCAGGAAACTTCTTTGCTTTTGGTTTAGTCCAGTTGTGCTGACCTCGCCTGTATTGTGTGTTGTCTTTCCCATCACCTTATCTTTTTTTTTTATTAACGTTTATTAAGCTTCAAGTGAACGTTTACAAATCCAATCAGTCTGTCACAAATATGTTTACATATCTCACTCCCTACTCCCACTTGCTCTCCCCTTCTTGAGTCAGCCCTTTCAGTCTCTCCTTTTGTGACAATTTTGCCGGCTTCTCTCTCTCTCTATCCTCCCATCCCCCCTCCAGACAAGAGTTGCCAACACAATCTCAAATGTCCACCTGATATAATTAGCTCACTCTTCATCAGCGTCTCTCTCTCACCCGCTGACCAGTCCCTTTCATGTCTGATGAGTTGTCTTCGGGGATGGTTCCTGTCCTCTGCCAACAGAAGGTCTGGGGACCATGGCTTCCGGGATTCCTCTAGTCTCAGTCAGACCATTAAGTTTGGTGTTTTTATGAGAATTTGGGGTCTGTATCCCACTGATCTCCTGCTCCCTCAGGGGTCCTCTGCTGTGCTCCCTGTCAGGGCAGTCATCTATTGTGGCCGGGCACCAACTAGTTCTTCTGGTCCCAGGATGATGTAGGTCTCTGGTTCATGTGGCCCTTTCTGTCTCTTGGACTCTTAGTTGTCGTGTGGCCTTGGTGTTCTTCATTTTCCTTTGCTCCAGGTGGGTTGAGACCAATTGATGCATCTTAGATGGCCGCTTGTTAGCATTTAAGATCCCAGATGCCACATTTCAAAGTGAGATGCAGAATGATTTCATAATAGAATTATTTTGCCAATTGACTTAGAAGTCCCCTCAAACCATGTTCCCCAGACCCCCGCCCTTGCTCCGCTGACCTTTGAAGCATTCAGTTTATCCCGGAAACTTCTTTGCTTTTGGTCCAGTCCAATTGAGCTGACCTTCCATGTATTGAGTGTTGTCTTTCCCTTCACCTAAAGCAGTTCTTAGCTACTGATTAATCAATAAAAAACCCTCTCCCACCCTCCCTCCCTCCCCCGCTCGTAACCACAAAAGTATGTGTTCTTCTCAGGTTTACTATTACTCAAGATCTTATAATAGTGGTCTTATACAATATTTGTCCTTTTGCCTCTGACTAATTTCGCTCAGCATAATGCCTTCCAGGTTCCTCCATGTTATGAAATGTTTCACAGATTCGTCACTGTTCTTTATCGATGCGTAGTATTCCATTGTGTGAATATACCACATTTTATTTACCCATTCATCCGTTGATGGACATCTTGGTTGCTTCCAACTTTTTGCTATTGTAAACAGAGCTGCAATAAACATGGGTGTGCATATATCTGTTTGTATGAAGGCTCTTGTATCTCTAGGGTATATTCCCAGGAGTGGAATTTCTAGGTTGTATGGTAGATCTATTTTTAACTGTTTAAGATAATGCCAGATAGATTTCCAAAGTGGTTGTACCATTTTACATTCCCACCAGCAGTGTATAAGAGTTCCAATCTCTCCGCAGCCTCTCCAACATTTATTATTTTGTGTTTTTTGGATTAATGCCAGCCTTGCTGGTGTGAGATGGAATCTCATCGTAGTTTTAATTTGCATTTCTCTAATGGCTAATGATCGAGAGCATTTTCTCATGTATCTTTTGGCTGCCTGAATATCTTCTTTAGTGAAATGTGTGTTCATATCCTTTGCCCACTTCTTGATTGGGTTGTTTGTCTTTTTGTGGTTGAGTTTTGACAGAATCATGTAGATTTTAGAGATCAGGCGCTGGTCTGAGATGTCATAGCTGAAAATTCTTTCCCAGTCTGTAGGTGGTCTTTTTACTCTTTTGGTGAAGTCTTTAGATGAGCATAGGTGTTTGATTTTTAGGAGCTCCCAGTTATCGGGTTTCTCTTCATCATTTTTGGTAATGTTTTGTATTCTGTTTATGCCTTGTATTAGGGCTCCTGGGGTTTTCCCAATTTTTTCTTTCATGATCTTTATCGTTTTAGTCTTTATGTTTAGGTCTTTGATCCACTTGGAGTTAGTTTTTGTGCATGGTGTAAGGTATAGGTCCTGTTTCATTTTTTTGCAAATGAATATCCAGTTATGCCAGCACCATTTGTTAAAAAGGCTTTCTTTTCCCCAATTAATTGACACTGGTCCTTTGTCAAATATCAGCTGCTCATACGTGGATGGATCTACAGACATCCACTTCTTCCTGGGCAAAATTAACAATGCTTTGGGGGTAGAAAGAAACCTGGGAGGCCCCCTAAGTAGTTTCTCCAAAGAAGTAGGGCAAAGGTAACAACTCCTCAGAGTTTAGGGGGAACCAATCTCCCAAGTTGTTTTTTTGTTTTTTTTAAAGCACCAAGACAAAAGCCACATAAAGGAACTCATTTCACCACAGGTACACTGGTCCCCCGTCTGGGTAGGGGAAGGCCAGTCTCCCACATTTCTCTCAAAGGCATTCTAACCACCAGGCTGCCTTCCCATCACTATTGCCTGGAGATGGGAAGTCAGAATGATTCCTTTGCAAGTCCTGCACAGATGGGAGGATTTACAATGGGGGTGTGAGGGAGTGACCCCTACAAGCCACAATGTAAAAATAGGAGTCTCAGAAAGACAGAATAGATGATGTTTGACACTGTTACTAAACTTTCCCATGCTCACTGTATGCAGAGGGGCTGAGGTGAGTCAGGTGGTGCACTCCTGAGGGTTTACCTCATCTATACTTTTGTGGGTCAGTCTCCAATCTTTCTTCTCTGGTGTCACTGGCACCACCACTCTGGGTCAGGATGGGGCCATGTTTCAGCCTGGTCACTGGTGACCCCTCTGCTCCTCTGTCCTCAGGTCCCCAGCTCTGTCTGCAGCATAAGTTGCACTCCAGGATTCAGCCAGACCCCCCAACAGGATGCTCCCCGCTGCTGTTTCAGCTGCAGACCCTGTCCTGAGGGGTAGTTCGAAAACCAGACAGGGATCCTGAAGGCTGAATCCCAGAGGCCATTGAGGCACTCCCAGCACTTCAAAATCCCAATCCAGGAAGTCACTGCAGCCTCAGGGGTTCAGGTATAGAGCAGAAGATGGCTGGCATGGAAGTCATTCTCAGAATTGTGTTTAGGCAAATTCCTGTTTTTCATTTATTAATTTTAATTTTGGTGAAAATATACACACCAAAACATTCGCCAGCACAATTTCCGCATTTGCGATTTAATGACATTGATGACATTTTTCTTGTTTGCCACCATTATGCCTGTCCTTTTCCAAAATATTCTACCACCATTAACATAAATTCAATGACCTCCAAGCAAAAACTTCCCCTTTCCCCCTCCCACCTACCCCTGATAACCAGTAATAATCTTTGGTTTCTATATATTTGCTTATTTCATGTAAGTGAGGTTATACAATATTTGTCCTTTTGTGATTGATTTGTTTCACTCAGCACAATGTTTTCAAGGTTCATCCATGTTGTGGCATACATCAGGGCTTCATCTTCTTTATAGCTGCATAATATTCCACTGTGTGTATATACCACATTTTACCTATCCATTCATCCATTAATAGACATTGCAGTTGTTTTCACTCCTTTCACTTTTAACGGCTCAGGTGATTTCACTGGGCCCATTTAGATAATCCAGAGTATTTCTCTATTTTAAGGTTAACTGATTAAAAAAAAATAGCAACCTTAATTCCATCTGCAAAGTCCCTTTTGCCATGTACCATAACATATTCATAGGTTTTGGAGATAAGGGCACGGACATCTTTGGGGGCCATTATCCAGCCTTCCAGAGTCCCCATCCTCATCCACTCTGGGGTTGTCAGGGTTTTTCTTTTCAGCCCATTCTGCAGGGGTGTGGTGGTATCTCATCTTTTCCCTGTTTATCAGAATGTTGGTTATTTATCCACTTGTGAGGGTTTTTGTTTTCTTTATGTTGGGGAGTAATCCATACTGAAGCCTGTGGTCTTTGATCTTCCTCGGTAAGTGCCTCAAGTCCTCTTCACTTTCAGCAAGGAAGGTTGTGTCATCTGCATAAAGCAGATTGTTAATGAGCCTTCCTCCAATCCTGATGCCCCGTTCTTCTTCATATAGGCCAGCTTCTCAGATTATTTGCTCAACATACAGATTGAATAGGTATGGTGAAAAGATGCAACCCGGATGTACACCTTTCCTGACATTAAACCAAGCAGTAGCCCTT